>NC_136018.1:18399632-18999632 GCF_048128805.1 Centroberyx gerrardi | reverse complement strand
CTCATCCTCAAAGTAGCTTGAAAGTATGCATCAACAACAGGATTATACGTTGGACCAATCCGAACTTTGGTGACTTGCACTCAGTTTACATGTTGCTTCTTTAGGAGAATGCACAACTGAGCTATAATTGTGCTTGATATAGACGTTCTCATGATGAACTTATTGTACTTCCCCCCTGCCAACAAGATTTATGCTGCGCCCGAGATGAAATTTCCCTTAGAAAATCGCATGACAAACTTCCACATCCGTCTTTCTTGAGGGCTAAAGTTACCTTCAGAGACGCTATATTTCAACAGGGCATTTCGCCACTGGATTAATCATAGGGCCTTAAATTATTCATCCCTTATCCAATCTTGAGGAACTGTCCTCAGCTCAATGTAATTCCATAATTTTGCCAAGAAAAATGGCCCCATATGATGCCGCTTACTGTATCCTGGCAAAGGTCCACTCGCTCACCTCTGTCTCTATACGATAGCCCCCCTCAGCCATTTAAGAACATTACTCTATTTGCCAAAATACACAAGGTAACCAGAGATACACAAGGTAAACAGAGTTCACACATAAACTTCACTCACACATATACCTCATAGGTGCACACACACAGCCACCTACCCATATGGCAGATTAGACTTTTAGCCAGACAAACATTTCCTGGGGGCAGAGCTGCTCTGGAGGCAGGAATAATCTCATTGGTTGAGTTAAAGCTCAGTGGGCGGAGCCAAAGAACAACAGTTTAGAGTGGTTCTTTAAGTAATGTTAGCCTGAAGCCCAGTGGAAAAGACAAGAGGTAAGAGAAGAGGAAGCTAATATTATGTAGCCTAGCGCTACTAAGTTATCAAGGTTAGCTTGTTAGCCTAGCTGACCTTCAAGCTCAAACTAGCCATACTAGCTTATAGCTATCTAGATAGTTAGCTAGCCTGCTGAAGGTAATGAATGTCATGTTCATGAAGAATGAAAAAAAGAGTAATTACCTTTATGTTTTGACCAGAGTTCTTTCTTTGCCATTCAAGTTTGTTTGCCAGCTAAACGCCATAGAACTGTAGTTTTGTGGCTCCGCCCACTGAGGTTCAACTCAACCAATGAGATTATTTATGCCTTCAGACACAGTAAAACTCCAGTCTGCACACCTGCATCTCGTCAGAGAGATCAGATGGCTTCATCACTGCACTGCTCCTGGACTGATTTGATGTTTTTTTGTGTGTTTTTGCCGCTTTGCTCAAGCACTTTGTCTGAGTGAAGATGGGTGCTGTTGATGTAACATAAGTCATTTTTATTTTATTTATTTGTTCATTCACTTTCTTAGCCTGCTAAATCGTTTTCAGGGTCACAAAGGGCTGGAGCGTATCCCAGCATGCATTGGGCGGAAGGCAGGGAAACACCATGGACTGACAGCCTGTCCATGGTGTTTCCCTGCCTTCCATCACAGGGCTAACACAGATAGACAGACACTCACGTTTATATTCAGGGGCAATTTAGAGTCTCCGATCCAGGTGACTTCAATGTCTTTGGATTATGGGACCAGAGGAAACCCAGGCAAACACAGAGAGAACATACAAACTTATTATTTTTTTTATTTTACATGCAAAATAGTAGTTTTATTTCATGTTATGTGAGGGTGAGGTAAGACACCACAAGGGATTAAATGTAGTCCATTTCATTTTTTTGAGTGAAACAAATGAACTCACATTCTTTCCATCTGATGTCTTCGCTGGTGCAAATCTCCCCCCATCGCTGACCTGTTTGTTTGAGCGCGCCCGGCGAGACGCCGCGGGGGTTCGGATCCGGGGACAGACATGACAGCGCCACGTAACCGCTCACGCTGTTAAATCTGCTGGGGGAATTAATCCCTCGTTTGTTAGCGGCACGCATTCCAATTAATCACGGCCCTCTCGGCGCACGGCTAAATGGTTGAGAGTTTAGAATAATGTCAAGGAGTCAAGCTTATTTACCCCCCCCCCACCCCCACCCCCACCCCCAAACATTTTAAGACTTCAATCAACTGTCCCCTCAGCTGCTCCCCCCGTCGAGAGGGGAATCGCACAGACACACACACACACACACACACAAACACAGAGACGATTTAGTCCTCCCAATGAGGCCTCATAAATCACGCTTCTCAGCCAATAAACGGCTCCGCTTGGCCATCTCTGAACCTTCCAAAGGCACTCTTAGCCTTGCTGTCATGTTAGCGCTGCAGAGTAATTAACAAGATGTTTCTGCAGGGAGCGAAAGAGAGAGAGAGAGAGAGAGAGAGAGAAAAAACTCCCACTAATACACATTTCACTGGAGATTGGTGTTAGTGCATTGCCATGGCGACGCTCGTGCTGGAGAGTGAGTCAACAAGGGTTACGCACCACCTGAGAAAACAACACGGGTTGCACTCGATCCTTCACCGCGCTTCACGCGTTATGACGACCGGGTCTGTAATCTAACGGGGCCCTCGCTGACGTTTAACTCGAGGGTGATTTTGGCAGATTTTCAGGCACTTCGATATCCGCCCTAACGGCAGCGCGCGAAGAACAATTGAATAAACACTGAGATGCCGTCCCCAAACAAAAGCCACAAATCTCGCCGCTGAGAGGAAATCATTCTCGACTAAATCCCACTGGGACTAAAAAAAAAAAAGGATTGGAGGATTACAGCAAGCGCTCACTTACCTTTAATCAAAGTGCAAAGCGGCGGAGGCCAGTGCTGCGCTGGCTGTGTGATCCTCTTGTTAGACATTTTGGCGAGGAAGGTTTCAAAGCAGCGCTGGAACCTCACACTTAGTTAATCGCACTGGTAATTAGCAGCGTACTTTTACCTTTAGAAATGACGACATCTCCTCCCTCAGTCATATTCTAGCTCGCGCTCGCCGTTTTTCCCCCCATAAATCTCGGAAAATATTCACCTTTTGTGCTTGAAAAGGTTCCCCCCTCTCGCGTCTTTAGTGTTTGAGGCAGACACACTCATCTGATCATCTGCCACCCCCAATTTTTCCATGAACATATTAGGCGTGGAGTGCTGTGGGCGGCTGTGTTTTCAAGTTTTTCTGTGACGCTGCCTTATTATCCTGGAGCGCCGTGTAGGCCTCGCATGTGTGTGTGTGTGTGTGTGTGTGTGTGTGATCTCCATGTGTGCGTGAGCCCGTTCTCTATGAAACGCGGCGTATTTGTGTGTGTGTGTGTGTGTCTCTCCTCGTATCATGCTCCGCTGCAGCCCTATTAAAAGACCTGCTCCTTACCCCACATCATTAGACAGGCTTTAATCCCTCCACCACCTCTCTGGTTTCTCTCTTTTTTACCCACAGTTCCCTCTAGGGATGTGACTTATTCTCCCCCCCTCTCGCTCCCCTTTGCACATACAGCACAGGTAACACCGAGGATTGAAGGCTGCATCTGTCTCGGCTCTTCGGGGAGTGTGGGAAGACAAAGGGATGCCCTGAAGGTGTCTCACAGGTAGAGAGAGCGGCAGAGGGAAAGGTAAATATGGATTATAGCGCGGCGAGAGTGTAGGCAGCAGCCGCAGGAATAACACTCATAAAGCCCCGTGCGGAGATTAAGGGACGCAGAAAAGACGGCAGTGACAAATTTAGGATCGCCTGCTCGGAATGTTCCTATTGAAAACTGGGATATTGGATATTAGGCTTAGACCCATATATCGGTTTGACAATATATGAAGCCGATATTATATATATCAGCCAGTCATTTTATTTTTTCATGTAATTTTTCAATGTTTTGTGTAAATCAATTCTTCATTTAAAGGCAGCAATGTATCCCACAGGTTCCCTGCCATTGAATAGATGGGGAGCCCTGCATTAAAGAGCTGGCATGCAATTAGTCAAATTTAAATGTTTTTCAATATTTTTAAAAACAAATTTAAATATTGGCAATCAGCAGCTTCAGTCCAAAAATATCAGTTGAACCCAGTTGGATATATCATTACAGCATCAGTGTAAGTTGGCTGGGTTACATAGGAAGAATGAAGCAGATTTTCCAGCCTTTGCGGCACAGAATGTATCTGAGAATTCAACATTCAAACATCAGATGTGTAAATCCATTCATAGTTAGTTGCTTTATCTTAGGCGTACCAGCAGGTGTTGAACTACTTCACAACTCCGAGGTGTGAACTTCCTCCCCGGCCCCTCACTCATTAGCAGGGTAGCCCAGGTTGACCATGACAGCGCTCCAGGCCGGGATTAGGCCCAGCTCTTCAAAGGGACCTCCGGTGGATAGCGGGGCTGAGGCTGATCAGGCTGCACCGGACAAAAGGATCACTTTTAATGAGTCTCTCCTCCTCTTTCCCTTCCTCCTTGTTCCGTCTAACCAGGTAGGCCTGGCTGAAGAGCGCCTCTCTGTCCGCTGGGACAGCAGCCCGTGTTCAGCCTGGTGGGAAGCAGAGGGGCAGCTGAGGTTCACTTGAACAAGTGCAACTTTTTTATCTTTCTTCGGAACTGGGTGCATTAGGAGCTCTCAGTGGATCAGTGAATGTTGTACCGTGTGTTCACAGCCCCACCGTAGCAGATCTGGCTCATGACGTGACCCATGCTGCATGTCATCGCACTCACTCTCACATCACTCCTGTTACTTTCCGTTGTAATCATATTACACTCACTTGTCATGAAGCAGGTGAGAAAGAATCAAATAAAAAAAATTAAAATCAGTCCATCTATCTATAGATAAACAGAAGAAGAGGTCTATTACAATTTACATAAAGCAAATTAGGAATTCAGGATCTATTACAGAATTGCTGTAATTTAATTGCAAATTAATACAATGTTCATAGTATTCTGTAACATCACCACACGGCCTTCTTGGTAGGAAAATAAAAGGTGATTGTAATAAATTAACAGGTGGTTATAATCAAATGGGAATACTATGAATAGATAGATATAAATAAATATAATACAACAAAACATCACCAAATGTCAAAAGCAAGTTTATACGAATGTGATTTAAAAGAATAAACAGAAACTCCAATCTGCACAAAATTTTGTCAATGGAGCACACCATTATATTTGGCTGTCCAGTAGAAACTTCAATTGTTTGAGGCCCACTGCACTCAAAATGATTCAGTATACACCTTCATGGACTTCTATGTGACCCTCAAAGCATGTTTGAAGCCTTATTTTTCCTCATATTTAAGTTACTGAACAGTTCCTCATAGCGAATGGTTTGTGTTGTCAATTTAAGGAGACAAATCTGCCCCGCTGACGCCGGTGTCCCGGTTTATTCCCATTTCCACTCTCCCACTAAGAATCTTAGCGACAGAATATATGGCGTCAGCATGCTCCAAATCTTTTAGCCTTTTAGCCTCTTCTGTAGTGCTTACACAGGGAAATGGAACGACTGGACAGACTGTGCCGCCCCGCAGTGTTGTACATTGTAGAGCAGAAATTTCATTCTCTTAACCCTTAAACTTCAGTGACCCCTCCCGGTTTCCCGAAGAGGCGGAAAGCAGTTTCTTAACGGGAGATTTATGTACTTTTTGTCAGCCGCATCAATCCTGCGTTGTGTTGCTGGAGGAGTCGTAAGAGGAAAAGTAACCGGGTGAAATGAATTCTCCCCAGAGTAAACAGAGGATGAACCAAGCCTGATTTTAGTTCATATTTGAACCATTACATTTTTCAGTTACCAAACAGCAAAACACCAAAAGACTGATATGTAATTAATGCGTTTGTCCGTAGCTTACATGCTTTATTTTACATTTTGGAATAAAGTTACACATTTAATTCTCAGTTAATTAAAAACACTCTTCAGAGAAGGTGATACCGTGCAAATTATTACTATTTAACTGAAGATTAGGAGTAATGTTTCCATGATTATGCGTCTTGCAAATGATTGCAATTCTACCCACTAATTGCTCTTTACTTTCATTTTATTCACCCAGAATATCTAACAAATTGTGGAAACCCAGGCCCACAACGAGGAAAGCAGCGACACAATCTCGCTTCAAATGCATACATGTCCCGTGCGTAAGGAGTATTGACTCAAAACAGCATTTTTGCTACAGTCGTTACACAAGCATTCCTTTTGGAAAGCAGCCGGAGGCCACGCAGCATGAAAGGACGGGATGCGAGGTCTGAACAACACGGCGGCGCGAGACGGAGATCAAAGTTACGGAGACAAAGTTGTTCAAGGGTGTATGCTTTAAGTTTGCTGCGACTTTGTAACAAGCTTTGAGGGACTACAAAAAACAGCTTTATCATCCACATAATGTCATCATTAGTCCATTCAGAGCCCGGGGTGCTGCGGGCCGGGGGGATGATGGCGACGCCGGAGCTGCCCCCTTGTTTCATGTCGGCTAATACCCGGCAATTTGTCACCTCACTCTTCTCCCTTCTCCCTTCTCATTCTTGCTGTGGAGTCTTTGATGCTGTGTCAAATGTCTCCCTCTTCAAAGTGTTGGAGGATATGGATCATGGTACCAAATTGGTTTTACCCATACACTGGCGGGCCTGTTTTCAACCTGGCAAATAGGAGAAGACATTGATGGAGGAGTACGCTGATACGTGGTTGTGTGCAAAACAATGTGTTTGTGGCTTGGTTCGCAACCTGATGCTTGAAGAGAGGAAAGTTTTGTCAGAATACACTATAGTTTGAAGCAGCACAACAACGAGTCAGACTTTATCATAAGGTATGAGCCATTTAATCTTTTTGCTGGGCTGGCTCTGCTTGCCTCCCATTGATTCTGACCATGATAAGCCTGGTACTGTAGATAGTGATCAGAGGCCTAATCAGCTGCATTATCAGCACGCCCTTCCCCGTCACCACTGCCAACACCTAAGGCGGTCCAGTCAGACGTCGCTCAGGTACACAACTCAATGGAAAACAAAACAACCTTGCTATGATGTGCCAAGCACCAATGAATAAACGTCCTTTCCTGCCCACTTTTTGTCTATTTCTTTTTTCGTGCTATTCAGCTCGTTTAATTGGATAGAACTTATAATAATAGACCTGCTGTAGTCAATAACTTTTAAACTTGATGACGATTGTTGATTTTTTCACACACACAGCCACTGACTGCCCGGTTTGCGCCAAATAAACCGCCGTTTCAGGGAAGCAGATTCCTCTATCAGTAATAGCAACTATTTCATCCACGTTAATCTGCGGTATGCATTATTTCTGCGGCTATTACTAAGAATTCATTATTTAAGTGAGGAGCTATCAGCAAAGAGGCAAGCAATTTACTTGTCAAAATACATTACTATGTGTGACTTGATATATGACTGGGGGGAGGTCTGGCCTCGCGCAAGTTGAGTACAGGAGCCGTCTGCTAAATTATGGATGGCAGGACATATTTTAAATTGGGACAGGGAAAACGCCGTATCTCCCAGCCTTTTCTTTTAAGGTTAATGCAAACCTTTTCAGCTGGATCCCCCGTCGCCCCCCGGCTCGCTTTTTTTTTTTTTTTTTTTTTGGAGAGGTAAATGAAATAACCGCTCTTTTCATTTGGTGAAGCGATGTTTCCTTTGATGGATACTTACGCAGGTACGCCTGTCATTAGCAGCGAACCCAGAAGTGCTGTGATTCACGGCAAAGATTACCGCCGAGGCCCTGACAAGTTTTTTTTCTCTTTTTTTTTTTTTTTTTGCATCTGTCAAGTCTTTAATGCTAATCTACCTCCTCTTGTTACATCAGCTTTTCCCTCCTCAAGACTTCTCTTATTTTCGCTGAAGCGGCTTTGATCCCCCACAGACCCAGGTGATCTCCGGCGCACCTCCTCGGTGAAGTGCTTAGGCTGGATTAGGAGGGACGGATGAGGAAGACGGCAGCGGCCCTATCTGCGCTCTCTTTACCCATAACCCCAAAGGGAACGGGCGACTCCCAGCTGTGCAGATTGACAGCTCGCGGGACGGCACCCCCCCCCCCCCCCCCTCCACCTCGCAAAAACCTCCGGATCACTTCCCCGGCGCTGGCAGACTTATCTTGTCTTCTACCTGGTTCAGTTTTCCTTTTTTTTCTCCCCCCCCCATCTGTTTTCTCTGTCATCTCCCTCTTCCTCCTCTGTAACCTCACCCTCCCGAGACCCACACTTTAGAGGATTAAAGGCGCTCTAATATGATTCATGAGATACATCCAGCTCATTCTCTGCTGGTTAGAGAACAACATTACACTCCCGAGAGTCAAACAGAGAGAGAGAGACTGAGAGAACAGGGGGAAAAAAACTAGTCAAAGATTATATAATGGAGTGTTTGTTTCTGTGTTGTTAAATGGCTGGCCTGCCTGGCGCTGTCTAAATGAGGACTGTCGTTTAGTCCCTGGTGGGGTTATCTTTTCCCTCTCTACCCACGCGCATCGCCCTGGCTCTGTTGGCTGCTACCCACTTGGGAGAGCGGGCTAGATGATCCGCTGCCGTGTAGCTCGCAGCCAATCTAACACAAACCAAAGAACCTTTCAAAGTTAAACAAATCACCCTTGGGCGTTGTGTCCTTCCTCATTTGGCTCCGGCTCTCAGCGCACAGTAATGTCTGTTGACTGCATAAACAGCTGGGCGGCGCAGACAACGAGAAACAATATTGGACAATAAGCCGGTTTTTATTCATCTGCAACAAAACTTGAAAAGGTGGCGAGAGAGAGCGTTATAGTAATTTCTCAGTGCTGAAACATGCTTATTCTTATCCATGTTTGCCGTCACAGAAGTTGATATTAAAGGTGCTATGTGTGGCATTTTAACATCAATAAGTCATTATCAAATTAAGTTTAAGACAGTAGTAGAATTACTGTAAACAAACAAGACCATCACTGAGATGATCAGCAGCCTCTATTGGCCTCTACTCTGCATTTTACATTGTGTCACCAGGTCAGATTTGGAGGGAAATCTGCTGGATTGCTTTACAGCACAAAACAGATAGAGGGCGCTGTTCTTCCAGTGCAAATGCAGGTAAAGCTTTCAGTTTCTCTCAATGGCAGATGGTGGAACAAGTGAAAAGCCTATGGAAACAAACGCACCAGGGAACATCCTCTTATTGTGACAGAAAGCAACAGGGTTTATGGGAAATGTAGTCTTAATTTTGAGAGACACCAGCAGTAACAATACCACTGGCATGAGATAGAAGCTACCAACGGTCTCATTTGTTTACAGTAATTATACCAATGTATCACAATTCATTTGACAATGATATATTGATGTTTAGAAATGATACACATAGCACCTGTAAGTCATCAAAGACTCAAACTGTGGCATACAAACACACGTGTTAAAATGTCACCGCAGCACATTGTGCTGATTGTAGCTGCTAGGGAACTGCCTGCTGACAGCTCTTGAATCCTGAAGGTCTTCCTCTGAGAAATTAAATTAGCTTGTGAGAAAGGCTGCAGATTAGATATCATTCAAAGATCATGTTCATCAACAGAAGCCATCTGCCTCTTCATTATCTCCAAACATGTCACCAGTGGGCTTTCACAGTTTGCCAGCCTTAGGTAGGTGGGAATGAGTCAATAGAGCCAAAATTACAAAGTGTTTTATTACAAATAAACAACAGTACTCTGTGGACTTTTGAAACTCCAAAAAGGTGACACACCGCTCATGTAGGAAATTGACAGTGATTTGCATATAATGACTCTCAAATTGTCTTTTTTTGCCGTATTATATGAATATAGCTTATGTATTACACTGCATGAGAAATGGTTAATTACACCAAATCTTATTCTATCTTAAATTAATGCTGAATAACTATATTTTATTGTGTTACTAACAAGCAGTAATTAAACCTTAAGTGAGAGGCTGCAATTCAAAGCATTACCAAAGATTGCTGCCATATGTACACACTGTGTAGACAAAAAGTTGATACAGTGATATCATTTTTTTTTTTCTCCCAGAATGTTCTGTCAATGTACTTTCAACTACTCTCTCCAATCCAATGCCATAATTATACTAAAATGGGGAATAGAGAAATCTTTATCAACTGCCCAGAAGATCTTCAGGAAATGACTGGATCAATAACACTTTCAGACTTTTAGGCTTTGATGACTGCAACAATGCCTGCATCTCACATGGCTTAATGATATCTTATGATGTAGCTCATCAGCGCAATTGCTAGATCCACACACTGTTTAGATGAGATGGTCATTAGGCCGAATGAGAAGAGCCGTGTCTCCGCGGCAGCATTATTAAAGGCTCTCAGAGCTCCTGGATAACAGTTATTTCAGACAGAGACGGCTTGTGAAATAATGGCCAGGCACTTAAACATCATTATCTGACAGGTATTTTGGGGGCCGGGCAAAGCGCTGCGTAGTGACAGGTTAGGAGATGGGAGAGATGCTATCTTAATCGCAGTCTGACACGCTGAAAAGGTGATATTATACTATTATACTCTACTAGGCTATAAAGGTCTGTTCAGGAATTGTTTGTGTGTAATGCATAAACAGAGGGCACCTCATGCGGACTATAGGTTATCTAGATAATCATAAACCTTACCGCCCATTCGAAATCTCTAGATGATACATGATATGATATAGGGAGGGCTGTAAATCTGTCCAAACCTTACGCACCAAGGCGACACCTGGGGTGGAGATCAGGGAGATACTATTTGCGGCGCTGTGGCTTGACAGAGATGGATAGGAGCACGTATGATCTAGTACTGATCCATCTCAGCCCATTGGGAGCTCCTCATCATCAGCAATATCACTCCCCTGTGCGCCGGGTTGACTCATGGAGGGAGATATTTTACTCAGTGGGAGTGTGGCTTTGATGTTGCATTAGGAAGTGAAGAAATTTTTTTTTTTTTTCAAAGGTTAGACATCCAAGTTGAAAGGCGTCATGTCTGTTTCCACTGCTGCTGTTTGCAGCGGGGCAGGTCCCAGACTGATCTTGGGGGTTTGGGCAATGTTTATATGGTGAAGTCCATATATATCCAAGCTACAGTGGCAGATTATACTGTAGTTACACAGAGGTCCTGGATGTCTTTTATAGCCACACAGTCAGACAGTCACATACTCATGCTCTAATGAAGGTCCATATAGGATTGAATAAATAAGCATCTGTATTGCAAGAGCAGAGTGCAGGAACTTCATTCTATAATTATCAAGCCTTGGTGTTTATTCCTACGCACCTGGACTAAGAGGATTGGATGTGTGGGTTCCTCTGCTTATGTAAGTTATAACCACACAGTCACCACAGCACCACGGTTGCCAACTTGGCAACGTTGTCACCAGATTTAGCAACTTTTCAGACCCCACTGATGACTTTATTTCTCAAAAGCGACTAACAACAAGTGTAGTGCCAGAAGAGACCATGGTGAGCCACGTTAATGCGTTGAATCCCAAAGCATTTGGTGACAAATCTGTGCGGCTGATGCCGATTTGCGCTACTTGTTTGTCTAATCCTGTGATGTCTGATGATCACAGCGCTGCCCATACACAGTGTAGTCCTTTCCCTCCGCTAAGAGTGGGGGCTGTAGCAAATATAGTGATATGCAAATCAGGGTCAGCCAGGGTCAGCAGAGATGAGACGCTTCACTATACTTGCTCATTATGAAACTTCATCATAGTGTGGCAAAAAGTCATTTTGTACAAATCAACTCTGTTCTTTATTGAGCAGTATGTAGGCCTAATTAATAAAATGAAGTAAAATTTTTATTATTGTAAAAAATTTACTTTAACTATAAATCTTCACACCTTAGCTGGGATTTTATCTCCTATATTTTTCTTTATATGCAAATAAATTTCAGTGACATCACACAACGGTTGAACTATTTCTGGGTTCTTCATCTATTAGTTTGTATGGGCTGCAGCGATATAGTGATGAAAAAATCAATACATATCGCTAAATCTTTTTATGATTGTACTGTAGCATTTTTTTTTAATAAAGCACATTGTTGTATAAGCCCTGCTTCTACTGTACGTATAGTATGTAGGCTGTTTTTGTGCTATAAGCTATGTTTGCTAGCGTTTCAGTTGCTAATGTTATCTAGCAAGCCTATAGGAGCCTATAGGAGAACGTTACTGTATTCTGTTGTTTCTTGGTACAGAAACTTTTATTATATTGTTGGTTGGTCTTCTAACTTGTCCACTTTTGAATGGTGCTCATCAATGTTACATATCAGAGCAATGTTCTTGTGAGGCTGGTGTTCTGACAAGTTAAAAATGAGGTGAAGGTCACAGAATGCCGAAGAAACTAAGCAGGTAAAAAGCAGGTAAAGAAAAGAAAAGAACAACAAAATGAGTCATATTATACAGTGCGTCGACAGATCTCTGAAGGCCACTTTAAACACTACTTCAAACGCCGCCCTTACTCAGTGGTCTCTTAAAAGCAACAACAAGCCAAACAAACATCCTACAGTGAGTAGCACTTATACTATTTATCCATTTGAAGGAAACGAGACCAAACCAGAAACTCTACTTCTCTCTCTCTCTCTCTCTCTCTCTCTCTCTCTCACACAGCATAAGAATGATGGATCTCTCCATCGGCGATAAGAAGCTCTTCTCCATCATGCGCCTGCTGCCACCTCCGTCCCACTTTCCCTGAGCTATCATAGCAGGCCTGTCTGAGAGGCCCATGATAACGACAGGCCTGGGACACAAAGGTAAATCAATCTCAGCAAGGGAGGCGAGGGGAGGGGTCTGTGTGTGTGTGTGTGTGTGTGTGTGTGTGTGTGTGTGCACGTGTGTTTTTTTGCAACATCTATCAGGAGGATGTTACAAATACACGTGTCTACACAAACATTCACGTGATAGACTATCAGATATTTCTCCCAAAAAGCATTTATGTTTAATTTCACATGAGATATACTGTCAAAGGTTGATTTAACACACCCTCTGGCGGCCATAGTAGAGATCCTCAGCTCTTGAGCAACAGTGGCTGTGAGTAGCTAATTGAATTTCTAAACGTACGACTTGGCAAGCAACACAATTCAATTAATTTCTGCTGTGTTTTTGACTGGGAATTTGACCATTTCCCCACTGATACGTCTCTTTTTGTGTTTAGATAATGTTAGCTTGTTATCTTACAGGCTCAGTGGTTAGCTAGAAAGTCTTTATGGTCAGCTAACTATCACTGTCTTGTAGGGCTGCAGCTATCGATTATTTTAGTAATCGAGTATTCTACCGATTATTCCATCGATTAATCGAGTAATCGGATAAGAAATACTTTTGCTTTATTAAAGAGCAATAGTAAATATACAAAAGAGAAAAGCTGTCCGCACGAAGCTGTCCATACGACACTGTGATTTACTGAAAACGAGGTGAAATAATAATTATTATTGATATTTATTACTAGGCCTAAATATCATACAAGTTCATAAGACTGGCTAATGTACATTTATTTACTATGTTGAAGGGTTGCCCTACACCTGCTGACCCTACTCACTGCAATCAAACTAAACTGAATATACCTGTTGTATTGGACTGGTGCATTTTAGGCTCCAATTGCTACTTACACCACCTGATATTTTGCTTTCTGGGGTATTTTATGCATCACTGTGAGGGGAGTAGGTGTGTGTGTGTGTGTGTGTGTGTGTGTGTGTGTGTATGCGTGTGACTATCATAATAATAACATGAATGAAGCTCAGGCTTTCACAAATTGACTGCAGCATTTTATTTTCTGTGGTTATTTTCTTGAGCAAAACTTAGCTAACTTAGGGACATCATAACTAGCCACCATATTGATTTACGTTCTTAACTAGCCATTACATATAGCCATAATTAACGTGCATTCTTTACTAGCCTTCATCTCATCCCGTTTTAATATTAAGTGCTGACTCCGCCCACACGGGCCAGTTTCGGCGTACGCCGGTAGCAATTACAAGTGGACCCTATCCTACAGTCCCTGCTCTCAGCAGAGGGAGGGAGCTACGCTGTGTGGGAAGCGCTGTGACCGTCAGACCTCTCTGGATTAGACAAGCAAGTAGAGAAAACCGGCATCAGCCGAACCAATTTATTGCCAAATGCTTTGGGATTCAACACATTAACATTGCTTCCCATGGTCAGAAAAAGTCGGCAGATTTGTCGCTAGTCGCTTTTGAGAAATAAAGTCGCCAGGGGGGTCTGAAAAGTCGCTAAGTCTAGCGACAAAGTCGCCAAGTTGGCAACACTGGATCCGAAACTTTGGACACTTTCTGTCGTTTTCTCTGGCCTGTCTCTTCTCTTCGCCCCTCGCTATTTTCTCTCTCTTTCTCCAGCGCGTTGTGCAACAGTAATAATCATCCGTGCGAAACACTGAGCGTGTATATAGTTATATGGATTAAACGAAGCTTCGATGCAAAGAATTTGCATCGATGATTTTTAGTAATCGAGTTACTCGAGTTTCTCGAGGAATCGTTTCAGCCCTACTGTCTTGTTTTAACACATCTGATGTGCGCACTAGTAAACCTTGAAGAAGCTGTAGCTAGTTGCATGTTTACATTAATGTTTGTTGCTTTGCTAAATTAGCCTGCTGGCTAGTTAGCTAGCGAACAAAGCCAAAAACACGTTGTTTCTTGATGTTAACTCAATTGACCTCAAGCTGTAAAGTGCGTTAAAGTTGATTCTAGGACCAGAGGGGCTTGGGCTAAAGACAAGACAGTTTCCTGTGTCACAGTAACCTAAAGTTGGGAACAAATCCTTATCAAACTATTCAGTTTTACTTATAACAAAATTATAATAATAATGATGTACACCCAAACCACAGCAATCTTTTCGAGGAATCTCTTTTTCTAGCCTGGTTGTTATTTCTTTAGACATTATTTTTGCACATGGCCAATTCTCCAATGGACCAAAAGGAGATTTGACACAACTGCAAAGCCTCTATTATTCGCTGTCTGTCTCAGTAATATGTTGCACCTGCACCGTGTTTTTTATGTACCAGACCTTTTTTTGCTGGAATATAGCAAGGTTAGAAGAGGGCAATAAACTTCTGAATGAAATGTAGAAAAAAATCGCTGATGGTTTTTGTCAATGAAGAGCACAGAGACATGCTAACCCTGGAGATAGCTCACCTATTTCACCTATAGAACAAGAGGTCCACCCTCTCTTTCTCCTACATTACCTGGGCTCATGCTGGCTTGGACATGTAGAAGTGATTACACCAGGTATTATGGTTGGTAAAAGAGTAAAAATGTGTGCTTCTGATGGAATTGTTGCTCATTTCTATTGCCTTTTTATCTGTAAAACTTTTCCTTTAGTGACTGCAGAAATACCAAAATCCACCAAGAGGAACATGGCCGTCTTCTAACTTAATAACCTAAATCCATGTTTGGTGACCTTGCTTGCTGCGTGTGTGCCTGTGATGCTTGCGTGTGGCCACACGTGTGAGAACGTGTGTGAGGATCAAGGTGACTGTCAGTTACCTACCTGCTGTGTAGGAACCGTCACGCCATCTTTTTTTTTTCTGAGCCTGTAGATAAGGGCTCTGTCTGTGCAGGCAGCTTCTTTAGCCTTTTTTTGTTATCAGATAACATATCTACTTAAGTTGCCACATCACAGCTATTTTGGGGTGACATTTGAACAGCTTCCACCCATTGCCAATCTTTATAGTTAATCTTCTATTGCTTTGAAATGTCTTGAAGGGACATCTCATTCAGATAAGATGGAAAATAAATGTCTCAAAAATGACATCTGTGCATGTGGCTGGGTTTTTTTTTTTAATGACGCTCCATAAGCCATGTGACATACTGAATTGTCTCATCTGCTGTAGCAATCTGTTCTCAACGAAAAATAAGTCAGTTTCTTTGTAAAATACAGTGAGCATCTCCAGTGGTGGGGTGGAAAGTATAAAGGTGGGTAGACTGCAACTTCCAGCCAACCAGTATAGAGGCTTCGCAGTTGTGTCACGAATCGCTAGCTAACAAGCTGACATTATCTAAACACAAAATCGATCAAATTCAAGTTATATTTAGAAACACAATCACTTCTGCACAGCTGTTGTTGCCCAAGCACTGAGCTCCAATATGGCCGCCTGGGGGGGGGGGGGGGGGGGGGGGGGGGGGGGGGGGGGGCGTCACGACACCTGAAAATCCCTCTGTAAACAAAAATCAAACTTTGTGAATAGCATTGATTTATTTTTCCTCATTTATATATATATATCCTACCTTTATCTTGCATCAATTTGATACTTACTGTAATGTATACAATACATTTCCCTCCACTTCATCCCTGAGCATCACTATGATGTAGATTATTTCTGTTCTTTGGATACCAGTATGTGTGTTCCAATAGCATTTCAGAGCTTGATTTCATACATTTGTGTGCTGTGTGTGGGTGTATGTCTGCTTGTATGTACAAAATGGACACGAATGTGTGTATGCACGTAGGTGTGTCATCTAACGTGTGTGTGTGTGTGTGTGTGTGTGTGTAGCCCAGGTGCTGTCAGTGTATTGCCCCTGACAGACACAGGTCAGCGTGAAGCCTGTAATTCGGGAGCAGTGATGTGGTCTCTGAGAGACAGGGGGGGAGATGAGTAATTAGACCCTGTCCTCGTGCTTGATTACAGCCTTGTTTCTACATAAACCACATCTACCCAGGGAAGGCTACATTACCATTTCCCTAGCGCCGCCTGGTTACGTTAGCGAAGCACTCGCATGACCAGTTCCTTTTTTCCAGTCCCCTTTTTGACAGCTAAAATACTCTGAAGATATTAGATATGGGCACGCATTCAATCATCATATGTTCCTACTCATCAGCCGCTTGTGTAGCCTACTTTAGCAATGTTCTCATCTGATTACAGTACAAGCTAATCACAGCACTAAAAGTAGCACATCTGTTGAAGTCCTATCCTCTAGTGATCTGTTAAAGTTTGGGAAAGAAAGTTTGCTAAAAGATTCTAGTTTTTCAGTGTGGTAAACAGTATTCATCAGTGTGAAACCACCTAAACCTAAACTTTACTCATCTTTTTATTTGCAGAATAGAGTTTACCACCTTTTTAGATGGTAGGTGTGGTGTAATGTGAGACAGGGTGGAGCTGGAAAAGAGAACACACACTCTATCGACTTTTCCTGGATACATAAAGGTTCAGAACTTGGGTAGCAAGGATCCAGAGATGTCTTTTCCCCTCATCTCCAGATGGTCTTAGCGGAGGTTGTGATGCTGCTGTTGCTCATTTAGATGCAACGCTACACAGCCCTTCTCCTCCAATCCAGCAATTAGGATCTTGGCCAACTCTGTCATCAGTCAGGACAGGAGAGTTACTTCTCAGATCCAAGGTACAAGTAAAGCAGCATAACGGGGCGGATGGATGGAAGGAATGAGAGAAGGAAAGATGCAGAGGAAAGGATGGATGGATGGATGGATGGATGAATGGATGCAGGTGGGAATGATGGATGGTTGCTAGGTGGGTGTGGTAGTGGCTGGCTGGCTGAACGGTGAATAAATGGATGCATATGGATAGCAGGATTAATGGATCAGACATTAAACAGACATTTTACCAAAATACCAAAAATGCCAATTTGCATGATTAAGGAAAGACCAGCAGAGCTACGGAGGCATAATTATGAAATGTTGCGCTGCCAACATGGTAAATCAATTAAAGCTGAACACCATCACATATATTTATTAATAACTCCCACAAGACCTTTACCAAATACATTTTGACATTAAGCTAATGTCCTATCCGATCAATATGTTTTTCACAGATTAAACAGCACATATTGATTAGGTGAGTCAACCAGTCTTTCACTGGAGAGCTTGACACTGTTTACCTGCTGGGTGACAGCAGAGTGTAAATTTGTGGAATATGAGTAAAAATTGATCATTTGTAACAATGAAAAATAACTATCATACTGTTTTCTTGTTTATTGCTGTTAATATTCACTGTTGACCAAATATGAAGTTGGTCCTTCATTATTAATATTAATATTATTCATCATAATTAATCAAATATGGTCCTTCATTGTTAAAAACTTCCCACTAAATCCAGCTCACCAACCCAAACAACTGCTGAGGCTTCCCAGGCTTGGAAATATGAGTCTTTGCCATCCTGCAAAGTCAATTTGATGTCACGCACTTGAAAACAAGATAGAAAAAAAATCAATATTTGATTATAAAATGTATATTTCTTATCTATGTTGTGACTATCGGGACGGAATCTTGTTATCTCCAAAAGCTCAACCTTGACAAGGTTATATGGGATTTGCTGATGGTCACTGCAAGCTGTACTGTGTCACTGTGACTGGAAAGTCGCCGGTTCGAGGCCCTGGACATGCTGGGAAAACATCCTTCCCTCCCTGAACAACTACTGCTGAAGTGTCCTTGGGCAACTCAACCACTAATGGTTCCAGTGAAGCTGTTCAGTGGCCGACTGGAAACTGGAAAAAAGTTTATGGATATGGTTTCAGATACAGTCAAAGAAGGAAGAGTAACTGTTAACAATTTACCGAATTTTGATGCCTGGATTATATTTACACCACAAAGATATGTAAATGTTAGAACTTGTATACTATGTTAGATCCTGGACCACATCATTTCAATTTTAACATAATCTCATAAAATTTCGTGAAATGAACACAAACTCTGAAACGCAGATTACATGTTGTGGAGACAAATTTTACAAACATTACGTTTCTCCACCATGAAAGGATTATATGAATTGGACAAGTTATTTTCACGTGTTTGTCACGTGAAACGGTTGGGTAACGGTAAAGTTTAGGCAACTAAAATTTTGGTTAACGTGAGGCAACTACAACAATTTGGCTAAGGTTAGGGTTAGGTTTTGGCCAGGGTTAAATAAGAGCAACTTTCACTAAAAATGAAAACTTTACAAACAGAAGAGAACTTCTTTGCATGAGTTGGGAATTGAACCCGGATCATTTCAGTTGAAGGTAAACCCTTACAAAAAAGTCACATTTTCACATATGACTTTTTGGACACATGTTGATTTACATATGTGAACATGTGAAATTTCCCTAAACCAACATGTGTCCAGAAAGCACATGTGCTTTGAATTCACATGTGGGTTTTCACGTGACTTTTTTTGTAAGGGAATGTATCTGCCCATCCACAACACTCTTTATTACCACCATGCTATATCAAACTAATATCTGTTTCTAGTCGTTTATAGTCCCATAATGTAATCCTTTCATGGTGGGAAAAGGTATTTTTTTCACATTTAGTGCGCGGAAAATTTAAAATGTGAAAATCTAAAAATCTCAGGAGACCAGGCTCATTACTTCCAACCTGTTCCTATGAAGGATGGAGGAGAAAACAGGGTGTAATGATTAGACACCGTCCCGTAACCAGTAGGTCCCAGGTTCAATCCCAGCAACAACCATATGTCCTATTGGTGCCTGTGGGCAATACACAGAATCCCTACCTACTCACTCATTGTAAGTTGCTCAGGATAAGATCAGCGAAATGTGACAAACGTGAACGTCCCAGTGGCACTTAGCGAGTCCGCGTCTACTCTGACACCATGGAAACCGTTCTTAGCATCAGTAGGTGTGTGTAAACACAACATAAAGTCACTCTTTTGATGTGGGATTTAGATTTATACCGTCGCTGCAGGAAGGCCATCAACCTGAGTCCAGTCCATCTAAGACTTGAAAGAATGGCCGCAGTCTTTGTACTGCGATACAGAATGAGCTTTTATTATCGCCTGTGTTTCAACAGGCAGGCTGCCTTCATTAGGGGGTAAAAAATGGCACGGTGCGGCGCGGTATTGTGTTTTTACACTCTGTTGAAGGCAGTAATAATAAAGTCTTATAAGTGTATGGATATATCATAAAGTGTTATGTGCTTCATGCTGCTGGCAGGCTTCTCATTAATCCAGGTGTGAATTTTCCCTCGCCTTTTTTCCAGTTAATGATGTGCTCGCGAAGCCAGTTGCTGATCTAGATTCGGAGTTTCTTACTTTTTGTTGTTTCTCTCTGTCACGACTGTTGCTTTAACTCAGTTTCCTAGGGGAATGTTAATAGGAGCGGCGTCGCTGCCGAACAAAGGTGAAAACAGAACAACTTTTTTCCTCTCCGTTCGTTACAGTTGCTCGTGTAAAATTGTAGCGACGTATCGGGCGTCAGAGGCAACGCGGCCTGTGTGAGACTTCATTTTACAGGGATACTGGCACATTTTCAGGTTCACCCTCATTAGCCCCGCTGTGAAACAAACCTGATTTGGCTGTAAAAGTTTAGAGAGTCATTCTGGGATCCCACAAGGTGAGTCTCCAAATTCAATTCTCCGAGGAATATCTGCCTCTTGATGACAAATGATTAAAGTTGCATGTGTGGATTCTGTTTTTTTCACCGCTGGACCGACCCCCTGCCATTGTTTCTCTGTACGGCCCGACGCTATAGACAAACCCAACCCCCCCCCCAACAATGTAACTCCTGTGATATCAGGCCTGAGTTGCCATATCAGTATTCCTCACCTCCGAAAATTAAGAATGCAATTACAGTGGCACAAAAGAGGAGGCGATGGCTCATTCTCCTCTACGCGGCTTTATGATAATTAACCGACGGGAGGTCAAAGGCAGTATGTGTAAAAGTAATCGCCGAGTCACACTTTATGAATTTTAAACGGCCAGATAAAAGGTGAGGTTTGGGGAGTGTATTAGCGCTGAGGGGAGAAGAAAAAAAAAAAAGACCCGCTCCTCTCATATGGCACAGAGGAAATCTAGCGGAGGGATTTCAAACATTTTGCCATTTTCGGGGCGACGTCTGTTTGGCGAAGATACGGAGAAGTTCACGACCGGGTCGCCGCATCGGTATGAGGCCGGTATTCATGTTGAAAGAGCCTTGTGATGCCATTTCCATCCATGACGAGTACTGGGAGAAAAAAAAAAAGAAAAAAAACATACTGATGAGCCTGCCGCTCTCCCCCGATTCGCAGCCCACGCTAACTCGCTCTGCACACAATTTACACTGCTGTCTTTGTTCCTGAATTGCGTCTCAAATTGGTATCCAAGAAAATAATAATGGCAGTGGCTATTGGTGTAATGTGTCTGGATTGATAAGGACGGCTCAAATTCTTTGCTTAAATCCAAATGGTAAAATAAGGAGTGAATATTTGGGCCTGTGGCAGAAATCATGCAGTGCATCAATTAATCATTTCATACTCCTGAATATTCATGTAGTCATTTCACTGGATTTCAGTGTATTCCAGCACTGCAAATCTACAGTATGCTTCACTGTTGCCTATACTCAATAATACTCAAATTCAAGTAACTGAATCTGTTGAATCTATTTAGGAATATACTACATACTTTTCTGTAGAGAAATATATGTATTTAATACAGTTTTTGGGAGTTTTAATTGATGACTTTGTTTCCCTTGGGCACATTTAGCATCTTGCCAGGAAATTAAAGCTGAAAGCATAAAGCATGTTATGTTATGCCAATACTTGATTATGGCAATGTTATGTATTCATCTGCCTCCTCCCAATGCCTTGGTACAATAGATACTGTGCATCATGGAGCACTGAGGTTTATTATTATCATTGTCTTTGCTGAGGTTGACTGTCCTGCCCTGTCCACTCACACACTAATTACATTTATATAGATTTTATATACAAGGCCATTCTGGGTCTGCTTACTGATGACTTTTGCTCTAACGTCTACAAAAAAAATGACTGATTATGGTCTCAGGATTTGTTCCATTATCTGTCCCTAAGGTCAGAATTGAATGAGGAGAAGTGCTTTCATGTATTCTGCTCCCTCTACATGAACTGCAAAATGATTTAAAGCTGAAATAGCTGCTCTCTGTTGGCGAGTTTAAAGTGATACTGAAGGATCTTGTGGCTGTCTTTGTTTTTTACCAAGATTTAAATAGATTTGGCCCATGAGCCCACTGATTTGATATTGGACAACTGCCTATTGGAGCGCTCACACAGAAAATTCCACTCTCTCTCTCTCTTTTGCTCTCTCTCTCTATGTGACTTTGATTGCATTTTGTTTTGTATGGTGTCTATCTGGAACCTTTATGTTTGTATTGATGCTGCTTTCTTGGGCAAGTCTCCTGTGAGTAAGAGGTTCTTAATCTCAGTGGGACTAACCTGGTTAACTAAAGGCTACATAACTAAATAAATACATTTAGACAGCAAAAGTTTAGACTTTACTGACTGCACGTTTGCTTCATATCCACACAAATAAACTCTATATAATAATTAGATGAGAAAACAAAGACACTCTTCAAGGTAAAACTCTTAACTGTAGCTCACCATATCCCTAATAGCACCATAATGCGTCGGTAACAACAGCTTCTGGCTGTCTGCCTACGAATACAAATTTCTTTTATAACCTTTGCAAGTTTAATGCGTACCTTGGGTCGCTTTGCATTGCCACCAGCAAATTTGGTATGCATGCCGGAAAAAAGAGAGAAGTCCGACTAATTTGTTACTCTGCTTAGATTTACATTCCCTGGCCCTGGGAACAGCCGCTCGCCTGCTCCGGCCCATTTGTTTAGCACTTAATAAATTGCATAGCAGGTTCAGGGAGGTGATATGATTGATCACTAGATATGGTGTTCCCTAGCAGCGATATTTGTCTGAGGACGCAGGGAGAATTAGCAATAACTATGTATTTGGGAATTTGACTTTCACAGATGGCATAACTAGGGCGATGAAAGAGCTTTTATTAAATGCAATGAGGCTTTGCTGTGTTTTAGTAAAATAGTTTTAGAGGACCAAGGAAGAACAGAGCACAAAGGAAGTCATGGTCAGATCAAATACGGTAAAATGAATGAGAGTTTTGCTGCCAGTAACATTTACTATTGCCTCCATGATTAAGAGATATTCATATTGTTCCATGAACAATCTGTTTCCTGTCTGAATACATTCAATTTGGGAGTAGTTCATCTAGTATTTAATGAACATCTCAGAGTCAGTTTGGTGGTAATACCGGGAGTAAATGAATTTCACCTTAGTCATTCAAATGAAGGGCTCAGTAATCAGGGTAACTGCAGATAATAACCCCGGCCTACACTTTTAGGGCCTAGGGTTTTCAACCTGCCCCTCCCTCCACATCCCCTGCTCTCTCTGCTGCTGCCATTAACAGAGCGGGGCTCTGAGGCATTCCCCGCTGTTCGGCATGATTAAGACAGCCTCTGACTCCTAACATGGCTCCTGGGGAGCTGGAAGAGGCTGTGTCATGAATTATAACTGCACCAGATTGGTGGGTATTTAATTCTGTTTCCCCCTCCCCAAAAAGACATACATAATGATATGCTCGATTTCTCATCTTCCTGTTATTATTGATAAGATACCTCATTGTGCGTTAAGGTTTTCAAATTCATGTGGCATGTACTGCATGCTGCTCCTCAGATCAGGAGCAGTGATGTTCATTTACAGCGAGAATTGAATATAAAAAGCATCCATCATATTTTGTCGGAGATGTCTGCTGTGTAACGTAACACATTATCACTGTAGTAAATATCAAAACATTTGATGCATCCAGATCCAATGCACCTGTGTTCGATACAGTAAGTTTCCAGACTGGCTGGAAATGTTGCCTCCATATAATCAGCTGCCAGTCTTTGCCATGTAAAACATCATCTCGGCGGATGATGTTTGTCCCGCGCCTTACTGTTAACATCCCTGTCTCTTAATTGCTGTTATTCTGCAGACGGGAATATTGATGGCGTCGGTCAGCCGGATTGGCAGCTGCATGAATCGTTATTAGCCAGGCGGTCGGACGCCCCAGCGGGCCGGGAGAGAGTTCAATCGGCAGCCTCTGATGCAGCGTTATGCTGCAGGGCCCCCGGGGAGGTGATCACTGCTCAGACAAGAGATAATTAACCATCTGAGGCTAGCGACCCTCCGGCCAGCCACCAGGTGAGGAGGAGAGAGAGGGGGGGAGGGGGGCGAGACAACAGAGATGTGGTGAGGAAAGCAGCCCTCCGGTGAACTTAACACCCTGTTGGCAGTCAGAGGACAGCAGGGCAGGATAGAGCACCATGTATAGGCATAAGACAGGATAAGATTAGATGAAATTGGGCCACTGCAGTAGTAAATAGTAATAATAAACATAGAGCTAAAGTAATAGTGACTGTCATAGCAAATAGCAATAGGTTACAGCAGAGAAAAATAGGATGTAAATGACAATATAGGGTTATACTGTTAATGAGAGTTATATAAATATAAGTTTCAATTTCAACACCAGATCATGTTAAGTAGAAATATATGAATGAAATTATGAGGAGGTATGGTTTGGAAGCAGTACAACTTACTGAGACAAAGAAGATGAATGAAAAATACACTAGGCCTATGTGCATGATGAGAATATACAAAAAAATATGAAATACGTTCAGTATGAAATAAGTGAAAAAAAATAAAAATAAAAAGTGTAAAAAATGTGCTGAAATTTACATTCACATGTCTACAGAAGGCTGTACATATGGACATGAAATGTCTAGGTGTGTATATGTTTCTTCCAAAAAAACACCCACTATAAATGAAGGTGTACCCAGCTGAAAAACTTCAGATTTCAAAATAAAAGTACTCCCGTATTAGATGAATTGATGCAAAATGTTACCTCCTGTTTCAGTGGTTGAATTGCTGCAGGCGAAGGAAATAACATACAAAGATATTATGGGCCTATGAGTGTCAGCATTGCAAATTGGCTTTTTTCAGGAAACGTACCTTAGCATTTGTAAATTGCTAAAGCCTGCAAAATTGTGCAAAGTCGACTACCTGTATATTTGATATACAAGATTGTCAAGAACATAACTTAACATATTAAAGCACCATTTCAGTGTATTATTCTATTAATGTTCCATCTACCACCACAAAGCAAACTCTTCAACTCTTCAGAATCAGTATGACAGGTTATTATTAACCTGCTGTACCTCAAGCTGATGAACCATGCACTGAACTTGCATGCCATTATTGGAGAAACGAAAAAATCAAATTAAATCATTTTGGATTCAAGTCTCTTTCCCGTCTGTATCCGTTCACTTAGAATATTCCGGTCAAGCACCTGACTGCGGCCTCTAAATAAAGACGCAAACGTCGACTAAAAAAGTACACCGCTTCACTCAGGTCACATACTGCTGTCTATTAACATAAACACTCAATATAGCTCTAGGACTCAATTTGCCCTATTTTTTACCGAAGATTGTCAAAACCTTGCTAATCCCAACTTTACATAACAGCTCCTTTTAATCGCATTTGTCAGGGAAGTGAAACGATGATCATCAGACCAACTCATCGCAAGAGCTGTCACATTTTCCGCAACTTTTGCCAATTTGAGCCCTTTCAAAACAAGCCGAGTGCAGGCTTTTGCCGAGCGTAATCCATAGCTTCTGATCACACACGGCACACACACACACACACACACGCACAAAGTAGACTCTAATAAAACCGCACACCTTCCGCCTGCGCCTCGAGGCCGGCGGCGGAAGGTAAATTGAAGCGCGGCTCGGGTGAAGCAATGTGACGGAGCGGACTATTGTTGTGGACATAGGATTAAACACCATGTTCATTTTGTGTTCAACAGCGATATTGACTTTCTGTTGTCCTGCAGTCAGTTCATCCCCTCTCCCCACCGTTGACATGGCGACTTGAAGCTTTATGCATGGCGTCGACGCTAATGTGGCCGCATCCTACCCGGGATCGCCGCGACCTTTCCGACCTTTTCGTCGAGTCTAATTACCTGAAATCACAAGTCGCTTTCATTCATATTCATTAGTGATATTAGCGCGGTTAAAAAGGCGCCTCGCTGACGAGAAGAACGCTTGTGTCTTCTGTATTCCAACCTACTGCGTTGAACTGGTGACATTTAATCAATAAATGCAAATGATCGTCTATTATTCTCATCCATCTAGGTGAAGAAAACATAAGCTTGTAAGGTAATTGTGTGGCGTAGAGGGCAGTAAGTTTGTTGTGGGATTTGTTATATAGTCTGTATCTGATATATACACTGTACTATATGCTTCAATGTAGGAACTGATGCACTACTGACATATTTGCATCTTTTCCTATATTTACCCGGCCTTTCCTTTGCTCTCAAGCTTCGGAAAAACCAAAGCGCCATTTTTTTTTTCTTTGCATGTGACCACCAGAGAGAGCAGCAGCATTTCAAGCCGGAGTGAGCAACACCTGCTACTTGGCCCTTCCCGGCTCTGGCCAGTGGGACTTGATTAATCATACCGTGACAGTCCCTCCACCAAGATACCAAATTTAATTATGAAAGCGATAAATAACCTTTTCTAGGACTGTATAGATCATCTGCTGCTCAGGATCCACAACTGGTGAATTATCTTCCAGGGGGAGCGTCACATCTTTGGGAGCGGGGGGGGGGGGGGGGGGGGGTGATAGATGACCGACCCGAGGCTCCGATGGCTGGAATATTTATTTACACAGCACCCACAGTAAAACGCTCTCGTTATTAACGGTCTGCATCTTCACATGAAATTATGATCATCTGGACTTTTTTTCGCTTTTTCGCTAAGTAAATGAGAACTTAGTGTTTACTGTTGTTTTACCTTTTCTTTCCAAAAGTAAACATATTTGTTTATATATAATGAAATAAATATGATTATTTGATTCTGAGAAGATGCATTTATTTACGGTTATGCAGCGATAAACAAATTGTCATCTGATTTATGTTTATTATACTGTTCAGTTTACCATCTGTGGCTCCCCAAATGATGATGGAATACATGCACTGTGTTTTAACATCCACTCTATTACTGTTAACACAAATTACACACAGGACAGCTACTATATTCAAACTATTCCCATTTAAGTCATGCTCATGATGTTACTTAACATGGATGCTCCTTTGTATGAAAGCCTCTTCATCGTTCTATCATATTTCAGGCCTCCGCTCACACTTTTCCTGCCTCTTTCTGTGTTCTGAAGTTATTCAAGGATGACAATGGCTGTTCGTGGTGTGCTTACACAGATAGCTCCTGGCAGCCTGAAGGTTATAAACAGCAATAGAGGCAGAGTGAATTTACTCTGGATACTTCAGAGCGTCAAGATATATCAGCCAGATTCACAAGTGAAGGGAGGACAGGGAGGAAAGGGAGGAGGAGGGGGGGGGAAAAATCAAATAAATTCAGCGGCGGCCCGGCAGACATTATGTCCATTTGTCACCTCGTGCGGTGCGGAGAATAAAAGGCCGGTATGAATGGAGTCTATTACCGAAAGAGAGAGCCGCTAAGCTGCTTGCCACTGTTGATTTCTTGCAGCAGTCGATAAATTGAGCAAGGCCCGAGCGAGCCGTGTATGTTCCGTTAAACAGCTCGCACTGCTCGCCGTGTCGCACTTTTCACCGACGCTTGAGCGGTTCCTCATGATTGCTATTCTCTGTATTGATTTGCTGTATTCATGTGCTCGCCATGCAGAAAATGCAGAGGAGACAGATGCCGTCTTTTTGGGAGACATAATGGTCCTAATAATACCTCTGGTGCTACAGTCGTGCACATTAAACCAACATTAGCACCGAGGTCTCTGGCGGCCATCGAATTCCTGTTACACAGACATTTATGGATCTACACTGGGCTCTGAAGGTCTGATATTGACATGACATCATGCCTGCTTCATTTGAAATTCAAGACTATCCAAGACATTTACTCTACGCATCTTCTTGTACTTCATATGAAGCCTGTTTCATTACACCTGGATAAGAGCTACACACAAAAAGAAAAGAAAAAAAAAAGAGAAAAGGCTGCATCCTTCTGAGCTGTTGTGTTGCCATTTAAAAAGCAGCAAGACATCTTTTACAGCTGGCAGCAAAATCTACATGCTAACTAAGCTAAATTGTTTGCTAATCAACATCAACTATGTTAATGGGGTGGAGCATGATTGCTGTGGTCAATCTGTCAGTAGCACTACACAGATACAAAGTACATTAAACAAAGTGTTAATTGGTTCTTGCCTTTCAGTGTATGTAAGGGGAAATGAGCTAACTGGTGAAATGATAGCCATCTAATTGTATAGAAAATAATACCTATTATTGCAGAAATAGAGTTAAAAAGGATGGGGGGATTCATTAATTATTGCTTTTCTGAAAATATAGTTATTATTTTTTCTTTAGTTATAGTTCACCCACATTTCTTACTTAGCACTACTGTGAAAGCTTAGCTAATGTTAGCTAAGTTGGTGCATAACAGTGGTGAAGCTAGCTTGCAACAGATGAAACGCAAATTGTGCTTCTGACTGCTTCTGAATCATGCCCAGGGTCCCAAATGAACACCTGCTAAGTGCCAAACACTGGTAAAAGTTGTCTCTGGTTGATAAATCAGTAAGGGTCACTTCTGCTAACGTTGTTAAAAACATTTGAATGCCTCTGTTATGTGCAGTGTTTATTCTCAAAGTCTGCCCCTGCTGACCACCGCACACTCTATGACCGTGAGTCAGTCAAGTCAAAGCTCTGGATCAAAAAGGCTTCTGATTGGCTGCCTGTTTCATTGCTCTAGATGAAGCGGTAGCATCTAAACCTCTGCAAACCTCTCCTCCTAACTAGTTGTAGCTTATTCCCACGTGGCGAGTCACTTCATGATGTATTACAAACTTTATCTATATTGAATGTTTCACACAGTATTAGCATTGAAAACAGGTAGGGTGTCATATTTCTATGAAAAATACGTATTTGTAATTTGAAAAAATTAAATGTGGCAGTTTTTTGTTTTTTTTCCGTTTTGCTTTGCTTTGCTCAAAGTTTTTCTCAAACTCTTGTGGTGGAGTGTGGCAGCTTCCTACAGTACTTAGTGTTGCTCACTTGTAGCATACAGTAGAGCAGTGGTTCTCAAACTTTTTACACCATGTACCACCTCAGAAAATATTTGGCTCTCCAAGTACCACCATTATGACCGACGTTAAAATACAGTAGCGTAGGCCTACCCTATTCAGCTACGCACAGTTAGAGTAATTTATTTCTAATAACAATATTATTTATTGTTGACTTTTGTCAGCCACAGCCACGCTGTACAAAGGGGTAGCACTAGAACTGGCACTTAAACTCTTCCACACAACTCTCATACAACGCAAGGGGCAGCCCCTCACACACGCACACACACACACACAGCAAGTGAGAACATTAAGAATAACAACTGTATTTCATTCAAACACACACACACACACACACAGCAAGTGAGAACATTAAGAATAACAACTGTACTTCATTCAAACACACACACACACACACAGCATGTTGGTGACTATTGACAACTTACATAAGCCTAATGAGAAGGGTGCGCCTGCCTCTGCGAACTCAGTCCTGCGATGTCTGGGTCAATCGAGGTCAGCTTCAGTCTCAGGTTTGGCTCAGCATCCATCCTGCTTCTGTATTTCGTATTTTATGACGGCAAGTGAAGAGAAGCCTTTCTCGCACAGATATGTGGTCACAAAAGGAAGGAGAAAGCGCACGGCCTTGTCCGAAAGCACAGGGTATTCGCTGCGTTGCTTTATCCAAAAGTTCAACAACGACTGCTTTCTGTTTTTGAACCATTCATCATTTTAGCTACCTCCGCTTACTATCTTGCCATCACAGTTGAGCTTGTAGCTAATCGTGGATGTTTGCACGCGCTAGTACCGGTAGTAGCGTGTGCAAACATTTAACGTTATTTTGTTTTCGAAACAAAAATATTACAGGAAAGGCAAAACTTATTTTAAATCCCATTTCAATTATCTCATGGTTAAGGTATTTTCATTCGTAGTAGTATTTTGATAGTATTGTTTTTAAATTAATTTTATTTCATTTTTTAAAAATATTTCAGAGATTCCTCCACGTACCACTAGAGGGAGCACGCGTACCACCAGTGGTCCTTGGAAAAAGCATTTTATCTAGCTGCTTTTTACGTGGACCTCATTTTTGAGCAGCCAATCAACCAATCACAAGGCAGAGGAGGCGGGGTTTCATGTATTGTAGACAGCTGATTGGCTCCTCTGCCTCCATATTTGCCGTGGTCGAACAAAATACACAGAAACCACAAAAAGTGCTCGATGCAGTAAAAGCAGTGGACAAAAACAACAGAGAGACCACTGTCCCATTATCTCCCAGTGCCCTGCTTTCATTTTCTTCCATTAATCATTACATTAACTGTCTAAGTGAGAGGATGTGAAGGATACATAAATTCTCATTAAAATCTATGGAGCAAAAATTGGCTTGCTTTCCATTTTCTACACTAGATGGCATTTGACCTTTAACCAGAGGCCCACACTCAAAACTTGAAAACTTGAAATGTAAATTCAGTATCAGAGATATGTACAGTGGCTTTGTGTATTGCCCGATCTATTTCTGTGTATTAAATAAATCTGCGCTGGCCTGGTTTAGTCACACAAAGGTAGTTTATTAATAGTATAGCATTTTCTTTGCAGGTGCGAAGAGAGCATTTGCCTGTGGGGTGCACAGCGTACCTCGTCTCATTACGACCGCAGCCTTATATCACGCCGATAGAATCGTGCCATAGGCGGCACAACAGCATTTTTTCCTGCGCGTTGCATCAAGTGTCCCGTCTTCTAATTACCAAACTGTGATCTTTCTCCCTTCTTTCTCTCTCCCTGCAGAGCGCTCCCTTCTTCCTCATTATTCACCCTCAATTATATGAAGATTTTGCACTGCGGCCTCTTAATTACTTCATCCAGGAAGATGATAAGTTAATTTTGTGATTAACCCTCCGACACCTGAGCGGACCACCCGACACCCGTGGCAGCAAGAATATCATGAGGTGATTATCATTTTAGTGCTTGTCCCCCCCTAAGTCTCGCTCTCTGACATGATGGGGCGGCTGTCTGACACCGGGACGATTATTTGCGGCGGCGGGATGAATGTTAAAGAGTCCAAGCGGCCAAATTTCAACGCAGCCATTTTCAAAAGCATAAAAACGCCGTAATGTTTATTTATCGCTTTAAGGCCGGCTAAACCAGTTGGACTCGACGAGAAATAGCAATCCATTAAATCAAAACATCATTCCGTGGCATAGGAGTGAATTCTCCTCGGGGCATTGGCGGCATTCTCCTATAAAGCAAGATGCCAGAAAACAAGTTGCAGGTATGGTTTAATTAGCGCTCGGGCTCGCTGCTGGCTTCTCGCCGTCTCTCTCTCTCTCTCTCTCTCCACTGTAGCATCTCCTCTGATTACTGGCATTACAGCAAATTTGCAGTTGATAATCAGTCTCAGATTCATGCTAAATTTCTCATTACGCTGCAGGAGATGTCACTCCGGCTCCGAGTTTGCATTAATAGGGTTTAATCTGCGAGTGTTTGTGTGTGCGTGTGTGTGTGCGCGCGCGTGTGCTGCCTGTGCTAACACGAAGCCTTGTACACATCACACACGTCAGGTACAATCTTGTAAAGATCCCCAAGAGGCCACTTGTTTAACAATTACCCTTCATACTTCATTATTTCATACTGGGGGAGAATGATTAGATTCAACCCTCAGTGCATGGAGCTTGACGGTCTCAGCAATAAGAAAAATGCTCATTAAAGACACTATCCCAACTTGAATTCTGACGCTAAACTGAAAAGAAACGATGACCAGTGATAAGATATCCTGCCAAACACAGGGAATGATATACAGTAACCTAGTTATTAATGCTTAAACAAATGCCAAACTGCATCCATTAACTTTTTTGTTCTTGATTAAACTGTGCAGCAGCATACTGTGCCGTGCTGTAAGTGACTTGTAATCAACTTCGAATCATTAATCGCCCTGTTATTTGCACCTGGCTCCTGAATAAACAAAAATCTCATGCACCCCCCCCCCCCCCCCCCGCACCCCCCCCGAATCACTTGAAAGTTCTCCCACTGAGTAGCACTCCCAGCATCATCAGCCGACACAACCGGCTGATTCTGGGACTCACGAGGCAGAGAAACTCCCTCAAAAGAAAGCTTGATCGCTTTCCTCTGACTAAATCTCCCTATTCTTTGATTCGTGTCTTTCACTGAATCATAATCACAACTCTGCTCAATTGGACTCATTGTCGCGGGGCCCGCAAGACCGCTTTGTCCGCTGATTGATTCATGTGAAAGCGAGATATTCAAAAAGACCTATCATCATTAATTTGCGTCAGTTGTTGTTTATAGAGCATTCTCTATTGATGATTACTATATCTAAAGATCTTTAATTAGTGGCTTTTGTGTGGAAGACAAATTAAACAGAAAAACAAAAGGCAGGCGCGGTGCTATGAGATCAAAATGAGAAAATGGGTGATAAGTAAACATTTTAATTACTGTGTTAAATATAAATGAGAGGTAGCATTTCTGAGCAAATTAGTCGAAAGGTCACTTTTGTTTGAAAGCATTCAGCTAATCATGTTTTTTTCTTGTCCTTGGATTTCCATCCATTGTCTGCTACAGTACATTGTGTTGTCTGTTCACACATAAGAATCTCAGCTTCCAATATAAGCGCAAACAACACACATGATACATTTTGTCAGTTTTCATTTTCAATACAAATAGCCACAATATGATTGTTTGTACAAACTCATAAAAAACTTTCATCTTCCTTTTGATTTATACTATCCACAAAGAAAGCTTGTGTGTATGTTAGCGTGTATGCATGTGCGTGTGACTGTGTGCACATATGTGTGTGTGTGTGTGTGTGTGTGTGTGTGTCACTGATAGATTCAGAGATAGACTCAGCCTGTTATTTACTCCTACAGTGCAGCCTGATGTCAGTTTCCGTCACTACTTCCATGTCCTTGCAGCCGTTCTTCCTGGTGTCTAGAGGAGATACAGGAGATTTCAGGAAGTGATGTCAGAACGTGATCTCATAAAAATGTATGAAATGAGCAGTTCTGAAATGCAGATTTACGTGCTGTGGACACAAATTACGTGAAAATTAGGTTCCTCCACCACGAATTGGATTCTGTGACAAAAACACAAATTGGAATCTGTGGCAACAGCACAAATTCGACAGAGCATTTTCAGCTAAAGGTTGGTAAACGGTTGACTTTAGGCAACTAAAACAACTTTGTTAAGGTTAGGGAAAGGCTTTAATCATGGTTAAATAACAAAAATTTTAGCTAAAAATTAAAATTTGACTCACGGTAAAAATAGCACTCAGCACTGGTCTAGTTTGGTCTAGTTTATCATGTTTGTCCTTCAGCTGATCACATGGCATAATTTTTCTTCCTCGACTTTGAAGGGGATTCCATCAAATGACATATCTAAGCTTGCTAGCTTTACAACACTAATTCCATGTAACGCTATGGCTACTATTTAGCTAGACTGAGTTTTAAACAAGCTAACTTTATTACTAATTTCTATGGCTAGCACAGCAACTTTTTCACTTACCTTTCTGTCCAAATGATTTATCTTTAGTTTGAGTAATATATGTTGTCAAACTTTCCAACTGGAGTAAAGCCTGTTGTATCTGTACTGTATGTTTGTCCTGTATCTATATCAAAGCTGTCTATGCTCTCCATTTTGACGACACTAGCCAAAGTACACGCATTTCATTTCATTTCACTGACTTGAAATTCAGTTTGTACTGTTGGCGAATCACCATAAAAGTGCAATCAATTTACTAAAAACATCTTTGCCTTCATTTTCGCAAGAAATGTCTGGCTTCATGCACCTGCATTTTCACCCCATAGCACCTGTCTTGGTGACTGTGGGTGAATCATTTTTGTTCTCAACAGAGATTTGATTGACAGCTTGATGTCCAATCACACACTGGAGGTAACCGCGTATGTAAATTGTAAACAGTGCTGGATGTGTTGGACAGATGCTAGCATATGAGAGGGGATATTATCAGTATGAAAGCTAACATTACTTGTTTATAAAATGTGTTGCTTCTTGCAGACTGTTATTGTTATTGTTATATGCTTATTTGAGTTGACTGAAGGAATGACATCAGGAGTGCAGGCTACTTACTGATTTTGAAGCATTAAATTATTTAATGGAGACAATGAAATATAAAACCCCAAACACAATCAAATGTATATGTAATAGCCAAATTGTAAAAATGACAACCAAAGTGATTAAGTCACTACTTTGCGCTTTTCACGACATTAGATTTACATTAGTGTGTGTTCAGTATGGCTGATAACGTGCCGTTTAGGGCTGATAACTTGATTTGTTTGTCTGAGAGTAAATAAAGATATGAGCATGTGCGATAGATTGTACATGTTGAACTTGAATACCCTAAAGCCTGTTTTTGTTTAGCTGCACCTGTAATCTGGCATTGACAGTAAAGCAGAGACTGTCCTCGCCAGCAGCAGCGTTGCTGCACAGAGAACGTGACACAGAATGATCCAGGGAAGTGAATCTGCCCTGCAGCCTCAGTCGGGCCCTGTGCTGTTCTGTCTGTTTCACACTTAGAAGCGCTGTCCTTGATGTTGTGTGTTGTAGTGTGTGTTATGATTCACTATCGCTGAGGGTGGCCTCCATGATCACACAGGGATCTGTGACCAATGTGTCAGAAACCTCTTCCAGCCTGGTTGCACAGGCCATTTAGATCCAGTCAACCAGGTGTGAGCCAACCCAAAGTGTGTGTGTCCAACTTTCCAGTGGCTTTCCTCTTGAAGCCCAGGTTGTTGTCCTGGTCATCGGTGACCGCTGGAACCTTCCTCCTTAGCTAATCCATTAGGAAGAAACCCCTGTTCAGTTGCCTGTTGAGGATGTGAATGAGATGAGTCAAACTGGTGGCAGCATAGATCTATTCCACATTTAAAACCCCCAAACCTGATTCTGGTTCTAGGTGGCTGGTGTACCTGCGACGTCCTAAGGTCAAATTCGGCCTAGGACCGTTGTTGCATGTCACCCCTCTCTCTCGCTCCAAATCTTTTGTCCAAAAGAAAAAGAGCCACACGTGCATCGCTCCTCATCATCTCTTCACATCTTGGACTCATTTTCATCTTTGGTAGGCAATGCTGATGTTCACGTTTTGGCTCAGAGACTGAGCGATTAATCAGTTTCCTTTTCCTTGGATTTTCTGTTGATGCAGTTTGAGTTTCTGTAGGTGGCGCTCTGTTCTTTGTCTGTTCAGCCATGGTGGATATCACTGCTCATGCAACTACCCAGTTCTTCTTCTTCTGTTCATCCCAAACAAACCGCAGTTGCCGTGTCCAGAAACGTAAAACGCATCATTTCTCTGTGGAAGAGGATTTTTCCTAGGAAAGAGAATGCTGCCTGAGGAAGAGCACTGTGCTCGAAATGTGTTGCATATCCTGCATGTTTATAACCTAAATATGTTCACCTGCTTATGCGCTGTTGTTGATGTATGCGCTTTTGAAACTTTAATACATTTTTGACGTTGCTCAAGTAAGGTGCTTCCAATCCCTTTATTTTGGTTATATCCTGTGCTATTTAGGAAGCCCTTTTCATCCCACTGTTTTTTGACGTGGATTCCTGGTAGAGAGATGCATGCGTGTTTAGAACATCAAATGTAAAAGCTTTCATGATCTGGCTATATGTTGAATCACTATTGTATGGTATTAATGAGCAATAGAGTGTAGCAAAACAGACAAAAAGTTGCGGATTATTATGTATGAGCGTTTGAATCAAGCCACTTTTTGACCATGTGACCGTTTTATTGTTTGTTTTATTGAGGGATATTCTGTACGCACACACACACACACACACACACACAAACATGACGGCGAAAACATCACGCACACACAGTCCCCATTGTGTCTAAGTGTGCAGGCTGCATCTGACTGAGGTCGCTGTCTTCATCCTGTCTATTATATGAACTGATTTGGCCGGAGACCTTCGCCTTGCTGCGAGCCAGAAGTGATGTGATGCCGGCTGACACATCGTGACGTCCCTCCCCTCGCTGACTCGGGGCGCTCTGGTGGAGTCTGGTGCTCTACCTCACAGCCCGCAGTTACCCAAATATCACCTCACCGTTTTGACAGAGGGAAGAATAGCATGAGACGCGAAAACAAAGAACACGATCGCACAAAACGCCGGGAACGGGGCCTTGAAAGAAAAATACCGCGGCGCGTTAGAAGGTGAAGCTGTGCTCCAAATCTGCAGAAGGTTCTGTAAGATGTTACATGGCTGAGTACATGTGTTCCGACACAATGGTGATAGCCCTCTGAGGGGTAAATGGATTTTTGTGTAAGGTCCTGCGCTCATCAGACATAACTGACAGCATGAAAGATGTCAGCAAAGTACAATTCCAACATTTCAACTCGAGGTGAACCGTTCAAAATATGTTCTTTTCTCTCATATAAAAAGCAGGATATCTCAAACGATGGAGCCCGAACCGAGCTGAATGAGATATAAGGATATCAGAAGTCAAGAGTTGTCTTTTTTTTTTGTGATCGACTGCCTCGGCGTATTCTCCGAGCACCCCCGCCGGTTACCAGGGGGTTTCAACCTAACAAGGATTTGCTGCCGTCGTTTGTCAGATGGCTTCCTCTGACATCTCCCTGAACGGCCCGTAGAGAAGAGATGATCATTCCCCCGCAGAGGGAATGATATTTTGCGCTCAGTAGGAGACAAAGAACATCCAAAAGTATCGTGACATGTAAAGGGGTAATGCCACTGAATTTCAGGATTCAAATATGTTTTCTCTCTGTCCTCGCACATTTAACCCTGCATTGCTGTCCCCTATGGTCAAATATGTTTGTACCCATCTTTTACCATAGTCAGATATGCCCCCCCTCCCCTACCCCACATCTGTGTAGATGTGGAACTCCATTTAGAATGAATTGGGAAAGATGAGAGGGTGACTGTAACAGTACGCAGAGTGATTTTCTTGGGATATAGACGTCTTTCCTTAGAACTGCCTGTATTACTTTAAAGTAAAGCTCATGTGAGTGTAAAAGCTCAATAAATAAAAATGACAAAGAGGCTGTAGTCAGGAATGTTGACAGAATCACTGTATAGAGAAACTGCATGTGTGTCCAATGTGAGTTTTCAAAGCCCATCACCAAGAAATCTATTGCAATACATTTTCATTTCAGTGCTTTTTCTCTCAAAGAAACAGATATGTAACATTGACGTCGCGACACACTGCGTGGTTACGTCTCCCTCCAAGTCACTGCCCATTGGTCGCATTCTTAAGTCATCAAGATGACCGTGCACAGCATCAGACAGCGTGCTTTATAGATAAGCTATACCATAGATACTTAAGTAGTGTAAAATAACTCAGAATTTCTGCTTCCCAGTCTCACACTGTGCTGCATTTTGGCAGCATGGCAGCCTTAACCAAAGGCAGACACCTATATAAATAAATAAGTTGGTAGGAGATGTGCTCTTGAAGCTGTATTACTGGGCTGACGGCTTAAGCTTAGGGAGAGGGAATGAGGGACAAATTTAGCAGCAGATCTTAGAATAACTAGGTGGGGATAAAGCTTATAAAAAGTGCAAATGGCTGCACTTCTGGACGGTGTGCTTAAGGCCCCAAGATGAAGTGCTGACTGTCATGTTTGCAGTTTTGTAAAAGAAGTTTTTAATGAACTCATTTATGTATTTCAAACCTCTAAGAAAGTTGAAGAGGGATTACTGGAATCTTTGCAACCTTTGACTATGCGACGTTCAAGTGATCCAGTTTGCAGCCGAGATAGAATGAGTACAAGCCCATTGAGAAGCTTTTTCCCCCCGATAAGCCTAAAAACAGGATCTTTTGAGAACATTCAACTTTGATGGACCTTTTGGCATTAATATTGAATTCTTGGTGGTTTCACTTGCTGGTGAAATAAACGATAGGTCTCTGTCCTCTTCCAAGTGAATTGCGGTATGGTTCGTTAGGAGTGAAAACGTAATCCAAACCAACTAAGGAAACCATCCCAGAACACAAGGTTTTATGGGTATAAGGTAGACTTGGTCAATCTAATGATATTTCAGCATGATACTGGGAGGCCACAATAATACTTGTCACTGCCACGATAATGGCACAATAACCAGTCAGTGGCACAACCCTTTGCAGAATCACATATGTAAAATTGTGCGTATTTTTAAAATGGCAGCATGATGGCAAATCTTATTCAAAGAAAAATTTAACTGTGCCCATTTGACATTTCCTTGGGTTCAAACCAAATGAGAAAAGAGAGTCAGCGAACCTGGATAAAGTTGGGTGAGATGTTCATCCACCATCATTAATCAGCTTCCCTACCAGACGGTGCTACTGTAGCATTCCTAGACCTAATAAATTCCACACAAAACTGCTGCACTTGCGCGATCTACTAGTAACTATAGATATTCGCCAAGAAAAATAGTTTTAGATGAACCACTGCAATTATAAAGATTTGGCTATGTGAGCCAGTACCGCAGTCAACTGGGGCGAGCGAGTACACCACAATACAAGGTGAGGGAGGTTTTGTGGTATGAAGGCTATGAAGGAAGCTGCATTTTTACATTTTATACTAACAAAAATCAAGAAAAAAGAACTTTAAATCGACAAGGGAATTTCCACTGGTGCTGGATCCAGACCAACACCAATCCCAAACCGGTGGAGTTTACGAAGCTGCCCTCACCACCAACAGGCAGTAATGTGTGTTGAGGCATATTTACTGTATGTCTTGCATAAAGAGTTCAATTAGAGAAAAAATTAAAAAAAAATGTATTTCCCAACATGAACAATGTAGTTACTTATTAATTGGGTTGAGATTAAAAATTAGGGATAGGATAAGGAAGGAACTCACATTTGGTGCCTATTGTGTAGTCTGTGAGCTTCTATTCAACCAAAATAGCAATGGTAATATTATACATTTTCATCATCATCAAAGGAATGTTGTCAATTTTGATATCACCCAAGCCCAGTATAAGTAGATTTTGGTGGGGGCATTTCAGTCATTGTAACTTTAGCTAAGCATGATGGACTCTGATGGACAGTTAAGAACACATGAAGAAACAGCTGAATATGAGCATCAGTCCACACTGTGGTTTGCCCTCAGTTCATTTTGTTATGCTAGGCTTTCCAAGCATGAAGAACTGCTGGCTGTCAGATGTCCACAGCATCTCACAGGATGGCAGATTACCAAACTCTGTCCAGTAAATGAGCTACTTGTGAGTCCATGTGACTTCTGTTTTCTGTTGCCCTGGTTCACTTGTAATTGGGCAGTATGAACCTAAATGAACCAAATACTAAAAAACCCCAAAGTAAACTTTTCCACTATGATTTGGGCCAAAGAAAACAAACTGTACAGTGTGATCGCACCCTCAGTCTCCTGTGACTAGGACATCTGTTCCATGGTAGATACTCCTCCCTGTAGGCCTGCACTCTTCCAAGGCTGGGCGCCACCTTCTCCAAACCACAGACGGAAGTGTTGCTTTTTTCCCCTTCTTCATCTCCTCCTCCACTGGAGTCAATACACCGCTGCTCCTGGAGCCATTACCGATATGCTCCGGCCAAGTGTAAAACCTCTATCTGCCGCTTATCAGCACACCAACTCTCGTCTACGAAAACTTCCCATTATGCCCACTTTTCCTCCACTTTCAGCACAGATGATGTTTGAGCTATTTCTGTCCGTTTGAGGCCCCCCCCCCCACCTCCCCCCACCTCGAGAGTGAGTTGATCACTTAGTAAAGTATCACCTGGAGTAAACTGCCATGCCGAGGTTCACTGTTGAGGAGGACTGGCAAATTCTCATCCCCCCTTTCCTTAGACTAGTGGAAACGCAGAAACATTTCTTCCAGCGCCTGTTTAATTACTTTTCGTCAATAATGCTGTTACACAACAACACCTTTATAATGAGTATGTTGGAAGAGGGGAAGGCAGCAAGATAAATCATATTTGGTTAATTAAACTGAATGAACATTTTCATAATGTGAATAAAATATCAGACTCAATTGGAACAGGTTTTCTTTGAAAAAGGCAACTTATGGAGATTCATGAGCGCTTTAAGAACCCGGAATTTCATTACCTTACATCTCTATTAGGATCTTTAGAAGCATACATAATAAAAGGGTCTAATAAAAGATTTAATAAATGAACTTCTGTTTAAAGTCAAATGGATTTGGCAAAGGCTGTGGGGTAGAATGTCTCCCTCTCTCTCTCTCTCTCTCTCTCTCTCTCTCTCTCTCTCACTCACTCACTCACACACACACACACACACACACACAGATAGAGAGAGACTCAGGGGCCTATTATGCTGGAAGAATATGCAGAGCCGTCAGAAATGGATTAGCCTTGTAAAACAAATTTGGTTTCAATTTAAAAAGAATGGAGCTGTGTTCTACTTCAGGTCTTTTTGTAAAACAAAGCGCAAAGTGCTTCAATGAAAACAACCTGCGCGATGTGATAAGTAAATTCCATTTGTGCGGCCGTATCTGTCATCGTGCTTCTTTCAAACAGAAGGAGTCACTGGGTTTGGACTGCGACCTTCAATGTTACATTTTGGTTTGTCATCGGTGGCATAGGATATGTGCGTTTTAGTCATTTGTACAAGGGATGAAAAGAGAGTTCAAGATAATAGTCCACCATTATAATAATAATAAAACTGAAATAAATAATAATAATAATGATGATAATGCTAATAATAAGAAAACAAAATAGATTGTCGTTGAAACCCAATATCTACTTTGTCCCCTCTCCACTGGAACTGAACAAAAACTGACAAGGAATGTAATTGGGATGATTTACCTTTTTTTTTTTTTTTTTTAAAAAGAGCTGGCTTATTCAAGACATCTGCAAAAACATCTGCAAGCTCTCCTTAAAAGACTAAGCGAGCGTACCGCCACCCCTTTGGTTATTCCACGAACATGTGTTGGCCCCCGGGGTGGCCAATTTGGAATGTAATAATCTATTTAATCACAACTTATCGTTATTGATCCCCGCGTTAAAAGCTATTTACGTGAAGGCCTGTGGGCCGGCAGAGCGATGGGCTCGCTCCCCTCTGTTGTCATTTATTTCCCATTCCACCATGCTACCCAGAGGCCTGGAGCTTGTTGGGGAGATAACAAATAATATATGTGTCTGCTGAGAAGGATCCTACAGGCTGGGGCTCAGGAGTAGAGAGGCCCTCACTCAGACCATTGAAAAAGACATACAGTACCTATCTAGACATATAGTACATATCTTGGCTGTACAACGTACTACTGTGTGTGTTTACTGCATGTGTTAAAGTGGCCGTATTCACACCAAGCATGTTTGGAGAAGTTTATTCTAAATATGGAGTGTTTGCCCATTTAGTCCAAAACAAATTTCCCCACGGGGACAATAAAGTATATCGCAACGTATCGTATCGTACCATATCGTATCGCAACTTATCGCATCGCATCATATCGCATCGCGTCGCATCGTACCGTATCGTAGTTTGATATGGTTTTTTGGGGGGACAGGTGAGAACGATGTCATTTGAAGGGTTATAGTTGGCACTAAATAACTGCACCGAGATGCCTGAAAATGTCACTCTCTGTCCTCTTCCAAGTGAACTGTAGTGCGGTTTGTTAGGAGTGAGAACGTAATGGAAACAACCCCAAAAATGCAAGGTTTTATGGGTATAAGGAGACGGATGTTGACATCTGACAGCCAGCAATTCCTCACACAAAGAGTGCAGGAACCTGTACCTAAACAAACCCAAGAAAACGCAACAAACTTTTCCACTATGGTTCGTACCAAAGAAAATCAACTGTAGGTGTGACCGCACACTAACTGCGTGCCTACTGTAATCAATCACACCGATAATCACCTTGCAAGCACGCACACCCTTACACACAAAAGCAGACACACACAAAAGCAGACGCACACACACATTCATACACGCATTCAAGTCAGCTGCATGTGCCAAGTAATTAAAGCCCAAATCATGATATGTCAGAGCCCATCCTTGTGCCTTGCAGCTACTGGAAGGTGTCCTGGCTTATCAGAGCCATATTGATCTGAGCCGGAGGAGAAGCTGGTCTGGGGGAATTTGTGTTCATTTTGGAAGAGGACACAGCTGTCAGCGGGCCAAAGATTAGTCCGTCTAAAGAGCTTTTCTGACAGCATCGCTAAATAGTGTCTGGCTGGATGCAGACAGAGAGAATCAAACCCCGGTCTCCTCTGTGCCAAATAAATCACATATGTATCATTTGGCCAAGAGGACAGAGCGGTCTGAGCAGGAGCTTTATACCGTGCTACGTATGGAGGTGTTACCCCCGTCGGTCCCAGCCACCAAAATCACTATCTGAGCAGTGGTCTTACTACTAGACCGCTATACAAGGAGGTTCAGCCCCCGTGGAGTTATCGTCAGCTCAGTCAGGGTTTAAGGTGTGAACTTGAGCCATTTTTCCTTGAAAAGATGGCAGAGACAGTCAGCATGGAGAAAGCTCACATAAGCAGGTCATTGTATTAACCTTCGGGACTCTGATTCTCTGAACATTTTCACCGCTGTCTTTAAAGTGTTAAGACACAAATGATTTTTTTTTTTACATCATGGCAAATGCAGCAGTTTTGACATCTGACCTTGTGTGATGTCAAAGTCCATAGGCTATACATGCCAGTCAGCACTCACAGGGCAACCATAACTTGAACACCACCCACTTTAGCTTCACCTTTATAGATGGCTTTCATGTGACATAATGCATGCTCTGGGCGGTCATATTGGAGGTCCTCAGCATTTTAGCAACAATAGATGAGAACAGCTGATACAATTTGGCCATTTCTGAATTTTGTGTTTAAATAGGCTAATATCAGCTTGTTAGCTAGCTAACCGTAGTATCTGGACAGCTATCACCATTTTCTTAAAGACATGATTTGTGTACTAGCTAACGTATCCAGTAGAAACTTTAGTTGTTTGCTAAATTAGCCTGTTGGCTAGTTAACTAGATAACTTTGCTGCAAACTGTTGTAACTGAGCTGACTCCACAAGCTTCAACTTATAGTGTTTTGGAGGCTAGAGGAGCTATAGTACTAAAGCAGCCTGGTGTCCCGATATTTAGTGAAAAATTAGCATGATAGCTTAAAATGCAAATATATGCACGACTAGAAACAATGGTTTGACATTGAAATAACACGGTGGAAAATACGGGCATGGAGGTGGATGACCGGAGACATTTGCCAACTCCCCGGTTCGATTTACTCATGCCAAGGAATTTTCTACTGTGAGTGAAGTTTTAATTTTGTAGCGAAGATTTGTCTTATTTAACCATGGCCAAAACCTTACCTTAACCTTAACCAAAATTCTTTTACTTGCCTAAACTTAGCCGTTACAGTAGCTAACCTTGTCACGTGATGCACAGGTGAAGATGGTGTGTCCAATTCCTGCTATTGTCATATGATACTTTCATGGTGTCACAGAATTCCATGAAAGTAGGTGTCCACAGCACCTAATCTGTGTTGGTTGAAATCAAGATAGTTTAGTAGCTTAAATTTGGAAACAAATCTACCTTGTGAAACTATTCACCTTTACTTATAACATTACTGAATTGTCCTACACCCACACCACAGGTAGGCCTATCTCTTTTTTCTATCTCAGGTGTTATTAAATCATTATTTGTGCACAGTTTATTCTCCAATGGACCTCCATGATGGTGCCAGCTGTGGCTGCTGGCAGATTTGTGACACAACTGCAAAGCGGAAGCCTAGAAGGTCAGTGCTTCAGAGATCAGAACATTTCCCACTGAGGGACATAATATTGAACATCTACTTTTACTATGAGTAGGCTACTACATTGTATGTAATGATGAAATCCTTTCATTTCGAAAGATTTATTTTTTAATTTAGGACTTTGAATTGTTTCTACTTTTACTTATTTTAGAAAAGGAAGTGTGTACTTCTGCCACCACTGCTGTGTGTATGTGCAGCCAGCTCAGTGTTGAACCCACCACTGGTTCACGGCTACTAAACCTTCCCCGGTCCTACCTATATCTCCTCTGATGGATCCCCCTGTGTTCATTTATTGAACCCAGGTAGGTGAATCCAATTAGTGTCTCTGTGTCTCCCATGTCAGGCTATGCTAAATCTGCCTCCAAAAAGCCGGAGATCCTATTAGCTCAGAGTAACGCCTCTGCATTTTATACTGTGGCTTTTATGGGCTCCCCAATGTCACTGCATCAAAGGAGCCTTGTCTGTACATGAATCTCGCCATGCCAGAAACCTTCAACCCCATTATCTGGGTGAAGTGCCCTTCCTCAGCTATTTGTATCCTCCCGCGCCTCGCGCCATTACCTTCCACTGGGTAATAGCTCTTTAGGCTTCCTGTCTTTCTGGCCTGGTTTCCTCGCTAGAAAAAAGGAGCTACTGAACTTTTTTTCCCCGAACAGATTTCTTAAACATACAACTGGATTTTTTTTGTTGTTGTACAGAACAACTTTACATGGTTTGATACTGCTTCAACTTAAGGTACAATGGCCCTGATATAAAGCCTTAGAGTAGCAGTGAAGATCCAAGTGATAATACTGGAACCCATCTCATTCAAGATGATCTGACATACAAAAGCAATAATCTTAAACTGAAACACTTGGCAAGATAAGAATCTGACCGATTTGGGTAAACACCAACATACCAGCCCAGGTGAGCATCTGAAAATTAGATTTTTTGATTTCACCATGAGAACAACTGAAAATTCCATTTCCATCTTTTCACTGCTCTCATATTAAACTCAAACTAGATGATTATTTACTCTGCGTGGCTCTATCTCTGCTCAGCCATGCATGGCAGATCTCTCAAGTCCCCTCCGTAGTGCGGGGATGGATATGAAAAAAAAAACCTCAAGGATAATGGAAAATTGATTTTTATCTCCCCCCGTATCTGTTTAAATATGATTAACAGTGAGCTTGACACCGCACGTCAAATTAATAATGACGTGCGGCGGGAAAAGGCAATCAATAATTGACAAGATAAATATAGATAACGGTTAATAAAGCTCCCGACGCGGGTCACACCGATAACAAATGAAGCATTAGCATGTGAATGATAATCAGGGCTCATTAGGCAGGTGTGAATGACAATGCAGTGCGGCGGCGGCGACCACGCTTTGACATCACCTCTACCACTCTAAGGGCAGCGAGTGAAATTAACTGAGCCCCATATCTCTCTGTTAATCTGTTCTGCGGGCTGATAGGAACCTAGAGGTCATTTGGCAGAGCACCGTGTTACTCCTCCACCCCCACCCCCACCCCCCACCCCAACTCCACCCACGCTGCCCCCGCTGTTTCCCCTGAATCAAAAGTGAAGTGGCGGCTAATGAAAACGAATAGCACATTTGTATGTCGTTAGTGCGGGGCTGGGGGCTCGGGGGGGGGGGAAGTGTTGGGCGTGCGAACACAGTTCAACAGTGATTACGCAGAGGTTAACGGCCGGCGTGACATAAGTGTTAGACTCCTCGTATTATGTCGATCCGCTGAGCTGTTGAACCATTACCGCTTTCTCCCCCTCGCGCTCAGATAAAGGTGTTTGCCCACGGCTAGACATTAGATGTACTCCGCATTTATGAGAGCATACATTATGTTTGACATCAAACATTTGCTTAACGCCGTCTGATAATCTCATTGAATTTTAATCAGCTCGCGGTTTCATTACAGTTTTATATCGGATGCTATTTCCTGCACATTTAAAAAAAAAAAAAAAAAAAACATATACAGTAATTACTTTTCGGTATTGCAGAAGTCCTGGCCTTAACTTATCATCTGCCTGCTCCAAACTATAGGTTTTAGATGACAGGGCTCGTAAATGGGTTATCTAAAATCCAATATATATTGGAAGAATGATCGCAGGGGGAACAGTGCGCTTGACTGTATCATCCTGATCCATAACTTTTCCTCGAACCGGGGGCCCATTTATTGTCGATTCCATCCGAAGGATGGGTCTGTCAGTTGGGTGGGAGTCTCGCTGCTGTTTATTTTCAAATCAATACTCAATTACTATAAGGAATATCCACTCCCTTGCCCATTTTCAAGATGAAATTATGGACTGCAGCAATAACACTTAGTCAAGGCGAAGCTAGTGTCATTAACTCACAAGGGGGCAGGATAACTACACCAGGATTTTATAACAACTGGATTTCTAACCCCCCCTTCCCTTACCCTTTTAGTTTCTAATTAATCACTGTGAAAAAGACCCTTCAGGACATGACGGATGACCAGAGAAAACAATTTTCACCCTAACAGCCTTTTAATTTTAAACTCTGGGAGAGCTCATTGACTGCAACTCCCAACAACCCATCAATGCTAGTTTTTAATGCACTTCCTCTTTTGTTATTGAGAAGAATGGAGAGGCAGCAAGGCCCCGGCTCCTCTTCATAACTCATGTCATCGATTCGGTAAATGCCAGACATTTGCCAGAGGAGAGAGTCCTGTCAATGGCCTTGGCAGGATGTGTGTAAATTACTCCATTAAGGAGCATTTTTGGTTATTTATAGTTGAGAAAAAAAACAGAGGTTAAACTGCAAAAATGAGCATGGATTGGAGGCAGCAAGTCAAATACACCCCTTGTTTGTTCCTGACACACAAAGAAGAAGAAATCCTTTAAGTTGGAGAAAAAGCAACTCCGATATTGCAGCATCTTTTGTGACAATAAAAGAGATAAGCCATCATTCACTGTAACACATTATGACAGACGGGCTTTGCTCTTGTGAAAGTAGGCTAGACAGGTCCGAGGGCAAAATCCAGCCTGGCGGAAACTGTGACAAGTGGTTCTGTTGTAGTTATTGTTAGCATCCACACCGGTTGGACGGGTCAGTCAAAACAGGCCTGTGACATTGCAACACCTTTGAAAAGCTTCTGTCTTTTGCAGAATGTAAAGTGAGTTTTAGGAGGAGCGGACCCAGGCAAAGACAGGTCACACTGGTCCGCAGTCGCCACATAAACCATTGAGATTACACTGCAAAAACGTCCATCTTAACTAGTCATTTAGTCTCATATTCAACTTTCAAATCTTATTTTTATTAAAACAAGAGAACAATTCTGCCAATGGGTTGATAACTCCACTAGTTTCCAATGCAGTTTCACTAGAATGTTCTCAAAATGAGTGACAAGTCAGAATAAGGCAGATCACTGCACTATCAAGAAAATGAAACTTGATTCTACAAAATTCTTGAAACCAGTTGATTTGCATTGGAAACAAGTGAAATGATCAAACCCCACTGTCAGATTTTTTCACTTCTTTTACAAAAATTACAATTTTAGGACTCAATAATAGACTAAATGACTTGTTAAGATGGAGATTTTTTTGTAGTGTTGCAGCTCAGCTGATGCTGCATCAGCATCCTAATTTATTGAATCAAATCAGATGACAAGCCTGTAGCTAATTTACCATAAAACCACTTTACTCCTATACTCTTTCACGGGCAAAATAGGTTTCTGTACAGAATCACTTACAAGTACAATAAATGTACAGGAATTTGCCCACATTTGTGCAGAGACATACAACATAGTGACACAGTACACATACTGACACACACAGTACAGGGTGATATGTTTACTACTATGATTTTATAAAGCTGAGAGGTTAGCTGACCCCATAATGACTTTGAGCAAGGTGTGAACGAGATATTTTCCCACTGAAAAGAGACTCCCACACTGCTTTCCATTCAAAGAGACTTGACTCTGTGATAATAAGAGTAACCTGGATGGATCAACAAGTCTGGGACCTATTGCACACTCAGCCGTCCCAGAGGGGGATCCCTCTTTGACTCGGCCCGCCCAAGGTTTCTTCCATTTGTTTCTTTGTAAGGTTTGTCGTGGGAGTGTTTCTGTGTCTTCACTGAGGGTCTAAGGTTGGTGGTGCTGGGTCGGCTAGGTGGGATAGGTCGGCTTGTTATGCCTCTCCAACATGCTATTTTATGCTTTGTTCTGTTTCCTTGCTGTATTGCATCATTTTGTTTTGTGATTGATTTTTGAGTAGTTCGATCTATAGGCTCGTTCTCTGTAAAGTCCTTTGAGACATGCTTGTGATGAAGGGATATATAAATAAACTTGACTTGACTTGACTTGACAGCGCGCCTGGAAACTGCAGTACTTTAGTGGAGTTGGAGGAAAATTCAGCTCTCCACATCCCCCAACTAGAAACAAAAAACCCATGGAAATCAGCCAGGGCTTCCAGTTCCTCTTTGTTCAGCCAATCCTGGACGGAGGTGCGTTTACATAACTGTGGCATCCATGTTGTTTCAAATTCAGGTGGTGCACGACCTTACCATAATACTTCTATGGACCTTGCACGCGACTCCCAAATGCGGCCAAGGCACCCAGTTGTTTTGGCCAATTACATCTTTTTTTTTTACCACCTGTACTCTGTCACATCCATGTGAAGCAAGATCCAAGCAGCAGAGAAAAGACTATAAAGCAGGTGAAGGAATTCATGTGACCTGTGCTTGGACAAGACCAACAACGCAGCAACTCTCGGAACAGTACCTCATGTGATTATCATCAAATGAAAAAGATCCCGTAGCTGTGCATGGAATAATAATAAAAAAATACCCTAATACATGATATTACAGAAAATATCTGTCCTCGTTCTTACTCTATTCAGTGAATAGCTACAGCCACAATCAGCAGTTTATTGTCTGAGCTTTCTTCTCTAATCAGGACACTGTAGGTTGCAGATTTTTTGGGGGTCTAGAAAAATGTTTCAATCTCATGACTCTTTTTAACAAAGGCGTGTTTCCAGTAGAAGAAGTTGCCTTTCTTTGCACTGATTGCTGATGAGCCTGCATTCAAGTTCGGGTTGCGATTTAAAGTGGCTTGCTTTACTAATTTCAATTGAAAACCTGCTGCTGCCAGCCTTTTTAAATGGAACACCATGGACCCAGCACTGCCAGACCTTACCATTTGTTAATCTCTGCTGTTTGTTTTTAATCATAGAAAAATTACATGGTAAAAGCCAAACCAATACCGAGCACCACAGGACGCACAGTGGTTCAATACCGCACCCTCAGGAATCATACTATCAGATGAATTTGTATATTATTGCTATTTTTTTTGATTGCTTGTTTGTTTTTGAATGCTTGCAACTATTTCCATCAGACGAGTTTAATTAAATTGTATAGGCTTTGCTTTTAAAATTTGGCTTTGGATTAAATTCAAAACATTTGATACTCCAACTCTCTATGAAATGTGAACATTTTCCTAGCCATCACATTTTTCTGTTGTGTTTTCATTCTATTTATATACACCAGGTCTTGTTTTTGTGCCATTGCATGTGTTGCCTATGAATTCGGCCATGAGAATATTCACAGATCAGAGATGACGTGCCACACACTCTTTTACTCATCTGTGAAAATAGTGCCCGTGCGATGGTACTGCATTTAACAGAATAAAAGCTAAATAGAGAGTGACAAAGTGCCCCTGAGGGGTAGTGATATTTTTGCCTTGACTCCTCTATGACACCTTGATAAGGCAATTACAGAGTAATTACCTTAACAAGTGGCATTAGAGAAAATTATCCTCATTTTTCTGCTAAAATAACACCGAATCAGTGGTGAGAGAATTTCAGAGAATCTCTAATCAGCATCTCATTAGGTGCCGCCGCTGCCTGGTGTAGGCAGCCTTCAATGACAAATGCAATTACTGCTGCAAAACAACAAAAATGGTGACAACATTGTGCCAAACAAGGCAGATAAATCCGTCAAATCCTTCAGAGATTTCAGATGTTTATTCAATTCATAATGGCTAATTGTATTTGGGGAGGCTTTGTGCACGATGCGGAGCAAGCCCTCCGATGCTATCAGTGGCCCGAGTGAAACAAAAGGTTCAAAGTCAATGGGAGCCACACTGGGAGCGAATGGTGGAGAATCGCTCTTCTTTCAGCAAATGGAAGAGATAAGTGGAAACGTTTTCCTCCTCTCTTCTCCTGAGTTAGCTGGTGCAGCAAGGTCAGGTGAATGTGATCAGCCACTGTGTCTAAGCGTATTATCAGGTGAAAATCTGCGGGATGACGTGAGCAGGCCGGGCCAGTCAGCTGTCTGGGAAAATCATTACACAGAGCCGGACATTTTGGATAACTTTGGAGGCAATCGGCCGCTTGGGATGCGGCGTGGATCTCTCCGTGACCAAAACGCCCTTGAATGCAACACTTCCGCGCTGGCCTGGTCAGAGCCCTGATCTGGAGTCGCTGTTGCCTATTCTTTTCTACTAAGAACAGACCGAGAAGAGCTCAGTGACTTTCAATAAAACACACAGTATGTGCAAAGTTTTCAAACTGCAGTAAGTATGCCATGATATGACAATAAAATGTCTTCATAGTGCATTTGAAAGCATTTGTCTCTGTTCAAACTGTTACTTCAGCTTTGTTTTTCATCATCATGTCTGTTCTGACTGTGTTGTTTAAAGTGGTAATCCTCGAGTTCCTCATCTTTGGTGCCAAGCGCTCATTGCTGAGTCTCTGGGCACCTGTCAATCAAACAGTGTGTCCAGTACTGTGACGGCTTTCTCCTTGGATTTTCTGTTGATGTAGTTTGAGTTTCTCTTTTCTTTGTCTGTTCAGCCATGGTGGCTATCACTGCTCATGCTAACTACCCAGTTCTTCTTCTGCTTATTCCAAACAAACAGGAAGCATAAAACGCATCACTTCCTGTGCACCAGAGGAATTTCCAAGAAAGCCCTATCAGCTGTTTAGAACAGCAAAAGTAAAAGCTTTCATGAACTGGTTTTAGGATAAATCACTGTTGTCTTATATCAATGGATGATAGGAAGTAGCAAGACATTTATTTATATAAAAATGTCACCGATTATTGCTTTAAAAGTCACAAAAGACGACTGCATTCCTTTCTTAACATTATGCAAAATCAAAATTGGAATTCACAATTAGTCCCGTAATCACAGCTCATTAATTATGAGCTATAATTAGTCAGAGATCTGCCTAATGATAAGGCAAAATGCTGTCTCCAGATGCATTGTTTCTAATCAAGATCTAATATCCAAACACAGTCCTGTGATTGCAAGATGTGAACTGCCGGTCATAATGAAGTCACTTGAATCTTCCTCCTTTTGTGACCGCCTGTAAATACGCTTCTACCCGTCTGCTCGTGCGCACATATGTCTGTCAGTGCGTGTGGGTACAGCATGTGTGTATGTGTGAGTGTGTGTGATGGGGTATAGTTATTACCATACATAAACTGGACTTTTGAAGTAAAATAGCATTTAATGGGTTATTTGAAGTGTTTGAATTGCAAAGGGAATGAAACGTCCCTTTGAAGGGGGAAATGCCATATTCCAATCAAACATTTCACTGTTGCGAAGGTTAATGAATGCCATTAGCCTAGCGCGAATAAATTCCGACTTGTACTTTCACGAGATGCATAAATTAGATAAAGACCCAGAATCCACTGCTTCGGAGAGGGGAGAGGGAATATATGATAGCAACACAATTACATGGCTGTGGAAGTAATGGCTGCTAAATGGGAGGCAATTTGACAAGCTTGAACAAAGTAGTATTATTGGAACTTAATATTTTTCGAAACTTTTCCCTCCTTTTTTGAAGCGCACTTCCTTGTGGCAAAGCTTGCATTAATAAACATTATGTCATGATGCTGATTTTCTTGTGGTTCAAGCTGTTCCGGCAAAATATTTATCCACTTTAGAATATGTTCCATTACCATATAGTTACTCATTTATTTCATAATTAGAGCTCATCTGCATGCTCATTAGCGAGATTCATTACCGCGCTGAATAATGCCGCGCCAAAATGTTGAGAATCCAACCAATTGGTGCGTCGCATGACTGAATGGGTAACAATATTTATTTTCCCAGAATATTACAATAATTATTAACCAATTTGCTCTTTAAGGTTCCTTTGAGATGCTAATTAGTTGTTCGTTTAATTGTATCCCTTTCGCTAATGGCTCATCACTTCTAAAAGTGTCCTGCTTGGCACTAATAAGGTCTGACGTAGGCATTTTCTATACTTCATTACTCCTTTCAAATGATCATTGGCCTCCTTAATTAGATGATAGTTGAATTATAGCCCCGCTGTAGACGACGACCTTGGAGAGAAGTTGAGATCTGACAAATGATACCCGGGGCTTGAGAGCTAATGGCTGGGAGAGAATGACACGTTGTTGTGGTCGGCGCTACTTCTGGTCACTTTGAGGAAGTTCCACTCGTGCAAAGTCGCGAGGTCGTCTCAACACGTCGGGATATTTTCCTCTCTGAATATCCGTCATTATTAACGTCTTTAACAGGGCTTCCGCACTTTCTCCAGGTTTATTCCGAGATGTGGGAGTAAACAGAAAGAGCAGGGGAGGTGCGGGGGCGCGCCGGGTTAGTGTTGACTTCACGCACAGCCGGGTGGGATATTGGAAGTCTCTACTCTCGGTCTCGCAGCCTCGCCAGGTTGAACGGGCATTATTGAGAATTCAATTCCGAGAGATATTGAATTGATGAATTGAGCGATAAAAAGTGAAATTATCTCCCAAATGCTCCCAGAAGTGCCGGCGACTGTTGCCAAATGGTTTTCAAGTTTTTAGCTTGAGAGACCGTGGCAAACAGTTTTTCTGCACGTGGCTTTACCTCTGCTTTATGGAAATCGCTGCCGTGCACCATTGCTGAATTTTAACTAAGAATGGAGAAGTGCCAGCATACACTGATTTGCATGAAGCGGCTTACAGATTTGGAAGTTTATCCTCCTTGAGAAACCTCCTCAGATAATTTTTGGTTACGGTGAGACATGAAAGTAGAGGAGAGCAATGGAACGGGACAAACCCACATAACGCAACACTCAGTCATTTTCAGAGAAGTTTTTTTTAGACTCATTGGAGGTTGTATATTATTTCAGACTCTCAGTATGAGATTCAAGGCCAGAGTGACTGGTGAAGGTGGTGAGTAGCCTGGAGCCTTGAGAAGCGGGCTTGTGACTGGAAGGGTGAAGGTTTCAGTCTCTGGACCAGCTGGGAAAAACCCTTTCCCTTCCTGGAGTGTGTGAATCTCTGTATCTCTCCCAGGCTTTTGCTGCAAAGAAAAATGTTTTTATTCACCTTGTCTGTTTAAAGTGGTAGCCTAATCCTCAAATTCAGATTTTTATTTTATTTTTTGCAACATCTTTGGTGCTCAGCCTCATTGCTGTGGTGTTTCTGCACTGCACTTCCCAGAGATCACCTGTCAATCAAACAGTGTGTCCAGCACTGTGACTTTGTCTTTTTCCTTGGATTTTCTGTTGACGCAGTTTGACTTTCTGTAGGTCTTTTCTTTGTCTCTTCAGCCATGGTGGAACATCTTCATGATAAGTTGCAAGGGGAATTTGTGATATTTTTTTTAATCTTCTACAATAGTTGAAGCTTCACTAAACTTAATCAAAGTCGTTTTTTAATTGGATTCATATTCAAAATCAAATACCACACAACATCTTGCGTTTAAATAGATGTTTCTGTTTTGGGGCTTGTCATGTTTTTTTTTTTCAAATTAAGGTTTAAGTTCTGCACAGCAATTTAACGAGTTACAGTTGGGTCACTGAATGCTAAACCTCCCACTCTGCGGTTACTAAGCGCACAATGAGCTTCTCATCTCGAGAAACGGAACATTCCGCGAGGGCATTTTGACAGGCTTTGTTTTGTGGGAGACAACTAAAGGGTGTGAATGACTGTAGTACGCGCACATGCAAGGCAGTAGAGTACGTGTTATGATTCAACAGCAGCACAATGCTGCTATTGTGCTCTTGAGAAAAAGCAACAACCAAAAGGGCAGCGGCTAAGAAACGTGGAATTCAGGCAACGGCCGAGGCATTAGGAGGAGTTTTTTTTGCTCCTAGTTAACTAGACTTGATGCTGCCTTCAACTCCTGCCTCTGCTCCATCACTGAGGCGGCGCTATCACTCTTGATGTACACCACCATATCACTCCAGTAAGCAAAATCCCCTGAGATGGGTCTTTTTTCAGTCCTAACATGTGAAATATTGCTTTGCTGAGTGTTCGCTCAGGCGAGCAAAAATCATTGCCTCTCTCTAGGTAAGGTTGACAGATGGCCATCCACACTCTGAGAAAAACAAAGGCTTGGATGGCAGAGTGAACAACCAGGTCGGCACATGCTTTATCCCCCCTTCACTTTATAAAACGGCCTCCAAGGTTCTTCTTTGGTTTTGTTTAAGAGGAAAGCGACAGGATAAGCAGATTAGGGCAGAACACGCTCTTTGCATTTACCTTAATATTCAAAGCTTTCTTCCCTGTGGATGAAAACACAAGAAAGAACTTTTCTTCCTTTTTTTTTTTAACTGAAATCTCCTTGAATACCTGGCAGGATATCTTTGACATATTCCTACACTCAATCAACACGCTTTGGAAAATTAACCACTTCAAAATGAAATGCAATTTGCATGCGTGTGGCTGTGCAGAATAATCAAATCATGCCGGTATTAGGCCACGCATCAAGCGGAGGAGACAGTGGTTTTGTTCAGCCGGAGGTAATTGAGCCCCTTTGCCATCTTTTTTAGAACAGTGCCTGACATAACCACCGGTTGTCGGCGATCTGATGAGTATCAGATGAATAATTCTAATGTTAATTACACGGTAGCGGAAATACATGAGAGAATCCTTTCATGACGGGCAATGAGGGAAGTTAAAGATGTCATTAAATGCAGTATCCCAGGATGCCGTTTCACGAGAGAGGACACGGAGGAGCAAAGTGGCTGCTGTTCTATTTATATAAGTGTTGAGTTAAACTTTGTGTTTTTGCAGTTAAGTGCGGTTCGTTTCCAGTCTAACCCTCGGGTCTTGGCCTGGAGGTCTAGCTGTAGTTTATGGCCTTGGAACAAATATACATCAACGCTGCTTCTTGAAGATAGCAGCGCTCAGAATGATATTTCTCGATGTTTAGTTTGAACTTATGGTTTGAGTTAGAAGGAAATATAAGACATTCTAAAGGCCAAATATCATTGAAAGATGGGAGGTTGTCAAATTTATATTGTTTATAATGGCAGCAGTGATGCTGAGACTCTGATATTGTCTTTCATGGATTTGATCTACACCTAATTTCCAGAGTAGAACTTATTGATTTGCGTATTAGATCTGATCCACCCGCTGTGAATGAACTCTCCAGAATATGTGGATCCTGGTTGGCGATCTCATTTTGAAATGCCGTGACGGGCCGAATTCTCAAGACGATATTGAAGATTGATTCGAAATATATGATGCAAATCCGCGGGTTGATGACTGGAAAATTTCTATACGTTTTTGCCCTGCCAAACCAGAAGGCTTTACTGCCTCCCTCCATGGTCCAGGAACACAGTGAAGTCAGCAGTATAGTGTGTAATACTGTGCAATGTTGCATTTCCATTGGTTTTGCTATTTTAAAGTGTTTCCAAATTACCTTGACTTTTCTTTATGTGATACCACTGGTGTCCATTGTAACAAGTAATTCAATCCTGTATTCTTAAAATCATGTTATTCTTAAAACAAGTGAAAAAATCCAAAGGGGTGAGATAATTTCACTTGTTTCCAATGCAGTTTCCCTTGTTGGAAGAATTTGTTGAAATCAAGGACATTATCTTGAAGTAAGTGATGTGATTTTACTTATTTCAAGATAATATAATTTTATTCAAGAGGATTCTTTAAACAGTTGAATCTGCATTGGAAACAAGTGACATTATCTCTCCACATAGGCATTTTTTTGCACTTTTTTTTTTTAAGATAAACACATTTTTAAGGCTGAAGATAAGGTTAAATGACTTGACATTTTTCCACTGATAAGGTCACTTGTTTTATGTAACAAGTGACTTTACACATACAGTATGTGCATTGTATTGTATGCGCTGTTTACATAATGATTTATTGGATTGAAGACATTTTCTGACACTATGTGACAGCTAAAGAAGAATCTTGCACGCACTTTGAGGAGGTGAAAGTTTTATTATAAGGTATTCTAGATAATAAAAAGTTCCAAAAAGCTTACGTGAACATAACAAGTTACTGACTGTTCCTCAGCTTCGTCCAGTCCAGCTATTTATCGGCGACAGCTGGACCCCGAAGTCTGGCGGGTGACATAAAGATGAGCGGCTCCGTCTCGGGCCGTGATGGAGACGCTCCGTGAGGCTTTGATGCGCCGGGCTCGCAGCGCGGTGTCAGCAAAACGCACTACATGGCCGTAAACAGCGGTGTCAAGCTGTAAGTCTGCATATAGACAGGGTCACTTCACCTGGTTACTGAGGGCGCCTGGCTGCTCGGTCAACCCTGAAAGCCCGCGCCGAGGATGATTCGATCTGCTGAGGCTGCATATAAGGGGAGAACTCATCACTCACTCACTCGCACGGAGGAAGAATTCGCGAGAGAGAGAGAGAGAGAGAGAGAGAGAGAGTGTTCAGAGGCAGGACGGGTTGGCGTTCGGAGATATAGGGATGCTTGAAACTCATTTAAAAAAAAACATATTGCAGTAGCTGTAGCGCAAAAGTATCATGTCATTCCGGGCATCCTCATCCACCGCTCACCTTCTCAGTATCTTTTATTCTGCTGTGTTTCCGTGTGCGATTCCTCCATGTGGTTCCAACACACACACGCTCCGAGTTTCTACGCAGAAGAAGCCTGCTGTCTTCGGGGATCAACTGGGAGCCGCGTTATCCCCCTCAGCATTGATTAGCACTGTGTTAAATTGACATGGACAGAGACAGATAGAGTCCCCTGGATCTGTCCGCCTGATAATACCCACTGCCAAGCGGAGGGAGGGATGTTAAACCGAACAGGCGCAATGTGTTCCGACATCGCGGCGGCTAATGTCAGGAGAAGGCGTCTCGGCAACGAGGAAATGAGGAGTTGACCCGGCGAGGCCCGCGATGCATATTGCTTTGACCCCCTCCCGCTTGGCCCCGCCATTGTTTTTCAATTAATCGCAGCCACTTTGCGGCGAGCGACACTGACAGATGGCGAGGTCTTTGTCGGGGTTCGCGGGGGTGCGAGGCAGATAGTGCTTACTGGTGGGGAAAAGTGAATTTTGGGGCCAAATGATACACACCCCCGAGCGTAGCCGCTGAGGCAGATTTCTAAGTGCTGATCTATTCAAAGTGCAAGGAACCAGGAAATAAGGTAGAGGCGTCTCCGCAGGTCTGGAGGATATCACACCGCTGTGTCAAGGGAGAGGTTTGCATGTCCGGGAACAGGATGAAGAGCGGTGACTTAGGTATCACCGTTCAATTCGTTTTTTAAACTTTTATTGCAACACAGAGCCCTTTGTCAATGTTGCAAAATGTCTCCTCACAAAACTGCATACATTTCTTGATTTAAAGGTGACGTGTAGCATTTTAACATAAAAAATCATTTAGTTAGATAATTAGTATAATTACCATAAACAAACGAGACCATCACTGAGAAGACTGGCAGCCTCTACACTGCATTTTACATTGTGTGCCACTGGGTCAGATTTTGCAGGAAATCTGCTGTATTGCTTTACAGCACAATGGGAGATTACTTTACCGCATTAAACAGGAACTCTTTTACATGACTTTAACTGTTTTAATACATGACTTTATTACATTTCCACTTGTCGGAATGCATATTGACTGTTATCAAGGCTGTTATCGCCTGTTATCCTTTTTCTTGCTCTTCAAAACAAACCCACAATGCTGCTGGGTGGGGGCGGGAGGTGGAGGGGGACAGGAAGAAGGGTTTATGGGAAATGTGGTCTTCATTTTGAGATTTTCAACAGGGAGTGAGTATACAAATGAATCGCTCATTCCACAAGGAAGCGAGCCAAAGCGCACCTGCTTGTCATGTCGGTAAATCATATTTTTATGATGTAAAAATAGAGAGGAAGGTGCAGCTCGCCCTCCTCCGTGTCTGGACAGCAGACTGCAGCGCTGCTGCGATCTCTCTCCTTTATGGCCCACTAAAGCACTGGCAGATGTGCTGTTAAGTAGCTCTCAACGATTGTTAGTCGAGCCCTAACTTCTCCCTGGTGCTGAGCTATTGATTTTGCATTAGATAAACATGAATCTTGTAAATAAGAGGTGAGTGTGGATCCATTGACCCTCCCCATTGTGTTGTGAGAGAGAGAGACAGAGAGAGAGAGAGAGAGAGAAGGAGAGGGAGAGAAAGAGGGAGAGAGAGAGAGGCAGACGGCCGACACAATGAGCGGAGCTTCATTTGAAGCGTAATTATCTTTCCCACTCAAGTGCAGTGAGGGGACAAATGGGAGCGCCAGAGGTGACATAGATTCTCTGCTGGTGGACTACAAAGGTCAAACCTCCAAGCTAAAAGACTAGTGAGGGAAAAAATAGAGAGTTATGATGACTAACAAATACAATTTAGGGTAATATCAAAGTTGGCCTGTGAGGTGGAAATATTGATTAATGCTTCTAGCAAAGAAAAAAAGATTGGTCTTTTTTTTTTTTATATCTACCAGAGTGGTGACAGCATTGCATTTGAAGAGTATGCATTTTCCATGCATGAGAGAACAGCTGTGTTTACTGTGTGCCGTCCTCTATAAGCAGAAAATAAATAGGCTTGCAATGGAATGGAGCTTTCTGGGCGACAGAAATTACAAACCAATGTGAGGATAGACTCACCAGAATGTCAATATATAGGAATAAGCTGTGGTCACATGGCCGGTCTGATCCGATCATTTAAATCTGCTGTATGTTATGTGAACATATAACACTGGTCCGGTGCTATGACTCTTGGTTTACTACCACATATTTTCATCAGATCTTTTAATGACACCAATAATGTTCTGAACCCTGCTATGACAGAAATTCATTTCACAAAAGAGAGAAAAAGGCCTGATGGTGTTCCATCCATCTGTTAAGGCAGCCCGTCTCTGTAGTGAGGAATTTATGAAAAAGTCTCTAACAAGTTTGATTTATGTTTATGGGCTTCTAAACAGACAGGTAGTCAGTGGAGCCCGGGGAGCGCTAAACAGAAGTACATAAAAACAATGGAGAAGGGATTGGATCAGCTCAGCTGAAACACATTTGTCCTGGGGGAAAAAGCCCCTACGGCAGCAAAAGAGCGGCGCGGTGCAGGGACAGTATATCTAGGAAATGGAATCCTTTGACCGTTTATTAATCAATAAACACATTGGGATGCATCAAACCATTACGCATTTTGGTCTGTTTTTAATGTCACTGATTAATTTTACTGGGGGCCTTCGGTGGCGCAGAGGGTGACAGCTAACAAATTGTGTGCGAGCGTGTGTGTGTGTGCTGAAACTGATGTAATAAATACTTTACTGCTGTGCAGAACAAGGATCAGAATGGCTACAGCATTATCACCTTTTCTATTACTGAGACTGAAGACTTTCCTCATTACAGTTTGTCATCACCAAAAAAGATTCTCTAATCTTAGTTAAAGCTGTTTGGACCGGAAGACATTACAGTATGTATGCAGGACGTGTGTATGCAGGCATGTTCACACACAGTACGCGCGTTTGTCTCTTGTGCGAGGACCATACTGCGGTGCATTATGGGCTACACTTTTACAGATACAGTACAGAGCCAATGCCCATATATGGCGTCTCTGCGAGTTGACATCCAAAGCTCCTCTATCTCCTGAATCTGTTGGCCAAGGCATGTAAGTTGGAGGCTGGATGAGATTGGAAGTGAAAGCCTTCCAGTTTTATTTAACCCTGTCCCTCTGATTCAATATGAAGCCTGCCTGTGTGCAGATGATAACTGAGAGCAAAAGGTTGACATCAATAGGACTGACTGACTGTCTTGGCTTGTGTGTGTCTGTGTCTGTGTCTGTGTGTGTGTGTACGTGTACCGGTCTGCCTGCGCGTGTGTGTGCATGTATGCGTGCTCATGATTGCGCGCATGTTTGAGGGTGTGTAAGAGTGTGATTACATGTGAGCGTCCATGTGTACAAGCGTGTGTGTGTGCCTGTGTGTGCGTGCAATGAGTTCTTCACGCGGACGACAATAGCATCCCAGGCAGACAGAGGAAGACAAGACTGCTGGCAGAGAGGCTGTCTGTCAGCGAGTGATTAGTGAAACCTGCTACACCAATAATCCTCCTGTAATAGTTTTCTCAGAAGATGGCCTATTTGATTATTGGAATTCATTGGGGCCTTTAATTACATGCGCCAGGCATTTCCAGGCTAATTTGTACCTCCGTCCCGTTTAGCATTTCAAAGCGGCAAATCGTTCTCGGCACCTTATTAGACATCTCCGATTCCTAACGCAATATTCTCTCCAGCCTCGGCTACATCAATCAGCAAGTCTTTTAGAGAAAGTTGAAATTAAATAACCGATTAGGTGCGAGAGGACATTGAGGTAACATGAAGAGGGTGGATCAGCAAACACAGTAATCTCTTATTACAAGCCAACCTGCATGGCTAACAACAATAACATCTTAGTAGCACTGTTGAAAGAATGATTCAGTAGTTTGGATCCGTTTTTACAGTATATTGCACACTGCGCAAAAGATAATGCAAGGGTTATAGAATCATTGAATTTTGAATGCTATTTTTAGGTAGCATTGTTTTGCTAGACTCTGTTAGCATACAACTGTTGTAGTCTGCAGTGCATAATCCCTGGGAACCTTTTAAAACTTTTCCTTGATCAAACACGTTGAAGCATCATTTGTTCTCAACACGTTTAGCACACAAGGGCTGAGAATTGTCCAGCCGGTGTCACGGAGGTTCAAGTTTCCGCTAATCAACGTGGCATTCATGCAAAACTTCAAAAACACTTCCCTCTCAACTGGATTTCTTTTGTTGCTAGATGAAAAAGAACCTCCACTCGTATAAAAATCTAATAACATTCATCTCAAAGGGAGTTATTGAATTTTGATGTTCTCCCTATGAGCGCCATTTATATAACTTAGCAGGAAATCAAAAGCCGTTTGACAATCCAAGGAATCAAACAGCGCCGCGCGAGCTTATCATCCTCATCTGCTCTTCAAACTTTATAAAAGTGTGCGGTTATTTCTTCATTTCCTCTTCCTTCGTTTTTTTTTTTTTTTTTTTCCCAATCACAAAAGCCTCCGAGGTGTACTTTTGTTGTGTTTTTTCCCCCCCCTGTTTCTCTGACTTTTTCTCTAATTGTTGTACCACTGCCATTACAGCCATGAATTACTCCCTTTCCTCCCTCCTGGCCGTAGATGCTTACAGTGATTCCTCTCCCTGCCTACGCTGATAAAGTGTGGGAGCCTATCTGATGTCGCTTGCTGAGGAAGCAAGATTACATCTAAGCTATGAAGTCACTTTAGTCTCTAAAATAGCCATGAGGCAAAAAAGCTCTCACCATACAAAATGTAATCTACAGGACAAAACGGTCACACAATGCTCCATACAATGTTCAGTCTTCCATGAACATGGTATCATTGAAATATGGTGATATTCTTTGAGCAATACAGCTTCACAACTTGGTAAGGAACATGATCAAATGATTTAGTGCTTAAAGGTGCTATTTTATTCAGTTTTCATGATTTTGTTTTCAAATATGCTCAGGATAAGAATATTCTTTGTGATGTTTTGCAAATAAATGTTAGTTAAAAGTTGAATTAAATTAGTTCAATTGAATGAATTTGAGGACTATTTGTGCATTCATGTGCTATCGGGTGTATAGGAAAAATGAATTTCCTATTTGGAAATTTTACATGAATGCCCTCCAAAGTCGGACGATTAAGTCAGAAATTCTGAGAAAATTTCCAAATTTCCAAATAATTTTCACTCTGAGATATAACAATTTAAACAAAATTAAATTTGAACAATAACTTCATTAAACATCTTTGATCATATATGTGTATAAATAGAGAAACATTTGAATTCCTAGAATATGGGACCTTCAATATACTGGGGAAAAAAATCACAGTAGGCCTTCATGTGATTTTGAAAATGTGATGGCTGAAGCTGCATTGTGAATGAGACATCAGTAAGCATTCATAACATTTTCAAAAGTCAGACATAGAAGATTGGAGTTTTAGTTGCATAAACATTTCTCTCTGAGGCAGTTTTTTTCATTCATTCATGACCATGGCATTCACGATGTTGGAAGGTCAGCAGCTAGCTAACTAGCTTACCTAGACAGCTATAAACTAGTATGGCTAGTTTGAACTTGGAAGGTCAGCTAGGCTAACTAGCTAACCTAGATTAATTAGTGGGGTTAGCTTGTTTTCAGTTAGCAGCAAGAGTGCTAGGCTTCATAATATTAGCTTCCTCTCCTACCTTATTTTCACTGGGCTTCAGTCTAGCATGACTTAGCCAGAAAACTGTGGTTTAACACAACCAAAAAGATTATTTCTGCCTTCAGAGCAGCTCTGCCTCAGAGAAACGTTTATATAACTAAAACTCCAATCTGCCAAAAATACAATTAAGAAAGTTCATAACTGTAGAGTTTGTAACTTGAGGCTGTGACCGTTTAGAAAGAGGGAAAGTCAAAACACTATGATATTTTTTAAGTAACTGCTGGTAGTGGTACGCTAGCAACCGCATATGAAATAGCAATTTTCCAAGCTCAAATAGAACTTGTCAAAACATGCCTCTCTGTTATTTTAACTTCTCCTTCCACAGTTCTGCTTTAGCCTACCTTAATTAGCACAGGGCTTCACATTAACTGTGGCTATAAGTCCCAACTTGTATTTCAGCAAGTGTACATGATGGTGGTCTATCTTGTGGCCGTGGGGGTAGAGCAGCCAGACTTTGACTTCTGGTTCAAGGTTAATGCCTGTTGGCTCACCTCTGGACACACACGGCTGTGATTGATGCATGCTCAGTCGCTATGCCCGAGGGATTAACACTACCCGAATAACAGCAGCGTTTACATTCAATGACCTCTCGCATCACCTTCCCACTCCGGCATGGATTACTGTCACAAACGTTGGCACTGGCGCTCGCTGTCTACCTTTGTTTTCCAACCAGAATCCAAATGTGTAAAAAAGATAAGGGAGCTTCACAAGGGCTTTGTCTCTGAAGGAAACGTGAAGCGAGGAGGAACTTTTTAAGGACAAAAAATTACCGAAGAGTATATATCCATATCCATAATGTTATATCCATTTGAAAACAGAGTAGATGTCTGTATTTTCAAATCGTAGATACCTCATTTTGGAATGAAACTCTTCAATTACAATCGGCATGAGAGCTCTTCACACTTATTGTAAGCGACATCAGACGAGCATCGACTGACCTGTTCGAAAATATGATCCAGGAGGAGTCGTCCATGTGATGCGGCGATTCTATCACCTTATAATGTATGTGAAAGGTAAACCGGGCCTCTGGGCGATGGACATGCTGCGTGTGTATTGCACCATGCGAGAGTCGATCACAGGCCATCTGGTCAGGCCCAACAACAGCACCGCCTCAGGCGTACTGTACAAGCAAGTCATTTATAAGTGTCGCAGGTGGTCCCCCGCGTCCTCAAACACTGTAATGAGTAATGAGGGTTACTCCGTCGAGGATCTGTCTTCCAGCAGAGGCTGCAAATGCAAGGACACCGAATTCACCAGCAGGTATGAATTTGATAATGCAATATGTGAATATGACCGGCAGGCTATGCATTAATGGCACAGTGACCTTCATTTCTATGATTTATAATGCGTGTTGCTGCAGCCGTTTCTGATGTTATTGGAGATGAATATCCAATATTGAACTAATAATCCACAATATTTTCATATAAATTAAATGTCCATTTTGATACCCTCTATTGCCGATTGATATAACACAATAGTGATTCAACCGATACCCAGGTTACATTTCCGGCAGCAGCAACAACAGTTTATACTGTTGCCAACTTATCGACTTTTTTGTTAGATGTAGCCACTTTTCCTCAGAAGTTTTTTTTTCTTCTCAGAAGTTATAGCGACAAATCTAAGTGATTTTGATCTTTTAAGAAGCCAACAGCTACTTTCCTTGGAAGACACTTGGCAACACTGGTTTGGAATAAACAGAAGAAGAACTGGGTAGTGAGCATGAGCAGTGATAGCCGCCATGGCTGAACAGACAAAGAAAAGAGAAACTCAAACTGCATCAACAGAAAATCCAAGGAAAAAGACGTCACAGTGCTGGACACACTGTTTGATTGACAGGTGATCTCTGGGAAGTGCAGTGCAGAAACACCACAGCAGAGCGCTGAGCAACAAAGATGCCACCAAAATAAAAGATTTTGGCGATTACCACTACCTTACCGCTACATTACCACTTTAAGATCCGCTGATGATAGAATACATTGTGCCCCACTGCTGCCCCACCCCCAGAGAGTTCTGCAGCATAGATCACATTATATCACGGGATCGCGATGTCCTTCCTCCCCCTCTCCCCGCCACCATCTCCCACTCTTCCTTTTCTATATCTGAGGACCTAAAGACTGGTGTCCCTGGCTAATAATTGCTGACACGCCAAAGCCAACATAGCCCAGCGAGCCTTTAATAGTTTTCATTTTTCTTCCTTACAAGATGGCCTCTAAGGTGCCATCATGAATGATCAGCGTACAGCCGCCACTGCAGCTCCCTGTGGAGGCTGCAGCTCTCTCTCTCCCTCTGTTTCTCTCTCTCTTTCTCTCTGACCCTATCCCCATCCCAGACATCTCTCGGCTCTGGCCATTACTCCCTCTGTCTCTTCCTCACCTCTCATCTCCACCCCATACAGACAATTTATATAAAAGATTTTCCTGCCCACAGCTTTCATCACAGGGCCCAAGTAGCAGGCCTATTTCGCATTAATTCTGTCCCTCTCTGTCTCTCTCTCTCACCAAAACCATCAAAACACTACTTCATAAACAATTTTTTTATCCAATTTATCAGGTCCTGACAGAGAATTTTGCACAAACATAAAGAGAGGATGGTGGCTGGTTGGCCTTCCCTACTGCAGCTCCTCAGCACCTCACCTACCAATTGATCACTGTTTAATCCAGAAGTCTCTGACAATATTAATGAATGGAATGAATCACTGGAATACTTTTCAGAATCTTTGGAGCCAGCGAGACCGAAATAATCCATTTGGGTGAAAATGTCTGTGAGGAATTGTACGGTCGGCCTTGCAAGTCATTAGCGGTCCGGTATGCATGGGTGGTGAAGTAGCGGAGCATGGAGTCCCTGCAGACGCCGATATTTCCCTCATCACCACTTGGTTCCCGGCATGGAGGCGAACCGCAACACTTCCCAACAACTTCACCATCTGAGGCTGCTCCTGTGGTTAGTCTTGTTATTACTCACAAACTATTCTTGTAAGCCGTTAGCATCACCTTCATTGGTATGGAGGGGTATGCTGTACGAGCAGGACCTTGGAGCATATCTCCGGCCATTTTTGCCCTGGAACCTATTTTCCCATCTTTTTTCTGTCATACCAATCAATTCGGACCAAAATTTCATCAATTGATTCACTATAGACCAGCTTCCATCTTGCTTGCCTTGGTGTGCGGCTCTCCAATACAGTAGGGCCACTGGACAAAATCAACCCCAAAAGCACCCAAAGGATGTCTTTTTTATGCTTTAAAGCTACAATATGCAACTTTTCTCCTTGAGGCAGTAGCTGTATTGTTTGTCCCTAGCCCCAAAGGGATGCTAGATGCCGTTGATTTTTACGCTACCATTACTAGCATCCAGTGTTGGGGGTAACGAGTTACGTAATATAACACGTTACGTAATATTATTACTTATCTGAGTAACGGAGTAGTGTAACGAGTTAAATCAAGTAATAATATCAACATTACTACATTTGTAAGTACTGTAATAATATTACTGGTCGCGATGATTCAAAGAGCAACTGAAATATCCTCTTGTCTTTTTTCTCAGCTACTGTATGTTAGGTCTGATGTAACCTCTTGTTTGCTGTCCCCGCGCACGCTCCCTCGCCCGTTCTATATTTCACTATTCACATTCCCATTTTTAAATCGTTTAAAATGTACCAAAACCAGAAAATCAAGTTATGAGCTTTGTTTTATATATAACGTTAGTTCAAGTTGTCATCGATGAACTGGAACCGGAATATATATATGGTGACACTGACACGTTTGATTTTCCCCGGGTTTAGTCGTCCTCCAGTGGTAAAAATGGCTTCGCCGGCTAAGCGTCACGCTTTTAAAACTGCTGTCAGATTGTGCTGTGAGACAGAACCTGACCCGCCGTATGTAGTGGAAAGTTACGAAGACATTGTGAGTTGAAGTCTTTTGATGGCAATCGCTTGTTCTTGCTCGATAAAACAAGACACAAGATCACCTTCACTAAACAGCGGGACCTACCTGCTCTCACCGCCGGAGATGGACGCTGTTTTCCGGGAGGCGGTGCGCCGAAGAGTCAGTAGGGAGGATTGACCGGATTGCGGCGACTTTTCTCCATGTAAGTTTGGCAACTTTTTCCATATTTGTTTGCCGACTATTATTGTCTGATCTTATTACTGTGTGGGCTGAAGTGCTGGAGGTTTTGTATGTATTTTGAAAGCTTATCGTTAGCCAAGATAGGAAGGATCTGTTTTGTTGTCATACTGTGAACGCCCTGAATCGCTTTGCCATGTATTTGGTACCAAATTAAAGGGGAAGTTGTGTTTTTTTAAATGGAAAAACTTGTGATTGTGATTTTTGAGATATAGCTGTTTGTTTGGAGTGAGCAAGAAAATGTTGATTTAAATGAGAATTCTCAGTGAACTGCAGCAACATTCTAGAATTCTACTGGGGTCTAGAGGGTTAAAAGAGCAGCTTTGAAAATAATTTTGCCTACACATAATGTTGTTTTATTTTTCAAGAGCTCACTGTGAGCTTGTAGGCATTATGCTACTTAATCCTCATTTAGGCACTTTATTTTATTTACTTATTTATTTTTTGTTTACATTTGCTGCTAATCATAAGTTCTTAATTAGGAGTGAAGAGGTTGTTTTATCTCTTTAAATAAAGAGTTAAAAGACATTTTGTGCCTGTGTACGATTTTCAGTACCCTTCCACCGGTTGGACTTATCAGCATAATTGCCTTGCGTGAAAGTACTAAAGTAATATAACTAGTAATATAACTAGTTTCCATATACACAAAGTAATAATGTAACTTAATCACACTACTTTTAATAAGGAGTAATAAGTAATAAATAATATATTACATTTTGAAAGTAACTTCCCCAACACTGCTAACATCCCAAACACGTCTATACAAAACAACCAATCATACCTATCATGCGTACTCCCCCTCTCCCACAGGTTTTGGTATATTGCCGAAGGACTTTTATTCTGAAGGGCTTCGTGAACTGTGTGTGCAGCAGCATAGAATCAATGCCATCAGCGAGCTAGCATTAACTTTAGCTCTCAGCTCCCGAAAGCTGCGTTTCTGGGAAAATGAAAGGCCACCAGAGGTGTTGCAGAGGCAGACTGTGAAAGCAGCCAACCTCCAATAAAAAGAAAAAATCAACACTTATGTTCACTCTGTTTTTGAACGGGTTTTGTCTGCTGTTGCTGCTGTTATTTTCTTACTTCTTTCCTCCATTTTTGTTGTTGATTTCCCTGCTCTGTAGCTGCTAGCCTCACCTTGATAGCCACAACCCAGCCCATATGACACGCCCACAGCAAATACACGCCCCAAAACATCATTGAAAAGCCAATTTATTGTTAATTTAATGTCAAAAAGTTGCATATTGCAGCTTTAAAACCAAACACAATGCCGCAATTTCCTAATACTTCTGAATCGCTATCAATCAAACCCGACTGTCAGCTGTGGGAAAATTTTGATTGTTTATGATGACAATATGCAGCTTGTTTGTCATTATTGATTTGCATCAGTACTCGAACCCTCCAACCCTGACATCTTCCCCATCCTGTGTGTGTCCTCCCCAGTTCCCCTGCCCCTCTTGGGCTTCCGGAGCTCAGCCAGCGCTCGTGCTGCCGGGGCTCCTGGCTCTGTCTTCTCATATGCTGGGGCTCAGTCTGTCAACCAAGGGCAGGCTGGGAGACAAATGCCAATCTGATTAGTCCTTCTCTTCTGACACTATCTATTTTAACATTGGAGGCTGGCTTGTTTGGCTGTACGTCGCTCGTAGGCTTCATGTCTGGCCGGATATAACAGGATGCGGTGTCAGTAATAATCTACAGGAATGTTGCTTTTTATTTTGGAGGAAATGTGAGGGATATCACTGTGATTATTTTGTTTTTTGATTTATTGTGATTGTTGCTCAATGCCTAAAGATATAATTACCACAGAATCTCATGGAAACATCTTTTTTTTTTACTCTATCTGTGAATAATCACCTGATATTTGTGACTGATTTGGGAAAAGTGCTCCGTCAGGCCTGGTTTAGCTAATGGGACAGGCAGCGATGTACCTAAGATAATTGTTGAGATGAAGTTTTACGTCATTCCGCCGTCTCGCAAACCCATCCGCGGGAATGCTGGGGCGTTTCACGCAGGAGCGGATACTTCTCCGAGATTGATCGCTCTGCTTATAATTTCCTAATTTCCAATCCACTGGGGGACTTAACTGGAAGCAGCCATTTTTCCTGAGCACCGACCAGGTTCCTTTTATTTCTGCACAGGGCTAAATGGGAAGAATCTTCCAGCCCATTAAGCAGACTGTCTGTGTCATAAAAGTTTGGTGGCAGAAGCTCTCCCTCTCTCTCCCTCTCTCTCTCTCTCTCTCTCTCTCTCTCGCTCTCTCTCTCACCCCCTCTCTCTCAGCAGTAGAATGGAATAGTCTGTTTGATCTGCAGGCTGCAGGTTAATAGAAATCAGCCTGCTCATCAGCAATAGTGGATTGAACTTAACCACCAACCTCCGCCCTGTCAATTCAAATTTGGAAAAAGCCCACTAACACCGGCCATACTCTCATTTGCCTCTGTCAGGTAATCAGTATTTCACTATAGTCCTTTTCAGGCGCAAAATTACAATGACCTGTCCTCGATTCCTGAGCCAAAATGGTGGGTCGGATTTTGGGAATGCCAGGTAAAAGGTGCAAACAAAAACCCTGGAAGAAAATCCCCCTATGTGCTGATGGTGTTACTACCTCCACTCCCTATGACACGCAGCTATTAGCCTATCTGTCACAATCACTCCCATTATCTAACTAATATGGTGTAGATACCTGAAATTTAAACTGCAAAACCTGTTAAAGTGGGATGTAACTAAAGCCTTCATGCTCAACTGATTGTTTTGGATGCCTGTTTCACCTGACAGTTGTTTCAAGTGAATGACGGAAGATGTACTTATTGCCATGGCAACAACTAATTCAGATTTGAGCATTCAAATACAAATTGCATGTAGTTCTCATGCCTCAGGATCCAATTTTATACCACAAATCCACGTGGTCCAGATTAGAATTGAAAACGTCTGACTCCATGTGGCTTTTTGCTGTTCACACTGATTACAAAACATCAGATCTGTGTCACAAACAATCAGAATTGGGACTCTTTCACCTGTACTGTGAATGTAGCCCTCGCTTAACTCTGTCACTGAGACCTGGGAAGCCTGAGTTCTCCATTCTCTGATTGGCAAGTCAATCAGTGAGGAAGCATCGCCCGCCTCTCATCAAGATTATTAGTCCTTAACTTCCTCATATGCGATGGTCGATAGAGTGATGGAGTGACGCTGGGTAAAGAGAGGGTGAGCAGGTCTGAATAACAAAAAGAGGATATGATAGGTAGCGTGGCATCATTAGCTAAAGAAGGACTCCTTAACATCATTAACCGATTAATTGAAATAAATGGAGAGATGATTGTTGGACGGAGGGAGAGGGAGAAGGGATCACTGTATGTTTGCATGTTATAATCAGCTGTTGATTACTGATTTAGCTGCTGATTGAGAGACTTCAATCAGCAAACTAAATACGTCCCCATGAGCAGTCAGGTGAGGGAAACTTCAATCATCATTTAATCATTAATTAACAGACCCTCATTCACTGTGTTAGCGCTGAGATCGGTGATGAGGAAGGGATGCGACTCCACAGTGTCCCACTTTAGATTTGGGGTGAAAAACAAAAAAGCAGGAACGTCTGCAGCTCATTTTGTCAAGAGATTAAAAGAATCTCTGGAGTTTTGAAACTGTTACTGTTCGGAGGAGCCGAAGCTAAAAAGTCCAGAGGAAGAACTTGAACTTTTCCTGCTTTGGTCTACCTGACATCTTCCCCTTTCCTATTTTAGGTGTGCAGATTTGAGTACATCTCTGAGCTGCTGAGATGGCCGAGGAGGAGGAGGAGGAGGAGGGGGAACAGGTTTCCTTAACTCCTGCAAATTCACTTTGAAGGGAAGTCTGGGCCTGATGCAGCCCCTGCACAGAGCAGAGTGCAGTATCTGGTCTCTCTTAGTGGGAATCCTACTTCATCTGCTTGCATCTTACAGATTTTTTATCGCTTCTTTTCTTACTTACTCTTTTCTTCTCCATCAGTGTTTGATACCAGTTCCTGGAGAAACCAAGGGAAATATCATTCTGACTCTCGCTAGTCAGAATGATATTTTATTGTAATTGTCCCCCCACGCAGTGAAACGACACCATTTGGCCTAATGAGGGCGCTATAAGTAAAAATAAAGTCAAAATAAAGTCAGAATTAAAATCAAAATTAAAGTCAAATTTTTTTACTTAAACGGGATATCTCAGATACCACCAGTCTGATTTTGATGAAACTTGGAGTGATGCATTTTGCCATTCTCCTAATGTGTTAAAAAAAAAAATCACACATATTGACCAAATGGGGTCAAAATTCTAAACTAAATTGTGATATCTCAGATACCACTGGTGCAATTTTGATAAAACGTGGGGGGATGACAGATTTTGGCACTGTGTTCTGGCTTTTAAAGCTTAACACTGATTGGCCTGATGGGGGCGCTAGAATTAAAGGTAAAAATTTCAAATATTAAAAGCTCTTACTCCTTACAAATTACACTAATTGGCCTAATGGGGGTGCTGTAAGTAAAGGTCAACATTTTGAACTCAAACAGGATATGTCAGACACCACTGGTCTGATTTTGATGGAACTTAGGGATGATGCGTCTTGGCCCTGATTGGCCCAAAGCGGTGCCTGTAGTTTGTATGTAGATTTTGGATCCTGGCAACAACTGACACTAACCGGAAAGATTGCCAGCATCAAAATGCAATAACGAACATTTGCAGCATTTGACGTGCGCAGATGATAACAATGTTTTCAGTCATGTGTGGGGGGACGCTTATAAGCATACGTACGTCAGGAAACGTCTGCGTGCCAGATGTGTGTGTGTGTGTGTGAGTGTGACATGCTGTAGGGAAACCAGACAGGAACACCAGGTGCTGACAAGCGGGGGGAACTTTGATGGTTCCAGAAGCTTCTCCAACGAGAAGTCGCGGCAGATGCTGCAGATGACAGAGCAGCGCGGGAACACGCTGACAGACTTCAGCGCGCGTCACAACTCAGCTGCAGCACACCGCATCCGACGCCGTCTTGTTTGCAAGCTGTTACTGAGCGAGTCCTTGCGGTTCTTCCACTCTGCAAATCATAAGTGTGTTTCGTGTCTGTTGCAGGAAACAGTCTGCATCAAGGCTTTAGAGCTACATGGTAAAAATAAACAGTAAAACCCCATTACAGCTTCATTATTACTTGATTTGTATTTTCATTCATATGGAATTCATGATCATTATAACTGATTTGACTATAGTATATAATATGAATCACTTCTAAATTAATATATGAATTCAACAGATTCATATAATACATGGAAAAGCCATCATACCTGTCAAACATATCAAGTTTTGTATGTTGTGGGACCAAAAAACACTTCTTGGGGTAAGGAGGAGTCAGTGCCATTTGTTACCTTTCAGTGAGGCTCTACTACTCTCTAGTGGTCTTGTGAATACATTGCAGCAGTACAGAAGTTATATTTTACAAAATCAACTCAAAACCCATACACTTTCTAACATATTTTTCCCTTCACTTATTACATTTGCCATCACATAACCCCAAAATGCGATTTTCCTGGCTGTGGAATGACAATAATCTCATTTTATTTACACCGAGAGGTATTTTCCTCACTGAAAACACCATACTCTGCATATCCAGTATACAAATTATCAGTATTTTCCTAAAGCCCGTCTACTGGAGTTGCAGAAACCTTGAAGGAAAAGGGGGGGCACAGTCTGAGCGAGGCTGCATTCCACACAACACCGGGCATTTTTGTCCATTATCATGTCCTAATAGCTTGCTCAATGGTGCAGTGTGTTCTGTGGGTTCACTGGTCAACCAAGACACACGCCATTAGCCCGCGCAAACGTCACTTTGCAATGCTACACAAAGCATACCTTATTTGTATCACATTAGCTCTGTGCTGTGGCATAGCATATTACTATATCAACAGCTGCAATATATCAAACAATTTTGGCTCTGCTCTGCTCCACTACCGGCACCACAGCAGCAGCAGTGCCACTTCCACCCGTCTAAAATCCCTTCCTCTGTTCCCCCTTTGAGAAGCTGCAGCAGCAAATAAATTAAACATGTGTCATTGAGCATGCTAAATGGCTTGCAACACATAATCATCTAAATAATTATGAGGCTGCCATTAAAGTGAGCTAGATGGATGGCGCATAAGGCGTTATGGAAAAACTGGAGGTAATGGTGCAAGATTTGATATGGGAGAGAGGGGAGATGAAGAAAAAAAAAAAGAAAAAAAAAAGGAAATGCAGTTTTCTGTGTAATTCCTTCTGTTAGACATTGGGCTTCTCTTCTTTGCCGTTAAGACCCAGACTCAAAGTGCTGGGGGGACAATGGGGTGATTAGCCCAATCAGAAACAGCAGTGAGGGATTGTGGGTAGGATGTGCCGCCGCTCAGAGCTGTCTTTTTGTCCTCGCGCATTTCATTAATCAGCGACCTGAAGCCCAAAAAATCAGCTCAGCGGACTGGCAGCTCGCTCATTTGTTCCCATGTGGCAATCAGAGAGCCACAGAAATCAGTTCACCACCTCTACGCCGTTACCTGACATTAGAAACTTACAACATTCCAATCATCTTTTTGCATTCTCACTTTTTTCTCACTGCTGAAAATATACGTCCCTGAATCCAAATGTGACCTCTATTAACTCTCAGCCGAGGCCATTTTCTATGCATGTTGGCGACAATATTGTAAGTTTAATTTGCTTGTTAAACAGAAAAAGAACACCGCCTATTCTTAAAGTTAATAATCACCACGCTAAGACACACAATGTGTTTTCCCTCCATTTAAAATCAGGAGTAGAAATAAGATATGCCGTCAAGCATCACAAAGTGAAATATTTTAATGAGTCCCATGCATCAGCCTAAATGATGCATCGCGTCACCGGACATGGATGACAAGCACAATAATGTTCCCTTCATGGATAATATGGTTCACGGCTCTGTCGCTGCCACTTTCTACACGCCATTACTTTATATGTCTACTGTATACTTTGCATGATCCAGCTTTGGATTGGACAAAACAGCGAGAACTAAACTGCAAATGAGTCTTAACTGCAGAAAAAGAAATTCTCCGAGTGAATTTGCAGTCAATGACATCACCTGAAGACCATGCCTTAATGTATGTATTATGTCCATAAAACAGGACTTTAATGCAGCAACACCATGTGTAAGAATTACAGGAATGCATTTCTCCCTCCCTAAAAATATTTAGTTGTTCTACCTTGTTAATATTCTGCATAGAGCTTAGACCGGCTAAATCCATGTCATCCTTTAAATTGCTTGTCAAGACCCATTTGTACAAAAGAAAAAGCCTTTTCATAATGTGATTTGCAATGTTTTAAACTGAATTTAATTATTTTTTATTTTATTTTATCTTATAGTGTAAATACTTAATTTTGATTTTATTTCAGTTTTATTTTATTTTCCCTCACTATTGCATTTGTTTACCTCCTGTTTGTTAAGAACGTTGTAACTTTTGTTTTTAAAAGTGCTATTTAAATAATGGTTATTATTGTTTTTATTTATCTTGTGTTATTATATAATGCCAATTCTTCTTCTTCTTCTTCTTCTTCTTCTTCTTCTTCTTCTTCTTCCATTTAGTTTTTTCTCTACACAGAAACAATAATATTTCTCAGTAGCCTACACATGACATGATGTTACTATGTGCCATCATCAATCATTGATTATTAGGAATAATTTATTCCTATAACTTCTAACCCGTGCGATTTTTATAGGTATTGATGATGAAAGGCTGCATTCTGAACTTTGATATTAAAAAGTTTTCTGCTCGGCATGAAGTTTCCGCTCCATGTGGTGCAGCTATGAGGCATGCAGCCACTCTCCTGGGCCTGGATAAAGATTGAGCTCCGTCCCTCTGGGAGACAACATCTCCTTACACCTTATCCCAACTAAGGACTGATATGAATGACAACCTCCAGCCAATAAACAAGCAATCAATGTGAGCCGATTCCGCCGGTCCACTCAAATTGGGACATGATTTCCCTTGGGACACAACTAGGAACTGGGCAACGCAATAAGGATGAGGTTTGAGCTGTAACGTTACAAGCAGGAGATGTAATTTGACAGAGAGTGAGGTCGTGTCCTCAGGGAGCGGGCGGCCGCTGGGACATGAAATGGTTTCAGGAGTGACCTCTGCTGGGAGGAGACTGATATAGGCAACACTCAGTGATAATGTATTAAGGTTAGATTGATATTTCACTTATCAGGCTGATATTGGCCTTTTATAAAATATGGGATATTGGTCAGTCATGTCGTTCTCCTCTGATATGATGGAGGTTCTTCCCTGACCACAGACACATGAAAACAGTCTGTAAAACCTGTAGTGGAAATGTATTCACTTTGCACATTTTATTTGTTCAATTAATTGTTCATTATCTCAGAGTTCCTCCACCACTGAATAATAGGTGTAGTGGAGAATTTTAGTGTCTCATGATGGAATAAAAATGCTGTTTCAGAGGCCTTTCCACCCTGACAACAATAACATTTGGGGGAACATTTTTTTGGCATTAAAATGGTCAAATTTATAGACAAATATTGGCACAAAATATCAGCTATGAACTAGTCTAAAAATATCAGGATCAACCTTCAGAAACCCATATTGGTTGAATCCTTTAATGTATCAGGGATGGGGTGGTTGGTTCTTTCTCCTTTAGTTTGATTCTACTCCCATGTATAACTTTCAGATGGAAAAATAAGCCTTTGCAACTCTATTTTACTGTATTGTACTGTTACAAAACATACAGAACTAGTTTATTCAAACATTATCATACAATTTAATAGAACTTTTATTATTTCACAGGGGCAAATGATTGACAAACATTTCTTCAAAGTAAAAATGTTTTCAATAATTCAGCCTTTGCAATTTCCCCAAAATTGCTTAAAAATTCTGTTTCCAAGTACATTTAAACTTCATTATTAGCTGTCACATAGCCTCACAACAGACTTGTGTAATTAGTTCGTAAAATAATTAGAGACTGAACAATGTCTGCAATTCAATTATTTATTTTTCCATGGCAGAGCTTCCCTTCAGATTGTTTTTGGTTCTTTGAAGTAATAATCCGTGATATTATCATGTACATAAATATCTGTTTTGCTACATTCTATTGCTGATTGCTATTATTATAACACAATATTGATCCAACCTATATCCAGTTCATGAAGGCTTTTACATTTGCTGTTCTTTATCCTGTGTTTTTCCTTCCTCTGGCCCACAGGAAGTGATGCGTTTCACGTTTCCAGTTTGTTTGAAATGAACAGAAGAACTGGGTAGTTAGCATGAGCAGCGATAGCCACCATGGCTGAACAGACAAAGAAAAGAGAAACTCAAACTGCATCAACAGAAAATCCAAGGAGAAAGACGTCACAGTGCTGGACACACTGTTTGATTGACAGGTGATCTCTGGGAAGTGCAGTGCAGAAACACCACAGCAGAGCGCTGAGCACCGGGAACTAGAGGATTACCACTTTAAGCAGCTACATATTAATGCAGCGTTTTAAAATAATGACACTTCACTCAAACGTCACCAGGTTGGAGTTGTTAAAAGCAGTTTCTCCTGCCTGGGGAGCTTTACCCTCCAGACTCCCTCAGCATCTTTTCCTCACACGGCACCATTTGTCAGATGTTTACTTCTGCCCCCGAGGACGCCTGAACACACCGCTGAACCTCGCCGACACCAGACCCAGACATGAATGTATTCATTTCCCTTCAATGCGGCTTATTCAAGCGCTCTCTCCTCAGTGTCAGTGTCATTTCCATTAGAGGCTTCTGAGATGAAGCTGCTGGAGTGTAGCAGGCAGAGACAAAGGCTGAGCGAGGCAGCTCTTTAAATACGCGCCTGTATTTACTGTAGGTCCCCAGTGGAAACAATGCTGGTGGCAACTTGCCAGACAGTAGATCTCTCTCTCTCTCTCTCTCTCTCTCTCTCTCTCTCTCTCTTTTCCCATGTTTTCTCTTATTTATAGAGTTGTATACATCTCTATACCCGAGAGAATGGTTAGTTCAAATGGAATGCTTAGAAATTCTAGCTGTCACTAAAAGGTTGCAATGCATGCTGGGTCAGGCTGGGGTATAATATAATAGTGTAACCTTACATGCAATATATGCACTACACTCAGTACATCCCTTTCAACTAAAAAGCAAACATGAACTTTGTGTATTTATGCTGCATTCATCTGTCACATAGATTCAAATAAAAACGATGTGTCATTTAATATTGAACTTGCATGCAGATGCCATAACAGATGGCATCGTTGGACAGATACAGAGCGTTCGTATGCGTAGTCGAAAAGATATTTTTAGGCTAAAATTTGATGAATAAAGATAAAATAGAGATGAACAAGCCCTACTTGAATTTCCAGGCTGGCAGCATGGTTTGTGCCGTTTTTTCCAGCAGACTCATCTCCTCGGCAGGCCCGTCGGCGTGAAACCATATGATTGCTGTAAACGCCTGAGGGGACGGAGGCGCGCTAATGTAAAGGAAGCAATTCCCTCGCCCAGAAATAGATAAAAAAAAAAAAAAAAGATGGGAAACAACTGCAAGCACAAATAATAGAGTAGTAGTGGAAGATGGAGAACTCATAAGAACCAGAGACAACAGGAAATTGTGAGCAATGTTTGGTAGGTTTTGATGTGTTTGTGATGTGGAAGTCTTGAAGCCAAACATTTTTGCTCATATTCTTCACATATTTCATTGCATTTGCTATTTTAAGTATAGGTTTTTGCAAAAATGTATGCATTGAAATCAAATTTGGTGATACAGCAGTGAGTGCTGGTTATAAAATTTGCAAGAATGCATAAAAATGACTTCTTGGATGTTCAGTATCTTCAAAATATCCTGTCACTCTCAGAATTTTAGTTCATAAATCTGAAATATGTTGAGCGGGGACATCCGTGATGCAACAATCCTGATATTCAAGATGGATGTCTTTGCAGAGTGGAAAGACCTTGATGTGTGCCTCCGTGACTGATCCCCAGTGCGGCTGCAGGCAGGTGTATTAAATTTATAGCAGCATGTATATGGGATTTCGCTCAGTGTAAGCAGTCAGGTGTGGTGTCCCAGCATCGTCATCACTATAGTTAGCAGAATACGATGGTGGCCTTGCAGAGATCAGCGGCCCTGTGCTCCCATTTGAACTGAAGACACTAAAAGAAGAGTTTTATATTTGAGAAAGGAAAGGAGGTTCAGCTTTTTCTCTGCATGTTTTTATGAATTCTATTTTTCTGCTATAGATGGGGGGAATGATGAGCACCACTAACTGTAATCCACTCAATATAACATACTGTATATTATATATTAAACTTGACCTTGTGTATACCTGTGTGTCCATGTATAAATGAAAATTCTTCTTCTACATATTCTAAATAGATGCAAATATATACAACTGTGGTTAGTTTTTTTGGTCTAATTAACAGTTTTCTCTAGATGATGTGCTGGCTTGGTACAGCTTGTTAAGCAAAGTAAATAAATAAAAACAATGGTTTGTAATGGGAAATTGAATATTTATGGTGAGGATGTGTTTCAGTTTTGAGAAATGACATTATGTTCAAATTGATTCATTTATTTTCTCTTTTCATTTCTCTGTCCTTGTGAAATTTCCTAATAAAGATTCTGTCAGGTGATAGCCAGTCGCTCTCAAATGCGTAAAAGGACATTCATCCTAGGTGATGGTGAGTGAGTGTTTGTACATTAACTAATCTTCTATAAATGGATAACTGAAGTTGCATAGTACCATGATGATGTAACATAAAGTATTCATACATGGGAAGTTAACCAGGTTTCCTGTGGGCCTTGAAAATCCTGTAAAGTTTGTGGATTTGAGGAAAATAAAATAAGGCTGGAAAGTTTTTGAAAAGGAATGGAGGACCTTGAAAGTATTTCATTTTTTAAAATTAAAATATAGCCCCCAAATTCATCGATGTGCCTCAGCTCCCAGGGTCAACACTTCACTTCACAGTGGAGAAAAGAGTTCCATTATTTATAGTAGAACATACAGTATTTTCTGGACTGTACCTCTCATATCTGATACTGATGCTTTTTTAACATGAGCTAAAAGGAATCATCTCCAAACCTCTGGCTGGTAATGACCTAAGTACCAATTTTAGTACTCTTACTCTGTCTTGAGTAAAAATGAACTTAAGTAACAGTACAGTTACTTGAGTATAATATTTCAGTATACGTCTGAGCATTAGTGTATCTTACTGGTTGTAATTTGTGCTCCAAACCACAGGATGGAGACAGTGGACTATGCTAAATCCACCCCAGTGCTGTGCAATATTTATCAAGAGGGATTTGAGCAAATGTACTCATTACTGTCAAATCTGACCTATAAGACAATAAAAACACAGCTGATATTGTCTTGTATGACCAAAGATCCAACTTTTGATTTAAATATCTGAGTTGTAAGGAAATTGGAAGCCACTGGATTCAGTCAAAACACATGAAGTGAAGATGTGAAGATGAAACTTCACTCATCCTCATGGGGAAATTGAGACTTGAGATTGAGATTGAGAATTGCAGATTGCAGCAGCAAATAGTAATAGGATACATCATACAACCCACAATTTCAATGCTAGAGCGTGTTAAACAGAAATTTATAAATGAAAAGTATGAAAAAAATGAACTCCAGCATTATGAGGCTGTGCAAAATATCAGCTGTAGAGCATACTGATACTAAAAAGTATGCTGTGTGAACTAAGTGAAAAAATATTAAAGTATCAACATATATGTAATATATAACAAGAAGAATATTGCTGCTATTTTGCACATCCTGTTACTGCTGGAATTTTTGCATATCTAATATATATCCAAGTGTTGGAATTGTTGGTTGAGTATGTCTATGTAACCCTCATTTGCTATATTCTTATTTATATCATATTCTTGTTTGATATAACTATAACTTGCTGCTGCAACAGCCCAGTTTTCCCATGGGGATCATTATAAGGTTTCATCTAATCAAATCCATTGTAATTACCTATGAAAAGACATAATATGTGAGTCATACTATCATTGAGATTTATGTCAAGCTAAATATATAGGTAGACAATATACCGCAAATAAAAAAGTGGCTCAAACCGAGTTTAGGTGGGTTTACACTCCACAGCATCCCTAGTCAGAGAATTTGAATGATCCCTGCTGCGTCTGATGACGATTACTCCCTCCCACGTATCCACCCACAATGCTTCCCATTGGTGGAAACACCAAGGAAGGCTACGTGAACCAAGAGCTCATTGGCCAATAGCAACGCCAATCTTTCGGCCCACTGTCACTCTATGCAAATCGCTGAGTAGTTACGGAACAGGGAGAAGGAGAGGATAGCGGGCACAGACTGGAGGGGCTGACGATAGTTGCCCTTCATCATTTTAGCACAATTTCACACTGTTGCGGGCCTACTGTAAGATTTTATCGAATTGGATAGGAATATACAGTGAAACGCTGTGAAAATGGCGCAGCCAGACAGCAAGAAGATTTTCTTTGAGAACCTGTCGGGAGCGGGGAAAGCCATCGCAGTGCTGACGAGCGGCGGGGATGCTCAAGGTACCGGGTGACAGTTGACAGAAATGTACTCAGTGACATTGTATCGGTGTGGATAGGCCCGTAGAGGGCGAAAACACACGTCCTCAACTATTTGGTGCAGAAGTTGCGATATTGCAGCCAAGCGGCGAGGCATTTAGTTTTATCACCATGTATCCACATCATTACGCAGTTAGTAAATGATTAACAGTCGGTGAAAAAAGCACAAGTACCTAGCATCCATCCAGGAATCCCGCCGGTTAGCATGCTAACGTTACCTATCTAGCTAGCCGGCTAACAACATCAACCACTGTCATTCATTTGGCAGCATTTTTTCGCCATTCACGTTGACAGCAGTTTAGTGGGCTGCCAAGGACAAACCGCGTTGTATTTTGCTTTAAGCTATGACATTCACTGACAAAATTTGTTATCAGTGGCTGCTGATGAGTTTACGTGACCACGTAATTAACATAGCCTCCAGCGTGATGATACATTCTCTCATTGAGTCCTGCAAGTGTGGGCATATTGAAGCCTTAAATCGTGCCACTGCATTGCGGGTGGCCCATGGTGCTGGACGACGTGTAGGCCTAATAGTGTTCAATTTGCCAAACAGTATTCATTAAAGTAAAAGAAATGGCATGCAGCGAATTGGGATGCAACTGCCCAACCAGGAAGTTGCTGACTGTCAAAATCTTGCCAAGTTGATTGAAATATTACGATATCATTCTTAACATTTTAATTATCTGTGAGAGAGACTAGACTATGACTGTGCTCCATAGTTGAGGTTAGCAGTCACAGTATGGGACAGTACTGCAAGCTTAGGGGATGCCCAGCATCCTGTGTACGTGATGAACTGCATACATTCAGTCATCTCCGCTACATCTCTCCCAGTCAAGCCTGCGTCAGAGAGGAAACCCTAGTCACGTGCTCACCGGCCCTTTCCCTTTATATCACTAAACCAAACGTTATGCACACAGTGGGATGTCTAGCATTAGGTAATCACATATATGGTCTAATAATGAATGAGAAACAAATCTGTTATGTATAGAATACAGCTCAAGTCAATTTCTGTTGCTGAAATCCTGGATAGTATTATATTGGACCACAGGCACATCATCCCTGTTGCTTTTTGTCTCACATGACATTGCAAAGCACTCAAAATCGGGTAGGACTAATAGGGATTTTTCCCGAAAACAGTATTTCTTGGACTGAAGCTGTCTATCGCTGATATTTTGTGCCAGTATGAGCATTTTCATATCAAAAAAGTTCTAAAAATTCCAAGGATTCACTGTTTCCATCCGAGTTTTATTATTGTCAGGGTGGTAACGCCTCTGAAACAACATTTGCATTGAAACCAATAATAATAATTATCATTCATTCATTCAATTTCCATACCCACTTACTCCTATTCAGGGTCATGGGGGGACTAGAGCCTATCCCAGCATGCATTGGGTGCAAGGCAGGAAAACACCCAGGACAGGTCGCCTGGCCATCACAGGACTAATAATGATAATAATAATGATAATGCTACTACTACTAATAATAATAATAACAATAATAGTAAAATAACATATTCAAGCATACTCGTATCATATGGAATGTGATCAAAATGTTGCTTTAGAATTAATTCCTGTTAAAGGCTTCCCATAGACAACCAGTGTACTATTGATCAATTATACAGTAATTATGTAATCATACAAGCTTCATCAAATCCATCATCATGACACTGACTTGTCGATATCTGGCTTTTAATAAAAAGCCAATATCAGCCTGATGTATCAGTCTAAGCCTACTCAAAACATATAGCCTATTAGTCTATTTAGTGCGGAGGGTTATGACTTTGGCAGGCTCCCGGTCCATTAGCATTAATTTTCACTAACATCATTCTACTGTACTGGAGCCTATAAACAACTACACTATTCAAACAGCACACTGCACCTTCAACTATACATGCAATGCCCCTTCCCCAGCTTTAAACAAGATCCTGAGAGGCGCTGCAGTTTCCTGCATGATAACCACCAGTCAAGTTATCTACTGTCCTCAGGTCAGGAGAAATGAATCGGTCTTTTGTGGGTGGCTTTAGAATGAGAGTTCAGTGTTATCTACCTGCTGCTGGGCCCCCACAACTACTACTACTACTACCCACACACACACACAGAGTCAGAAAAAAGCATTTAGTTGGCCCCGAAACAAACTAGCTAGTGAAGCTGTGGCATGCGTGACAAGAGCTGAACGTCAGTGCCAGAAAGCATTGTGTAGCCTTAGCTTAGTCCTTTTTCTCACTCTGCATGAGGGGCGCTAGGCAAGTAAGCATCAGTCATGCATAATGAGAAGGCCAAACTTACTTACTGCCTCCTAAGACTGAGATTTGTAAGCCTAGTAAAGGAAATTTATAGATACAGGTCCTGGATGGTCTTTATACACTCTCCCTGTCTTTCTCACATTCTTGCTCTCTCTCTTTCATCCTCTCTTTCTCTCCTCCCCTCTGTCTTCTCTGAATGTAATTAAAACTAGGCCATTCATCTGAACATTGTTACGTAACCAGAGAATGTGTCATGGGCTGTCAGCCTGGACAGCGATGAGAACGTAGCTGATCCTCTTCAGATGGCCATGGAGGGACTGCTGGTTTCATGGCTTTCTATGTATGAAAGAACAGACTTGTAGACTCATTTTTGAGCGGTTCTCACTTCCCAGTAGAGTTAATTTAGGCAGTTTTTTACACTGTCTTTTCATTTTCTCCTTTTCTTTCATCGCTTTCTTTCCCACCATCCTAATGGCCAACAGATATCTAGCTTTGTGTTGCTTAGTAACAGCACTACTAAAGCTCGCCTACCATTAGGGATGTAGTGTTTGCCAATTTGGAGAGAGCAAGGAAACTAAATCCTTTGTCCTGTTGTTTATACCTCCTCTAGTCGGCCAAGTTCCACCCTGCCTGCCGTGGGTAAAGCATTATCCATTATTCCCACTGTCAGAGTTAGGCTATCCTGGCATTGACATTCAAGGCACAGAACAACATCTTATTGGTTACTGAGTTCACTTGAAGAGCCACTGAGTAACTGATAGAGCCAGGAGGAGGAGCTGAGAAACATTTTGACCAAACATGGCAGTCCAGTCTCGCTGTGGAGGAGAGAAATGTTGGCCAAAGCCACAGATACACACTGTAAACCCAGATAATTCCTGTGCGCGCGTGCACACACACTAACACCCAGACACGCACACATACACACTTGGAGAGGAAATTCAAGTTGTAGAGCTGAAGCAGCTTTGTGACAAAATCAAGATTCATGCAAGTTAAAGTGTGGCACAGCCATGCAAATCAAGATTTTACATTGATTTGCTGCAGTGGAATCCCATGTGCTCTCCCCATTCAGCTCTTACAACTATTAACCTTGCCCAACACGTTGTTTTTATTAAAAATATGCAGTATTGGACCAAGCGTATCTTACTTTCTAATATTCTACTTTTCCTACGTGTTTTCTTTTGATTAGGGATGAATGCTGCTGTTCGTGCCGTGGTTCGAATGGGAATATATGTGGGAGCAAAAGTTTACTTCATTCGTGAGGTGAGTCTCACTACAAAGCGCCAGTGCTTTGTCCACTCCTGCCATTTGGCTTACTGCATTATTATTTAGGCTTTCCTGTCACAGTTCTTAGTTTCATGAAATCCTACAGTGGGCCTAGAGTTGGGAAAGATTATCTGCAACACGCCATTTTTAAAGATGTTTTAACACACTTTTCATGCATAGCATTCTGTTAGGTAAAGCATTTAACTGTGAAAATCTCATTTCCCACATTTCTTTATTTGTGAAAGGTAGAGATAGAGAGAAAATGTAATTTCTTATTGGAGAGCAAACTAACAATTCTATATCCTTTTTAACAAGTAACAGTTACAAGCTTCGTAATAGAGTGTTGAAGATGTCTGCAGTGTTGACAAGTCATAAATTAACGGCTACATTTCACGGAGGGATGTGCACTTTTGCTGCATACAGGCTTACAAAAACAGTATGCCTCGGTCTGTATCTAAGGAGCACTAGTCTGTGCTATTTATTCTCACACAGCAGATGTTAGAAGAGCTTTGGCGGGGGCCGTATTATGCTTGCTCATTCTGTGATCCCAGCACATCTGTGTACATGGTGGTCCTCATGCAGTGTGCTGTTACATAACTGGCTTGAGGCTTTAGCAGACGCCTCGCATGCAGTTCCCCTCCCACTCAGGTACCACAGCACTCTGTCTGTGCTCTTGCATGCTTCAGCACCACGAGCCGATGGACAAAGCTAAAACCTTAAGTTTCACAATGACAGGTTTGTAGTGTATTGTGGTTTAACAGTTATTTAATAAGTTTGTTTAATTCTTGACAGTGATGACCCACTGTTGCGGTTTTACACTTCACTGTTTGGTATATTTGTTTTGTTTGGAAAGCTGGTATTCAGTATGTAAGAAGCTGATTGTTTTTTTTCCAGGGATATCAGGGCATGGTGGATGGTGGGGACAACATAAAGGAAGCCTCATGGGAAAGTGTCTCCAGCATGCTGCAAGTGGTGAGTAATGATCATGGGAAGCATACCACACAATCAGTCTAATATGGGGATTCAAACAGTTGCACTTTCTTGGTGCATCCATTGCTTTTCTATTCGGGGGTGAAACGATTTCACAAAAATACCCATACGAATACAGATACTTTCAAACGTTTTACTTTGCAATAACTGAAACAACAGCCTACAAAGCCATTATAACAGAAAGCACAATGTAAAAGAGAGACATGAAAGTGAAATAGAATATAATAAGATTAGGTTGGCCTTGTGGTTAGAGAGACTATCCCTTAACATCCCCATAACAGCCAATGTGTGTCCATCAGCAGCCTTTAATCTTGTCAAAGTGTCCTTTAGCAAGATACTGAACCCCTAACTGCTTACTCATTGTCTATTGCTCTGAACAAGAGCATCATCTAAATGGCTAAAATGTAATGAAAACAAAGTACATAGAGCCGTGTCCAAAGAGAGAACATTTTACATTTTATAAGTGAATAACTGAAATGAAGATACTAATTTGGCTCACCTGATCTCCAGTAAGATGTACAAAAATAACAATGAATCCAGCAGAGCAACTTTTCATGCTCTCTTTCCTTTTGCACGCTTGCCTCGTCGTCATTAGGGCGGCACTGTCATCGGCAGCGCCCGCTGCAAAGAGTTCCGCTCCCATGAGGGGCGCCGGAAGGCGGCCCACAACCTGGTGCAGCGCGGCATCACCAACCTGTGTGTGATCGGTGGAGACGGCAGCCTGACTGGAGCCAACCTCTTCAGGGAGGAATGGAGCGGACTGCTGGGGGAGCTGGTGCAGGAAGGTATGGAGAAAGCACTGGAAGTTAACCTCCTTTCCTCTTCACCCTGACACTATTCTCCTGAAAGCAGTAGCTGCCACTATCATCAGACAGTACTGTTTGTAGGTACAACTCTCAGACACTTACCAGAAACTTCCACACAGCCAATATGCTCCCATACTAACTCTTGATGATCAGAGACAACTTTCTACCAGCTTTTCTGTCTCTACTTTCTCCATTTTCATCCAGATTGATCCATGTCATGTGTAATCCTCTAAGAAGTTAAATTGTTATCAATTTAAGAAAGTGCTGCACTCTACCTAAAAAGAAGCCAGGTGGAGTGCTTCTTCAAAACCGGCTGCTTTCTGACAGCCTTGCAGCTGCTCCGCATTAACATTAATATAAAAAAGGCACTCACAGTTTAAAAATTGAATAGTGTGAATGCAGCTTTAGGTATGCACAGGGGATGTGGACCCTTATGAAACACTTGATACTAGGTACATAAACATATTTGAAATGTTCAGATTAAACATTCACATTCACACCCAAAAGTGACCTGAGGAAAAGACTTTACACCTGAAAAGCTGCACAGTGGAGATAATCCACTCAGATCGGGCAGAAACGGAACATAAAACAATCATTCAAAATACAAAGATGTAATCTGGTGGGATTTGTATTGTAAATCAAAACCTCTGCTGTTAACATGATGTTAATCACAATACAAAGGACTATTTTGGATTGTCCCTGACCTCAGCAGTTTCCAGTTGTCAAAGCCTTGCTGCTCTTCTTGTGACCATACTGAATAGCACTGAACTCCTTGGTAAATATTATGGTTGACAACATGCTTCTGGACACCAAGACGTTTTTACTAAGCAAGGTCTGTCTTCACAAAGAGATCTTATAGTGGGACTAAAGTGGCTGAGTTGAATCGATAAAGAGAAGACATCGTTTGATCCCTGAAATCCTGATCCTCTCAGGTTTGATCGATGCCGATGCCGCTCAGAGATACTCGGCCCTTCACATTGTCGGCATGGTGGGCTCCATCGACAACGACTTCTGCGGAACTGACATGACAATCGGCACCGATTCGGCCCTGCACAGAATCATCGAGGTGGTGGACGCAATCATGACAACTGCACAGAGGTGAGGAGGAGGAGGGTGGGAAAACGGCCATGTTGTTGAAATTGGTCAGGGCAGGGGTAGTGCATCCTAAAGTACCATGTAAAGGTTGAATAATGCTGCATTGTAATTACAACATCCATGTGTTACAATGCTGAAAATCAAACTTAAATGACTCTTGAGGATTATAAACAAGTTAAAAGTAATGCTGTGTAGTGTTATACAGTATGTCACCATGTTGATGTGACTTCAGATATCTGCATCTCAGAAAATTTGCAAATTGAGAAATCCTGCTTGGAATTCCGACTTGAAGGCAAAGGAAGATGTACAAAGAAGCATAAAGAAAAGTTGTTATGTACTATTGTAATCCTACTATAAAATGAGGAAAACTCTGTCCTTCTGTCTGTCTGCATCCATTTTGCTCCTCAACGGGTTGGCCAATCAATCTGAAACTGCACATGGGCATTGAGCATTGGCATAGGCAGGGACTGACGAAGCTGATTTTTCAATTTTCCCACATTTACGCTGTTTATGCGCATTTTTGGCAAGTCTGCGCGGAGTTGTGGCGCACGCATCCCCGGGTATGAACTAGTGATGTTGATGTAACAGAATACATTGATTTGAAATGGCACACTGGCCATATCACTATGTCGAGGCTAATTTCAGCTCCATTCAGCGTTATCTTTCAAATGTCTCTTCTTGAGTAGCTCAAGAAGTGCTGTCATATTTTCTGTTCTTCTCTTTCAGTCACCAGAGAACATTTGTGTTAGAGGTCATGGGCAGACACTGTGGGTAAGAGCGCACTTGATAAACTTTATAGCCAATTCACAAACATATGATTCGGATGGTATAAACAGACACCAGTATCACCCCTGTTTATATACATGGTGTTCTGTGTATGTGTGTGTGTGTGTGTGCAGCTACCTGGCCTTGGTGAGTGCGCTGGCCTGCGGGGCAGACTGGGTGCTGATCCCTGAAATGCCCCCCGAGGACGGCTGGGAGGATAAGATGTGTCAGAAACTGTCTGCGGTAACGTGATCTTTTTTTGCTCCCCTACAATAAACCCAATGAACTCTATACTGCACCAGTCTCAAATGCTGTATAATGTTTCTCTTCATGTATTGACAATGAATCCGGACAAGCAGAACGAACTAAACCCAAGCATTTTTTATCAGAGAAGATTTGCGCGAAGGATGAAGGTTGCGCGAAGATGTTTTAGTGTACTGTGATGCTTTCTGCTTTGGAAACATGCTTCTTGTTCTGTGGTCCAGACCCGCTCCAGGGGCACAAGGCTGAACATAATCATAGTCGCTGAGGGAGCCATTGACAGACATGGGAAGCCTATAACCTCTAGTATAGTCAAGGATGTGAGTACATGAGTGCAGAAAGGGGAAGCCAGAAGCACGGCGGCCCGACTGTTTGAAATCAGTCAGCTGAGACGCAACAGCATGTAAATATGTCATGATTATTGGCACCAATATAATCAACAGGACGTCTATGAGAGAAAATAACAAATCTTGCTTCAGATAAGGTAGTCACGCCATATGGATCTGCTCAGCTCACGATAAGGCAGCGATAAGTAATAAGGTAGTCAGGATATTGCTGATTACAGCGCGCAAACATGAGCTGTCAATGACATTCAGGCTTTATTATGAAAGGACCGTCTCCCAGGCTGCTAATCATCGTCTGGCCCCCGTGCTTCTGAAAGCCCATGTCAAAGCCGTTGTCTCAATTTTTCTGTCATGTCGTCTCTCCACCAACCCCTCCCCCACGTAGAACCGAGCAGGGATGAAAAGGCTGAATATCATAATTGTAGCCGAGGGGGCGATTGATCATAACAACAAGCCCATAACCACTGACTATGTTAAGAATGTAAGTACAGCGCTTTTTGTGAAGTGTGGCGGGTTCCACTGTTAAAAGTCCAGTTCCGACTGCCTCCTGTATGACCTCTACTACTGTACTGCTGCCCTGGTGTGGCTTTGACTCTGTCGCTGTGCCTTCTGGAATGCTCTCTCAGACACACTGGCTAGTTTGGTAAGGCAGCTTTCACCTACACTACTACTACTACTAAAGCAGTAAGACCCTGACTAGAACCAAAGTTACTTTATTTCCATTCCATACGAAGAATGCAAAAAGAGGAGGTGCTCTAGGAACTACACGGTGCCAGACCCCCCGGTCTGTTTGAAGGTCACGTCTGGCCCATGTATGTAAAACACAACAAAATGTTGTTCCCTCTGGTTTGTTTCTCCGTCACACCCTAACTAAACCTGACACATAGACATCTAGTGTTATTTATCTGTAACTTTCTCACAGTAAATATTTGTTCTTAATATTTATCACAGTGTAGATATCCACCATGACCCCACACTACTGATTATGACCTTGATGTTAACTTTATGGCAAAATGTAAAGCATTTTGTTTGCCTTGTGCCTGGATATCTCTACTTAATGTAGCATTTACCAGCTTTTTGATCTAATGTGCCGCTGTGCTCAGTACAAGCTTAAAGCAACCCCACTAACATGACCGAAAAATAAGAATGGTTTGCATGTGCTTTGCTGATTCCCTTTCTCTTCAGCTTCTCTACTGTGGTGTTTGTGTTTCTGTGTTTGTGTTTCTGTGTGTGTGTTAAGTGTGTGTGCACATGTTTGTATTTGCATCGTCACGTTACTTCTCAATGTACTATCACCGCAGACATAATTCTACATTCAGTAATGTACAAAAAATGCATTGGATGCATTAGTATAATTTCATTATTTCATGTACAGTAGTATTTACCATTACCATATTGCCCCTCATAGCTTAACATTGCTAAGATCTGAACTTTTCATCCTCCTAGCTTGTTGTCAAATGCTTGGGTTTCGACACTCGTGTGACAATCCTGGGTCACGTCCAGAGAGGAGGGACCCCATCTGCTTTTGACCGCATCCTGGTAGGTACACTAATTCAATAGCAAACAGACTTAATGTGCTTGCTATCCTGAGTATTGTGCAGTTACACATGATTATTATAAATTAAATTCAAAAAACTCAAAAGAGGCAGACATTTCACACATCACCAAGACATTGTATAATCAGTTTTTGCCTACAATTTAGTGTGGGAACTTTATACACAAAAGTGCATACATATTTATACATATTTAACCTAATGTAGATTTATGCAGTACACTCCCTATTGCAACAATTTGACTTCATTTGGTAGCAGTAGTCCAGAGCGCTCCCTGTGTAATCCTGTATATGCCATGTACCCTGTAGGTCTGAGGAGAAATGGCCACTGGTTTTAGGTTAAGCACATTAACAGATTTATTCCTTAGCACACGCCACCATGAAGCGTTCCATCACAGACACCGAGGGGAAAACCTCTCCAGTTATACCGCAATCCACTAAAACTGAAGCAGACAGAAAGACTGACGCAGAGGAGAATTTACTGTCCAATGAGAAAGCAGAATTTATGGCCCAGTGAAGAAGTGGAATTTAGGGTCTAATAACAAAGCAAAATTTAGGACAAGATCATAGGAGCGGGGCAGGAATGCGTTAGAAGAAAAGACTTTGCCTGTGTACAGAAGAAACAAATGAGGTGTTGATAATGATGATGATGCAATATAATCAGTGTGTGTGTGCGTGTGTGCGTGTGTGTGTGTGTGCAGGCCAGTCGTATGGGTGTGGAGGCCGTCCTCGCCCTTTTGGAGACCACAGCCAACACGCCAGCCTGTGTGGTCTCTCTGAGCGGTAACCAATCGGTGCGTCTGCCTCTGATGGAGTGTGTACAGATGGTAGGTACTGGACTGGGCTGGAAACAGGCCAAGAAGTCCACACACAGACACACACACACACACGCACACATGCATGCACACACACAAAAGGAGGAAAGCTGAAGAGAAGGGAAACTGCAAACACAAACACTCGGAAATGACTCTGCAAGACTCGAAGGGGCAGAATCAGAGGAAATGGGGAGGAAGAGCTTAAGTAACGATGACAAACAGCACAGTACATTGGGCCTGGAGAGGCCCTCATGTCCACAAGAGAGAGCTGTATTGTTGCGTGTGTCAGTTGTTTCTGGTTAATGATTATCTAAAGCATTTGGCAGGGTTGGCGATTTCCATCTGCAGGATGGTGATGTAATATCAACCCGCTTCCATACAAACGCACAAAGAAGCTTTGTTGTCGTGCTAGCTTTTCATTTTTGTCTCCACGCCGTTCCCCGCTGATTGAATGTTGACTTGGGGGGGAATGATGCATCTCACCACTGTGTTGTGGTATTTTTAAAATGACACTGATTGGCCCAAAGGGAACCCTATATTGTTTGTTTGTTCGTTTGTCTATGTGTCATGCGCAATATCTCAGACGACTTGGGGAAATGCCGCACCCACCACTGCATTCTGATGTTTTCAAAATGATATTGATTGACTCCAGGGAGGGCGCTTCAATTACAGGTCAAAACAAGGTTACATATTTGATACTGACTGGCCCAGAGGAGGACTGCATCATTCACAGGGGACGACATGTTTACTGTTGAGTTGTTCTCTTTGGTCTCTACACTTGAAGGCATTTGTTCCTACTGCATTTCACCACTAGATGCAGTGTTGGTTGCACTCATAATAGAGACACTTTAAAGATCACAGAATGAACTTGGCCCTGTTTTTGTACATAAAGTAGAAATGCAGTGTATGAAACAATGTCGCAATTCAAACAGTGAAGTACTCCCCTGTTCCCCCTCTCCTTCATAGACTCAAGAGGTCCAGAAGGCCATGGACGAGAAGAAGTTTGAGGATGCGGTGAAGCTTCGGGGCAGGTATGATTGACAGCCTGCTGGGACCAATCCGATACACCGAAGCCATCAGTTCCTTGAAGATCAAGACATGGCAATTGGTTTGATGTTGCTTACTGTGGGCAGGTGTAGTAAGAAATGCAAAGTGGATCAGAGTGCTATTTCAGGACACCACCAGTCAGTTGTTTTTATTCACGAGACAGTCAACAATCAACATGAATAGCAAATTGGGTATGAATCACCATCATGTAGAGAATACTTTACTGTGCTGCAGTTCAAATTCAAAATACAGTCCTCAATTTTGACTTTGTATATTGTACAATTTCAGGAATTTGCCCATTTAGCCCTGGCTGTTTTTAACATATTGAATTTTCCATGTGTTAATGCAGGAGTTTTGAAAACAACCTGAGGACATACAAACTGCTGGCTCATCGTAAACCGGAATCCGAATTGCCAAGCGTAAGTCACCTAAGGACATGCTGACACTCCTCTGGGACTTGTGAACCTGACAGTGACAGTGTTGTTAACTGGTTTCTTGCTCATCCCCAGCACACACACACACACACACACACACACACACACACACACACACAGGCACGGCAAGCGGGAGTTGTTTATTTCACACATAGCAATCACCACCATATCTGGAGTGCAGTGTGTCCTTAGCAAAGAGTCGCATTAGCCTCTCCAGATTGCTCCCAAAATAGAAAACCCACTGGGATGTTTAATTTTTAATTCCACTGTTCTTGGCCCCAGGATCTGCCTACAAATAATGGCTTGGGTGACTCAGCTGCTGCAGGCAGTAGTAGACAGTGATAACGCACTGTGCCGCTGCTATTTTCAGAGCTATCCTTGAAAAGACGAGACTCAATTATTGAGTAAATTATCCCTGTAAATGAGCGGTTTGGCCCATGAGGCAAATTGAGTAATGTGAGTATATTTCTCGGGGGCCTAGGTGCGTTAAAGCATGTTAGTACTGTGGTCATACTGGGACCCACCAGAGACTGTGACAGTCATTTCCTGCCGTTGAGTGAAGACTAGGCAATAATAAACGGTTTCTATCTGCCTGCTGTGTTACCCAAAGTCAGTCTGGAGTTTGTCGCCTCCAGTTGCTGTGAAACTCTACCTATCGTTGTTGTCACTGGTCACAGTTTTTTACGTTTTGGGTTCAGGTAGCCTAGAGGTGGTCTGTCCCGCTGTGATATCGGCTAACACCTGGGTCCCCACTGAGGGATGACCGTTCAACCCCGCCAGGAGCTCTTTTCAACCTGCTTGTCTGTCTCCAGAGGAGGTAGCACTGACTGAAGACCGATGAAGTGTAGAGCCAGCATGGCGGGCTCCATGCTGTGGAGCTAGCCTTAGGGCCTGGCTCTCACTGCATCTGAGATAATGGCCACTGCAGGCCCAGCATGTGTCCGTGAGCAGACCAGAAACCAACTATTGATCCTCTCTCTGCGGGTGAACCTGCTTCTCACAGCCACAGCTTGATCTGCTGTCCCCCAAAACATCTACAACACATCCCCGTCTTATTTGGTGTCATTACTTATGCTGTCAAGGCAATGATTAAGCACTCTGGGTCGAGCAAGGTTTGCTTGTGTAGCACATTTAACCTGTTGCTGTGTGTTTTACACCCTCAGAGCAACTTCAACGTGGCAGTGCTGAATGTGGGCGCCCCCGCAGCGGGCATGAATGCTGCCGTCCGCTCAGCTGTCAGGGTGGGCATCTCCGAGGGACACAAGATGTTTGCTGTCAATGACGGCTTTGAGGGGTTCTACAAAGGACAGGTGGGTAATACAGCGCTGATATACCAGTACTGTATCACGATGCCGTAATTGGATGATGTATGCAGTACACACCTTCCATCCTCATTCCCCTCTGATCAAATAAAATCTCTTTATGACCTTTAAGATACAATTTTTCCGGGGAAGGTATCACTGTAAAGAGAAATTTAAGGCATACTAAAAAAAATTCTACATGAAAAAATTGAAAGTATCTTGCAATTTTTTGTGTACCACTGTCATGTTTTAATCAGAAACCTGAACAGGAATTGGCTTACACTGATGAGAGTCCAACAGTAGACAATCACCTAGACTGTAGATGAGTCAGGAAGACCAAGGAGATAATCTGCCCAGATTAATGTAAACCAATTTCCCTCACTGACGCTCCCTCCTCTGCCCCGCTTGGCCAAAGTTGGTGCAATACCACAATAAACCAATAGAGGGCAGCAGCAATTGCTCACAACCCGCCTTTGGCAAGTGATGGAAAATACAGCTTTGGAAGAGGATTATTGATGAATCAGTCAGTGGGACGATTCTCACCTCATATAACTATGGGAGGGGTCTATGTTTTGAATTAGAAAGGTGAAACTCCGAGTAAATTTAAGGTGTAAACCTGTATTGTGTGAGTATTGTAATCTGACACATTCCTAGCTTTCTTTTCAGTGACAGGTGAAACTGGTTTGACAGGCCTCTCCCATATCCTCTGCTGCCCTTTTCCCAGTGAATATCTTGAAATCCTCTTAGTCCTGCATTGGCCCAAATATAGAACAAAGAAAATATAATAATACAACCGCCCAACCATTATGCTCTATATACACTTAATGAAACATTTCAGCATTTATCTTAATCAAATGGTCTGCAGCATCACTGGTTAGCTGAGCATCCTCTGTGTGCCAGCAGCCAGCAGCCCACTGGGCAGCTGAAATCAGGCTGCGCCAACTGACCCTAAGAAGATTAGACCAGCAGGACTAATGGATTTTTTATACTTCAGTGCCCTTGGACTTTCACGCTACACACCTCTCTCTTCTTTCCACTGGTGGAGTTCCTCTGTTATATAAGAGAGTGTATCCAGCACTTTAACTCTCCTCCTCACGGTCTCTCATCCCTCTGACTCCAGGAGGACGTGACAGATAATACAGAGCTGTAGATAACACAGACGATGCAATATTGACTGTTCCTATATGTATGTAATAGGCATAAACCTCATTCATTTGTAAGCAAGTAGAACATCGTCTATTTTCAGACTTCTGAACTGACCGAACAGGCATAGATGCATAGAGAACTTCCTATGTGCGCACATCTTTTTATATTCTGAACACGCTTTTGTACGCAATTTAGATATTTTTCATTCCCCCAAGTACTCTCCGCTCCCAAAGGCTTTAGAGGAACAAGATCCTCCTGTATTCATTTCATTGTAAATGTGTTGATGTTAAGGAACTATTCAGTATGTATTGAGGATGCTTGAGTAAGATAAGGTTGAATACTTGTGAGGTGAAAAGTGCAGCTCTTCTTACATGTGCTGTTGTTGTCTTCTCCACAGATCAAGGAGATTAAATGGGCCGATGTTGGAGGATGGACGGGTCAGGGTGGATCTCTGCTGGGAACCAAACGGTAAAATCCTCAAGTGTTTTCTCCAATAGGGACTGTTAAGTCAGACTAGAATGAATGTTGTTAATACCGTATAACCATTACATTCATATCTTTAACTGAGTATGGTTTATTCACAAATAACACTTTTGTTTTTCTTTCTGTTTTCCGTCTTCAGAACGCTTCCCGCAAAGCACGTTGACAAAATTGCTGAGCAGATGCGACAGCATAACATAAATGCACTGTTAGTTATTGGGGGATTTGAGGTATGTTTAAAACTTTTTTTGTCCCTATTAGTAAGACTAATTTTGCTTAATGATGCTACATTCTCATCTATGATTTTGTCCATTAGCTTGTCAGCTCTTGAGCGTTGAAAATTCATGGCAGTCACTCTAATGCTATACTTCATAGCTGCCAATGTTATGTGGGGAGGATGAATATGTTCTGTTAGCTCTTAGAATTAAAACATCGGATTTGTTGAAGCATTGCTAATTATAATGTCAGATGTTCATATGTAGATTATAGTAAACACTGTTATGCTGATTATGCTGATGTTGCCCATCCTTTCTTATCCCATTTTATGTTAGCATACCCCCACATGCTTCCATGCATAGTCCCACACATAATCATGCTTTAGAGTCATTTCTCTGGAAAAAAAGATGAATTGCATATGGAAGATAATTTGGTTCACTGTTGATTTTCAGTGCTTTGAATGCCTTGTTAGTATGGGCAAACATACATCACATCCTTAAGCTGAGGCATGTAAACTACTGAAATGACAAGTGAACCAACACTGAAGTTAAATATAAAGACTGCTGTGATTTGGTCTTAGTTAGAAACAGAGAAAACCTGCTTTTCTCCAGCCATTTCACGCACTACTGTTTAGACGCTCACCAGCTTAATTTTCCTATGATGTATGCAAGTAAATGGGTTTCATGTTATGTGTATGGATGCGTGCGTGTATGTGTGTGTGCGTGGACGTTTGTGAGAGCGTATGTTCAGTGTATGTGGAGTGGTACCTGTCTGTTTCACGCTGCTGTCCGATGTGATAGACCTGGCTCTCCCCTTGGCACCCTCCTCTTATGTCTCTCCTCCCCCCTTTGGCAAGTTATACCACTCAACCCAACCGACCTGCCAACCTATCAACCACTAAAGCCCTTGGCTCTGCCCTGCAGGCCTACCTGTCACTGCTGGAATTGTTAACGGCGCGCGGGAAATATGACGAGTTCTGTGTGCCCATGGTCATGGTCCCAGCCACTGTCTCCAACAATGTGCCGGGCTCAGACCTCAGCATTGGCGCTGACACGGCTCTGAACGCCATCACTACTGTAAGTGATGGGGGCTGGCAACCGCAAAAGTTGAACATCACACGGACAGACATATATAAAGCACACAACTGCACACACGCACGCAGACAAACGCAAAACACCTCAAACACGCTCATGCTAATGTGGCCAGCCAGCCAATCGCGTTGCAAGAAGGGAGAAATCGCTCATTCAGCTGACCAATCACTCGGCATGATATTTACCAGCATCAGCCATTGAAACATTGAAACCCAATTAACATATATTGGTTTCAGGGTCAAGATAACGCTTTTTGCAATGATCCTAGAATACTAGTGCACCATTGGCTCATAACATGGCTCCTGTTAGCCACATCCTGAAAATACCTTCATTGAAAACGTAGGCAGACAGACACAGCGAGTCAGAAGTGTCTGGACTGCGAGGCGTGGCTGGTAAAGGTAAAGCCGAGCTTGCACGGTAGCGTCCCTCCCTTCCCCGTCAGGTAAGTGAGTGACAACATGGAGGCATGCTGTGACGTACCCATGTGTCGTGGCCGCCATGTTTGCTCCGCCTGCCCTTCTCCCTGACTGTACATTTGTGTGTGTGTGTCCACCCACTTCATTAACATTAAGATGAGTGGTCAACAGCGAGCGGGTTTAACACCTTAGTAGCTCACACTAACAGCACAAACTAATAGCCTATAGTGTAAGAGGTGCTTCTTATGGTGAGTATCTCCTCTACAAAAAGTAGACAGTAAAATAGATAAGATAAGTTCATGCACTAACTTCACTCCATGATATCACACAAATGTGGTACTGTGAAATTGTATGTTCTTTATGCCAGTCAAGAATATATTTTAATATCTGTTTTGTCGCAAGCTTCCAGATACCTCTAATGAACTTGGCCAGTTTCTTTGTGTTTATACTTTTAGACAGCAATTGCAGCCTCTGTTTCAGAGAGCATAAACAAGCACTGAGATTTTACATGTAAATATGTAAACAAATGACGAGCCTGAGTCTTGGCTTGGCCACCATCTTCATCTCAGTTCCCCCATCATCCTCCTGTGTGTGCAGACTTGACCGGTGCTTGTCCTGCCTGTGTATAACCTTCCTCAGCAAATATGGCTGTCGCACGGTTTCTGATTGCTCCTCACTGTTTACCCTAGTGCAGTGTCACTGCATAGAGCTGCTGACACACAAAAACAGACAGACAGACAGCCCTCTGCCTGCCCAGCTATTTTCTGTCCTTCTCTTCCTTCTTTCTTTCACTCCTTCCTTATCTCCTTCCCTCCCTGTCTTTTTCCCGCCTGTCTTTCTTTCCTTGTTCGTTCCTTGTTTCCTTGTTCTTTCTATGTTTCCTTTTCTCCTACCTTCTCTGGCTCTTCTCTGCCCATCCTTCCTTCTTTCAGTCTGCCTCCACCCACTCTTCACTTTCTTCTCCATTCCTTTCCCTCCTCTCCTCCACTCTGCCAAAGGGAAGCCATAGCCGCTATCACACGGAAAGAGCCGGAATGGCAGGTCACGCTCTAGCAACCTGAGAGAGATTCACGTCTCTCTCGGCGGCTGGCCCCCAAGCGGCTCTAATGCGTTTTGTGTATACTGCCGCTTCAGGCGTTTGAGTGTCTGCTGCAGCTGTATGAGGCTCGGGCTACCTATGAGGAGTTTTGCATCCCGATGTGTATGCTGCCTGCCACCATAAGTAACAATGTGCCGGGCACCGATCTTAGTATCGGGGCAGACACGGCCCTCAATGCCATCGTGGAGGTAAGGCAGTCCAACCGGCCGCTGAATTCTGCCTCAGTCATATAAGCTTAAATTGTTAGTTTTGTTCTTTAAACATAATTTCAGTTAACAATGTTTGAACTGTGAACAATGTCTAAAGTTTACCAGTTGATGTGCTCTCTCATCCTTATGCAGGACTCCAGTCTTATCTGTTGAAAGTAACATTTTAGCCTGAATCTGCCTGAGTTGTTTTAAATGTAGCAAGCTGACTCTTTTGTGCAGTTTTGGGAATGAGCATGCTGGCTTTGAAACTTGACGCACAAGTGTTACACTGTCGTTTTTATAAGTTCATAAGAACTCGTCACACTTCTAACACAAACATTGCTTGAGTTCTGTAGACACTGATATATTAAAACGTAGCTCAGAGATGTAGACAGAGCTTTGTAATGCTTAGCTTGTAGTAATCAATGAATGTGTACTGACATTGACAGCATGTGTGCATGTATGTGTCAGACTTGTGACCGCATCAAGCAGTCGGCCAGTGGGACCAAGAGGCGTGTGTTCATCATTGAGACCATGGGGGGCTACTGTGGCTACCTGGCCAGTGTTGGAGGCCTGGCCGCCGGGGCCGACGCTGCCTACATCTATGAAGAGCCATTTGACATCAGAGACCTGCAGGTGACACGCCCTCTTTCACACACACACACACACACACACACACACACACACACACACACACACACAAACTCTTACATTCAAGCAATATGCAAACACGATTGCCTATAGCTCTGTTGTTTTTATGTCTACTCTTGGTTTACACATTATACCTTCTTTATATCTCCCTCAAATGAATAGAGAATCATATCATCTTTCACTTCCCCACTAGAGGGCAGTTGGACTTGATTCTGAGACAATGTTAACACAGAAATGCCTCCACGATGCCATCTGCTGGTCAGCATTATTAATTTTTACTATTAATTTCCACAGGCCAATGTTGAACATTTGACAGAGAAGATGAAGACCAGCATACAAAGAGGACTTGTCCTCAGGTAATGAAGTGAAGCACTGGGTGTAAATCACCCCACTGGCAAGTCCCAGCAGTCCCAGTGGGAGAATTTAAATTCAATGTCCACATCAATGACCAACTATGTCCATATAGACTAGACACACAACTGATGTTCTCTACTGCAAATGTTTGAAGGTGTGCTAGTGATAGGCCAGTAGATCCAGTATTTCTAGTCCACAGTTTAAGTCTTTGTACAGTAAATAGATTGTACTTGGTTTGTACAGTAAACAGATCCACTGCTGATGCCATGAGTTTAAAACTTGCTGTCATTTTGGTGTCAATATAACATGAGCCCAATGTGGGGCAAAGCTGACAAAACAGCAACAGACACGCCTCCAGTAGCATGGAGGGATAATAGGTAATTCTACACTCAAAAGCCTAACGTTTCTGTCTTACTGTGTGTGTGTGTGTGTGTGTGTGTGTGTGTGTGTGTGTAGGAATGAGAACAGTAATGAGAACTACACAACAGACTTCATCTACCAGCTGTACTCTGAAGAAGGGAAGGGAGTGTTTGACTGCAGGAAGAATGTACTGGGACACATGCAACAGGTAGGCACGGCCGCACTGGTTCCCATTTACCACAGACTGGATGGGAAGGCTGCTGCTGGAAATCCTACTGTAGCAGTGTCAGTGGTAATGCTTCATTTAATGAAAGATATACACAATTCTATCTATATTTGTGTCGTTGAATTAATTGCATTTTTATAAAATACATAGATGGATGGGCTGTATTGTGCTTTGGCCTAGTGTGTTTTGAGATTACATCAGATTAAATTAGAGATGAAAGAAATTGAATATTAAATTATATTAGATGAAACTTTAATGATCCCCGTAGCAGAAGTAATAGAATAAAGCAAAGAAAATATGGATATGGATAGAATAAAAGAGGGTTTTAAACATAACACAATCAACGTTTCAATACTAGAACATATTAAGAAAAAAATTAGAAATGAAAAGTATGTATATGTGTGTAAAATAACAGCAGTAGAACATACTGAGACAAAGCCAAATGAATGAAAAATATGTATGTGTGAATGAAAACAAAACAAATTCAAATGTAACAAACGAGAAAAAATGAGAGAAGGAAGGTGCGGGAAATAGTTTATTTACAGCAGGATGTGCAAAACAAGCAACGCATTCACGTCGGATTGTGTTGGAAAAGCGACAGAGTGATACCTCTCGGTTCTTTCTGAAAGGGAGGAGCTCCGTCTCCATTTGACCGTAACTTTGGGACCAAGATCTCCGCCAAGGCGATGCAGTGGGTCTCCAAGAAGCTGGTGGAGACGTTCAGGCAAGGTACGGTGACAGTACGATAGCACTGGTTGAAATGAGCCGTGGTAGTAGATCCTCCCGCTCCCCTCAGAGGTGTGGTGGTTGTGACACATACCTTTACCCAGATCTGTCATGGAGTCACCTAGTCTGGCACTTGGATGTTATTTTTCTCCTCTCAAATTCAAATTAATTATCGATAATTTACATTCTGCTGCAAACCTCCATCAATGTAACAAAGCACCTTGAAGTCTGCTTTAATGTACTTAAACTTCATTTATTTTTTTGCTTAATTACTGACCGATTTTAATGAACACTTGACACATTTAACAATGTTGGATCACAGTTGTAGTCACATATATCCTGAACCCACACTACACTCAATCTGCCTAAAGGCTAAGGTCAAAGTTGAAATTCCTCTTTGTTTTTTGTATGTCTATTTGCTGTACACATGGATGACATAAGATGAAGGTAAATCTTTTATGGTTTGGTTTTTTTCATGCTGGCTCCATGACCATCTACATCTTTATATTCAGCTCCATCTCCCTCTCTGCCATTTCCACTCTCCTGCCACATCCTATAGATGCACACAGCCTGTCTAGGCACTTGTGGGGTACAGCTAACTGGCTAGCGTTGTTACTATACCTGATAGTCATACAAAGTTAAAAAATTCCTACCGTTTTACACTATTTTTGGTTCACCAATTATCTAAAATGATGCGGTTTGGATGGGAATCAACGAGCATGAGCTGACAACCCCGCTAGTGTGTTTTTCCTGCTTTGCCCCACATTTCCTTGTGTATCTATGGCGCTTCATGTTGCTTCAATTACTTCGTAGTATAGATTTCTATCTATCCATAACAGGTGCACCACCCCATTCTAGTGCTCCCTTAGATCTATACAGACCCTAACTAGAAGCTAGAAGATGAAAGACCCATCATCACCCCACCACTAGTAAATGTCTAGGCCAAGCTACTGCATGCTTGTCAGCGGAGAGAGAGAGAGCGACGGCTACAGTGTGTTCCCCTGTTTCCACCCCTGACTGCTGTGGTGTCTCCCGCAGGCCGAGTGTTTGCTAACACCGAGGACTCCTGCTGCCTGCTGGGGATGCGCCGCAGGGCTCTGGTCTTCCAGCCCGTGGTCCAGCTCAAGGAGGAGACTGACTTTGTGTGCGTATCACTTAACCAGACTGTCTCATAGGCTTATGGCTGCTTACAGTACCCAAACGTATGCTGTTTGATTAGATGGACCTTTAATGATATCCATAGGGAAATACGGTCGTTGCAGCAGCAGAGAATAAGATGTGGTTAACAATAAGCCAAATAGCGAGTACTCAAAATACTAAAATGGATAATTTCAACGAAAAATTAAGACAGCCAAACATATTGAAGATAATACAGCAAATAAGATAAATGAGAGGTAATGATACACCTTCTGCATCCTCAGACATATTTATTCATAGGTTGAAATGGATGTACAAGTGTGCATCACAAACGCAAATCTATATCAATTATTGTCACTACCACAACCTGATTTCCACCATAGTCCTGCATCATTTTAACCTTTCAATACTCTCTTAGGCTACATTCACACTGCAGGCCTTCATGGTCAATTCCAAATTGCTGTTCATATTGTTTTGTTTTTTTTGGATGACAGTTCATATCTATTCTTGGATGTAACCCATATCCGATATCAATATGAACTGGCAATGATGTCCAAAAGATACGTGTGGGCTGAGTGATGATGACAAAAGATGCCAGATCGTTTTTGTTTCAAACACATTTTGGTTACAGTATCTGCCTTCGAGTTTTGATTGAATTGAATCTGCATCTCCCCAAACACCAATCAAGTTGGCTATTTCACTTTCTTTTTTTCTTGTTGTCCTCCATACTAATGCTGGCTCAGCCAAACTGCTAAAATTATGACAACTGTCTCAGGTGAATGACATAAGATTTACTTATTGTCACGGCAATGCTGACAAATTCTGATTTGTACGTTCAAATACAAGTGCCATGGAGGACGCATTCCTCAATCCAATTTTGTACCACATATCCATGCAGTCCAGATTAGAATTGAAAAAATAGCAGCTTTTCGCTGTTCACACAGTGTGAGGGGGGGGAAAAAATCTGAATTAGGACACTTTGAGCTGCAGTGCGGACGCAGCCTTTGCCATCCTGCTGAAATCTCCCTGTCTGTCCGCAGCCACAGGATCCCCAAGGAGCAGTGGTGGCTGAAGCTGCGTCCTCTGATGAAGATCCTGGCCAAGTACAAGACCAGCTACGACGTCTCCGACTCCGGGCAGCTGGAGCACGTCGTCCGCAACCGGCCCAAAGAGTCGGACGCCTCCGCGGCCATGTGAAAAACCCACGTCGAAGGCAACTACGGTGGCCCGCGTAGCCCGGTCCGTGTGTACGGCTGCCGGTCCCTGAGGCGTCGGTCCGCATTGTAAAAGAGCACCAGTAACCGCTTGAAAAGACCTCTCTGTTTGGCCATGTACTGTGTTCATTCTGTCTCCGTCAGTACCTTGTATGATACAGTAAACGTCGCCCTTCCCTTTTTTTGTTGCATTCTCGACAAACACACGTACTGTATAGCTACTAAGGACTGTAACCTAGCCTCTGCAGTGCTCCTGATGTCAGATATACACACACACACACACACACACACACACACATATAGCTTCCCCGCGCTAATGACAACCCATCTGTGTGTCTTCGTCGGATTCGTTGTCACTGTTGTTTAAATTTGCACTTTCTCTGTCTCCGATCCCCGAAGCAGGCTCGAGTCCAAGAGCCACGCGAAGACAGAACACACACCGTTATCTGCTGTAGAGCCAGTGTGTGTGTGTCTGCCCGGAACCAGTGAGGTTCAGCATATTTATGTGAGACTGACGCAATACAGCTCTACTACTGAAGTCATGAAGTCAAGAGCACTGCTTGCTTTTCTTTACATCGAAAATCATATTTTACTTTTTAACATTTTTCATTGTTTTTGCTTGAAAACATGGATATATAATATTATGAACTGTAGGCACTGCTGTACTAAGTAGGCGTCTATTGTATTGCACCATTAATTTAAATGTGTAAGACTAATGTTTCCCATAAAATAAAAATCAGACATGAGAAATATACCCTACTGATAGTGTGTGTGGGTTTGTTTTTGTTGCATAATCTAAGAAAAGATGCAGCTTGATGATGGTTTATTACCATTGAGCATGCAAACACTATAAATACACTTTCTAAAAATGATGTGCTGAATAATTTTGAGACATAAGTTGTGATCATCTCAACTATGGTCTCATTTGTTTACAGTAGTTATACCAAATTAATTTGACAATGATATATTGATATTTAGAAAATGATACACCTATGAGTACTACATTTTATAGATTGTAGACAAAACTATGTTCTGGTGTCTTTACGCTTGGGTCTAGCTTCAGCCAAAAGCCAGCAGATGGCGCCAAAGCACTGTCTTTTCCTTATGGTCCGGGTTCATCAAGTCCACTATGACACAAATTCCCTCCATCACTTGCAGTCCAGCTCTGCTCTTGACAATTTCAGTGTATGGCGGCTTATTACCAAAGTAGATTAACTGTGCGAGCGTGTTTGTGTGTACGCAAATGTGCGTGTGTGTGTGTTGCCATAATTAGGAATTAATCTTATCATTTGAAAGGAAATTTCAATTTCCCATGGATGTATTAAATGTGTATACATGTAATTGGGCCGCTATTTCCCGTCTAAATGGACCTTTTTTTTTTTTTTCCACCCACAAGCAATTACATGCATATATGGCGAGGCTGAGGCCATTGCTTGGTGACAGCACAGTGACATGAAATGTAATGTGAAGAAAAGCCACCTGAATCACCTAGATTCCCCACGGACCCTCCTACTGTAATTATCATCCTTTAACTCAAAGCGGTACGGTTAATTTCACTTCACACCCACGCCTCCGCACCAAAAGATGCCTCTTCTCCCGTCACTATAATTTCCTCGGACCCCGGTGGGCACGAGGTTCGCGGCGGAGGCATTTTCATGTTGCCGGCTCCTTCTCTCTGAGCATGAAATTAGCAAATCCAATAATTTGGGCTGATTTAAGAATGCAAGGGGAGCCCATGGGGTCATATGCACATAGGTAATCAATACTAATTACCATTTCATTTCTCCCCCCCTCCTCCTTTTCTTTTAGAAATCGCATGCACATCTGATCTCATTGGACTGATTAAAGGTTGCAAACGAAGGGCCCTCACTCCCCGGTTCCCCATCAAAGGCCAAACACATGCTCAGTAACTTTGTCTTCATTTAATTCTACATTGTCTTCAGACAAGGCCCCAATTATAAGCTCGCAGTGAATCTCCCAAATAGCTCCCGCAAATTGACCTTTTTAGATTAAAAGCACATTCTCTGTCTCTCTGAGTCCCATGCACTCCAATTTCAGTGCTGACGAACAACAGGATTTCTTGTGGCATAATAAATGGCGAATAGCGGCGACGCTAAAATAGATTACTATAAAGGTATTGTGATAACAATAGTAACGAGAGACAATAAATCCTAGCTTGCCGTTATTGAAAAAGCAATATTTTTCTTTGAAATGAATCATGTATATGTGACATGCGGAATGAATATTTATGAATGAATAAATCCGTGCAAAAATAAACAAGCATATAATACATTTCAGGGGAGGCTGCACAATGAAAATGCACAGACATAGCAGAAGTTATGGATTTAGATATGGATCCGTTTTGCTGCTCCATTCCCCATTGGCAGCATTGAAAACGTATACTTTGCCGGCGCTGGTTGCCAAAGAAACAAGAGTGAATCACAGGAGCTGTTTCCCGACACTGGGCGAGGGGATTTGATTCACCTCGCACACACGAGAGACGCTGTGGCTTAAAACAAGTCCGGCGAGTTGCACTCCAATTTAGGCTTCCCACAATCCACCGGGGCGAGCGCCGAACACTCATCTGTGAATCTCCTTTTGACAATTAAGACGACCATGGAGGCATGGAAAGCTCTCTATTCCATTAGCCTCTGCGCTGTTTCACTCTATCTGTCCACTCAGCCTTAACTTACTTATTACGACGAGTCTGCCGTATTTTGTTAGGGAAGCGATTAGTGAAATCTACATGAAAAGGCAATTTCCCCTCTCTTCTTTTCTTTGCCTTCGCTCTCTCACACTTCATTGGGATCAGACAGATCTAAAGAATGGCGTTTGAGTGCTAATGAAATTCGCTCTGCATCATTTCGAATGTTAATCTTTGGACGGAAGTGCCTTGTGTCTTTATTTACTCGTTTCTGCGTGACAAATGGGCAGAGTTGAGCAAAATTACATCGGTGCTGGTGCGCTCCCCTATTTAACCAAAGGCTAGGAGCATCGGCTGGCAGTCGGCTTAGAGACTGCAGCTCCACTTTGATGTATTGGAGTTAATATCTTCCTGACATTTCTCAGGACAGATTTTCATCACTGGATTCATCTGTACTTTTGGGGCTGCGTGATAAATGACTCAGGACATTCATTTTCCTCCCATCGCCTCTCGCTCCTCTGTGGAAGAATCTGAGCCGCCTGTGTGTGTGTGTGTGTGTGTGTGTGTGTGTGTAGGTGTGCAGGTGTAAATATGTGTGTCAGTGTGTTTGATGTCTGAGTTGTGGGGGTGTGAATCGTTGCATATGTAACTCTCGTGTGTGTGTGTGTGTGTGTGTGTGGGGGGGTTACAGTATGTCTGTGCATGCATGCACACATCCGACACATGCACAAGCTTCTTTGCGTGTGTGTTTGCACATCTCGCGTCTGCTCCAAGTCTCCGGCGAGCCCCGAATGGAGCGCGCCGAGCCCGTCCTCGTGACAAGAAATAGACGGCGGCGTTACTGGAAGTGACGTTAATTTGACAGAGCGCCCGCTAACATGCGAAGTCACTCGCGGTTCATAAGAATAATATTAACTCGGCATTAACATGCGAGGCTGTCTGTCGCGCCAGATGCCGAGCGCTTTATTTCGGAGAGCGGGCGCTGCGGCCCGGCTTTCTGGGGCACCGGCACCTCCGGCATGCGCGACGACAAAAAAGCCTCATTCTTACTGTCTGAGGCCATATATTGCGCTCCGCCGACACTGCTGGAGCTCCTACTGCTGCGGCCGGACGGAGACGCTTTGCAACACCATCCAGCAGCATTCTCTAAATAGCTCAAAGCGACAGACGGCGTTGAGCTAATGGTTTAGAAGCGGGTTTAGGGCTAAAGCTAGTACCTATCCATCACCGCAAAGAGGATACAAGCCGCCCTTTTCAACTTGATGCATTGCTAGCATGCCCTTGAGCAGGGCAGCACACACACACACACACACACACACACACATACATTCAGGTATAGGTGGTGTAACAGCTGAAGGCTATTAAGTCGCCGCCATTAACACTAATCAAAAACCACTTCACCCGATAAGAACCGCGGGGGTCGTCTACCAACTAGCGGCGACCACATCCCTCTTCGGCTGATATTGACCAGGCTTAAACAAGGTGCCAGCAGTAGGAGCCATGAAGGTGATGAAGAGGCACGGTTGAGGCTGCTAATTCTCGTTAAAGCGGAAGAGGCACTTCTCCGTCGCTGCAGAGGCGAGAGCGGGGCGATTTGTCTGTGACGCAGATTGGGCAGATTGTGTTAGGTTCAGAAATATGCAAACACAAGTAAGACACAAGGAGAGACAACAATATGTAGAGACACTCAATATGCGATATGGGGTTCATGATTCAATACAACCACGATACAATGCAATATCTTTCTAGCGATGTCATTGGCTCGCTAGAATGTAAACAACAATTTAAAAATGTCATTACAAAGAGAAAATAATTTGGACGGAGAGCTTGTGAAATAGTGATGGTCAAGTGTCTCATTTGTGATTACTACTGCAGAATAAAATGTCGTGATTCATTTTTCTACGATACGTATTGTCACATTTTTGTATCGCGATATATTGAATTTCGATATATCGTCCCATCCCTAACACACCCACACACACATACGGTATATGCCCTCACATGCACACACACATTGAGAATCATTTATTTATGTCCACATCAATACAAGACACACCGGGACAAAAAAACAGGTGCTTCGTTTTGCCGGACTCGCCGTGTTCAACTCCTGGAACACAGGAAATAAAATGCAGGGTTGCACTCTCACCTTCACACACACAAGCACACGCACACACACACACACACACACACACACACACACACACACACACACACAGGCCTCTCCGATATGGATTGGGCATTGACCATACCTCATGAAAGATGCAGTTATGCAGATGGGGTTCAGGCTGAGTGAGTGAACGCCAGCCATGGGTGGGGGGTGGGGGGGGAGCAGCCAGAAGGCCTCCCACTCTGCTGAACGGTTAGCCGGTTCCCCCCGTGACAGAAGTCCTCTGGTGTCCGAATGAATCATCGGAACACTATGGGGCAAGATGCTATCGCCACGACAACGCGGCCGTAACTCACCGACGCCTTTGAAAGGGAAAACCGAGAGAAGATCTTTTCACCGAAAGAAAAGCCGGCGATTTGTTTCTAAAAGCGCTTCTTCTGTATTCCGGTTGTTCTACGCTTCAGATTGTGTCGGCTTCACCTCCTACGCAAACCTACGAGTCTGTCTGCATCTGGGATGTTTTTGATGTTTCTTTGGTGAGGAATACCATCATTTAGTGTACATACAAACGCCCACATGTGTGTTTTAGCGGGGAGAAGAGGTCATTTGGACATGTATGACGCTCAGAACAGAGTTGGATTGAATGGTGAGACAAAGATCATGTTGCAGGAAGAGACACAAGAACAACCGCAGTGTCCTAATCCAGATTTACATCTCTTCACACATACATAATTCAATTTAATATTTCCCATTTTACGGCCCTAAATATTCATGAATGGTAAGGGCTCAGGGCAAACTTGTTCAGAACTTCTGTAAAACTAGCTTCCCGCCACGCGTTTTTTTTTTTTTTTTTGGCCGGAGTTGTTTTCGTCGCCTCCCCCCTTTTTCGCTTTAACAAGATCAATAGTGCAACATCGCCGCACCCCGCATTGTGTTACGTACACCATCGTCGGGCAAATGAAATAATGAATTCACGGCTTGACACAAAGGCAGATGAAGGCATATTTGAACATTCAAAGAGAGAGCGAGGGGGAGAAAGAGAGAGAGAGAGAGAGAGAGAGAACATTCCCAAAATTAATTTTCATCTCCAGGGTTCATGCATATTTAATAGAGAGCGCTTGAATATCATAGGGTAATACTAGCCCGGCGTGCATACAGAGGCCGGGGCTGCGGAGAGAAAATAAACGACCGTGATCGTTGTCATGAGCAATAACTCTCTGTAGAGCTGGGAAACAAAATAGCCAGAAATGCTTTGATGAAGGAGAGAGAGAGAGAGAGAGAGAGAGAGGAGGGGGGGGTGTTAGAGAGAGAGAGAGAGAGCGAGGGGAAAGTGAGAGAGACAGAAAAGACGCTGTAGCAGAGGTTAAATACTGGAGGAGTGATGGTCCCTTTGGACGCCGCTGCTGTGGCTGCCGCTGTCTTTGTTTTGCAGAGGGACCGGCGCCGGGGAGTATGGGATATGGGGATTGGGGGGGGGGATGATGACTGAGTGACAGTAGTTGACAAGCCCCGTGGACGCCGTCCCAGGAGGCCCTCCGTTGCTCCCTCACTCCCTCCCCCTCCCTCAATGAGTAAACACATCACAGAATCAGCACGTGCACGCACACGCACACACACACACACACGCATGTAGGCCTGCACATGCTTGCGAGCGACCTGCACACACGCATTCACACACGAATACAATTTTTGGGTTGTCGGTGAGGGGGGGGGGGAGAGAACGAATACAAAGCTCTCGCCTTTTTTTTCCCTCCACCGCACATTAAACATTAAAGCCTCTGCTATTACTGAACATAACATATGCGGCGGTATTGCTGATAAGCTTGCAGGGGCCCGGGTCTATTTTCCACCTGTGTGCTCGAGGTACCACAGTGTGCACTCCAAGCACATACCGGCAGTGTCTATTTACCTATTAAAGCCTCCGCGCTTATCCGGCATTCATCCCACGTGTGGAAAAAAATGAGGCATGAAACAGCGTTGTCATGCTGAACAGAATTTTAATTACCGACCCCTCTCCTCCCTCGCTTCCCCCGATTGTGCGCTCCCGACTGGTCTGAAATAACAGCGAGGAGAGGAGGGGGAAAAAAAAAGAAAAGAACGAAAGAAGAGGAGGCCTTTTCTGAGGGGGAAGACAGTGCCATTAACACGCCGCACTATCGGAGCATGCTGGGAAAAAAGACATAAAAAGCCAATATTGGAGCATAATATTAGCGGCAGGCGGGGCGCACTGTTACAGCCACCTAAATGTGGAAGAGGAAGAGAAACAAAAAATGTGTCAGTCATTTTCTTGAAGGTTATTCCTTGGCAATGTTATGGAGAATTTGGTGACAATGCCTATTTTATGCCACAGAACGTTAAAGATTAGCGTTTAGCCCGAGTCCCGCGTTTCCTTCCACGCCATCCTCAAGTTGCCGAACCTAAAGACTGACACTGATCTGTATAAACTTGCTTGATTAGGGCTGCCTCTGCCTCTGCCCCCCCTTCCCTTCCCTCCCTCTGATCCCCAACCCCCCAACGCCGCCATGCCGCACTCTCTGACAGCTCAGGGAGTCCCACTAACTCATCTCAGCCCCTGGAGCTCCGACACCCCGCTTGTTTTATTTCCCGCCCCGCTAAATTGAGTCGTAAAGACTTGTAAAAATAACGACGGGAGCGGACGGGCCGCGTTTCCTCTTTTTTATTCCCCCCCTTTCTCTTTCCCAGGAGTCCCAGGTGGGCTGTTTGTCGACGCGTTTAAAAAGCCGTGACACGTTAACAAGAGCGGGGGATATTTACGGAAAGGCCGACCTCCGGCTTCGGCTGAGTTTGGCGGTTTGATGTCGGCGCGAGCTAAACTTCAATTTATCCCCCCCCCCCATCACTCATGGCGACCTGTCTGGGAGAATCTAGAGAGAGGTCGGAGACAGATGTGTGGGATCTGCTCATGCACGTCCTCCTGGGCCAGAGACGGAACATACGGGACGGTAATATGAACCAGGACCACACGACAACCGCTGAGCAGAGCGCGGGGTTAATCTTTAGGCCCGGGCGTGAAAACACACACTATAAATCCCACTTAGGGCAAGAGTAAATCAATCTTTCATATTTTCTCGCTCGCACCGTTTACTCATTAACCCTCGCAATTCGCAGCGCCATTGATTGGTATTCCGAGGCAGTTAACCCATGTTTAACAAAGGCAGTAAAACGAAGGGGGTGTTAAATTCAGTCGGTAGCAATACAATTCATTAGGTGTAATTTGGTGAACAGTGTAGCTCATAAATCATACTGTTGGGTGGTAGTACTGCACCGCTGTATGTGGCATGGGCATGGTAGAGTAATGCAACCCAATCTGCAAAATCCCTTTTCCCCGAAGCTATGCAGTCGCTCTATGAGACCGGAATACAATAGAGCCACATGAAGGGAGGCACGAGCTATACGACCCTGTTAACATGCATAAAAAATGTATGCATGGAAAAATGTGTAAGTCCCGCAGCATTTAATCGCACCTATTGAAGGATTTCCACACGGCTATGACTTCTTCACTTTGAGGGGATACACTCCCAAAGAAAAACTCAATGTCCATTAAATATATTGTTCATGGAAGAGAAATTCCACAAGAGCAGTATGGCGAGTTTGACGGTGAGGTAAGGTAGACTGCTTCTATTGAAATTGTCCCCTTGTGGACTGGTGGAGCGTGCTTCCCTAGCTAAATCCTCCTGCCTGTGTCCTCACTTTTACTTCTCTCCCGGGATTAAGCCGTGTATGTGTGTGTATGTGTTGTGTGTGTGTGTCCGTGTACATGCGGGCATGCGTCCGTCCCCCCCCCCCCCCGTCGGGTAACACACGTCGTTTCATCTCCTTCAGGACTCGGCCATGTGTGAAGGAGGGACACACTCACTCTGCCGCCGGTAAAAGCTTTACCTGCTACCAATGTCACTATGGATATTCCTCTCTTCCCGTTCACTCATCTGCACCGTCTCCACTAAACGGAATGGACAACAGAGGGTTGTTTCTATAGACGTTTTTCAGGTGACGTAACGCCTGAAAACCTCTGGCAGCCATATTGGAGGTCCACTGCTCTTGGTGAACAGCTAGTTGCATGTCTAAATGTTCTCGACAGAATGGAGTAAACATGGTTAATTTCTGCGCTGTTTTTGACTGGGAACTGATCATTTTGCCACTGATATATTTAGAAAATGTCAACTTGTTAGCTAACCATAGTAGCTATTTGGTGAGCTATCACATAGCTATACCAAGTAGCTATACTTTTCTGATTTGCGCACTAGCTAATGTATCTCTTCGATGCCAATGTTAATGGTAGCCTTTGCATGTTAGCATTAACATCATTTGCTCTGCTAAATAAGCCTGCTGGCTAGTTAGCTAGCTAACAAAGCGAAAAACAACTGTTTGTTTAAGCTAACTGAGCTAACGCTTTTCAAGCTACAACTTGTAGTGCGTTTAAGTAGTGACTAAAGCCAAGACAGTTTACTGTTTACTGTAACCTACATTTGGAAACAAATATACCTTATCAGGCTATTCATCTTTACTTAGTGTTACTGAATTGTCCTACATCCACATCACAACATTCATTTTTAGGTACCATTCATTTTTCTAGACTGGTTAATTGCTCACACAATTCTCCTCTGGACCTTCGTGATGGCACCAGCTGTAGTTGATAGATTGGTTGGAGAAATTTGTGGTGCAACTGGCTCTATTTACAGAGAAAGAGGAAGAAAGAAAAACAGTCAACTCTCTCAAAGACATTCAGTGGTCCCATAGAGAGAAAGAGAGTAGGGGAGAAAGAGAGAGAGGTCTTATACTTTGCGTCAGTGAGCGAATAAAGCTGAACTGCTTTATACGCCTGTGTTGTTCTGTCGTTTCATTCAGTGAGGAACGGGGAACACATCCAGTATCTGGAAGGAGAAAACAGAGTATCATCCCAAACTCCAGGAACGCGATTCAAAGGAGCTTGTAACATTTTCGGTACTTCAAAATCTTTGATTTAATCTAGCAGTAACTCTTTTTTATCCTGCGTTTCCATGGAAACAAGTGAAGTTGGGGCAGGCGAGGAGAGGCAGGGGGGCTGATAAGGGGAGGGAGAGGGAGGAGTGGAAGGGGAGGAGTGAGGAGGGAGGGTTGCATTTAGGAATGGAGGGGAGGGATGAAGGGACGAGGATTAGCTGTCAGAATGAAGAAAAGGTGTCTGTCCCGTGGCTTTCTCTCCCCGTCTCGCTCGCTCTCGTTTCTCAGACTCCCTCCCATCACCTCCGTGTCCTTGACAAGCCTACTCACAAAGGTATTTATCGGTCTCCATTCCATTAATTACCATCCAATTAGCGACTCCCACAGTGGAACTACTGCAATTCTGCACAGTGTCAAGTCGGTTCACTCGGCGAAGTCTTGACACCTTCGCGTTTTTTCGCCGGCTTTCCTGAAACTCTCGCAATCGTAGCGGGGGGAGAGAGGGGAGAAAGTTTTCACAAAGAATCCCCAAGTGCGCTAATGCGTCCATTAGAAAAAAAAAAAAAAAAAAATCAGTTTGTATTCAACTGTTCACTCGTACACTGGATGGAGCTTCATTCGCGGGTTAGAAGATTTGTCACTAAATTGCTATTTTAGCTAATTGGCAAGGCAGCTTAGCCTTGTACATTTGATGTTTCTTGCTAGACGTCTTTCATGTCAGTGATACAAGCTTATTAATGCACAGCCCCTTTACACTCCTCATGGACCTCCTTCATTCAAAAGGCTCCAGGGAGGGAAAAAAAAAAAAAAAAAGTTTGCGATGACTTTTCAGGGGGGTTGACAGACCCAGAGAGAGCCGGGCTAATTGGTTTGCTTTGAGACTCGCCCACTGGGCTGTGGGCAAGGACAAGAACGCGGCATCGCTGACTTGTTTGCATGGAATTAGGCTCTGAGAGTGAATTAGACCGACCGCCTCCAGCCACTCGCCATCAAATAAGTATATTACACTTACAGAGAGCGCTTCTTTTGATGAGTGCAGGCACACAAAACAAACACACGCACACACACACACACACACACACGCACACACAGGCCCTGGGATCCACACACAAAAATGCTGACACAGATACATACATGCACATGCATCACAGCAATTCATGCGGAACACACATGCACACACGGAAAGACACACGCATGCAGATCCTCAAGCATGACCACGCGCGCACACACACACACACACAAACTCATTAAGCCTATAGCCGGAGACTAAATACCCCCAGAGCTTTTTAGCTGTGTGTGCTTTGCATTCATATCAAATCAAATTCTGGTTTCTCATAACGAGCTCCAACACTCCCAAATCTTTACCCCCCCGTTAAAAAATGCCCATCCTCGTGGGTAACAAGCACATTTGCTGGATGAGTGCCGACAGTAAGCATGTTAATGTGTGTACAGGCGGGTCCATGATTAGGGGAGGAGGAGGGAGGAGGGGGGTGGGGGGGGGTCGTATTCTGGGCCGAGAGGCTGAGTCTGCAGCGCGTCGTCCCACACGCCAAACACTGTGCCTGGGGTTGTTGATGAGTTCTTTAGCCATGCAGTGCGGACCCCCCCCGGACTGGGAGTGTGCTGACAGAGCAGCTACTGAGATGGACTCACATACACACACACACACACACACACACACGCTGGAGTCTGCGCTTTCCCTCTTTGATCAGGCAGGCATACGGTGCGTGAGTTCAGGAAAGATAAGAGGTTGATGTTTAGGGGTGATTATGAGTGTGTGTGCTGGTGTGTGTGTGTGTGTGTGAGAGTAGTCTGTCGGCTTTCATTCTGATGTAGGTCAGTGTTGGTGAGCCCGTCAGTAGCAATCACACTTTACATCAGTGTATCAGGCCGATCAGCATCAGCCCCAACACACGATGAATGAACTCTACCCTAAGGTTCTGCCTTTAATAATAATAATTTAATGTGTAAAGTAAGTCTTTGGAGTCAAATGTGTCATATCTATAGCTAATTAGAAGATGATTTACCATTTATATACTGTAGTAAGTGGTAGCCTAAAGCTTGGAAACCCTTACAAAAAAGTGAAATGTGAAAACCCACTTGTGAATTCAAAGTACTTTAGCTATTTGGACACATTGATTTTCACATGTGAACAATTTTCCTCATCTTGTATTCTGACGTCACGTGAAAGTTTTTACTTCACATGTAAAGTATTTTTTTCCCATGTGACCTTTTTTTTTTCACATTTTCACCTGCCATTTGTTTCACTTTATTTCACATGCAAAGAGACAATTCACAGGTGAAAGTGTCAATGGGAAATATCACATGTAAAAAACCATGTCCAAAAAGTACATGTGGTTTGACTTCACATGTGGGTTTTCACATGTGACTTTTTTGTAGGGGGAGGTATAGGCTTGTAACTGGAAGGTTGCCAGTTTGAATTCCCAAATTGTGTGGGAATCTGGAAAGTGAACCACCAAGGTGCCTTTGAGCAAGGGACGTATCTCCCAGCTGCATCAGCTGAACTGCTTAGTGTCCAACAGTAGAAGATGGTGCTGAGCAGCTCCACTGTGTGAATATACAGCATGTAACTATATGAATGTGAAGTGATAAAAGACCATGTGTGCTCAGCAAAACCTTTTTCCTAGATAAAGAGAAGTTAAATAAAAGAAATCTGACCAAAGCAAACATCTTTTAATGTTATTCAGGGATTTCAAACCACATACATTTGATAATACACAATGTCTGTCACTGAGCACATTAGCATGTACACCTAAAGCTACCACAGCCTGGAGCTTGAACATTGCACATCATTTGCAGTAGGCTTGAGTCAATCCAATCCAGTTGTAAGATTGAGGGACTGAAATGAATCGTTCAATTAAATGAGGGGATGCGGTTCTGATAAAGCATCTGAAGGGTGTTGTTACTACAGCAGAGAGGCCTCGCCAATCTCTGCGCCGGTCCCATTGATTTTGTATGAAGTGAACTATGGCTGAACTGGCCTCGCCGGCGGTGGCGGACACGCACCCGTTGCCGTGGCTACCAGGTTAGCGGGAGCGAGGTCATTAGCCCTCCTGAGATGTAAAGCGAGGGGGGAACACAGTCGAGTCGATGAGGGAAAGCGCAAAAAAGCAGAGAGAAAAAACATGTTCTCAAAGGACTGATTACGGCGGTGACCTTTTATCTGATGGCTCACTAATTGAATCATGTAGTAAATAGATGATGATGGTGGCGGTGGCGATGACGATGATAATGAAGAAAATTGCTTTTTTTTCCTTTTTTTTAACCGGAGCAGTGTAGAAGAGGTAATAGTAGTAATTGCGGTTTAAATGGAGGCCGCTGTAAGAAAAGTCAAAGACACGAGGATGACATGAATAATACAAGAAGTAGCGAGATAAAACCAGAAGCCCTGAGCTTGCACTAAAATAGAACTAACCTCGCAATTATTACTGACACAGAGCGAAAATGATCATTATGGGGACCATATACAGGCCGTTAGTAATTTAGAATGAGCTACCGAGCTCAAAGGTAATAGCGCTAGAGGCGAACAGAGCATGAATTTTTAAAAAGTTTTTCTACTGTAAAAAGAGAATATACCTCAAACAGCCATCAGACACATGGGGGGGGGGGGGGGGGGGGGGGGGGGGGGGGGGATAGAAAGCGAGAGGCTCCAGCTAGTTGTATTTGACGCCATGGAGCAGAGAGTGAAATGATTGACATAATCAGAATCACAATAATTGCCACGGAAATAACACTGCCAATCAGGCAATCATGTTGGTGTGCAGGCCACGGTAATTGGAAAACATGGTGACTGACAGTATCAGCGCGAGCCGTCCCCGCCGACACCTGCTGTATTGCAACTGGCACAACAGAGGGACGAGACGAGAGAGTCGAGTCACGCAAGGCGGACCGGCCGTCTCGTAACCCCTGATCAAATGGCAGCAAAGCGTCGCATTGTTTCTCAAGACCGTGAGCAAACGCGGGGACAGACAGGACTGTGTGCAGCGCGTGATGTCATGAGACGTGCAGATGCGTTTTTTCTTTCTTTCTGTCCATCTGTCTGTCTTTCAATCAAATCAATCAAAGCTCATTTTGCGTCTCTAGTATCAGTTTGTGTATCTGCCTTTCCCTTCAAATCAAAAACTGTCCCACCAAAGTAATGTTTAACACTAGAGAGACCAAACCTGTCAGTTGGTGTCTTTTGGGGATTTTAGAACTGAAATATCTCAGCTTTTTCCTTGCCCACTTTCTGTACAAACCAGTTGTTACATTTCCAATATCATGCAAGAAAAAATGGTTCTAATTGACAGCTTTCTAGCCTCTTAGACCCCTAAAATTCATTGGCTTTTCTAGTGTAAAAAGGAAGAGAAAGCATCTACTTTGGACAGTATTAAGACAATTTAGCTTGTGCCATGTACAGTATATTCCATGACCTTTTCATTCTGTTGTTATTTTGCCTGTGTCACATGTTATTCCAAGGACCACAATGGAAATAAGTCTCTTAAGTAGCATTTTCTTGTCCCATCCCCTGGAGCCAAATGAGGCTTTTAATCTTTAATTTTAATCATGTATTTTTCTATTTCCCAAATAAACTCCAATCCAAATTTCTTTCTTTCTTTCTTCACCATAATCACCCCCCCTCCCTCTCAGTCCCCTCCGCTCCGTGCTTAAAAGCCTGGCTAGAACCCGTCTCTCCGCGGCGGCCCCCGCTGTGGCCTCAGGTTGACTCAACCTTAAGTTCACCCCTCTTTACGCGCGCCCGGCTTCCTCGCCGCGCTAATCTCCCGGGTGCATTTTACTGCGCGAGTGGCTTCGCTGTTTGTCTCAGGCTTCAACTTCCAACCCCGGGGCAGGTAGCAGTAATGGGCTATACAGGAAACAACATTGAACCGGGGGCCCTGCAGTGTGTAGATCCTAATGAGAACAGGAACGAACACAGGCGCAGGCACACACACACACACAACACAACACACACAAAGACATATTTCTTACTCGAGCCACAGGGGAATTTGATTATTAAAAATGGGTCTTGTGCAGCAACATGCCAGTCACCGGATTCTCAAGGCTTTTATGTAAAGTGGCACTCTCAGCCCACCCGTCACTGTGGAACATTCAGCCGACAGTCCGGGGCGTCTAAATATAAACACAGTGCCTTTCTTTCCCTCTAAATTAAAGTAATAGCTGCACAAGGCGCTGATCAATATGCAATAATAGAAGAGGATAATAAACAGCTAGTCACTGTACAAAAAGCACATTTTTATAGGTTAGTGTGTTTGTATTTGTGTATAAAGTGAGTCCTCTGTTTTTTTTTATACCGCCTAATTGAAGTATAAACTGGGAATCCAATGGTGCTAAAAAAAAAAACATTAGCTGCAGGTTTGTATCACAGATTTCACACCGTGTTTCTCTATTCCAGGCAGGTACTTGTAACAAAATTTAAGTGTCTCCATCTGCTGTGACAGCCTGCAGTGAGTGTGCATTTGTGAGTGTGAATTTGTGCGCGTGAGTGTGTGTGTGTGTGTGTGTGAGAGAGAGAGAGAGCGTGTGCGCCCATGAGTGATTGAGTGTGTGCACCAGACTCTGTCATCACATGCTTTCATGGCTTCGTGGAGCTCTTGAAGAAACCCACATTTTTCCAGTCAGCAGTTTCACGCACAAACACACACACACATGCACACACACACACACACACACACACACACACACTTTGTTTAAAAAGCTGGCGGTTTTGTCTCCTCCACCGATGGCTGGCAGGCTGTTCCACTACCTCACTGAGTCCACAAAGAGCCCTAGCTGGCACACTTTTTTTTTTTTTTTTTCGTTCAAACACGTTTTTCTTTTTCTATTCCCACGTTGCCATGACGATCTGACACACTGCATGAAAATGCCCCCGTCTCCCGTTTCCCAACGAGCAGAAATGACTTGGCACTTGAAAGAGATGTGTAAGCCTCCTGATATGTGGTAAGAGTGGACACAGCCTACTGTATGAAGTCACAGCTTTGTTCCCCTTGTTACTGGAGCCATCTTCATCATCAAGACAGTCATACGGTACAGTGTGCCTGTTGTCCAATTATGATCCCATTACAGCTGCTCACACCCACCGCTCATTTCTACATCGCCTGAGAAAAAACCCCCAAAACAAAACAAAAACTATTTGGCATTTAAGCTGTCAAGTTGTAATAGCGTTACGCATGCAGTTCTTGATAATTGCCCAAGCTCCAGTATTTTTCTCAGCAATGTCATCGCACCGGAACACAATAATGTATTACACTGACGAAGAAAAAAAGAAGAAGTTTTAAAAAAGTTTCCTAAATTCGTGAGCAGAAGGGATTGTGGGAATAGAATATTAATGAGTGTCTTATGCTAACTCCGTTTGGGGGATGTTTTTCCAAACAGGACAGTCGATTAAGAAGGAGGGGAAATACACAGCAGACATTTCCCTGTGCTTTTTTTCTCCAGTGATCAGTGGCCTAAATGTAATTTATGTGAATAATTACAGATAATCACATTCAATTATGCACTTAATGCTAATATGACTAATAATACGATTTAAATGAAGACAGCCTTGACAATTTCTAATTTACCAAACCACACTGAATAGCATTGCTTGGTAATTGAAAAGCTGCTTCTGCTGTAAATGTATGAAAGAGTGTTGGTTTAATCCTTCATCCTGCCCCAACCCCCCAAACTCCAGTCACCCCAGATATTGACAGCGCACTAAATATGCAGGTGGTCTTTTTCAGATGAAGAGGGTAATAACAGACTTAGAGGTTATTATCATAAATATTGATGTTGTAATATAACCTAGACCTCCTGCACATACATTTCAGGGTCTATAAAGGTCACGTCGTCATCAAATTCACCATGAAACCGGAGTATTACACACATCGCGTTCCTCTTCATCACATCACAGCACATGATTATGTGCGCATTGAGTTAGCCACAACTTTTACATGCTGTACTTTGTATCGCCGACATTAACCCTGTGTTTCATTCAGTCACCAGTGGGTAGGCAGTTAAGGCGACGAGCAGTGATTGGTTGAAATGTAGAATGTGACCTTTGCTAAGGAGTGGCAACACCATTAGCTAAAGGTCAAACCAGATGACACATTAAACATTACCGACAGCTCCACCGGCACTGACATGTAACCACACAGGACCACAGGCTGGCCAGTGGCCACGGTTTAAATGGACCGATGGTTGTGCAGCCCATGTGCGGTTCAATTCGATAAGGGACGCTGACAGTGATGGACTGTTTCTCTATGCCTGTATTACGTCAGGCACATAGTTGATAGTACTGCACAAATAGGACACTGCTATGAAAAAGACTCTCATGGCTGTTGAGCAATAGACCTTACTCCCACAGTGGCCATTTTGAACTTTCGTCACACTCGGGGTGGGAAATTCCACCCGGTAGAGCAAGTCCCAGCTATGTCCTGTTGTGTGCCAACATGCATCACACAAACGTCACGAATCAGACGAGCATTCAGCATTTCACAGATTCCCCACTGAAAACGTATAGAAGCAAATGGATCTCAACAATCCAAAGGGATGTAGGTTCACATTTTAATGTAATATATTTAGCTGACTATAGCTACCAGAATCTAGCCTAAGTATAGCTAGTAGCTAACTAGCTGGTAAGCTAGCTAACGTCCCAGATAAATTCAAGCAGTCTAGCTAATTTGATAAGTGTCAGGTCTATCTGTAGTCCTCACTTATGTGTTGAATAGATTTTCCGCCGTGTGTGGTGTAAGTGCTTGCCATGTCAAAATGCTCGCCATGGGAATAAGGTCAATGGAATGCAAATTGTTATTGGCTATAATACAATTCTAACCCACTCTCAGACCTACCAAAATATTAACATTTCAAAGGGCCCCATTAATTATACACAAATATAATTCCCCAGCAATTCTGACTAAGTTCTTGACCCAGACTTGTCCTCTGGAGTGTGTGTAGCGTCTGGGGCGGTGTTTGACCCGAAGGCCGAGCTAACACTCGTGACATTGCCATGCCTCAGACCGGTGTGGATAATGGAGGAAAGGGCCGACCTTTATGATGAATTAATAATTGATAGAGTAATTGGGTTGGCCTCTTGCTAGGCCGAAGGAGCCCAGCGTTTTGCCTCTCGCCACTCAAACGGAGCCATTATTCAGCTGTGTGGCCAGCAAAGGGCAAACAGCAGATCAAATATTCACCATGGAGAACACACACACAATTATCCCCGACTTAATGGGGCTGACTTAAAAAAAAAGGGCTTTGCTAAATGCAGTGGACTGGAGCTGACCACAGTCGCCGGTCACCTTGGAGGAGTCGGTCAACAGCGCTGCTAATATGGAGCGTAGAAGTGACGGTGTTGGAGATGATGTTCTTCTGGCTTTGTCAACAGAGTAGCCGGGATGTGATTAAATATAAAACGGCCGGGGAGAGATATTTCCACTGCGATTAGAGTTGATAGCGCTCGCCGCCGAGCCGCCCGACGGGAGACGACGATCTTACGGAGTGCGCCATCCACTTCCTTGCATGTCACTCCTCCGTCTCTGTCTTTCTCTCTCTCTCTCTGTCTCTCTTTGACGGGGAGATAAATGCGCTCTGCCATCTTGCCTTTAAATGCTGCCGAGGTCTGCATATCAACTTTTGACAGTGCGGCTTCGCCATCCATTAAGACGTAATTATGTTAAAGATCCTCTATCTATTATTCGGTGCTTAGCTGTGCACGCAAATCGCGGCGAGGTCAAGCTCTAATCGAAGCCCGGCGTTTTGTGACTCTGAGTGCCTTGAAGGCTTTGTAATTGGCCTTTTGAACGCTAATGGTACGTCATGATTGATGGGGCTCTTCAAATTGAGGCCCGACGTATGCTTTTTGCCTATCAAGAAAAGCATTAAAGGAGGTAGAGAGAGACTGAGAGAGAGAGAGAGAGAGAGAGATTCTCAGCTTTTCAGCGCATAAAAATGTATCTCTTGCTGAGTGTTTTTCTGGGCTGAAATTGGGCACATGCCTGGCCATTACTGACAGGTCGATATGCTAATGATAAAATGTAGTATTTGTGTTGTTTCTATCCACTGTGAGGATGGAGACTGAAGGGGTGGGGGGGGTGGCGAGGTGGGGGGGGTCAAAGAAAGAAAGATCCAAACAGAAAGGTGGGTTCAGGCACCAAAGGTGCGCGGCCCTGCCTGACTTATGGAAAACACTGCATATTAACCGGCTTCATCTCGCCGGCTCACACACACTCGGCGAACAGCGCATGTATGATGAATAATTCCTATTTGTGTCGGCTCTGCGGCGCTCCCCCCCCCCTCCGCTGGCCCCTCATGCATTATTTGTTGTGGTATTGTTTTCCAGCTGTGAGAGTACTCAGCGCTTCGCCTCTCCAGACACATCAGGAGAGGCGCGGGGCGTTTTTGGGGCTGTTTGCGGCTTCGCGCGGGGCCGACTTAACACGCTGCTTTTGTTTTTATTTATTTATATATTTCAGTCGTTGCACCCCCCCCCCGTGCATTAACAAAACCTGGAATAATAGCTAAAAATGGATCGCTTTTAACAAAAGTGGAACAAAACACCTCACAGCCGAGACACGTTCTTTGAAGTGTACTTCCAGACGCTCAAAGCGGCATCGAGCGCTCAGCCGATCACCTTGCGAATACTCTCTCAACGACGCGCCGACGGGTTCAAACCGAAGCGGAGACGAGCGGAGAACAGGCCGCTCGTTTACAAAAAACATTTTGTTGTCCCAGTCCGCCACCCCCCTCCCCTCCTCCCTCCCAGTGTGGGACCGCAGTTGAAAAGCGTGCGGTGCGACGCGCACAGCGGGCGGCTGCAAACTCGAGTGAACGTCTGTTAAACAAACCGAAAAACGCTCCCCGCTCTCCTCTGTCGGCAAGTGACGAGGGATCAAACGCGGGAACGCTGACACGCGCCGAACAACAAGGCTCGGTGACGAGATCAAGTGGAATTTTTTACGGTATGGGTTGGGTTCGGTGTCCGCGCTGGATGTGCTGGAGTGGCGTTGTCTCATTAGCTATTCCACACCGGCTCTGAGACGGCGCTCAGGGCAGGTGGGCTGAAAGAGGCCGTCTGGACCCCTGCTGTGATGAAAGGCATCTGCTTGTCACACAAATCTGATTGGACGGTGTTTAATTGCTGCGCGCTGGTTGGATGGAGCACTGGTTAATTGTAACCAAAGCCGGTGTGGGAGCTTGCTTTATGTGCATATATCAGTGTAAAAGCATGCGGACATGTAACATATGGCAAGGGAGCCATAAATGAGATTTGTATAGGGCGCCGTGTGCATGGCCAGTAGATTTCAGCATCAGAATGAGCATCCTCTGTTTACCCCGACTTGACAACCCAGAACTGCAGCATCCATGAGACGAATGCCTCAGAGAGCCATTTGATAGCCTCGTCGTTTTGTTTTTTTTAAGCTCGACGTTCTGTTTCAGCGCCTCCACACCGAAGTATAGGAAGCAACGCAGCTTCAAATTGAATTGAAGAGCAGAGAGGCGTGAGCGATCAGAAAGCAAAATCATAAAAGCGGGAGGAGGGTGGGGTGGGGTGGGGGGGACCCAGAGACAATTGACTAATCCAGCGCAAACCCAGGATCTGGGTCTTATTGACTTACTGTCAGCGTAATCCATATCATAACCATCTGCTCTAGTGCTGTGAAACACCGAGGGCATATTAGCTGTACGTCTCCTGCGAGGGTTTCGGCTGACAGTAGCCTGAAGGGCTACTGTCAGCGGGAGTCATTTGGAAGAGTACCTGTAAAGCCACGCCACGTGAATCCTAATTCTGCTATTCCGTCTGCCTGCCGAAAGCTCAATACTTGTCTTACCTCGGCGCGCGCACAAAAGCTCCGCAGCTAATGCGGCAGGATTGTGCCGCCTGCGGACTGACGTCAAGCGCGGTCTGCCGAGGCCCATCTTCATCTTTTCGTAGAGGGAAGACAATTCGAGAACGTATTGCTTTTACCGTTCGAAGGGGAAATTATTCTAGCAATAAAATATCTACTAAAGCAAATTGAAAATGAAGATCCAGAAGCAAAGCATTGACGTTGATGCTGATAAAGTATTGTTTTCAGTGACGGTTGCCCATTGGGTCTGGATGGGTCCTAAGCGTTATTTTGACTGGCAGTTGTCCATGGGTTTCTCTGAGCCTCTGGATGGCTCTGTTTACATCAGCCCAGTTCATAATAAAAGGATAGACAGTCCAGACGGTCCCTTTGTGAGCCCTCGGTGCAACCACATATAATAACCTGTGTGGGCCAAAGCACACAGAGGTCATTTACTGTCAACCACCTCCAATAACCCTCTATTCAGCGCTGCCCGGAATCCAGAGATGGACCAGTCGACCGGACAACCGGCCGACCGACCGACCGACCGGAGGGATTTTAATGAAACCTGCTGAGTTCCCCCATTCCACTGTGACACGGACCGGAATAATGAGCAATGCAACAAACTGCCTGTCTGTCTGTCCGTCAGTCTGTCTCCCCGCTCGTCTCGCCGTCCTCCTTCGGCCTTGACCCCCGACTCGTCTTTGGAACTCTTGAGTGACGCTTCGCGCAATTTTCGCCGGATACGTCTCGCTTCCCGCCGGCCCCGTTTATTATGTTCGCAGAGGAAAAGACGCGATGTCAGTTTGACACGTCGGCCCGGGCGGCGCGGGGCGGAGGGGACGGCGGTGATAGGTAGGCAGTCCTAATCTACTGTTTGTCACTAAATATCAAGTAGACTGCGGGGATAACAGAGCGTGACAATGCAGGATAAAGCGCTCCGGAGTGGCTGTTCATTCCACGTCTATTCCTGTTCCTCCTGTCTCGCTCTCTCTCTCTCTCTCTCCCTTGCTCGCCCTCCCTCTCTTGTTACTTTGTGTTATCTAAGGTCTGATCCCTGTGCTTAGTTTTAATATCTTTCTCTCCACCAGGTGAATCTCAGAAAATGAAACATCGTGAGCACACCAAGGACTTCTTGTGTCTCTGTGTGTGTGTGTGTGTGTTTGTCCCTATGGATGTGTGTCTGTGCGCGTGTGTGTGTACATCTGCTTGTGTGTGTGTGTGTGCGCGCCTCCCTGGGCTATTGCTGTGGTCTCAACTGCCCGCCTGATGAGTCAATACATGCAGCACAATCCGTAGCTTTTAGCAGAAAACCAATATGCTGCCTTATCGACTCGTCTAAAGATAAAACAACGTTATATTTTGGTGGCTTAAGCATCTGAGAAGCTGTAAATAGTGTTGGGTCCGGGGAGAGCGGGACGGAGACAGAGAATTAGGGTGTAAGGAGAGGAGGGCTGCTTAGAAAGATGTTACAGTGCTTCTGCTGGCACATTTAGGCCAAGGTTTCCTGATGATTTATAGACTCGCGCGAGGCCTGGTTTTATTGAGTGCTACGGCAACATAAGGATGTCGCGGACGCTGCCCTTATAATTGGGCTCTGCCTATTTGTTTGTTTACTGCACCGGGTAGCTCACAGCTAATCCTATGCAAAGCCAGATAATAGAAGGATTTCGGGGCAACAGAGCTGTCAACTGCCCCGGAATCAAACTAAAAAGGCAAATATGTTACATCAGCGTCAAGTCGACAGAATACAAACACACACACACACACACACACACACACACAGACAGGCACATTCGGGGTCTACGCCTCGGAGGGCAATTAATTTGGCTCTCTTAAAGGGCCAAGAGAAAAGACAATCCCGCAGAGTTAAAGAGAGATGATGGCCAACATATGGAGATGGACCCTGAGAGACATGCAGAATGAAGATGAAGCTGTTTTCCAGCCGCCGCGAGGACTAATGTTATCGGGTTAGCTAGACAGATGAACAGCGGCTCTGGAGAGCAGCGAGCGGGGTGGGGGTGGGGGGTGGGGGGGCGCCCCGTATAAATAAAAGTTAAGAGGGATCCTCCTTGTTGTGAGTCATTATGGATCGGCTCCCTAAACAGTCAACACCAGCTCCAAACTGCCCCCCCCCCCCCCTCCCCCGCTATCCATCTCCCCGACCTCTCCATAAATGCCAGCAGCCGATAATTAATGATAGATCGGCGGCTAATGAAAGATTTACGGCGCGTCGAGGACACTTGGCAAAGCCAGGTAGAGGCGTCTGAGCCGTGACAGCCAACTGGCGCATCAATCGCGGCCCCCTCGGAGACAAGCGCACGTAACGCGGGCCCCCCCCCCCCCCCCGACGGTCAATGACAATGACAATTCTAGGTGAGGTTGAAAACAACAAAAACGAAAAAAAAAAGAAAGCAGGCCGGGGCGTCCGGCGGTCAGCGCTCGTGACACGCAGCAGAAGGCGGCGCAGACAGACCGCTTAACCTCCGCCACCACCCACCCCCTCCAGGCGTGTGTGTGTGTGTGTGGGGGGGGGGGGGACAGTTCAGAGCCACACTCTCTTGACAAAATATTTAATTCCGACTTAAAAGGTTATTTCACAATAACACACACAGTCCCCCCCTCGCCTCCTCTTTTCCTCCTCTCTCTCTCTCTCTCTCTCTCTCGTCTTCCCCTCCGCAGCATTCAATTTATTTCCTTTAGAAGCACGGTTCACTGGGTACTGTAGTTGACTCCCTCTCCCTCTCTACAGCTGCTGGCTTATTAAGTTTCCATGGCAACTTGCCGCATCCACTTGTGTTTTTTTTTTATTCCAGCCTGTTGGGACCCCACGGGGTAAAGCTTTAAGCCGGGACACCAGGAAGCGATGGGTTTAAAGGAGGGGAGGGGAGGAGGGGGGTGGGGGGGGGGGACGACCTGCGGCAAACGCCAAGGAGAGGGATTGTTGGGAGAATTGCTCATTGCCCTCCGCTCCATTTAACCCGCTACGAGGCAGCGGAACTGAAGCGCAGGTTTTTGATGTCATTGTGCCTCGTTGCATCAGGCCAAATATGAAAAATATATTGACAAACCGCTAGGAAGGAAAGCACCTGTGGGGATCTTTGTTTGAGCTACCTTGAGCCCATTAGAGCCCTAGACGCTAATAAATAACCACTGTAACTCAAATCTTGCATTGTTTGGATGGAATTGTGCCTCCTTGCATCAGGCCGAATATTAAAATTTACTGACAAACCACTAGGAATGAAGAGTTGACCATGAAAAGTACCTGCAAGGATCAAACCATCTTTGTTTGAGCCCATTACAATAGCATACTATGCTAATAAATTGCCATTGTAACTCAATTCTTCCATTCTTCTCAGTCATTTTCAGGGGTTAAAGCCCCCTCCTCACAGCTGTCTGTAACCTTAGAATGACTACTGCCAAGCTAATATGGACTGCCATTGATTAGATCATACATTTTCATTTCATTACTTAATTATCAATTCAACTCTGTGGGACCTTTGGAAAGAGAATAGATGTAATCTAACGCAGTATAAGTTAATAATGCTAATTTGATTTTACAATTCCAAATTTTATATGCATATTAAGTAGCCTTGTTAAGATATTTCTTCCAAAGAGATAATTAATTATTTCGTATGCCAAATGAGAAATTGTCTTATCTTTAAATTGCTCTTCAAGGTATTACACCAGATTTAGAATTTCAGTTCTAATTTGATGCCGTGCTTTCAAGATGTCCGCACCCACATTATAGTCTTCATTAACTGTCAATTCTATGAAAGACCACAGATTTCATTAACATAAGGCCCACACAATCAAGGCTCCTTTGAAATTTATTCCTCTTGTAATGTATGCTCAGTGCAGAAAGGGGATCTTTACTTTACGAAAACGGCACACATTTTGGCTCATTTCATTGACAAATTACCATTAGATGTACTTTGACCACACCAGCCCACAGTCAGTGCTCAGTCAATGGCCTTAGTGCGGGTCAAGTTCACAGTGAAACGGCTGTAAAAGGTGCTTAGATGAGACGCTAACTGCGCTTGTTAAATAATATTGATGCATTCTGCTCCACAGTGCGCTGTTGAGATGATAACAAGAACAGTTACTGATGTTGTTTCCGAATGCGGACAGATCTGATGCCCATATATGGAGGGGATTTGGCTCATTAGAAGCCAAACTTATGAAAACACTTAATCTGCGCTTAGGAAGGATAATTAGCGACAATTAATATGTCTCCTCCTAATTGTTTATCCCATCGGCCGGCGTGAAAGCATTACAAACGCGACTCAAAGCAATCAATTTCTCTTCCTTATGACGACGATATTAAATACGACCTCGTCACTTTGGAAAACTTGTCGGACGGAAATTAAAAGAGTGTAACGAGAGGGAGGGGAGAGACGACAGAATGAATCAAACGCAAAATTAATAATAAGAATGAGGACGTTTTTCTGTTTTTTTCCACATTGTGACTGGGGTTTCAAAAAAAGAAGAAGAAGCGCCACAGGGATTTCAGCTCTGCAAGTTGGGCCTGCTTTAATAGAGTGAAGGTCATTGGGGGCCAGATAGGAGATCATGAATGGTCTCACTGTGTCTCAGGCTTGCTGAACTCAACTCCAAACCTTGCACACACACACACACACACACACACACACACACGCATACACACACTGGGACCCAATGCACACCTCACTGGTGCAATCCTTTCATTGCCTCGGTGTCACTATGGAAACCTCCACACCACCAGCACCATCACTCTCACAACTAGCCTCTCCGTAATCCTCGGGCCATAAGGAAATGATACTGAAGCATGACTGAAGGGAATGGATTGTTGGGGTGGCTGGTGGAAAACCTTTAAAGGGTTCGGACAAGTGTGTCATGGTTCTAGTTAAACCTCAACACCTGGGCGTGTGTGTGTGTGTGTGTAGGTGTGTGTGTGTGTCTGTGTGTGGTGTGAGGACAGCAGAGCAGGATGCAGGTACAAAATCAATATGGAGCCACAGATTACTGGAAGCAGAAGTACAGCCCAGTCAACCGGGCAGGCTGCTGGTGTGTGTGTGTGTGTGTGTGTGTGTGTGTGTGTTTGTGCGTGTTTATGCGCATGATTGCCTGCATGTGCCTTTAAGGGAATTGCTTCTGATTAGCCACAGTTTATCAGCAGCCACGGTGTAAATACCACATGTAATGCATTCACTGCCTACCATCGGGCTCGGGCACAAAGGGATCATTCTGTCAGCGAGGTGATCTCATCGCTAAGCCATCTCTCTCCCTGTTAGTGCCACGGCCTTGGTAGCCTATTGGCTGCTAGGCGCCTCTATAAACACAAGATTGTCCACTCTTATTCTTTTCCTGCTCCTTTTTTACTACTCAACTGGAGTCATTCCTGACAGGAATACATCACATTTTTGGGGAGATTGCCCTATTTGTTCAGTTTACCTGTTTAAAGATGAAGACAGACAGCAAAATCATGCATGTGTCCCCAGTAGATCTTTGGCTCCATGCTAACTCTTTAGCATACACTATGTTGAGTGATAGTAGGCGACTAGCATTATCTCTAAAGTGAGAAAAGAAGAACTTGTAGCAGCTCTAAAGCTAAATAGTAAGTAATCTTAAATGATATGTGGTCAAGTCTATCAGTTTTGAGTAGGAGATTAGTCAGATTTATACAAAATATAATATGAATACGAAATAAGCTACTGTTTTGAACTAGCAAGGACTAGTGTCTCTGTTGGAAGGTTTCTCTTCCTGCAAGACTTGGAGCGTGACTTGTTTTGTTTCCATAGGAAGTGAAGGTGGTGGATGATAGGAAACTGTGTACAGCTGTAAATCAGCAGCGGATGAATACAGGGTTGTTCACCTGAAATAGTTCCAAAAATAAACCTGGCTACATCAGCTATATTGAGTTAAAGATATTGCATTTTTTTAATTTATGAAGCTACAGGCCATATATTAAAAACACTGACAACTTTTTATTACTAAAAGGTCAGACTGCTTATTTTGGATGATGCTAGTGCTACTATCACTCAACATAGTGTATGCTAAAGTGTTAGCATGGAGCACTGAATGATCTACCGGGGACACATGGATGATATTAGTGTCTATGTTCTCATTAATTCTTAACAAGTACAACAACATGGTGTATTCCTTTAACACAGCCATTCAGCGCTGTACATATGATTTCACAACCCCCCCTCGGTCCCAACCAGACAGCCTTATATGGAGTTTCCACTACTCTGTTTGTTTGCCATACGGAGAGGAGGCGGAGATGGGAAGAGATATGATATAGGATAGATGGAAGAGGAGAGGGAGGGGGGGGGGAGAAAAGGGAGTGGAGGACAGGATGATAGGGAAAACAAAACAAAGCAGGAGCGCGCAAGGGGAGTAAAGGAAGTAGAAGATAGGGACGATAGGGAGTGATAGAGAGAGAAGAAGAAGGACAGAGGATGATAGGAAGTGAAAAGGGGGGGGGGGGCGTAACAAGTCCCTCTTCCAATCTGGTGTTGTTGAGCAGGGGTAGTAGCAGAGCACACATTCCATTAGGCGGTAAATATTGACTCAGCAGCGAACAACTGGTTTCTATTGCATGGCAAACAAAGCCATTGTGTGCCCGGCAGCCCAGAAAGGCCTCTGTTTGCACATCGCGCTCCCGGCTGATAAGTGGGCAGTCTCATTCACTGCGGGGGTCTTGCACGTCTCTCTATTCGTCTCGCTGTCTTTTCTTCTCTCTCTATCTGTCCTCCTCTCCCACTCCTGGCCTCGAGCCACGGGGCCGACAACCTTGACTGTAATCCTCCTTCGCGTGGTGTTTCCAACGAGCGGGTGTTCCCGTCTCAAACAGTAGCTCCTAGACGAGTTATGCCGTAAGCGTCATGAACTGGACAGTCATCAACATTCATTAAGGGTATATTGAAGCACCATCGGCTACCAGACACTTGGCGAGACGAACGAGCGCAGTAATATTTACCTTGATGACTGTACTAAGGGCTCGGCTGTTTGTCTGCAGATTACATTGTGCATTTACATAGTGACCTCTGAACCGTGCAGCTCTGAGGGATTTGCGGCCTGGGAGGGGACTACACCTTATCATCCACCTCTGGCTACAAATGTGCAGTCCACACCCTCTTCCTGTCCCGGTGAAATGATGCATGACATGCGCTCCACTATTGCACCATGTGGGCTGACTCAGGCTATTAGGGCGCTGGGTTGTGTAACATCAGCCAAGAGCTATTGTTTGTTGTCTTGGGTTTCGATAGCGTGGATGCGTGGTTTGAGATACAGCAGAATGCCGCGTGCGGGAATGCATGGTGTCATCAATGTGAAACAGGCAATTAGGATAGGTGCAAAGTCAGAGTCTATATGGGGTTTCCATGACTGAGCTTCATTATTGCTTCATGTAGGATTTTCTCATTAATATATCACTAGGGAATTAGTTGTGAGGATGCACATTGGTGGCTCCAAACAGCAGCAAGAGAAAATTTTGAACTTCATTACCCAGAAATCGTGTAATGTGATAAATTCATGTAGTAAACCACACACAGCATGATCATGTTTACCAACCAAGGATACCAAAGAGACGGAGCTCTCGCTTGCTGCTGTTTAGGAGACACTTTGTATTTCGCTCTTAAGTTTTGACTCATCACTTCCTGTGGGTGTACATACTTGAATGAGGGCAAATAGGGTGAACCTGTGGGGTTTCACTTAGGGGGGATGGGTCGTTCCTCTCTATCGCAGCCCCACTTTGTGATTTAAGCTGATTTTTTTTTATATTGAATTTTACATAAAAATCTTGCCTAGTGCTGTTTTAATTTGGGTTCTTAAGTTCTTAGGCTCAATTTCCAACGGCAAAATCTTGGAAATCCTTAGAAGAATCCTTTAGTAGAATGAAACTTATTAATAAAACTTGACAACAGAGAGAAGCAGCTCATTGGATGTTTATAGTATGTAATGGTTATTATCTCAATGATATAAAATCCTATGTGTGATACATTTAAAATGACACTTTGATGAAGTGTCCTACCTGATACTACGGTGTGCAAAGCGGCATGGAGCTGTCGAAACACCACAAAGCCCCATTGTGTAACATCATGTGTGTGTTAACATCAATTGTGATTCAACCCGCTTGAATGTGGAGAACATTGCTGTAATTCTAAGGTACAACATGTAAAACCTGAACTGTTATCAACTGTGATTTCGACAGTGCCTAAAACACACACTCACCCACACACACACACACACACACACACGCCAGACTGACTGTACTACCAAAATGACACCTACTTTAAAGTATCCGGCGAGGTCCTGTGTGGTATGTAGGTGTGCGTGGTACATTGTAATTACATTGCTTTTGTCACCGTGTGATGTTCCACCAGATGTTCATGGAGGGACTGCCCAGGAAGGCGCTGCGCTGTTTATCACAATCTGCCGTGAGTCCTGTAATATCAGCCAAAGATTGAAGACTTTAATACCGCTCCTCCACAGCAAAGAAAAACGGCAGTAAAAATGAAAGCCAACCCATCAAAGCACAATATGTCCTGGCAGACAGCCTTGCAGAATGCTCCCCCCCCATCCCCCCCTCACACACACACACACACACACTCGCATCCACCTCCCCCCCCCCTTCTCCCTCTTACCCACCCCCCTCCTCCCGTTCCCCCATATCTTACTCTCCCTCCTCTCTTCTCCCCCATCCATTTTTCCCCCTCATCCCTTCTATCTCCCCACCATCCGCTTCATCCTCTCCCTCCTCTCTCTCTCTCCTCCCTCTCTCTCTCCCCCCCCCCCCTCTCTCTCTCTCTCTCCCTCCTCTCTCTTTCTCTCTCTCCCACAGTACCACCAGTAGCGCCCGGGCCCAGCAGGCCGCCGGTGGACAGGCGGCGGCGTCGCAGCGCAGTCGGACCGATAAGCCGGATTCACCGTGACCTTTCCATTGTTCGGGACGGCACTCGGGGGCGGCGGGGACTCGGGAGTCCTTCCAAATCAAATATTTGATTCATAAACACTGGGGCCCCTGAGTCGAGGAGGGCCGAGGTGCGTGTAATCCTGCCGGAGGACCGGGGGGACCTTCGATTCTGAAGAGCGGAAAAAGACGACGGAGGCGGGAAAGAATCCTCGCGGATCGTCTCGGCTCTCACTGTCTCGCTGCGACTAAATGTCAGGTTTTAGTATGCAGCTAGGAGAAAGAAAAAAAAGAAAAAACAGAGAAGCATCATTTGAATAATGTTTCTGTCAGCTTCTCAGCTAGCACACCACCCCCACCCCCCCATCCCCACTCCACTCTCCCCCCCGGTTCATCCACACGTCCCCCTGGGAGGAATCTGCTGCGATTTACTGCAACACACTGCCGCGCCGCACGCACACACACACACGCTTGCACAACATGCATGTAAGCACACACACACACACACACGCACACATGCCAGATCACCATCATACCAGGGGAATGAGGCAAAGTAGAAATTTTACTGGGTTGGATTTCAAAGTGAACATCGATTGAATTCCCCACTGTTTTCCTCTGTGATATAGTGTTTCCTAATATAGTGCATTTGGAATGGAAAATTATGGTCTTACATTGGAAATACCATTTCAAAGGCCGCTGCTGCTATTTTGGTTGAATATCAGTGTTACCCTCAGATTTTGATCCCATACAGCACTACTGTATGGGTTTGATATATTAGAGAAAAAAGAGGTTATTGCCCAAGGCAAGGTTTGATACTCGCCTGTATCCCCCAACGCAGGCTGAGGGACATCCAGAAGATGTGTCACTATTACAGTATGCTTTCTGTGGAGCTGAGGGCTTTTCCTTTTTGTTTCATCTTTTCAGTCAATATGGAAAAAAATTGTCTTGCATGTAAACCAAAAGAGCGCATGTTAAATCGGTTACGTCTCTGAACCCAGAATTCCTACTTTAAACAACTTTAACTTCAGGGAGAAGTGCTTTTTACAAGCTCCAACGATTTATACGATCACATAAGATGAAAACCTGATAAACAAAAAGCGAGCGACTGTGAATGGGGAAACTTAGATCTTTAATTCATTTGCTTTTATGTTCTCTTGTTACCTTAAGGGGGCATAATAAACTTCACACAAGTGTGAGACAGAGTGGATACGGGAACATCAAGATCGACTAACACCGGTGGAGGATTAACAAGATAGTCATCTGTGGTATAAAATGAGAGAAGCGTGCATTTGCATAAACTTTTATAAGCCTTTAAAATAGGATCGCAAATGCTGTTGAATGAATATCAGCATTATAGCGGGATCAATAAATCATGTTTACTGTTCAATCAAAGCAACGCAGTGTGCATTTAGGAAAAGCAATAGGAGCTTTGTTGATTTATCATGTCTCTGAGTCAAATACTATGTCAATTCACAATTAGTATTACTACAATACATCAGGGCAACTGAAAGATGCATTGAAGTCAGTTATTCAGTAAAACTTAAGGAATACATGCATTTTGTTGGTCTATAAACAGATTATTGTTTTCCCTACTCTTCTTCTTCTTTTACTACTCTAATGGAGGTAACCCTTAAAGGAATACACTGAGTTTTTGTTTTTTGGGAGATTGGCAAGTCAGTTTACCTGTTATATTAAGTGATGAGAACATAGACACCAAAATCATCCATGTGTCCCCGGTAGATCATTGGCTGCAGTGCTCCATGTTAACACTAGCTAGCATTATCTTGGTGAGAAAATGAGACCTTGTAGTGGCTTTAAAGCTAAATGGTTAGTAATTTTAAATTATATGTGACTTTATCTGGCAGCTTTATGTTGGAGACTGGTAAGATTTCTATAAAATCTAACACAAAATAACATACTTTCTTGAACTTGCAGGGACTACTTTCCCTGTTTACAAAGGAAGTGAAGGTGGTGAGTAATAGGAGACTGTGTACAGCTAAAAATCACTGCACAGTGGATGAATACATGGTTGTTCACTTGACATAGTTCAAAAATAAACATGGCGACATCAGTGCATATTTTAGTCCTGCTTGGAACAGTCTTATACCAAAATTTGGGAAAGATGTCTTATAGTCTTCTGTGCATTACTGCTCTTTCTTTCTATATCCAGTGTGAAAGGCAAACTACGTGACAAATAAAGTGAGAAAATTGAGCGAAACAGTGAGATCATGTTCCTGTTAGAAAACTAAAGGCAGAGACCGTTATCCGGATATTGCCAGATTAGAAGGAAAGGTCATAAAAGTTGCCAGGTGTGGAATCAAATCATCTGAGAAGGTGTGAGAGGATTTAAGTATCCGCTGAAGGAAAATACCGGCATTGGTCGCTTTTTGCCTCATTTGTTTCATCGCACTTCTTGCTTTTGTATTATCCATTTCCCATTACATGGATTTAGTGTTACAATTTGGGGCGCAGTCTCTCTAATTCACATATTTTGGAGTGTCATTTCCTGAAGTGAATGCTGGCTCGTTGAATGGTTGATACCTAAATGGCATCAAATTTCAACATGAACTATAATATTCCTGCTGCACACTTCAATTCAAAATCAATCTGATTCAAATGTTTCAGATTGATTAACATGTCTGCCAGTGGGACGCTTAATGTACTTTCACTCTGACTAGGATCTGATGAGCAATGGAAGGTCATGTTGAATTTGAATTACATATATATAGCAGCACATGCTATGCATTACCATGGGTCTTAAGTAGGACTAGAGCAGAAATTATAGAGATAAGTGGAAAAAAAACTCAGTTGCAACTACTGACAGGTGTTACATGAGCTGAACATCAAGAGAGAAGAACCTTACCAAAAGACCAGGTACCACTGAAGATCATCAAAGCAGCAGGTAAGACCATCATGGATCAAAGGCTCATGAAAGACCTTCATACATGACACACTCACAGTAAAATCATGTAAGCAGCAGCAGCGGCAAATCTACAATCTTCAATAGCTGACATTGAATCGTACACTATCCGCTGCCAAAGATCCCCTAGTGTAAGTGAGACAAGATATAAGTGGAGCACATACTTCCCTTCATGCCCATTATGTAATTAGCGTGCGAGACAGAGACATCCAGGTTGCTTTATATAGCCACTGCTGTGGGGCCGCACTTCTCCGTAGGACGGATATAGACGCCGGGCTCGACTTGTGTCATCATTTAAGAGGGTGAGGAATCTCTAGACTGCGGACCGCTGGCAGAGGAATGCGAGGCTGTGACATTTACAGTAGGCTGTGCTTATTGGCCATATTGCTGAGGTAAGATAAGGTCCATGCTGGTGGCTTTAAAGGTGCTGTGTGTAGCGTTTTTGAACATGAATATATGATTGTCGAATGGATTGTATAATTACCGTTAACGAATGAAACCATAGTTAAGATGATTAGTAGTCTCTATATCAGCAATAGTATTGTTAGTTGCGAGTGTTTCTCAAAAGACCACATTTCCCATAAACCCCGTCTCGCAAAGACGATGTTGCTACTTGCCCCCCTTCCTCCTCCCTGGCGTCGCTCTGTGTGTTTGTTTTCTCTTTGGTTTTGCTGAGGTAAACAATGATTTTTCCATTGGCCTTTCACTCCTTCCACCATCTGCCATTGCCAGAATCTCTGCAAGCTTTCGCTCCGTTTGCTCTGGAAGAACAGAACATCTTCCTAAAGCGATCCAGCAGATTGCAGACAAATCCGACCCAGTGGCACACAATGTAAAATGCAGTGTAGAGGCCGGTACAGGCTGCCAGTCTTCTCCGCGATGGCCTTGTTTGTTTATGGTAATTATACGAACGTCTCAAAATGAATGATTTATCGATGTTAAAATGCTACACTTAGCAGCTTTAAAGTTCCGCTTATTTGAATATGGCACTCTTGGCCAGTGGTTCACGCACTGGCAGAAGGCAAAGTCAGCTCTCTGTGTGATACAGCACAGTGCAGAGGGGGGAAAACTATTACTATTCAAGCCCTTTAAATGAATTTTAAAAACAGTTACTTTTGCGCATTTGCAATTCAATCACTGTGTCTAGGATTAATGCAGAAAATGCCATTTGCATTCCTGCTTTGAGTTGAGCGGTGTGCGCTGATGCACATGAATGCGTGCACACGAGGATCGACGGATCATACACAACAGCTAATTTATTTGATATGTGCAGTGCCATTCTGTTGCACCATTATCATGCAGTATCACCTGTATACCTTTCATTTGCAGCTATCTGTGAGATCCACAATGCAACATATGTACTGTGCACTGTACATATAGCAGTACAGATCAGAAGGCACACTGTACAGTAACAGTAGGAAGCACAGTTTGATGCGGCTCAGATCCCTCCTACTGTTCAACAGTTCCCTCTGAGGCTTTAGTTTGTTTTCATGATGCAACGTCCTTGGCGACTGGCAGCGTTGCAGAGAGCCTCGTCTGCTCCAAGTAAAAGAGACGGCATAAGCCCTAACGCCTTGTGACTAGAATTTTGATCATTTAAAATCTCTCTTTCACACTTGTTTTCTCTCCCTCTCTTTCTCTCTCCCCTCTCTCTCTCTCTGGCTGTCTCTCCAGTTCTCTCTCCAGTTTCTGTCTCTGCAAGTCGCAGAATCGCAGAATAATGAGTTGCTCGTCCTCCCGCGGTGAGGCACGTTCACTGTTGCACGCCAAGGCTTCTTTGATATGGATTCTTTTCAAATCAGCCGTCCCGCTTATTGTTGGGCTTCCTTGAAAGGTCATATACTCATTAAAACCAATCAACACTGAGAGTTTTAAGGACACTTTTGGCCTTTTTCGGGACACTTTGAGGCCATTTCTTGGAACAGATTATCCTTTTCAAATGAAATCTAACCAAAAAAAAAACGTGAAATTCTTGCCGTCTGCTGATCAAAGACATCGGGGTGCAAAATCCATATCTCACATTCATTTTATCCCTGAAATTAAATTCGGTGCCACCAGTGTCAGACATGCATTGTGCTGTCGACAAATAAAATGGATTTCATTAATTGAGAAAACGAGGAAATCTATATTAACGCGTCACGTGTCATTCGACCGCGTGTGTTTTCTGTGTATGCGCTACCTCCATAGTAACAGAGATTAAATTAGGACAGCAGAGGGACATACAGTAGGTACAATGTCTGGTATGCAGGCTACAATATCCTGTTTACCCGCAGTGGAACTAGCTCTTACATCACACATGCATATCCACAGGGCAAAGAAAATCTCTGCTAGGGCTTTTTTTTCAAAGAGCATTTGTTTCTCATAGCTTCAAGGACTGAATATGTGAGACTTTACGGCTGCAATTATGTGCTATCTAATCAGAAAAGGCATAAAAATTGAAATGTGTCAGAGCGCTGGTCAGTTGCCAGATCGCTGAGCTGTTCCCTGATAGCGGAGTGACTTGTGTATGGGTGTGTGGAGAGACAAATACTCCCACACACTGCCCTATCTCCGGGTTTATCTCAAGATGAAGGCCAGCCAGGGTCTGTGGCTTATCAATGACGTCACAAACCCCTCAAATACCCCCCAAAATGAGTTATATGTAATATGAGATTCTATGCAATGTGTTGGATAGGAAGGCAGAGGACCAAACAGAGACACCTGAGACAACAAGATGATTATGAAATCAAGATGTAGCTTTTCTTTCTGCTCACGAAGTCGGACTACATTTGGAAGCCAAGAGATGAGGTTAGAGAGATTTGATTAAAAAAAAAAAAAAAAGAGAAAAAGAAAGGGCTGGGCAAGAGACACAGCGATGTTTACTGTCACTGCTTGAACTTGCTGAACTTCATGCAGATGCGACGCAGGATAAGCTTTAATCCCAAAAGTGGAACTCAACGCCAACAACAATAAATCAGCGTTATTTTCATCACGACCATCATCATCACCACCGCTGCTATACCCCAGCCACTGTAATAGCCTATGGTTGAATTATTTATGCGTGATGTATTCAGGTGGCACTGCGAATTATACACATTTAAAAAAGAAAAGAGAGCTTTTTGCAACCCACCGATGAATGAGAGCGTTCTGTTGAGTTCCAAAATAAAGGAGTGAAATAACATGGGCGTGTGAGGAACTCCGTGTGAATGAATTGTTTTGGCGGCGATCCAGAGAGTTCCTCCGGCAGGAGCCAGTTAAAACACAGATAGCGGCGCGCCTCATTGTTATGTCGGGATCCGCCCCAGAGCTGGGATTTGTGCGTGGAGTACAAAAAAACGAGGGGAAATGAAATACTATAGTATACGCAAACTGGATTTGGAAGCTGGAATATGCTTCTTCTATGGGACGGGGGGCGGGGGGGTGATGATGTGATAGGGAGGTTACATGGGGTTGAGGAGCTGTCCTTGGGGACGGGAGGTGAAATTTGACAAAGCCCTCCACAAGCACAGGCAAGTACAGTGAGCAGCGGTGAACACGTTTTAAAGGAAAACACGTCAACTGAAGGATCATATGCTCCTCTATGGGTTGAGGAAATTCTCAAATTCTCCGACACCACACAAATTCTTCGATCTCTTCGGCTTATAAAACCCCTCAAAACCCCATCGGATAAACTTAAAAATGCATTGCCATGAAGCTAGAAAGAAGGCAGTTTGTTCTTAGCTCCTGAAAAGTCGACATTTTGGAGATGCAAGGCTTTCACCCAGCAGCGATGAATCACTGCACCTCGCTCCAACCGCTCCAAAACGTGCACATCAGCCATAAGATGCAGCGATGCCACCAGAGTTGTGAAATACATGCACTTGCATTCAAGACGCTAATGCATTTCGCATGCCTATATACAATGTAACAAAACATTATCGCACGGTCAAATCAAAGCGCAAACGCACTGTAGAGCAGAGAAGGGTTTAGAATTTGTTTTTCTCCCCTCCCCTCCCGTCCCGTCCCGTCCCAGTAGCCGGTTTCACAGTGAGCCCTCCGGAGATAAGCCTGTCCTTCATGTGCTCTGTCTAAGCGCGGAGCCCAGATTACAGGGCCGTGGAGGATTCCCCCCACCGGCTCCTGGACATAAACAAGTAGGATGTTTCCAGGGCGAGCGGGGCCTCAGCCGCGCTCCGCGTCTTTGTAATCTTGTACAGGCGACGTATCTTTGTAATCCCATACTGCATCCATACAATCCACGGCTGCAGCCAGAATAGCCTGAATGCTGCTCTGTGTCCCGGAATATATAGTCTGTGGATTTATGTATTCTAACCCACAAGGCTCCTTATGAAAAGCTGTGCAGCTCCAAGCTCATTTTACTTTTCTGGTATCCGAAATTCATGTTTAAAAAGAGAACATGACTTTTATCGCTTTTATTGTTTTGTGTTATATGCCAAGTTATTGTTATTTTGTCTTCCATTGTCTTCCACAATGGAAATAAGCATGTTAAGACTTTCTTTTGCAATCCTCTGGAATCAAATATACGTGAATTTTTAATAATTTATTCCCATTAATCGATCAGTTTTTCCTGTTAATCTATCCATTTTTCATATTTCTTTTCCTGTTTTCCAAATCAAATCAACATTGCAACACATAAGCAACATTTTGCACCATCCACACCCTCTCAGGAGCTGCCAAGCACAAAAGTATAGCCTATTATCTAATGCGTCGTATTTAACAGATCAGATTTTGTCTGTGCATGTTGCAGCAGCATGCTGGCAATACTCTGGTGAAACCCTCCTCCTCCTCCTCCTTGTTCTGCTCGTCCTCAGATAACTGCCTCCAGCAGAAGATGTCCTGTCGGCACCTGGCACCCAAGGGAAGGAAGGCCTGCTATTCCCTGCCTTACACACACACACACACACCCTCCATGTGTGGGCGTCTGTGTTCCGAGAGGAGTGTATGCAACTGCGTGCGTGGGTGTGTGCGAGCGAGCGGTGTGTTGCGCGGCGCATTATTATTGTGTGCCTGTGAGCTGGTGTTGTCTGTCAATCTCCCCCCGGTCCCAGCCTGCTCTGGCTGGCTTATTGAAGCAACAGACAGCGTGGGCACACACACACACAGGCTCGGAGCAGACCTGATCCCCGGCTGATCGAGACAGACAGAGACTCGGCGAAGTTGAGAGAACAGCCTGGGGTTGTCTGCAGACCACGGGGAATACGCCCCCGAGTCACAGAAAAACTGGAGTAGAACCCAAAACTCTGCAACCCCCCCCCCCCCCCCCATACACACCCACCCACCTCTGCTAATGCTGCCATTCAGCTCTCTGTCTGTCTGTCTGTCTGTCTGCCTGCCTGTCTGAATACCTGTCTGTCTGTCTGTCATTCATCCAGCCAGCCAGTTGATCAGTCAATCTGTGCTCTTTTGCATTTATTTAGGAACCTTCCATTCCTGCATTTGTTTTTTACCTTTTTTTTTTTTTTTGTCCACAGGCTTAGTTAGTTCCCTTTTGTTCATCAGTGCCATCAATCTTGTATGGAGAAAACCAATGCATCAGCAGTGTAATTTTGTAATCAGCACAGCGAGGAATACAAATCAGATCGGCAGCCGGGCCGTAATGCATGTAATCCATCAGAATGAAAGTGTTACAGACAACTGATAAACATGCATTTTTGAGGTGATTAATTGACTGAATAATAGATTGATCTCTCCGTATACACACAGAGTTGGAGTTTATTTCTTTTTATCCCTGAGTAAGTCAGTGGACTGGGTGCGTAAAGATGCTGGCCTTCCGGTTTAACGTCTTTACCAATAACACAAATTAACCAAACAAGCATACTAGAGTGTAAAAGTGTTTCCCGTCCATCGTGTGCAGTTGTTGATGCAGATGATTAATCTGTCTGCTAAAATGTTAAATATACCGTTTGGGAATAAGCATTGTGCCGCAGGTATTACAATGTTTCAGATCTGGACATTTCATTTCATTAAAGGGGCGCTAATTACCCTGTGACCTTTACGGCCCTCTATAGGCGACTGGTGGGAACTGCAACAACACTGACAGAACCGATTTCCTACTTCTAAGTCTCGCTTGAGCTATGGTGGCACTGTAATTAACACAAACAATAAAGTCACATTTTCACAACAGAGAGACGCAAGCTAGCTAATTAGAGCAGAGATCCAGCAGAAACGTCAAGTGAAGAGCTAATATATCACCATGAAAAATACTGGAATAATGATACTGCTTTGTCATTTGCTTTTTCGGCTTGAGAACGAGGCTTATTAGTCTTCATAGCTGAAGTGTCTTGCGACGCTGATTACTGGCTTGTAGCACTGTCCTCCATCATTGAGCAGGTGAAAATGAATGGGGAATAGGTGGGAGGGGGATTGGGAGTGTCTTGAAACTCTAGTGGGTGGGGAGTTTTTGTTCCAGACCAGAAAGTGAGCTTTGAAACCCAGAAATCTCATCTAATCTTTGAGTCATTGATCTTGATCAACAACCCTATCAACCCCCCTGCATATACTGTATATTATGGTCATTTTGAGCTATAAGGCAGTAAAACTCTTACTTACTGTCCCTTTGAAGCAATCTCCACTCTGAAAGATCTCAGACTGGCGAGGCCCCGCTGAACACAGTAGCACTTCTTCGTTCTGCGTAAGTGGTTCCATGCGGACACAAGACATAGAGATTGACATTGTTTTCTCAGCAGTCAAAATATTGGGCCTGCCTGCTTTGCCGCCTTGCCCGGCTGTGGCTATCTCAATGAAAGATTGATGAGGCTCTTCAGGTAGATACAAAGCTAAGTGTCTTGTTTATTAATGTGCTGTGATTGGATCCATTAGCCGCCTTGTGTAAACTAATCGCCGTGTAATGTGTGTTGTCATTTCAGCCTAACTGCTGATAATGTATTCCTCCCCCATCTTTGCAAATGCTGTTATTTTCTAATAGACTCATAGAAATAATGTCGTGTCAGGAGTAAGGATTTTTTTCCTCCATCCGGTCCAGTGAACAGTAAGCATGTTTCACATTCACATTGATTGCTGAATTTGCTCTATACTCCAGCTTGCTGCTCTCTGATATGGGCGGTTATGTACAGATTCAGTAGAGTACAGCAGAGCAGCAGATTTGGACAAATCAAGTCCATCTCTTGTGTGATAAAGCCTGCCTTCTTCTATCTTATTCTATCTATTGCGGGGCAGGTTTTGCCACCAGTACAGGATGCAGCCTCTAGTTTTCCTAAGAAGTAAATGAAAGCAAATTGGGTCAAATCTCAGCTGCGCCCTGAAATATTATTGCAGGCAACCTTTCCCTTCTGCGCCCGACGTGACGCCCGAAACCACACCGGCAGCAGCGGCGACGCCGGGGACGGAGAGCATCGACTCGTAATAGCGGATCTTACGGCATCGCTTTCACAAAGGGTGGAAAAACCGCCTCGCAGAGCCGTGACAGTATCGCAGCCGCTCTGGCTGACATCCAGCTCTGCCATCTTCGGGGGATCAATTTCTTCAAAGCATAATGTATCTCTTTTATTCTCCGCCTGAGATGCAGAGTTGGTGATCTCAAGGTGCGCCGCGCGACTTTGAAGTGCAAAAGAGTTCGGGAGTCGGAGACGGAAGATTCGTAGGCACGGGTTGCTCCCCCCGCTGAGGGACTCTGACCTCGAGTGAACAGAGTGAAAGTGAGCAAATTGAAAAGAAGTTTAGCGGGGCATGTCACCGTTCAATGTACATATTAGAAAATAAACCTTCCCGTCAGAATCAATTTACGACGCCGATGAATTTCAAAGAGTCAGCTGAAGCATTTTAAATGTGCACTTCTTCCTCTAGATCTTGCATATACAGTATAGATTAATTTTCGTTATTGTGATATGATAGTCTAATTTTCATGATGAAGTCCACATCTTTGAAACCTGCCATAGCACATTCTTCAAGGGTAAAGAAATACCAAATTACAGCAAATTACAAAACTGCAAAATTGACGTTTTTCTGTTTACACGGCCCTATATTCTTCACAGTATATCATGTGTTAAGTGACAGGTGTGCTTTGCATCACTGAAACACACTCGCTAATTCATTATGCAGACAGAGATAGCGGGCCTCATCTATAAATATAACTGCGGCCTATTCTTTTTGCGGCAGGTTCACGCCAAGACGGCTGCTTTTAAGTGCCAGTCGCATGGGAACTCCACTTCACAGGCAACAGCATAACAAATATTGCACATGGAGAGAATGAGGGAACAAAAGAAAGAAACAGTGTGTCACTCTGTTTCTTATTTTTTTTTTAGCGTTACACACGCCACAGCGTGTACCACATGCTGTGGCGCTACAATAGCTGTTGTTTGGGAGTTGTTGCTAATGGACGTGTTTGCACATTCAGCGAGGCTCTCGCTGCTCTGCATACTCCTTTTAGGTTATGGAAGTTTGAGGAGGAGGGGGGAAAGGCTGTGGTTAGAAATGTAAACAACCTGGTTGGGGGCCGCAGTCGCACAAAGGCTTAATAGTCCGTTAATGAGGCCAAACACATGTGACCCCTCGCCTTTGATTTTGTGCAAAAGTTCAGAATCGGATCGGCTGTTTTCAGTCATTACTCGGTCAAAGCGCTTCCCCGAGCACAGCGTGTCTGTTTGAACGGATGATAAAGGGTATATTAGGCTGATATCAGGGAAGGCAGCATTGGAAAAACACAAGCATTAGCAAATAATCACAGCAGACACCTCTCTATCTGCACAGCGGACCGTAAGCCGAATACAGAGCGTTTACACAGCGGCTTCGCCCGCTCTATTGTCCCCGCACTTCACTAATTATAAACACACCTGCGATTCCTTCCTTCCTGCACCGAGGTTCCCACAAAACCAATCGGACGGGCTGAAAGGGAGAGTCACAATGATGTAATTACTTTTCCAGGTTCCCAGGACGCGTTGAAAGGAAAACACGGGGGGAAGGGGGACGCAGGACCGTGGCTAAACAGCAAAGCCAGTTTGGTGCTCTTGAAAGCTGACTTGGGTAGAAAGGGTCTCCGGATTACCCCGATACATGATTTAATGGCACATTCTCCTTTGGTTCAGCCCACCGTAGCTCTCAGCGCCGGGTAACGGGTGTTTTTCTGGTGTGGCAAAGTTCTGGGAGCAGACGGTCAGCAATGACTGAGATACAAGGCATTGTTTCACATTTCACATCTATCCTGTGTGGTGTCTACACTCGATATATCGGTCTACACTCGATAAATTAATGATGTCAGGTTTATTTCTGCAATACATGAGATGCTTCAAGACACAGGGTTCCATCACCAAATCGTCCCCAGCACCACACATTGCTTTGTTCTCATTTAGCTGGGAAACAAACCTGGTGGCTATTTTTGGCAGATTAGAGTTTTAGTTCTACAAACATTTCAGGCAGAAAGGCAGAAATAATCTCATTGGTTGAGCCAAAGCAACGTTAGACTGAAGCCCAGTGAAGAAGGCAAGAGGTAGGAGAGGAGGAAGCTTATGAAGCCTAGCGCTCTTGTTACTAACTAAAAAACTTCAATCTATCCATACTAAGTTATCTAGGTTAGCTAGTTAGCTTAGCTGACCTTCCAAGTGCAAACTAGCCAAACCTAGCTATCTATCTGAAGCTGTAGCTGTAAGCTAGTTAGCTAGCCTGCTGACTTTCGAATATCATGAATGCCACGGTCATGACTGAATGAAAATGTCATTACCATTTATATTTTCACCAGAGTTCCTTCTTTGCCATTCAAGTTTTCCAGTAATGGCTGCTCTGAAAAACTGTGGTTCTTTGAGGTTTAACTCAACCAATGACATTATGCCTTCAGCTCTGAAATGTTTTTAGACCTAAAACTCAAATGTACTTGTTTCTGGTTTTGCCTTGTGAACACAGTAGAATCTGAATCTGTTCATTATATATTTGTATAAAATGAATCAACATGCTTTCGTTAATGGCAAAGGTGAAGCTGTTATGTACGTGTGATTCATGATATATTTGCATGGTATAATGCACATTTATATTATGTAAAGCACAGCTACCCCAAAATGTATTTAAATTCTGTTTGTCTGTAGTTGTCCTTGCGGCCACCACAACACTTGAGAAAGAAAAGCTCTCTTGAGAGGATGCAGATGAGGAAAATCTTTTATTGCATTTGAACTTGGAGTGGTAGTCGGCGCTTTTCACAAATGACCTTCGATGACTTTGTTTTCGACCGAGCTGAAGTGTCTTGGGATTGGATTGCAAGTAATTAGCGTGACGCTAACGTGGTCTACGAGACGGTAAACTTTAAAAATAGAGGAGTAGAAGATTAGACGAAGGAAGATAAAATGGTGAGGGCTGGCTGTTTGGGGATGTTTTCTGTAATGTGGAGTAGCGGTGTTTAGATTCATGAGGCTTACTCAGTCTGCTACCTGCTCAGATGCCTTTACTGGAGGGGATCTGGAGAGCACTTGTAAAGTCAAGAGAGACAATGTGTAAAAAGGCTGCTATTTGGGATTCAGAGTTTCAACACAAGCGTTTTAACCAGATTGCCACAAATTAGCTTGGCTCAAATGAACACTTTGGTAACCACTGACAGCACACATAATTTATTTATCAAAGACCCTGACACCCCCACCCCCCCTCCTCCCCAACAACACACACACATACACACACTCAGAACACATCAGATGTAACACTTATTTTCTCACTTATCCCCCCTCATTCCCTTTGCATCAATACAAGTCATTTTCACATTAGTGTAGATGCTGGGGTGCACAGCCAGCTTGGCTGGTAAACCTTATTTTTTGGTTGTTAGGGGGATGATGAGGGGGGGGATTTGGGAGGGGGAGGGGGGGGGGGGGGGTGCCTCCTTTTTGAAAGTGTGGGTTTTTGATTCAGTGCCATATTCTCTGAAGCTGAAAAACAGCCCCATCAGTAACTCATTTCATATGGATGTGCTCTGATGTGGCAACTGCTTTAGTCTCTACGCAGTATGGTGCTTTGCTATAGGCACTTTGTATTCATGTTCTGTATTATTCTTTTCTCCCTGACTATACAATGGCAGTGGAAGCTGTTTAGCATCCTGGAGGAAGCGGATGATCATTTGAATTGTTAACTTATTGGTATTGCCTGCGTTAAGCGGCTCGGGCTATTGGTTTAAAAATGTCTGTCAAAACAGGGGACTTTGTCAAACTCAGCCGTTTGACATTTTGACCCGTGCTCCGTGGCTGTAAGTGGCTGTCAAAGCAAAGCTGTCATGTCCCATCTTAGGTGCTGCTTAAGATATGCTTGTCTCCTACTGACCACACTCAAGCGGGCAGACAGTTTCTCTTTGGGGGGATTCCTCGGGGCATCGGTTCACGCTTAATCGAATAAAAAAAAAAAGACCCTGACATTAAGCAGAAATAGGAAATAGGAAACAGTATAGGCAATTAGGTGGGCATTTCCCGTCAAAGTCGCGAACCCAAAATAATTTGGATGTAAGCAAGCTGAATGCCTCTCTCTTTTTTTTTTTTCTTTTCTTAATTTGAGAGCTCTTTTTGTGTGGTCGCCTATTAGCGCTTAATTGAGAGAGTCCTGGGATAAGCTGCGGAAGAATGCGGGCACTGTCCAAGCCGTGGCCCCGGTCCCAATGGGGGCGAGACGGGGAGGAGGGGAGGACAGGAGGGGCATAGACCCCCCCCCCCCCATCCCCTCCCTCTCCCCCTCACCCCCCTCCTCTCCTGCCCTCCCTTCACATGCCCGTCTCAATTTTTTTTTGTTTTTCTCCATACAAGAAGACACCCACGATACAGTATCGTCCGCCAAACTGAATATTTAATTTGTTTGACGAGCGAAGGAGAAATTATTTGCTGTTCGGTTTTTTCTTCCTGCGAATCGCCTCTCTCTCCTCCCAGCGCTGCTACATCTTTGTTCCATTCCCTCGACGGCTTGTTCACTTACTTTCCGTTTGACGTTCATTTGTAACAACTTCAAAACACGCTGGCACAGAATATACAGACAGATGTTGCCGATGAAATATTTATCCCATAAATTGTAACCTGGATTCCTCCATTGCCTTGCGCGCCTCGCCAACGCGTCTATTATTAATGATGAATGGGCATTTTTGTCAGCTTTTTGATTTGTAAAATAGCTGTATGAGTGTTTTTCAGATTTTTCCGTTCTTTATTTATTTTTCTGTGTCGGATGATGCGCGATGAATGATGAGGGCCAGAAACAGCAAACTCAGGTCTGCTTTCGTCCGATGAATCTTCATCCGAAATCCATCTTTATCTGCTCTCCGCTGGTGATGACTGGCCGTTTAAACGCGCCCGGGCTGTCTGCTGGAGACGGAGCCAGGAGCGTTTGAGCCGGAGCCGGGATCCAGGTTCCTCCCACTGCTTTGACACATAAATAAAAGAGAATAATAATGTTCAGTGCCTGCCTGAGCAGCATGCTAATACGGCTGAAAGTGCCCTTTAACCAATGCACCATATCAAAAGGTGGAAAATATGATCCTGAAAGGCATCTAGCAGTGCGTGGAAAGCTGTAATCCTACACAACTGGGACTCCCACCTCCTTTTTTTTATCTTCTAAATAAAACCGTCAGCCCCTTAATGCCCGTATCTGCCGAGCCAGCATGCAAGCAGAATTCGGCAAAATCGGACAATCTGTGTAAAAATGTAAAAATCTCCGGCCACTGTCAATGGTTAAGTGAACTGAGGAACTGCATAAACACAACATACAGTGTTAGTAATGGCTATTTGTTTCCAACCCCCACTCTTTTTTCCGTAAAGGAGTGAATAAAACAGGGACGGTGGGAAATTCAGAGGGTGAGATTAATTGGCATGCAAGCGGAGTAACTGTCCTCAGTCTGCCGATCACAGGGCCAGCCAAGCATGACAAGCATAGCCTATCTTCTACTTTTCATTAGGCCACGGACGGGGCCAGCCACAAGTTTTATGCTAAACAGGGTTGATACGGCTGTCTGAGACTCCCAAAGACCTTTACACCCTCAAAACAAAACAACAGGATACGTACCGACAAAACCAAACAATGTCATGGAAAAGAAAGAAGAAAAAAAAAAGACGGGACTGCACAAAGTCTGTCATGCAAATAAAAGGAATGACTAGCCGGCGGGGAAATAAGAAGGAAATGCGGTATCAGAAGTCGACTTGATGCGGGGGAATCAATGAATAACTGTCCGCGAATGATTAACTAGGCCTTTATTCTGGAAGCGTGCCTGCTCAATTTTCAAAATGTACATTTCATTTATTGGGATCCATTAACTGTGGGGTGTTGGCAGAATTATGATTTCTATTTGCAACAGTGGTAAACTAATTAAAATATAAACTAGGCTGAGATGTTTTTGTCGCATGTTCTTAACCGTGACTTTGTGAGATAAATGTTTGTTTGAAAACAAACAACAAATAACTATTGAGGGTTCAGTGTACCTTTGGATGCTTGCAAGTGTGTGCCTTTCTGTGTGTGTGTGTGCGTGTGTGTGTGTGTGAGTATGTACATTACCATTTTTTAGGTGTGAACCCAAGAAGCCCCCACTCCTTCAATTTCAAAATTACAGTCCCTCTGCAGCTGCTCTGGAGGCAGAAATAATCTCATTGGTTGAGGTAAACCTAAGTGGGCGGAGCCAAAGAACCACAGTTTCAGAGCACATGGTAATGGAATGGAAAGGTAAAAAATCACATTTCTTTCATTCATTCATGACCATGGTATTCATGATGTTGACGGTCAGCAGCTAGCTAACTAGCTTACCTAGATAGCTATAAGCTAGTATGGCTAGTTGGAACTAGCTAGGCTAACTAGCTAACCTAAATAACTTAGTATGACTGGACTGCTAGCAGAACTTTGTCCAATTCGGACACTGTCTCTAAAGTGATTTCCGGACTTTTTTTCCCTACCAAAAGGCAAGTGACGTGAATTCATACATATATGTGAGCAGCTATGTGAGCTATTTCATAAATAGCTGTAGATATTTAGACATAAAGACAATCAGTTATGAACTTGACATGAACAAGAAGCGTGAGCTCTTACACTGAATTTTGGGTGACAATGTTTTTCATGCAGAGGATCGATAGTTGACAGTAATGAATATATCTGTGAAGAGTATTTAAAAAAATATATTGCTGATAAATGGAAAAATAAGAGGCTTGAGTAGGCCTACAGCTATCTGTGACACTGTGAAGGTGCAGGAAGGGTTAATATTGAAAACTGAATTAAGCAGAATTGGACAAGCCTAGCGATATTCAATTTAGAACAAGACAAACAGAACATGATTGATTTAAGCAGTGCAGGATGTATTATATTCATTATCGTGATTTCGTGGTCAAACACTGTCTGGAATTGGCCACACTGATATTAGTACTTCATCACATTAGCCACCTCCTCTCTTATCCCTTACCTTTCTCACTGGGCTTCAGTGTAAAGTTACTTAGCCAGAAACTCTGTGGTTCTTTGGCTCCCGCACACTGAGGTTTAACTCAACCAATGAGATTATTTCTGCCTCCAAGAAATGTTTGCAGACCTAAAACTCTAATCTGTCCATCTCCAGGAAGCGACCGGGGCCTGGCCGAGGGACAAAGCGGTGGGATCCACTCACGGTAAAATGGATGCGAGTGATCACAGGCCTAATTATGAACCGTCACCGCCGTGACCTGGCCGATGGAAATCACCTCTCCGCCGAGCAGAGCCCCTCCAGCTCATCATGGGGGGAATTTTCCACAGGCCGTCGGAGGCCAAGAGTAATATCAGCAAAGGAGCACGAGGGGATGGATGTCACAACCTTCACCGCCTGGCTGCTCTAGTGTCTGCTCGCAACACTAAAGGAGGCCTAGGGTTTGTATTGAGAGTGGACCTGGAGAGCCATACTGAAAAACACCATTACCACCATGATGACAGTGGATTATTTTCAATGAGAATGCCACTGCCTAAAATTACATGATTGGGCACTGAGCCCAAGAGTGAGGTACTTGCTTTTTTTTTTTTTTTTTTTTGCTCAATGTTGACATCATTTGGACATTTCCTAAAGGGAGGGTGGGAACACATTATTTTGATCGGGGACCCCTCCCTTTGCTCAGATGACAAAACGCCCAATTTCTGGTCGGAGTGTATTCTTCAGCCGAGCATGGGAGGCTGCATTCACAGCCACCGAGTGTTAATAATGTGCCGAGCGGAACAATTATGTCACAGTCTTTGGCCTCCCATGTGAGAAAGTTAGCCCCCCCCCCCCCCCCCCCCCCGCAGCGATACAGTATGCAAATGAGAAAAAGGCCAAAGTCTGAGAACTAGATCTTATGGAGCGGGGCCAGGCTACTGTTCTGAACCAAAGTGAATGGCATCTGTAAGCATTTATGAGAGGGGGGGGGGGTGGATGTGAATTAGAGCAGTGTTCCATGGGAAATAAATGTGGGTAGTTTTTTTGGTGAGGGGGGGGGGGGGGGGGGGGTTCAGGAGTGGTTTTGCTTGATGGCACCCATGGAGAATTGATCTTTGGAAGCTACTGAAGCTATGTAACCCATGTCAGCTATGTAGTTTTTCACCCCGTGCCTTTGTGTGCGCTGGCCTTTCAAATTGCACAGTGGGAATAAATAATGAGAACGTGGAACCACACTGCAATCTGCTGGGTGACAAAACCTCGAAACATCCTGAGAACTAAAGGGCTGAAACTCGCAGCCGAACGTTTACTACTGTGGGAATTGCACTCTTTGGTTGTCGATGTTTCCTGTTTCCTTTGGCGAGAACACTTGTTAGAAAGACCCGAGCACAACTTGGACAAAGGCCTGGATATGATTTCGAGAGCTAATGAAATTGCCTAAACACGTATCATTGATTTTTTTCCTTTCTTTCCCACCAACAGCCTTTATCCTCCTGGCATAAATTACTTATTATTTACATTGCACCGGCAGAGGCTTGTGGGAGATTGTAAAATTGTGATGGGGTCAAAGCGTCCTCCATGCTCTATAAATTATGCGTCCGGCGCATGTTTAATCACATGAAGCAGAACACTGGTGAACAAACCCTGGGCTGACCTTCTCATAATTAAAATGCAAAATAACCTGTTGCCTGTCTGCCGCAGTGATTCGACGTGACGTGGCGCAGTCAGTGACCCACTCTGCCTCTTGGTTACATGCCAACTTTCAGGCCATGGAGAAGACACATATAGGCTCCATATAAGGTGTATCAGTCTGGTTTTGGAGGAGAATCATAATCAATAAACCTGGAGAAGTTTAGATACTTGTGTATTTTCAGCTATATTTCAATCAGTTTAAACAGTGGCCAACATCTTTACTCATAAAATATTAATATAATGTAATATAAAGGAAGGCAATGTAATGTCTCTGATAATGACTGGCAAGACATGGATTTCTGTTAACAAAAAAAAAGAGAAATCCATCGATAAAAATAGCTTATCATCGCTGTTGGGTGAAAACCTTGTATCTCCAAAATGCCATCTATTCATGAACAGCCTTGGTTTTAGCTTGATGACAATGTATTTTTGATGTTATCTGATGGGTTTTGAAAGCCTAAGAGAATTTACTCAACCCATAGAGGAGCATGTAATCCTTCAGCCGAAGTTAAAACATGAAAATCACCAAAATTGGAGTTACGAGGTTTTCACACAGCAACAACAGCAGCGATAGGCTCTCTGTGTCGGCTTCCCTCCAAGTTGACTGTAGTACTAAAAGGCTACGAGCTTCCCAGACAGTAGCTACCATTAGCCTCAATGTCAATCCAGGGTTATGAAACCTTTTAACATTCCTAAGTGTCATTTCGGAGGCATTAAGCATCAGCATGCGAGGGAGGCTGTCCAGAACCCTGACTCATTTATATTTCACTACAGGAACCCTTGACCCGCCGAATAAGACGGCGAAACAAAACAATAGCTTTAATAATTGGAGGACAGATGTCTTATTCCGCTGTAGGTCCTGCAATTAATCTTTGAAATAGATAACGTGTCAGACGAAAATAGAAAGTGCGTGCTCTTTTCTCCCCCGCTCACTACTTCTTTTTTTTTTTTGTCTGGCTGTGTGAAGACCATTTGCATACAGGCACCTACAGTGGAAAGCAATGAACTGATTACAGCATTTGTCTGAAAATACTATGCTAATACAGACTTGCTGTGTATTTGTGCGGTGAGATTTAAGATTTAAAACTATTCCAAACACACAGACACATTTCATTAACACACCATCCACTACACTGAAACTACCCAGAGTTTAACTGAGGCTTTGTGAATGTGACATACAGCATCACTGCTATTCACTAACAGCATATTTTCACTCCATTCATTTCCAGACTGTCAAACTGTTTAGCATGTAGATCAGCCCGCCGCCTCCAACCACCGGCAGCAACTTTTTTTTTTTTTATCTCGCCTCTTCCTCTTCCTCGTCACATGCTATTTCCTATATGCTCTTCACTTTTTCAGTCAATAATTAATTAGTGTGACCAAAAATTAATTAGGGTCTAGTCCAAAGAATGCCGGTGTGCATTGCGAAAATTAATTCTTGAGATGGAGGTAAAGGGAAAAAGATTAATATTCTGCCTGAGTGTTCCTGTTCGTCTGTGGGCTTAGGTCTTAATGGGAGATGATTAAGCGAAATGTAAATATCAAAAACGTAAAACAATTGATCGGCTTAACGCAGTTGAAATTAATTACTCGCGCTGAAAAGAACATATACAATTGTCTAACAGATTTAATTCATCTACCTGTGTTCTTTTGCTCAAAGGAGCAATTGTAGGCAGCAAGGATGACAGGGGGGAACATCCATGGTATTTCAAGCAGGGCAGTCACATATTTTATCACTTTCAAACACTATTATACTTGATTTTCTGGATGTCTGAGATGAAGTGGATGCAGAGGAAGAGTCAACAGAGGGAAAAGTGATTTAACCTGTGCGCTCATAACATCGTCTTTTCATGCAATAATTGCGGCCAGGGCAAATCGGAGTGAATAACATCGCGCACGTAAAGCGAAAATATTCGCAAAGTGTGAAATTAAAATACATCTTGTCAAGAGGCTATCACCATCTCTCTCTCTCTCTCTTGCTTGCTTTCCTTCTTCTTCTCTCTGCCAGGCATAACACACAGAAAAGGAGGCAGTTGTCATGGCGATTAATGCAAATGCACACTGTTAACCTGTAGAAGGGAGACGAGGGCTTTTCAAAGCCTCGCAGGACCTTGACTCGAACTAATAAGTGTCTTTGCTCACTACCTTTATAGTGGCGGTAGAAATTGAAAATCACTCCGGCTTTTAAAAAGCTTGACATCGCGCTTGGATGTTGTAAATGAAATCCCTGCACTTTTGATTATGGGTTGGATGCACGGGTTGAGGGAAAACACTTTGTAAGCGGTGTCAAACAGCGGACTGAAAACAGAGCCTTTCAAAGGGAAGAAGTGGATTGTCGAAACACAGACACGGCGGCTGTGCAGTTATTTCGGTCAACGCACTGACACCCACACAAAGCAACATAGCAACAAGTTGTTTAGAATGAGACCCAATGCCATGACAGTAGCATAACAACTGGGATCATTAGTGTGCATAAACCAGCAAAGCAGCGCATCTATAGTTCTGAAAGCAATGTGACCTACCAAGAATGCCTTAATGAGAGTGGGAAAGGGCAGGGACAAAAACATCATTACACCAGGGACCATTATATGGGAATGTGTACTCGCCTGTCCTCACCTCTTCTTGACCGCTCGACCCTCGGCTCCAGAGGCTAACAGTGTATTTTGGTCCATCCTCCTGAGTACACTGCCGCTGTCTGCCAGAGTGACACAAGCCAGAGACTCGGAGAGTGAATCTAATTACAGAGACAATTATGATTTTGACCTAGTTTGACCCGGATTTGTATTCAAATGGACTCATTTACCTGGAGCTTAGGCGATGCATCTTCTGAGGACTGTGTATGAACCCCGAACCTCTTTGTCACTCAGTCGCTGTGTCAAATTACAAATGCTTGCAACCAGACACACGCTCACACACCGAGCACAATTATCATTGAAGTGTATGCTTATTTGGCAGTTGAATGCGCCACAGTTTGCCTTTTTTTCCCCATTAATTCATTTAAGTTAACCTAATAACAAGCTCTTACCCAGTGGGAATGTAAACCATTCATGCAAGGTCTCCATTCACATAAACAAATATAGGCTATGGCAACCTATACAAATTATAAAATAGTCCTTTGTAGAGTGTTACACTGTACATACACACAGATTGGAGTTTTAGTTATACAAACATTTCTCAGAGGCAGTTGCTCGGGAAGAAGAAATAATCTCATTGGTTGAGGTAAACATCAGTGGGCGGAGCCAAAGAACCAGCATCAGAGTGCAAATTAGCTAACTGGCAAACTTGAATGGCAAAGAAGGAACTCTGGTCAAAATATAAATAAAATAAGAATGGCAATGAATTCTTTTTTCATTCATTCATGATGTTGGAAGGTCAGCAGGCTAGCTAACTAGCTTACCTAGATAGCTATAGGCTAGTATGGCTAGTTTAAACTTGGAAGGTTACCTAGGCTAACAAGCTAACCAAGATAACTGAGTATGGCAAGATTGCATTTTTTTTCAGTTAGCAGCAAGAGCACTAGGCTTCATAATATTAGCTTTCTCCTCTCTTACCTCTTGCCTTTTTCACTGGGCTTCAGTCTATCATACTTAGCCTTAGAAAAACTGTGGTTCTTTGGCTCCGGCCATTGAAGTTAACTCAAGCAATGAGATTATTTCTGCCTCCAGAGCAGCTCTGCCGCCGAGAAATGTTTTTATAACTAAAACTCCAATCTGACATGCACATTCATCTTTCTCTTACTTAGGACTTGAACTGGTGAAGTCACCCTTGCTATATACAGGACTTTGCCTAGTATTCAGACATGCTCGCTGGTTCACCCTGAGTTTTGCAACAAGGTCATGCTCAGTGGCATCTGCCGGCAGAGTTTTTCTGGTTACCCCCGCTAGCTGGTACAATGTGTCACCCACAAATCTCCTGCGAGGCTGTTGCTCTTTCGGGGCGGGTTGAGCTCTCTGAGGGCCGCATCTCAATTTTCAAAAGAATCGTGACGCTCTTATAGTTTCAGTCGTGACTGAAATTAATCTGTGTTGAAAGGGAAAAGTGCCGCAGCTCTCGCTTAGCATTTCTAGGGCTTAAAAACAAAACAAAACAAAAAAATATCTAATCACTTGCACACTTTGTTGTGGGCAATGTTCTCAGATCCTCTCTTTTTCTGGGACTAATTGCAACATGGTAATTAGGTGTGGAATCTAATTTACTGTGGGGATTCATTTAAGGAAATATGCATTATTTAATGGGGAATTCAAGAAGGGGGAGCAATATTAGGATAGCATGGTGAGACTGATAGTGCAGATAATGATAACTGTAATAACGATGAGGACGATAATATTATTGATGGTGGTGGTGGTGATGATGATGATGATGATGATGATGATGATGATGATGGTGGTGATGATGATGATGATGATGATGGTGATGGTGATTATGGTAGTGGTGATCATAGTGGTAGCGACTGCGATTGTGGTGCTGACGAGCCAGGAACATAAAAGAGGGTCATTGACCTCTGATTTCAGTCCTATTTCCCATACAAGCCAAGTCCTAATAGACTCCATTAACACTGAGAGAGAGAGAGAGAGAGAGAGAGAGAGAGAGAGAGAGAGAGAGGGAGGGAGGGAGCGAAAGAAAGCCCTGACGCTGGTGCTTTCAGTAAAGTCTGCATATGTGATGACTTGCAGTCTGGCTGGCTGAATGAACCAGGCTCAGAGCCTGATAACCTTCTCTTTCCTTATTATTTCCCCTCATTTAACTCACTGTGTGCCTCCATCACAGTCCATTTTCTCATGTGTGTATTGGACTCAGGCGAGGCAATCTCTCATTCCTGGAACACGTCTGTTATTTCGCGGCAATTTTGGATAATGCTTTATTTCACCACCCACAATTGGTGGGCTATCTACTAGAACGCAAATGATAAAATAGTAATCCCTTTGCAATTACTCGGTGATAGATATTCGCATTCATTGAGATTCACTGGTACGACTAATGTGGATGCAAGACAGTCACCAGTTCAGTCTTAAAATGAATAATTTCTCAGTTCATAGATGAGTTGCGTTACCAAGACATCAAGTAGCCATAACATGTATTCTCTTGTCAAAATCATGGAACAGTTTCATGGGACACAACCCCAGATCTTCAGTGCATTTCCTTAGCACATTAAGATAAGAGTTGTACGTAAAAGTGATTTACTAGCCCGATAATCCTTTGGGTTTTATACCGAGTTACAAGACCAATGTGGGAAACCATGCGGAGAATGTACACTCCTGATACATCAAAGGCACCATGTGATCCCATTGCCACATTTATGGGAAACGTTATCCATTATAGCTCACTCCACCAGAGGATGTTCCAAGTCTGTCAAGAGGATGTGAGTCATGACTAAATGGAGCTTAGATGCTGCATGCGGCGTATCTCTACTTAAGAGGTTAAAAACAACAATATGACCCCTGGAAGAGGAACATGACCCACCAGGAATGCCTGTGTGCATGCCAAGTGAACCGTCTGGATTTACAGCGCTATCATCTGCATATAGGTTCACTCCCGGGCAGAACATTTAGTGCGAAAATGTCACCGCTTCTCCGCAGGTTGCGTCGCACCTTCCCCATGCATTATGCAACGTAGACTTGCCTCTGAAGCTGATATATCAAGTGCGGCGGCAGCTTGAGAGATCAAGGGGCTTCTGCATTTTGAGGCAATAACAACATTCCTCACTCCTCCGAAGATGGGAGGTTCTCCAAAGCGAGCTTAATTAACAACTGAAGGCTAAGCTTCATTTAAAAACCAGAGGGCTTTTACTGGAAATCAGAGGAACTAAGAAGTTGCCGGCCCATTCTAGGTCATCACCATAAGCAGGGGAGCAGAGAGGGGAAGAAGACAGACTCAACTGTTGTTTTTTATCTTTTTATCCCTCTTATTTTCTTGTTGGTTTGTAACTTAAACTAGGCTCTTTCGTTTATCCACTGCTGTTTTGTATCATTATCTGTGTCAAGTAGAGTAATTATCTAACAAATGTATAAAAGCGGCTCTCTAATTAAATGCCATGGGCTGTAAGAGACACAGATAAATTATTTATACTGCTTTGATGAGAACTAGCTAGCTCTAAGGACTAAGCAGTCAGTCGCTCCTATAAGTGAAACCACTACAGCAAGATATTACGGAAACTTTTCTAGAGGCTGTTTGGGGAAAGATCCAAATCCTGGCGCGGCGGTCCAGAGTTCGTGCTAAGGAGGGTTAGGTGGGTCAGCTTTCTGTGTTTAGCAACCAGTTTCTGCAAAGATGTAATTTGCTCTTTTGGCAGAGGGATATTTTTCACACTGGTATTTACAAGTCAGGAAGAGGTGGAGCAACTAGACCAACACTTAAGCAAAGCTTTTAGCAGCAGGTACATATAGAGGAATGACAAATGTGTAAGGAATTGCTGTGAGTAGGTAGTAATCCTTGGTTCTTGGTTGGGGAATTTATACTGTTTAAAGTGAGGCTGCTGCTGTGTTTGTTAGAAGTCCATGCTAGTTCTTTAAGTGACAGACCTCAGATGTCAGAAATGTAGCCTCGGTGCTCTCGCTCTCACCATATTATCCTCCACATCCTAATCTACTTTTGTCCATATTACTGGAGAGCTGAGTGCAGTTGGACGCAGCCATTTATCCCCAGCAAGCTGCAAGCCCTCCCAAGGCATAAGCTCCCACAGCATGACATAACCAAGGAGAATCAACAAATGAGACGAAGGAAACAAGCCAAAGTCAGATAAGAATTTCTTATTATTCCAATAAAAAATACATTCATACAGAAATATAACAATTTTGCAAAACAATTTCAAATAAAAATTTCATAAAGCATAAACATAACAATTTTACAAAAGTTTTTTTTTTCTTCTTTTTATACAAAGATTCGGTTGAGAACAAAGAGCTGTGTGTGAACGACAGAACATGTTGGGGTAGTGTGTGTGTGAGGGGAGAGGGGGTGTGTGAAAGAGAGAAGAAAAGTGATGGAAAGTGTTTAAGATGCAAGCAAACATGGGGCTAAATCAAGGCTCAATTACCACTTGAACGGTATTGGCTGCCGTTTCAAAGAATGGATGTTCCTCTCCTTGCCCACAAAAGGCCCTGCCAGCACTCGGAATCTATTGCAGCAAGCAGTTTCAAGTTTGTACTCATCCCGTCTCTTTCGCCCGCTGATCTGAAATCCATAAGTTGGAGCATGCCACGGTGCAACTTGCTGCAACATCGAATTCCTCCGCTCGACTACAGCGGGTCTCTGATCTGGAGTGGGTGGCTCTGTCCCGGAGTTACACTAAAGGAGTAATCGACATAATCCCTATAATTATTTCGGTCTCTACCTTTGTCGAGTGCCCTCCCTCCATAAAAATCCGGTACACAAACACAGATCCACTTTTAGGGCAAATATTGTCAGCGGCGTTGCCAATTTTTTTCCGCGTATACCGTCAATGGTTCAGCTCAAACGGGCGATCTTTATCTCCTCCACAGCGCCCCGCGCCCCCTCACTCGCTCCCGTGGTTTTCATAATACTGTTGCAGCTTGGCTAAAACAACGCTCCCCAGACAGGTCAATAACCAACCTACACAGTCAGCAGTCTGTGACAGATTCCATGCCAACAAAGCCTTTAGCAATTCATTACCGAGAGGCAGTACAAGGCAAGGCCTGTCCAACTGCAGCCTGTTAATTACAATAAATCTTTAGCTTTTTCTTCGGTGCCGCTTGCAGGGATGGAGGGATGGGAGGGGGGGGCGGAGGGGGTGGTGGTGGGGGGGGGGGGGGGGGGGGGGGGGAGTTGTCTACAGCGAGCCTTGGATCCTCAGCCGATGCCAAGTATTGTTAAAGCAGCAGCATTGTATTCTGTTTGAGTTGAGCCTCGTCCTACGCAGAAAGATCCATGTTCATTATTCTAATCGGGTTATTTTGTACCTTTGAGCTGTGTGTGATGGACTACAGTACATACTACACAGTAGTTAATGTCTTTAATAAATGGATTTAAGTGCTCTAAACATACAGCATTTGTCTTATTTACATGTTCTGACTCAAATTGGTGCTTGGGTTCTGAAAAGAGGGTCATTTTCTGAGCATCTGCATTTTAACAACACAATAAACGTAAAAAATCTTTAAGGTGTGGACAGCTGTCGTTGAACAGAAGAGGTGTGAGTTCATTCGGAATTGAGCCTTGATCGAGCTTTTCAAAAATCACCCATACAACAAATGTGACTCCCCAGGGAGCAAACCCACCACCACGGGGCTAGGTCACTTGCATAAGGCACCATTAAGGTCAACAGTGCATTATTAGATAGAAAACAGAAAGAAAGTACAAAAAATCAAAATTAGTCCTCAAGGCATAGGATGAGTGAAAAAGAAGCTCCATGAATAGTTTCATGTCAGCAAGCAGTGGTGAGATCTCAAGCCAAATAAGGAGGAGGAAGATGGGATGAAGTTGTAAAAAATAAAAAGGAAAAATCATCAAGGCTTTATGTACAATATTGTAACATTTAACCGTTCGCATTTTAGCTGCACTTTTATTGAAACTATTTGCAGTCCTGATTACAGTGGAAACAGGAAATGAACGAACCCTAGAACCATGCAACACCTGTCTATGATACTGAAGTTATAGTATAGTTGTGTTATACCTCTAAGCACACAGCTTATACAATTGGACTACAAATGAGCTTTGTAGCTTGTAAAAAAATAATAAACCAGGCTACATAACACATTGCACATTTAGTAGCTGCACCAAAAACACCAAAAAAAGCTCCTCTCATACAGTGACCAGGGGGAGTTTTGGCCCCTGGGTCGCTGACCGGAGGGCCACAAGTCGACCCTCTTACTGGTCAAACCCAAGGCCTCAAAAGCTTGGGGGAAGGAACCCCCCAACCCCCCAAGTCTCGGTGCCTGACACGCAGGAACTTCCTCCCCTTCCCCATCCTCACACTGCCACGGGGAAGCGAAAATGGATCATGTTCGCCCCCCAGAAACCCATTCAGTCCACAGCAACACTGGTACCAGCCCCCCCGGACCATCCATCTATCCGTCCATCCATCCATCCGTCCATCCATCCCCTCTTCTTTCCTCTCCAGTCCTCTCCTTACACAGGGCCAGTCAGCCAGTCTCAGACATTCACAGTGCACACATGCTTACCTCAGACAGTTTTTTCTTTTTGTAAAGTACCAGTGTATCTGCTGTCCGGGAGATGTCCCCAAAACATCATGCACCATACATACAAATCATTCATTCTGTTTTGTGTGTGTCTTTGTTTTTTTTTGTGTCTTTTTTGTTGTTTTTTGTGTGTGTTGTAAGTCCTTCTCAATCGAATTCTTCCATCCATGATTTTGTCCTCTTGTTGCAACAGACAACCTTCAGAGCGCCTTTCTCCAAAGAGAGGTCCCGGAGGCACTGGGTTTCAGTATGGTGCAAAACGGCATGCTTTGGCTGGAACAACACTCCCGCCACTCTGCTCTGGGACAGTTCAACCAAGAGACTGGTCGGGAGACGGCGTTTTTTTTATTTTTTATTTTTCCCCTTCGCTGCGTTGGTTGGTTGGTGCTCGCCCTGCTCTAGATGTGCCTCTTCATGTGAAGAGCCAGATGGTCAGACCTGGAGAAACATCTGGGGGGGAGAAAAGGAAGAGGAGTCAACAGCTGTGCAAAAGCAATGGACTACAACTGAACAGAGCAAAATGCATGCTTTAGGGAATGAATAAACCAAGCTCTTGTAGATATAATGCTTTATATTTATGTGGAGTAATAGCCAAACAAAGGAATTTCTCATGAGTAGAGGTCAAATAAGTCCAAACCAACTGCCTCTGATTCCTTTCAACTAACTGAATACAACACATCAGCGCTTTCAATCTTTTAAGACGTGTCATTATTTGAATGGTGCAAGAAAAGCAGATCACATCAACAAACAGATGTTAAGAACCCTTGCTTTAGTCCTATCTGTGTAAATGGAACCAAATGTTTTCAGAGGAAGGTGATGTTATTTGCAGTTAAAAGGACTTGGCTTACCTGTCACAGTGACTGCATTTAAATGGCTTTGCCCCAGTGTGCTTCCTGAAGTGTCTGGTCAACTCATCACTTCGTGCAAAACGCCACTCGCAGCCCTCCCATGAACACCTGTACGGTTTCTCACCTGGGAAATAAACAAGCAGAAAATGAAACAAATTGAAATTGCATTCAGATTTGACAGAGTAAAAGAAAAAAAAAAAGAAGAGCACAAAGTTTTTCAGTGCGTTTCTGCAAAGGCTTTCAATGGACCTTCCTTTGATCAGCACTGTTGTTATTCAAATACATTCAAATGAGTCAGCCTGTGGCCAGACAAGATGACACAGTTGATGACAAGTCACTTGAAACCTAGATTCCACTGAACCTGTTGGATCGGTAGCTCTTTCTTATACAATGTGAAACATGTCAGGAATGCAGAGAGCGCTCATGTGTGACTGGATGTTTATAAAAAAAAACTAAAAAAAAAAAAAAAGCAGACTTTGTGGGTCGAGAAGAAAGCCTGTAGAAAAAGCCACACGTGCAATTTCACGCTGCTAATCAAAAATAAGAAACGGTCAAATGACCATTCAAACCCTTCCAACTCAGTGCCCCTGGCTCCCCGCCCATTCACCCTTTCCCATGGTGAAACCCAATCTGTTTTGAAGGACTGAGTTCTTTTATCCTCCATGTGCAGCCCCTCCCCCTACTCATTCTCTTCCCTCTCTCTCTCTCACTCACTCATTCGCTCAGTCAGTCACATTCCAGATAGATTAGGTCACAGTTTAGGTATCCAGCCATGCAGAGCTAATACTCACAGCGCTCCAGCTGAGGACATGCAATGTGGACCTTTAATTACGTTACACAATGGCTGGACAATGCCATCAGGGGGAAAAGGCTAAATAAATTGCACTTCCTTCCTTCATTCAATAAAATATGGGATGTTTTAACAGTGTGGCGTCATAGGATGAATTGCTTTTGCTTAGGGACAACAGAGCAGCCTTCTCTCCCCATTACGCAGCACAATGGAGACATCAGTGTTTACTGCCTTCACAGGCTACACTTGGCTGCACTTAAGGCAACCTTGGCTCCAATAAATGGCTTGAAACTCACCTGTATGAGTGCGCTGGTGTGCTTTGAGGTGGGAGCTCTTCGTGTAAACCTTGCGACACCCGTTGAAGTGACACCTGTGTACCCGCCTCCTGCCGTCCGGGGACGCGTCTCCGCAGACGAGTCCCGTCTTTTCCGAACTCTTCCCGATGGCGCCGGTCCTGATTTTGACCGGCAAGTGCAATTCGGCGTGCGCGGTGGCCCACCCCTGTGATATGCTGCTGGGCTCCGAGTTGGCCTCCGGAGAAGACGGGGGAGTGCTAATGATGGAGGGGCTAAAAGGTCCAGAGCTAACCAAGACGGACCCCAGAGGGTTGGAGGTAAAGCTGTGTGTGGGCGAGAGCTCCTCAGAACTGTCTGAAGCTTCGCTGCTGGCGTCGGAATTCACACTGTTGGTGTCCAAGATTTGGCTATCCTGATTGTCCTCCTCGCGGGCTAGAGGGATCTTTGGGTCGGACTCGGCCTTGGCCTTATCCCCACAGGCCAAGATCAACTTGCTCCAGAGGTCCTCCTGCCCGTCGAACTTGAGGTCGGACGTCGAGGCGTAAGGCTCGCTCTGTAGATACCGCTCCAGCTCCAAGCATGTCTGGTGGAGCGCAAACAGAGGAGAAGACACAGTAAGAACACGCACGGATACAACAGAACCTTGTTTATCTGAAACCCCTGGGGGAGCGGAGGGTCCTTCACACCAGTCACATGGTTCAGCCAGGGAAATCCATTGAAATGATGCATGTGCACATACCCCAAAATACCCTATGTGGTCTAGTGTTGTTCAAATGCTTATATAATGCATCAACCAAGAAATTCCAGCAATTGCATGCAAGTAATACAACACTGCAACATACTTTTGTTCATTATGTCCACTGATCATTTTGATGTCTGCTACCTCATTCTGAGGTTTAGATGAATTCACAAGTCGTCAACACATTGGAATATGACTAGCTGCATTTTGCAGTTTATGCTGCAGTATGATCCTTGGGTAACTGGTGGATCACAAGAGGGTTTACCAGCTAAACTCAACCTCCCACTGGCAGAAGAGAAGGTAAGCTTCAACTTGAACAGGGTTCATCTTACAAACAACTTGCCATGTAAAAACCAGGCCAGCTTCATGTGAGGCGGGACGTGCTTTCATTTAAGCTAAGCTGAAAGCCCATAAACTCCAACTCTCTTCTGCACCTAAGTGCAGAGGAACAGTTAATGTGCATTGTCATTTCAGCGGGCGAATGACTCACTCAAGAAATTTACAGTCCTTTTAAGGAAGCTACTCAACTTCCCCTCCAACATGAGCTATTCAGCTGCTTTTCCTCATGCATAGCACCGACATGCAATCACATCCTTCCTCACTGTCAGGCAGTTACTCGCTGTGGAGATATACTGGCTTGAATTTGACTCAAAGCTATCAAACTCCAAAAGCAAGGCCATTCATTAGGAGGTGCGTATGGCACAGAGAGAGCAGCTTTGACAGGGCAGATGAAAAAAAAATAGTTCCTCTAGGCATACTCTTCCGCAATCTTACACAATGTTTTCCAGCTGTACTAGTATCTACTCATGCAAACAGGAATTGGCCATTGCTGACATTTGATAGTCTCATATTGTGTAGCCTATTCAAATCTCAGGATGACTCACATGATGCAAATGAATGTGTTTGAATAGAAGAGAATAAATCTATTATGGATTTAAAAAAAAAAAAAAAAACATAGGTGGGAGAATATTATTAAAATCACCAGGAGGTAAGATAAATTAGATGAAATGCTGTGCCATCATGGAAGTTCAAAATGTTGATTTTAAAATGCTGTGATGGAAAGAGCAGCAGTTGGCTCAGTGCCAAAATAAACTAGAATTAAAAAAACAACAACAATACCACTAATACCAAAAAATGCTGTATTCACTGTATGGCAGTAGCTGAAGCAACACTACATCTGATTTTCCTGAATTTATGGAGTGAATTCAAACTACAGTCTACATCCTAGTCCATCCGCAGTCATTGGATCGACTACGCTTCTCGTATGAGTGAAACCAGCGCTGATGGACTGGCCGGGCATCAGAAACCAGCTGGTAAAATAACTCATGCTCAAAATATAGCAGACCAGTAAAGCACCACCATGCCGCTGCTGCTGCTTGAGTTACTCTCTCCCCATTCATCTTAGTGCAGAGCCTGGGCTCCAGCTGTCAGACTGACACACTGATCCACTTCAGCCTGGCAAAACTTCATAATGACACCGATCATGTAATATCAAGTCAAGCGAATGGATGGGCGCCATCGAATCACCGTCCACTTCTCTTAACAATTATTATATGATGCGACTTCTTGCGCACCCAATGCCGCCGCTCGCAATGTTATGGTCTAATTTATTAATGCAAAAAAAAAAAAAAAAAAGTGTGCAACCTGCTCGGTTCCGCTTTGCCACACAAGCGCAATCCCTGGCTACTTTAAATAGATGATACTGGATGATATATTCACCTGCTGCCAATACTCCTCCAGTGACGGTAAGGCTGAGAAATAGCCCGTGTCGTGAACTATTTGAAGTTCTTGAAAGATGCTGCACATGGGTAGAACGTCCATTTTTTCCCCGAGTCTCAGCTTGTAGAAAGCCTATATTAGCTGCACTTTAAATATATATTTTTTTTCCTGGTACAAAAAAGAAAAGCCCCCAGCAAGAGAGAATTGAGAACGATGCTGCCGAGCAAGTATCCCCCCCGGTGTTGGAACTTGCATGCAGTTGCGATGCAAACGGAGCGCTTGTTTTCAGCGGATGACCGTCCCCCCTCTCGCGCTGGCCGTTCAAGTGACTCTGTATTTGCAAACACTAAACCGGACTGGACGGGGAGCAACTGCGCTCTGCAAACTTCCCTCTTCAAACCTCCATGCCCGCCCCCCCCTCCCCACGGCAGGATTACGCCTGCGGAATATGAGCCAATCAGCGGTGACCAGCGTGCCGGACCGCATATGATATCACAGCCGACCAATCGGCGCCGCCCTCCGACTTAATTTGGTTCCTTCTCCGTTTTAATTGGCGCGTTTAACTCCGGGTGCCTTCGCGTGGATTGGCCGGCTATTTATAGACATGTATATAAACGTGTCATGTACTCCGCTCTCACTCCGTAGTCGCTTTTCTGCGCCGGCTGCATGTTTCGCCACAGACAGCGCATGTGAGCCGCAACAGTTTCACCTCGCAGTCTGCACTCCTCTTCTGTGGAAAACAGTTCACTCTCTGGAACTTTTGGTCACACACGAGCAGCGCTTGCAACACGCTGCTGCTGAAGGAAGGCAGTTCACTGGAACCTGAAGTATGGCAAGGTCCCTGCTTCTGTTATCGTTTGCCACTAAAAGATCCACTAGTGAACTTAAATATCCACTAAGTTTCTGAGGGCAAAATGGAGCACCGACTGATGGCTGTCAAGTTATTATTTAGTAAATATGTGATAAATTACTCAAACCAAAATATGAGCTTAGAGGGAACACTTGTCCTTAATTCAACCCCTATCTGAAGTATTTTAGATATGGCTTCCTCATAGGCTTCTGCTTGACCTTTGCTCTATAATAATAAAAACTGATAAGATCAAACTTGGCTGTCTCTGTGGCCAGAGTATGACATGTGCAGCCTGTCATTCTTGAAACAATGTGATTTCTCTTCTTTTCCACCCCGTTTTCACTTAAAAGAGCATTTAGTAGAATATTCATAAGTGGCCCACTAATTCTCAAGAAGTTGTTTTTACCCCAGTTCAGTTATGATTTTGCAATCATACACTGAATCACTCCCAAGACCGTTTCATGCCAGAATAACTAATTTTACTGTGTGCACTAAAAGTGCACACAGTAAAAGGCATTTTGAATTTCACCCATTTCAAACACATCATAGGCATAGCATGGTATTTTTCATGGTTGGAGCTCTAATCTAATGTACTGTACTGGGCTAAAATTAGAATTTATATGTATGCTGAAGTTGTTTTCACAAAGATTTCAATTCTCCACTTTATTCCGTGATGTAATGTCATGTTCAAACCCAAAAGTGTGGCATGTACACAGCAGCCCAGTTATAATTTAACACCCATAATTCCCCTATAGTCTGGTGACACCCAGCCATAGTCCCCTTATGAATTACTTTCTTCATTCCGACTGCATTCCATCACATGGCCATTTGGCAAACGGCATTACATCATCCGACTTATTCTTATCGTTTCCTCTTTGGAGAAGCACTCGGACAGAGGCGACTCCTTCCTCCAGCTGTTGCATAAGTTCATAGAATAAAGTCTATCGGGTGTGTGACCGCAACCTGGCACGCCATCGCAGGACGAGACAAACAACAGCTCTGGACAGGCCGCGCATTGTTTCCCGAGCGGCCGTATTTTCTGCCGCCGGCCTGAGTGGGGAACTGAGCGTCTTTTGTGCCGCTCTCAGCTGGGAGGCCGTATTTGTCACTCATAGCATCTGATTTAGTCATATGGGGACACGATGCCTTCTGAACCCTGGAGCTGGCCTCGCTCGTCCTTTAAAGGAATTCCAGTTTGCCATTGTGCTACTAATGGGGCTATTCATTATGTGCTGCTAGGACAGTTGGCTTTGAAGTGTAAAAACTCAATGAGTCCATGTCCATTCAGAAGAACAGGGGAATGTTCGGAAGCATCTTTTGCCGCCATATGAAATATAATGGAGTTCTCGGTTTATCACGGGACAGTAATATAACAACTGGGGTTATTTGTGCGTCTCGGACGTTGTCAAGGCCTACACTGTATCTGTTTGATGAATAACAGTGAATGCCTCTGGATCCCCATGGAGCATTAGCGGGCAGCTCAACAGTAATCACTTCCTTCAGAAGGCCTCTTAGATGAAGCATTTAGAGAATGCGCAGGGTCCTGCATGGCAGCTTTTATCTAGAAAAGCCAGGTCCACAGCTTTATCATCGTTATGCAATCCCATCCCAGGCAGTAGCCACAGGAAAGAGCAATTACAGGATGACCCATTTTAATGCATCACTGTCAACCCAATCAGTGAGTTGTTCTAAGGGGTTTTTCTGGCAACCTTGGTGCACTCCTCTATGGCCTTCCATAATGTGCATAGGCAAACAGATTATTGTTGTTGTCCTCTGAAGCTTTTCATCATCCGATATGAGCAGGAACAGTTTTAAGGAACTGAAATCAGTCGTTCAATAGGTAATGTTAAAGGGCACATGATGTTGTTTTAATATCAAATATACAGTACTATGCCTCAGGATAAGAATAATGTTCTTCATGATATTTTGCAAATACATGTAGTTTAGTTAAAAGGGAATGTATTGAATGAATTTGAAGAATAAGTCCCCATAGGCAGAACAGTTGCAATGCTGGACCCTGATTGGCCGACAGCACCACCTCCTCTAATTCAAATGAGGTAAACCTGCTACAAACCTGAAGCAGTTGTTTAGTGACGGGAGCCAATCAAGGCCAAGTCCAGTTGTAATGTGTTTGCTAGAGTTAGTCTGAAAGTGCAAAAAGTTGTTGTGAAAATGCGGTAACTTTAAGTCAATTTCAAATTTTAACAATGTCTACATTAAACATCTTTGAAAACACTGACACCTACTCTAACAAAATAATAGCTGGTATTAAAGTACAAGTCCATTATGGGTAATAATGGACTGCTAATAAAGTTAGCAGTTATCTTAAGACAAAAGTTATGGTTTTGAGAATAGAATCACCTGTTCCAAAATGGATATACAGCATTTTGGAATGAAACCTTTCATATATAAATCAAGGAAAATTAGAATTCCTATAGTAGGGCCCCTTTAAAATCCATTGATCATACAAAATTTGGTTCCATGGCTTATTTTAAATCTGTGGGTTTAGAAACTTATGGGTTAATATCTTCATTTATTTGTCAGTCGAACAGAAACGACGCAGATTCACAAATTTATGGCGCTATAATGTTGAAGCGGACATGACAGATCGTGAAATGAGCATTCTCTCTCATTATTTCGCAGCATACCATCAAAAGGCCAGTTACTAATGAGGTACAGCGCTATCGATAGAGATGCATCAGTCTCCGCGGGGGCCGCTGAAAATTTGTCCCGGCTTAAATAAAATGAGAGTAAAAATAATTGATTGGAAATCAATGCACATGCATCATTCACTCTTTTGTTAAAAGGAGAAATGGAAGGGGAGAGTGGAGGGAGGGGAGGGGGATGAAAAAATCCTCCGGGAAAATCAATATTCATTCGAATCATAAATCAGAATTGAGTCAGCGCTTGCGGGGAGGGGGGGGGGGGAGATAATCATTGGCCTGGTTTTGGATTACATACTCGGCGGGGTTGAGGCTTGTCCAGCTTGCAAATGTGTTTAACTTTGTTACAACCCCACCCACACCACCCGCTACATTTCATGCCACACACACACACACAACATTAACGCGGTGCGACCGTCTCATTGAAATGCATTGATGGTTTAGTGTGATGTTGGCCTTATGTGCCGCTGTCAGGCCACGTCTGGGGACGGAGCAACATGTGTGTACCATGGGTCGCGTGGTGTCAGCCCCATCAGGCCGTCAATGAGGGGCCTCTGCCTCCCAGCAGCTCTTGACCTTGAGGAGGAAGAGTGGGCTTTGTGTGTGTGTGTATGTGTGTGTACATGCGTGTGTTTGCGCTGCATTACAAAGTGGACATGCTTCGGACACACGCGATCGCTCGGGACGCTCTTGCGATGTTTGATGATGGAGGTTTGCGTGTGTGTGTGTGCATGAGGATGAGGCTGATAAATCAGTTTGCCGATATCAGTGTGTTCATTTAATTGTTAATTCTTCATTTAAAGGCAGAAATGTATGTATGAGTTTTTTTTTGCTACCATTGAATAGGTGCAGTAGGTCTACCCTGCATTAAAAAGCTGCTGATCCATCTGAAAGAATTTCCTTATGGATTTCAATGGAGAGTTTTAGTGTCCCATGATGGTCTAAATGCTGATTCAGCGGCTTTTCCACCCTGAAAAGAATACAATTCTTGACGGGAAACACTAATTCCTTATTTTTTTGCGGCATTAAAATAGTCAAATGTAATGAATATCAGCAGCTTCAATCCAAAAAGATCAATATTGGTATCAGTTTATTAAAAACCCAGATTGCTCAAACCTTTGTGCTCATATGTGTGCATGTGAGATCATGGTGCTGGTGTTTTGACAACAGCCAGTAAACAGGACATAAAAAAGTAACCATGTATGCTGTGTCATACAGCCTTGAGGGTATCACTGAAACGAATAGCAACAGAATCAGTCTCTGTTATCTTCAGAGACACTCTTGTCTCCCTCAGGACTTTTCCCTGATCAAATCAAACAAACACCACAGTGTTTGTTTGAAACACTTCTAGAAAGCAAACAACGAGGGCGCCACATATGCCACCCCAAAGTTCTCTTTAGGTTTTCTGCACTTTCATTCACTTCTTCTTCTTCACACAGGTTCTGAAAATACGGAAACACATTGTGCGCGCCCAAAGATTTCAAGTAGGACATTGTTCAGACATTGCATTCACGTAGGGGGAGATTTCGCCGGTAGATCTTAAATGTGCTGGAAAATCCGCGGGACAGTTCAATGGTCATTGTTTCACGCAGGGTGGTGCATTCAGAGGCTGCAAGTTGTTTTTACTTGAAGCAGCGATGCCTGCTTTGCACTAAAGGGTACTACCATTATACAGGGTGGAGGAATGTTAAGTATTTTATTATTTTTCTGCCAACCTCTGTGGGAACCGGCGCTCTCCAGGCTGTTTCGGTGGGGGAGGTGTTTATCCGGGACGCGGTATAAACAGCGACCCAACCCGCTGATTAGGGGACCTGGGATGTATTCATTGGACACTTTCGGGTGTGGGAGAGAAGGGGTGTGTGTGTGTGTGTGTGTGTGTGTGTGTGTGGGGTCAGATCAGGTTACCATGACCATGAACACACTGAGCTGGATGTGGTATTCTCAGACTCAGATACGATCACCTATCACCCAGTTCAACACAACACAACAATGACAGATTCCATGCGGCGAATACGTGTAACACTGACTCATAGTAGTCTCACAGTTGATGTGGTAAAAGCCAGTTGTTGATGTAATTTATTTGTCATTCATAACATGGAGGCTGGTGTTTTTCCTCACTGGCAAAAATTGTTTCTTTACACAATTGTCCTGAACTCTTGCTATTTTAAGAACTTAAGTTAAGTCTAGTTGGAGGACCAAATAACACTTTTGCTAATCAGTGTCCATTCTTTTTTCATCACTTTGTAGACCTGTGGTTGTTAAAATCACAATTTTATACAATTCTATAGTTTCAATGTCCTTAATTTCAATTCAAATTGGAAAAAAACATTCAAAAGCTCTCTAAGGTCACAGGGACAACACATGGATCTCAATGCTATTCACACTATAGCCCTTGTTTGGGAAATACTGCTGCTGTTTGTGCTGCATTCAAGGACACACACACACACACACACACACACGTTTGCATTACTATACTTGTGAGGGCCTTTGCTGTATACATTCATTCCCTAACCCCTAATCCTAATCTTAACCCTCTCCACTACATGCCTAATCTTAATTTATCTTTACCTAAAGCTAATCCTAATTCTAATCTTAACCCTAAACCCAAGTCCTAACCCTAAACTAACCCTTAAACAAGTGAGGACTGGCAAAATGTCCTCACTTTGGAAGATTTTCCTCATCTTATTATAGTTGTGACACACACACAGTTGCCTGCCTCATGTAAAGGACATGTATGGCCTCTCTTCCCTCCAGAATGCCTTCCACTTTCAGTCATGGCACATCATGATGGATTGAATGCGTGTCTCTGGTTGACCTGACCTGTTGCTAAGGAAAAAAAAAAGAAGCTTTTCTTTTGTGCTCAGTTAGAATCTGATACCACATCTCTGTTTTACAATGCAGTGTCAGTGCTGCTGCGGCGGCCCCCTCGCTGTGCTCCCTGAGTTCATGTCTCTATCTCAGCCGCTGACCTGGGAGGCAGGTCTATGCCCAGGGGGTCTTTGTCCCCACACCGCTGTGAACAATGTGTCTCCGCCGCTCGCTTATCACGCTTATCCCAACCCAAATCTACTGCTTATTGCCCGCGGATCTGGGGCGCAGATCAGTTTCGGCCGAGGCGACTTATCTCACTCTTCTGCTTGGCTGACGAGCCAAAAAGAAAGACAAAGGGGATATTAGAAGGGAGAAATGACTTTGTTTTCACTGGGTTCAGGCACACCAACGTGGGATTTTTCCACACAAACACGAAGGCATTCAAAGTGAAACTTGTCTAACCATGACTAAGTCACTGGCATGGGTTAGATTCTGCTTCCTCGTGTGATTCCACACGGAGGATAAGGTTCATCACAGCAAAGTTTATGGCACCGACGGAATGAACTTTGGAAAATCTTTATATTGAAATGCTAGTTTATCATAATTGTTGTGTTTTTGTCAGCACACCTGATCAACGCCGGCTAATGCAGCGTCTGAACTTTACGTATGGGAAACACATCAGCTCCACTGCACCTTTTCCTAAGGTCGTGACTTTTAAAGGTTGACTCCAAACAGCGGCTTTGTTGACTCAGCGCCTGTCTGTACATTAGGACACAGATAGTGGGCCGGCTAACGGCCTGCTGTTGCCAAAGTAACAAATCCTAGCTGCCGTGACCTCACTCGCCGGTGAGCGCTGCTGAACTTTGAACAGTTATGTCATTTATTTGATCTGTGTGTCATCGGCATTTCCTTTCACAAGCTCCCCTCTCTCCGTCGCCCTCCCTCTCTCTCTCCGTCACTTTATGTGTTTTCTTTTCCTATCAAAGGGAAATCCTATCCCGAAACCCCTTTTTCTCTTCATAACCCATTGTGCCGTTGCCCTTTGTTCTGTTCCATTGTGAGTTTTTCTTTAGCATAATCGTTACCATGTTAGCCTCTCTCATTCAAACCGTGTAAGTCCATTTTCCCAAGCCTACATAATGGATATTCTCTGTGAATGAACACTTGAGTGAGCACTTTGATCTTAGGCGACCCATACAGTGTAGGTGTCACCCCATTTAAACTCACAATAACGTAGTTAATTGCTGTAAATGCAAAATCGTGCAATGATGCATGCAGACTCAGTGTTGTATAGTCAGTGTATCTGAGGTAAATGGAATGAATAATCAGTTAGGTTGCCATAAACACCACGTTTTCCTGCCTCTTGTGCTGATTGTTGCTGCAATCACATGATAAACGTTAGAGAATCCCTCTCTCTCTCTCTCCCCCGCTCTCTCTCTCCCCCCCCCTCCCCCCCCCCTCTCAGCAGATACCTTTGCCCAGCTGAGAATGACTCACTCGTATCTCATGACCGCTTTCCAATGAAACTTGTCGGTGTAAGCAGCAACCTCCGGGAAACAGGCTGAACCACCAAGTGTACCATCACATCACCACGGCTCCAGGGGAAATACACTAAACAAATAGAATTAACCCCAAAAGAAATGCTAATCAAGGATGAGGCCATGGGAGGACTAATGGCCTCAATCACTTGTCAAACAGGTTTTGAGGCCGAGAGTGACAACTGCCTTGTGTCACAATAAACATGCTTTAAAACTGCTGATGCAAGTGATATGTTGTCCTGCAGAGAGGGTAATGAGCTTGGACTACTAATACTACTACTACTGCTAGTACTCCTAATAGTACTGCTGTTACTAGTATTATTACCACCACTACTACCACTACTACTACAACAACTACTACTACTACTATTACTACTATTTCTATCAGAGCTACTACTACTATTACTACTACTACTATCACTAGTACTACAATTATTATTACTCCTACTGCTGTCACTACTACTATTACTACTTCCACTACTACTAATGCTGATATTACTATTACTTGTACTACTACTACTGCTGCCAATACTATTACTACTACTATTACATATAATAATGAAGATGATAATAAACAAACAAACAAGCAAGCCTGCTGTGGAGCACACCATGAAGTTCCCCAAATCTAATTTAAGTCAAATTTAAAAGTACACTATGGCACCTTTGTTACAGCCCTAACAAGCACCGAGTAAGACTCCGCCATTCCTTGGTAGCACAACATGTTGTTGTTAATAATGAAAGGAGTGTTGCTGCTGTCCGAGCATGTCTCTGCCATGGGCTCCTAACCAGTGTCATCCTGAAGCCTTGCACCAGGACAGACACCATGAGGCCAGACATGCACCGGCGAGGCGACACAAAGAGACCGACAGACGGGCTGGCAGACGAAAGCAGACAGGTAAACAGACAGACAAACAGGGCCAGGGCAAAGCCCCAGAGAGCAATGACACAACCCAGCGCCTCCCCTCCGCAACCCAGAGACGGAGACCCAGGCCAGGCAGGCGGGCGGGCGGCTGGAGAATGACTGAAGAGCGGAGGGCAGAGACACAGCACCCCGCTCACCTCAAACACACAGCCCGTAATGACTGGAGACATGGCTGCCTTCCCTGGGGGGAACGACAGGAGGGGGAACGCACACCGCAGCCGCACAGCACCACCTCTTCCCCAGCAAACCCTTAATGGCTGGGGCTCACTAAACAACAGCGGTGGCAACAACAACCCAAATAAGCCGTGACAGCGCCGGGGCACCTGAGCGAGTTCCTAATTGATCATTCTCGGTTGGAGACTTCCCACTCCTCGCTTCCATTGTAAGACATGCACGCCTCTCATATATGCCACAGTAACAGTTTTGTATCGCGGCTATTCTTAGCGCGGCTGCGGTACACTGCTGCAATCCTTATTCTGAATTCAAGCCCCTTTTAGTCTAGCTGTAAACATATTCCAAAAACATTTATTCATAGAGAATGTGCTCACTATCCTTATCTGGCGTTATCTGGTTTGATATCATGAAGTTATCACACAGGAGTTTCGCTTGTTTCTTTATTTATACTCAGGTTTCTCCGGCTCACAGTGCTCAGCGGCTCTAAACTCTCAGCCAGTGCCGTAAACCAACAGCCGACTGACCTATTGTGTGAATTAATTAACAGCCGCGGCAGATTTTAGCACAGTTATTTGGGACTTTCTGTACGTAGGTGTGATATGTGGGTCAGTGGGGAGCGACGTGACCGGGGGGGGGCGTCGTGTCATCTCACGCTATCAGCCGGTGACAGCCGCTCGGCACACAGCCTCCATAAAGGCGCGCTGATCCTGGCCGAGCCTGCTGACCAGCACAGTTAACATTCCCTCCCTTTACAGCGGCCTAATCCTGGAATTTAACAATGCGCTTGGCCCTCCGACCCGGGGATCAAATTCTCCCCGGTTGACTCGGCGTTAGGCGAGCCAGCGCAGCCGCCCCCCCCCCCCCCCCCCCGTGCCACCCACAAAGCCGAGAGGGCGAAATTCACACACTCACACCCCTCGGCTCACTCCGCAGCCGCAGCCACACGCAAAACACCGAGTAACAGAGGGATGTGAGTAAGCGCTGCGGATTCCTCCATGTTTCCTGTCAAGTCTTTCACTGCTTTTGAACACTTTTTTTTTTTTCCTGTCAACCCCTTCTCGCTCCTTCCTACACTGTAAGAAATCTCGATCTTAACAAGTCATTTCGTCTGTTATTGAGTCCCGAAATCGTAATTTTCTTAAAATAGAAAAAATCAACTTGTTTCAAGAATTTTGTAGAATCAAGTGTCCTTGATCTGCCTTATTCTGACTTGTTTCAACATATCGACACGCATTTCTTGAAAATTCCTGAAAGAAGTGACACTACGCTGGAAACAAGTGGAGTTATCTCACCTCACTGGCAGAATTTTTCTCCTGGTTTAAGAAAAATAACATCTGAAGGCTGAACATTAGACTAAGTGACTTGTTAAGGTGGACGTTTTTTGCAGAGTATGTCTTTTTTCCATGTCCTGACACGGCTAACCTTCAGTCAGGATTTAGACCAATAGAGGCGGCTTGCGGGTCTTTAACTTGCGTTAGGCCTCATGACATTGTCAAAGAAGTGAGGCGAGTGTGCTGTGTTTGCAGAGAGGCAATGGGATCAAATCCAGGGAGAAATCTATTTCCTAGAGAAACCATGTTAAAAAAAACTGCACACATATCCTGACATGCAATTAGGGTATAGCACACTTTGGGAACACTGCAATTAGTGAGTGTCACTATCAAATGTACTATTCCTTTTTTTTCTTTCTTTCTTTCTTTCTGGAGTCGCCCCTTCCAATATAAGCTTCTAGCGTTTCAGCGCAGGCTATCGCAAGGTCAGATAGAAGAGATACCCTACGCCGGTGTCGGAACCTCTCAGCTGTACGCGGTAATTACTGGTGTCCTTGATATTTGATGTGAAATGGGGACGGTAACCTTTAGTGTTTGCCTGTTAGCCCACCCCTCCTCTCACTCCACTGCTCCTGCCCTTGATTCCCCCCCCCCCCTCCCCCCTCCCCTGCCACCTCCCTCCCCTCGCTTCAGGGAGTTTATGGACGGAAAACAGGAGGCTCACTTTGGAGGGAAATGTGAAGTGTGTTTGAGTGCCAGCTGGTGCCCTGGGACATGGTTAAACATCCACCGGCCAAATGGAGCCTTGTCATTGCTGTGATGTGGGAGGACACTGCTGATGGGACCTGCTGTCCAGGGGGAAGAGAAGGGGGGGGGGGGCAAAAGGGCGAAGGGCATGAGGACCCACAGCTTAGGTCTCACTCATGACTCTACTTTACCTGGGATCATTCCCGGAGTTGTGATGTTGCGCACGCCGACGATCACACATTAACCATCTTCAAAGAAAAATTACATTTTAAATAGATGTTAGACATTAGCGAGGCGACGGATAAGGTAAGAACGTCTGGCGCAAATGATAGGTTGGAAGCAGGGATGACGGCAAAACACGTTTGAACTGACAAAGATCCATATTGAACAAAGACAAAACATGGCTATAAATATCCTAACAAAAAAAAGAAAAAAAAAGAAAACTAGCGCTACGTTTGTAAGATAATGAGACATTCTTGAGAGGATTTTCAGACTGCAGACTGGACTTGTGATTACTTGCTCATATGAAAGCCTACGCCATAGACTGAGAACTGAGACTCCAACATGGCCTGTGGCTACTAATTAGACTAACAACGGCTCCCCCATCAGTCTCTGATGTGTTGCTTTAATTGGCAGAACAACAGTTGAAGAAAGCCTCGTGGCCATGGCTATAAGCTGCAGACACACCTGTGAAGGTGGAACTCCTCTGTCCGTTCATTTTTGAGAAGAGCAATGCAGTAAAATCCAACCCAATGAATGACATATTATTCTAAGAAGTGTATCTTGAATGAATGAATGAATGAATGTCAGCATGGTCACTGTAAATGAATGGTAAATCTGTGCAGAAATATGTTGAGTTCTTCTTCTTGTTTATGCTCCATGCAACCACAGCAGTGTTGTCTGCTATCTCTTTCCAATGCAAACACTGCCCCATGCATCTGTCATCGCTGCAGCCGCTATCAACCTGGCACATTGTGTAACATATTTGAAATACTATGCTATGGAAACCCCATGTAAACACATTCAAGTGCAAATGTGCCATGTTGCAACATGCCAGGTGTTTTGACAGTCAGCCAAATACCCTCGCCGCTGTTATACATCTCTCTCAAGCACCTAAAGCATGTGCGCTGCGCCAGCCCCCCCCCCCGAATGCTCCCCCAGCTGAGCGGCAGAGACTTATATAACGCGGCTTCACGCTCATCAATCTGCTCGCCCTGTGTTTATGTTCGTCCCTCGCTGTTATTCTTGGAGTTCCCGTTCGGAGGGAAGCGGCGATGGAAAGGATGAGGCGAACACCTGCATATCTCGCATGCCTGGCGGACGTCATCGTCTCGGGCCGGCTGTGAACACACGCGCCGATCTCCGTCCGCGCGCTAACAAAAGACGAGGAACTCCTGCCTTATCGTCCGCAAACAAAATGTGGAAGCCTGGTAAGGCTGCACGGATTGACCGGGATGAAGTGCAGCAGGGCCTCGGTCGGGACTTGTCACTGGAAGACAAGGGGGCAAAAAAACAAACACACCTTCCTTTCTCTGAGGTTTATGTTGAAGCATGTTGGAGGACAGGTACCTTTGTCGCAAAAAAGGGAGGCTTGGCAATGTCCTGCTTACTGTCTGGTTCATTCCAGTGGGAAACATACACAGCCGCATCAATAAAAATATCACAACTCTATTGCAATAGGCTATAATATTGCAATTACAACCGGTTAGAGAGTGGAGCAGTAAAAATGATTATAGCTTTCCATCGGCAGGCGTGGCAATGAAGACATTTGCGCAGCCACATTATCTACACCTATTGATATTTTTTTTGTCATTACTTTCCAGCTAATTTCGACTCGGCCGTTCCATACAACTCGTATCGATTCGGCGTGAAAACGTTGAGAAGTTGTGCGGCGATACGAGGGTGGAAAAAAAAAAAAGGACCAAATGTTGCAGAGAGGGACTGAGGTCAGCGGCATTGTCCGGCCGTGATCTCCATCTTCGTCCATTGTCCGTCCGCGGCTGCGGAGGCTGAATGGGGCTTTTCTTTTCCTTGATAAACTTTTGACCTCGACATATCTCCTCCTTGTGCAAACATGTTGACCTTGGCTCGCTATTCAGTAACGTGCTGAGGCCGCGGAAACGCTAAAGGACGAGATACGCCGATATGAGCGGATACACGCGTTCCCAGAAGAAGTTGCAAGAAGTAAAAGTTTGGTAAATACTGGAAGTGAGTGTATGCGGATTCTGTGCTTGTGTGTCGTTGGATGAAGTCGCATCTAATGGCTCTATTTTGAGAATCCAGGTCAATGCATCGTGTGCCGGGAGAACATCCTTCACTCTCAACCCAAAATATAACCTGTGCTCCGTTGCACACTCCAGAACGGAGGTGAGCATCGTTACCTGTAACCGAGCGGTATCGGGGCACGCCGTGGCGCATTTGTCAAAAATTGCTCAAGTCTTCGGCAGGGGCTGGTTATTATTTATGGTGTCTTGTTACGCAGCCTCATTGTTGATGCTCGCTCCGGGCATCCCGCATGCATTTTCATCGCAGACGCTCATCTCCCGCCCTTTCATGAGACGTCGTTAGCATCAGGTTGTGACCGATGTTTCCCCCGAAATCTCCCTAACCTAGATCCTCGGCGAGGAGTGAGTTCTTTTTTTTTTTTTTTGTACTTCAATAAGTAAGAGTTGGGGGTGGGAGAAGGGAGAGATGAAGGGAGTTGGTGGGTGGAGGGGGGAGAGAGGTGCGAGATTGCCAGCTGCCACTTCATTCAACTGCATTTTAATCTGGGGTGTCTGGAGAAATCTCGTTTCACAAATGACTTCACCGGAGGAGTGGTAGCGCTGGAGGAAGGGAGCGGAGATTTGAGCTGCTGATACCTCGTAACAAATCACCTGGATATGAACTATTCGCTTTCTAATGGGAATCCATATTCATCTTCCTCTCCAAAAGCTCTCCGGTGGGGATGCAGATGTGCGGCTGATTTTATATCTTCTTCCTATCCTCTTCCCCATCTCTGTACCCTAATCAAAACCCCCACATATTCCGAGGCCTTGCGCCATCCGCTTACTCATATTGAATTTCCATTGCTACACCATTGGGTTTATGGACCATCTTTGGGATTATTAATGACATGGCACAGAGTTATCCGTATGAATATGGAGATCAGCCACATTGTGCATATGCTTTCGTATATAACGGGATTGATCTAAATCTCTAATGTCTTTTTTGACTGATGGTGCCACCCTTATGCTCGATGTGCTTTTCTTAATAATGCGGCTTCCTCACTCCCATTATCTGTGTATTTAAAATCCCAGGACCCCTCAAAAAGCAGCCATGAATGATAACTCTCCTCCACACAAACTCCTTCAGCTACTTCAATTCAATCTGTGGCAGAGATAAAGGGGTCAACTTCATGCTACAAGGGATCAAATTGAAGCTATAACAGGTTTAGTTCTGGTGGTCCTTTTTCAATGTACAGAAATTTGCGTTTTATTCAGGCATCTGAAGGGCACCTTCATGCTCATTGCTGCTCAGGAGCGCGCTGCTACATGCGTGCGATGCCCAGACGAGATATGTAGGATGAATTATTACAGTAAAGGGATTTTATTTATTAACTCGCCCATGGAAGTTGGGAGCGTGCCAACTGTTGCTGTTCCGTTCGGGGGCCTATCATCTGTATTGTCGAAGGGCAGATAAATAAGGGGTATTCATGGTCACAGATAATATATGGTCACACAGTCTGAATGTACATTAAGAGAGAATTACTATGAGGATGTTGGTGAGAGGCCAGCACATGGGCACGAAACACAAAGTCACCATTCCAATGTCCGAGGTGAGCACAACTTTACTTCAGTCAATGAGGAGGAGGCTAAATCGGCAGATTGGCATTTTAGTGATACAAACATTTCTCGGAGGCAGAAATGATCTCATTGGTTGAGTTAAACCTCAATGGGCGGAGCCAAAGAACCACCGTTTTTCTGGTTAAGTAATATTAGACTGAAGCCCAGTGGAAAAGGCAAGAGGTAAGAGAAGAGGAAGCTAATATTACAAAACCTAGCGCTCCTGCTGCTAACTGAAACATGCAACCTAGCCATACTAACTTATCTAGGTTAGCTAGTTAGCCTAGCTGACGTTCAAAATTCAAGCTAGCCATAGCTTATAGCTATCTAGGTAAGCTTTAAGGTTTTTCCACTACACAAGTACTGTGCTGTACCTGTGCTGGGCCTGGGTATGGTTTGACACAGAATGTCACATGATTGGTACCCTTTGGTTTTCCACTGTAATTTTGAACACGAGACCTGGGCCTGTACACAAGTGACTATAGCAACAGCAGAACCATATTTGAACCATGCTGAACTATGAACAAAATATAATGGTAAACATACTATACTGTGACTGTAAGTGTACTAGTTAGCTATCCTGCTGACCTTCCAAGATCATGAATACCATGGTCATGACTGAATGAAAAAAATCATTGCCATTATATTTTTATTCATATTTTGACCAGAGTTCCTTCTTTGCCATTCACGTTTGTCAGTTAGCTAACTTGCGCACCGAAAAACTGTGGCTCTTTGGCCCCGCCCACTGAGGTTTACCTCAACCAATGAGATTATTTCTGCCTCCAGAGCAGCTCTGCCTCTGAGAGAAATGTTTGTACAACTAAAACTCTAATCCGCACTAATTTGGATAACAATTTTCAATGCAACTCTGCTCACATCCCATCACCAGAGGAGTGAAACCCTGTAATCTCATGCCTGGAAACTAAAATACAAATTGTTGTTTCAGTGGAAACCCAGTGTGGTGTCACTGTGTTACTGCAGCTCCATATCTTTGTGACCTGCTCTGGTAATGAGTGTCATCTGCACATGTTGGTGTAGACCTCTCCAGTATATCAGCTGATAGTCATGTTTGTTCAGGGTTGTTATCCCGGGTTGAGAAACAGCTCGGGGTAAACAAGAGGAAACAGAGCGCCTACACATGAGGCCAGCCTCTCAGCAAATGACATCAAATTGCTCTCTTTATTTGCCTCTCTCGCTCTCTCTCTCTCTCTCCCTCCTTCTCTCTCTCTATTGGTTTTACAGTAAAGTGATGCTGCATCATCTAACCAACAATTTCTGGGGAAATGCTCGACTGCGGCAGAAAACACAAGGCAGAGTTTCTGAGATAAATGTGTGCTATTCAGTACGCACAAACGCAAGTCTTTCACTCACGGGGCTTTGCCTTGTTTTTATTTGCGAGCAGCGATTTCATCTCCGAGTCTTCGCGCCGGTCTCCGAAATCCAATAAAGATGACTGACTACATTTTATCACTGTAGGATTTATCTTTCAGGAAGATTTACAAGTCCGCCGTGATAATGTGGAAAGTAGCAGAAATATGAAGAACTATAAACCCAGCAAGATATGTGTTTTACTCCAACTGAGATACTCTGTGGAGGATCTGAAACCTGTAATTCACCAGCGAGGCTATTGCTAAATAAAAGGATTATAAGGCTGATTTGTATTTCCACTGATACTCTTTCCTATAATTTGCCTTCCTCTGGTACCTTGTCATATCCTACATAAGCAGTCTCTTTTTTTTACATCATCTCTTTTCCTGCAGCTCAAGATGTTGCTAGCCAATACAAACCCACAAGCTGCGAGCGGCTCCTTGGCCCCCGTGACTCAGGAAAAGCCTGTTTCACCCTTGACCTTTGTCATTATCCAGCGACAACATTGCAGGGCAGACAATCAAGGGATCAAGGCCGGCCGGGAGAAATCCTGTCCCCAGACATAAAAAAAAAAGGATGCGCGCCGTGATCTCTCCCCCTCATTGCCAGGAATTCAATTTCACTCAGCTAACATCTGCCAGAGATAAGTGAAACATAAACAATGTCACTCACAGAGAGAGAGAGAGGGGAGAGCTCAGGGCTTTTTCCTGGGGAGACACAGCGGTACCGACACATCCCTTAATTACAACCGTGACATTTGTGCCCAGCATTCTTCTATTCACTGTTTTTTTTTTAGTATTTATGCAAGAAAGGAACCTTTGGATAGAATGAGAACAGAATTTGCCACTCAAAAGCGTCACATTGGACCATTATTAGGAAAAAAAATGCCTGTCCATGCAAGTGTGAAACCTCTTTCTACTTGATTCAAACATCTCAGGAAAACAATCCCAGGGTCTCCGCAGACATCTAATTTCCTGTTCCAAGCCAGGTGTCAAGGCCGCAGTATTCCCCCCCTCTGCACCCTTGGGTCACTCTCGGTGCAGCGCCCCACCCCCAATAGTGCCGTAGCTCAACTTAAAAGCTCCATTATGGCGGAGATGATGCAGAGATCCAGAGTCGTGCCGTAACCTCCCGGGACCTGACTCACTCTCTCTCTCCGGTAAACATGTTATTAGGGGAACCACGCTGTTTACATTGTGCGAGCGAGAGGCGCTGGTGCTAACCTACACCGCAGAGTACACAGTGGTATATATCCTGCGCTGGTATAAACAGATCCTGCAACTGGCATGCTGCTGGGATCTGTATGTGCTTCTGAGCCTAATTATGTGGAGGCAACATGCAGAAATCACTGAAATGGCCTAAAACTGCACTAAATAGACGATTCAGACTCATTTTTCAGTTTTTCTGAGTGTGGAAAATATGTTAAAGCAAATGACTCCATGTTTTCCCTATTATCCATTTCATATAATTTGCTCATTCTTTCCTCGCTGCTCAAGAGGCTGCAGATATTCAGTCAAAAGCAAAAAAAAAAATCTGATCAGAATCTCCTCATGAAGGCCTTTTAAAGGAGATAAATCATTTCCAGTGGCCCTTTGCTATTCAGCTGTAGTTAGAGATACTCATCTCCACTGTAACGACAGCCATGTCTGTCGGAGCGGCTCAGAAGCAGCATCCATAAAGCGAGGATGCGCTTTACCTTTGTGCAGCTTTTGCCGGTGCCCTGCCTCCTGATTTATTGCTTATTGAAGTACATAAGGAACACATAATGCAATAACCTCGCGCTGATGGAATAATATGATTTTCTCCTCGCTGCCTCAAAGGAAAATGTAGCCCCACTATTATCACTTAAGTATTCTCACGAGGAAAAAAGGGGGGAAACCTAAAGGCAGCAGCCGCGCCGGTTGCATTCGGAAACCCGGCACGGAATCAGTATTCATGCGGAATTCCGTTATTTGGTGTGCAGACCTCATTATATTAGCATACCAGGAGGTAAATGACAAATAAATGCAGCACTCATCACCGTCTCTATTTCGACTTGACAATGCATGTTCTGCATGAATGAATATTGATGCGCAGCTTTCCCTCGACGGTTCGTTTTTCCAGTGAACATTTTTCTCTCTCTTTTTTTTTGGGGGGGGGGGTGAAAAGGGAATGAGGTAAAAAAAAAAAAAAAAGAGGCAGCAGCAAGGAGACTTGTAAGTAGCGCACACTGTTAGCATTGAGAAGTGTTTCCTGCTGCTAGTCAATAAACAGGATGCTTGCTGTGTCATCCCAGACGTTTGAAGACAGCTGCCGTATGGCAAAGAGAAACAGCTTGGAGTCTGCCACTTTCAGCCTAAATCTATTTCGGGGGGATTTATCCTGAGGTTTTTTCTTTTTTTTTTTGGTGGTGAGATGGATGTGAAAAGCGAAGACGCCCCTCCCCCCCCCCCCCCCCCCCCCCCCCCCCCCCCCCACTCTCCTTCTTCCCCCTCTCGGCTCCTTCCCCTCGCACACCTGCTTTTTGTTCGACTCAAAGCTGATTACACTTTTTCGGCGCAGCGATTCCTCAAAGAAAAGAAAGAAACTCTCGGATAGTGTCGCTGTCAGGTAACTATGCAAATTCCGCTGAGAGCCGCGCTGATGTTTTTAAACGGAGAAAAACACAGCGGATCCTCAGACATGACATGGAGCCATTACATTGGACTCTAGTGTCTTTATCACTCTTTCTTTCTCCATGTGATTTCAATCCCTCCTCCAGTTGCAGGGACTCCCTCTGACCCCGCGACCCCTCCTTCCCCGCTCACCTCATATGGTTCCAGGCTGCGCGGAGCGACGCCCAGCCCAGCCGGTGGATAACCCCACTACCTCATCCCCCCCACCCCACCCCCCCCCCCCCCCGGGGGACCCGAGCTACATCCTTCCTCTCCTCTCTCTCCACGCTCTTCACCGTTCCCCCTCGTATCTTCGCTCGGGCCCCCGCTTCCCTCCAGAGCCACAGAGAATCACCATCTGCTTGCCCAAAAAAAATCCCCCAGCCCTCCCCTCCCTCCCTCCCTCCCTCCTTCCTCCTCTCTCTCTCCTCGCATCTCAGCGGCAGGAAGCAACACCTGCCGGGTCTACCTCACTTCCTGTTTTCAACATCACACTTTTTTTTTTACATCTAATTCTTTTGTTGGGATTTGGTCTCCGAAAGCAGGTTTTATGATCTTTATGTATATGCATTGCTTGGAAAAATATCATACTGTCGGTGGACTGTTTGGCTCGGTTCCCGGCTCCCACAGTTGATGCTGTATTTGCAGTGACAGGCTGTGTCTGGGCACTTAATCTGCACTCACAGACAACCTTGGCCACCATTTTCTCCCTGACCCGGGCCACCCCCTGAGCAAGTTCCTGGCATAAATCACATCTCCCCCCCCCCCCCTTGTTGGACTCTTATCAATTCATCCATTAAAAGTCCTATGGGGGGATTGTCATCTTTTACAGCGGCATAAACAAGGCGGCGTGTCAGCTTGACCTCTTATTTACGACCCAAAATATGGATGTCACGCAGCGAGCGGAGGGATTGTTAGGCTACATTAGCTAATATTGCCACATTCTCCTGTCACAACCCATTTCCCTGCGATTCTTCAGCTTGGGAAATATTCGTATTGTTTATTGCGGCAGTCGCTCTATTGAGTTAGGTAACTCAAAACAGGATGTTTCGCTGTGCAATTACCGCTCACAAGGAATGATGGAAGAACAAACATGAGCTGAAGTCACTTCTGTTTTTTTCACCGGGTGGATGTCCATTGTTTTAGGCTCTCTAGTTTTTCGGTGCGCTCGCTCCACCCGGCTTCCTGCACTGTCATCAGGCCCGTACAATCGCCCTGCCCATGCTTCATGTCTTCCTCCATCTTGTGTGGCCTCTTTGCCGATTGTCACTGCAGTCTCCTCACAATAGGCTTAGACCAATATATCAGTTTAGAGATATATCAGGCCAATACTGGCTTTTTAAATATCGGATTTCAGCCATTTATGTCTCCCACCTCTGATATGATGGAGGTTCTTCCTTGACCACAGCTACATAAAATACTGTTATTTTCTTTGCACTATTTTTATTCATTTAATTCTTCAGTTATGTTTTTGTAAATGAATTCTTCATCTAAAGGCATGAATGCATCCCAGAGTTTCCAATACCAGTAAAGAGCTGCTAAAAGAATCTCATTATCCTGGGTTTGAATGGAGAGTTTTAGTGTCCCATGATGGTCTAAATGCTGTTTCAGAGGCTTTTCCATCCTGACAAGAATAAAACTTTTTTTGGTTTGAAATTTAAAGATATTAAAAGTCGGTTTTAGAAATACCGGTATCGGCCTCCAGAAATCCATATTGGTCGAACCCTACCTCACACCATCTTTCATTCCCTGAAATTCCTCTGAATGGACTCATTGATATGTCAACATTTGCAATCCCTTTGTTGCTTCTGGCATTTCTTCTTCTTTTTTTTTTTTTTACCTTTTGCTGTATCGCTTTTGTATTCCTTTATTCACCTATTTTGCTGCATATGCTATTTCTGATAACAGTGTTCCATCCAGAAAAACACACTGGATAAGCTGCTGCGGTGCTATCCATACATGCTTATACCTTCCATACAGTGATAAAACTCAACCATCATCACAGATACACTGGACGACTCCGCATCGATCCCCTCCCACTGATTTAAATGGTTGTGTGAAACAGTTAATAGAACATCTCAGGGCTTGAGGCTGAATGCATTGATCCAATGCAATATTTGCTCTGGGTCTAGATAGAGAGCATTGATATGGTGAGTATGGATTCACTGTACTAGACTTAACATGGATGTGCAGATTCTTGTCATTTAACATAGATTGGCTCATGTAAGGCGTGTGCATGAGTGATATATATTGCTTTCTATGGCTATTTCAGGATGAACACTATGCAGTTATAATGCTGCACAAGCTCGCTGATACAAATATGATCACAACACAACCGACTGAAGTCAAATATCCATGATTAATGAGCGTCAAGACTGATTGATTTGTCAGAGACTTCCATGTTTACGGACAAAAATGTTTCATTATGTCGATCAATGGGAGCGTCTGGCCCGACAGCGCCGTGTCATTATGAATAAGAAGATAGTCTGCCGTTTCATCCTACAGTATGCGGTGCGGGTTATTAAGAAACGACGTCGGAGAATCAAAGCGCCCTCTCAGAAGTCGCCCTCTGCGATGTCACGGCCGCGTTGCCAGGAAACCAAACAATGTGCTGTGTCAAGATGCGATAACAGGAAATGATTTCATCGCCTCTTTCCTCTAACGTGCAACAGGGGTTGACATGTTGCAATGCATGCACGGAGCGCGTTAGGACTCCGATTCACTGTGAGTTGTGAAGAGAAAAAAATGCCCAAATGATATTCTGATATAGAGATCTCATATCTCACACGAGCTCACACGACCGCCAAACACGCTCACAGGTTGTGGTGAGGCCAATTTGTGTGATTTGTTGATTAGTTGCAAGTAGAACCATTTCATTTCATTTTCATGTTTTGCAGATAGGACATCAAATTTTATTCTATCCTACAAAATCAAAGAACAGCACATACTTTTGTGTCTTTTAAACATTAAAGGTCTTGACTAGGGTTTAGATTCCATATCAACAAACATTATACTCATAAATGCTCTTTGGCTGTGCAGGGCAGTATTCTATTCTATTCTATTGATTGATTGATTTAGTTTATTTAAGTGTCATACACACAAGGTGCCAGCCCACACAGACTTACATGACACTATCTTATTCTATTTTATTCTTTAATTAATATTATATTCTAGTTGTTTGTTGTTAGTTTGTTGCTTGTCAATTAGGCTTTTATTTTGAAAATTGTAACAGATGTCCCTTTTTAATATTTATTTTGTATTATTTTTTTTATTGAAAAATACAGTTTGTCAGTTGACTTAGAAGGTACAGAGAACATTAGTATATATACTATATATACTGTATATATCAAATAAATACAAAAAATATTGATTGAAAAATAAGAATAACACTAGATCATTAGGGTAAAATAAAGTTCTTTTTTCTGCATATTGTATGGCTTTGGTTCTATGGACAGCATTGCCTGTGAATAGTACAGTATTGTTGCTTTGCTGCCACACAGCAAGCTTGATGTGTGTGATGGTGTAGAGTATGGTTTGTGTTATGCATCTGCTCCTCCCAGAGTGTGACTGCTGCTCAGCACTGGAGCCGTTTGCCAGGTCAAAGCCAGAAGGGTTCATCTGTGGAGATAAGAGTGAACCATACCAGAGCCTCAGGCAGCCTCTCTGACATCTTCTCATGCCTGCCTGATAGAGATGGGAGGAATGTAGTGTCTCGTACACTTTCGCTCCCTTAATCTCTCTCTCTCTCTCTCTCTCTCTCTAAAAAGAAGAAACACTTAGACTTGAATATCTTCCGCATAGCAGTGAGCGACGTTACCTGCATTTGCCGTTTCTGCAATTTTGATCCACAGTGATAGAGAGCCAATGAATATTCAACAAGGCGTAAATGTCAAAACACGGCTGACGTAACAAGATCTATTCACCCGCGCCTCCCGAAGACGCCGCACCTCTGGAACCCTCGCGATCCCCGTTGTGTCACACCGCTCTGTCTCTTCCATTAACGTCTTGATAACGGCCCAGCGGTACCTGTCACGGGTTAAAAGAAAGACTTCAGTGTCTGCTGCTCCCTCAATAATTTGTAGCGGTTTTTTTTTTTGGCCCCGGTGGGGGGAGGCCCCGGCTCTTCTCAGGGGAGGCTCTCTCAAGCCCGGCGCTCCGTTCCCAGAAAACATGGCTGGAATTTGGCTGCGGGGCAGATGGGTATCCTCTAGACAAGAGGAGGGTGGAATGTGTGTGTGTGTGTGTGTTGGGTGGGGGGGGGGGGGGGGGGGGGGGGGGGAGCTGCATCTGAGCCGATGCCAAGCTAACCCCGGCTCTCCCTCGGCTGAGAGATGTGTAGGTGATGTAAACATGTGGGGAGCTGATGAAAAGACCCATCGCAAACATAGATAGTGAATCTCTACTGAGCTGCCACTGGAGCTATCTCTGAAGGTGGTGTGTGTGTGTGTGTGTGTGTGTGTGTGTGGAGGGGGAGGGGGGGTGATTGGAGCCACTGCTTGCCTGTACTCAATCTTTGAAACTGCACTGTATCTAGGTTTTGGATGTGATGTAACTGTGTCTAATTCAACTTTTAAATCATGTTTAACTTTATTTATGTAGCACTTTCTTTTCAAAACACTGTTCCAAAATGCCTTCCAAGAAATACGACTATAAAAGAGGGTTATACAATAATGTGAATGCGACATAAACATTTAATGAGAAACAACAGGTAATGATAATGCGAATGACAATACAAAATGCTCTCTGTACAAATGTGTTATGAAATGATTTTAAAGCTGACACTGGCTTTTATAGCTTTGGTCTTTAGGCCCTACAAAAAAAAAACTGCAATAGACAATGTCTAGGAGGTAGGAGGAGGTAGACCCGGCCAAACCTTATAGGTAATCAGTAAAATCCTAAAATCAATTCTAAAACTAACAGGCAACCACTGTGGAGAAGCTGTAATAGGGATAATAGGATTCTGGGATGTGCATTTAGTCTTCATCAGTAGCCTGGTGGCAATTCTGCACAATCTAGAGCCGTGCCACGGTTTGCTGAATGAAACAGGAGAACAGGGCATTACAGGAGTCAAGGTGAGATGATATGAACATGTATGAGTCTGATGTTGCTAGAAGTGTGTCTGAGCTTGCATTTTAGTATGGTGATTCAAGTTTAAAGTAATATTTTCATATAAATAAACTGATTTAACACAATAGTGATTCAACCTATAGCCAGGTCATGAAAGCTTTTACATTTGCTGTTCTAAACAGCCGGTGTCTGGTAGATCCAAGGAAAAAGACGTCACAGTACTGGACACACTGTTTGATTGACAGGTGATCTCTGGGAAGAGCAGTGCAGAAACACCACAGCAATGAGGCTGAGCACCAAAGATGGAGACAAAACAAAAAAACAAAAACAGGGATCTCGAAGATTAGTATTATAATCCCTCTGTTTGGGGCTAACGCCTCTTGCGTTGGGCAAGTCGGAGACTCTACTGGACTTTCGCTGAGCTTCTTTTACATCAGCCCGGGAGAATAGTCTCTCCCCATTAACTCACCCAAGGTTGGCCGGGATTCTCATCTCCAAAGATATGCATTTCTAAACATTGTATGAGCATTGTGCATTATTCATTGGGCTTAATAGAGGGGGTGGACTTTGGGTTATTGCAAATCAGGGGAACAAATATTAACCCATAACATTAGCATACGAATGAGTAAGCTCCTCACTGAATGACTTACAAGGAGTGGTTTCATGGAACATGCCCCAAAGGTAAGTACTCCTCCATACCTAATACAAACAATATAGGGTGGAATTAAAATTGTATGACACCCCCCCTTTAAAATCCAATTTTGTTGTGCGCAGACAATATCCTCTGTTTTGTAGTTGTCCAGAGAACCTGATCATAAATGTCACCGGTGTTTACTGTATATACCATGGAGAATAATACATGTACATACTGTGCATAAAATGGAAAATTATCCTTTCTAATAAGAGACAACATACCATATTGCTGTTGTGCAGGAAAAGTACACTGATAAAAGTGTGGGACGGCTGGCTTGCTCTCATTATATGGACTGAATGCTTTGACTCAGTGCACATGCCTGCACATACTATGTTTCCCTGTTTGTGACTTCTTTCTTCATTTCAAATCCAAATCAATGATCCACTGGGAGCAAATTGTCTTGGTACTGCCTGAGGTTTTATTTTTTCGGAGGATATGGCCTAATGAGGCGGTGCGCCCCCACCCAGCCAGCTGGCCCTACACCCTGTTACTTATACGCCCCGATACAGATGTCTGCAACGCTGGATAGTCATTAGCCATAGGGTTGAATTCCAACCCCTCTCGCGCTTTCTTCATTCATTATGAAACAGAAGTGTATAGGATGTATTCAAAAATCAGACAAAGAGGCACACTGGGATGCAAAGCAACACCACAGAATGAAAGAGGACTAATGCACCAGTTGCAGGATGGAGCGCAGGATGGATTTTGACGTTGAATAGATGTTGATATGACATGCAAATATAGCAACAAAATGAAAGTTGAGACAACGTCTATAGTCCATAGCTGCTGGCTGCATCGTTTTGCGACCTAAATATCTTTGATATCAGCTAAAAACAGTTTCCAAAGCTGTTTTAATATGATTTTTTACCATGCCATAGTATCATGCTGTGAAAATTCGGTGCCCATTTGGGATGACGCACAACTTGGCCACCTACTCCATGTCACCGTCCATCAAACGCTCGATGGGACTCATCCGACACCAGTCCCTTCACCATGTCCTCACTTCCATCTGCGTGACGCAAACGGCTCAACTCCACCTGACCCAGTTACATCACTTCACTGCCTCTCGTCTTGACTGCATTTGTCATAATTATATTACGGGAGGAGGGTGAGCGTGTGTGTAGGTGTGCGAGAGAGAGAAGGCGGTCTCAGTTGCAGATGCTTCCAATGAGATTGAACTCTTGCCTGTTTTGTTCCTTCGCGCGGCGTTTTCCAATTAACTGCTGACACGCGGGCTCCGTCTCGCCGGAACAGGTGGTCCGACGTTCCTCGAGCATCGCCCAGTTTGAAGACGCAAATGTTCATTTAAGGAGATCAGGGAAGTTCGGTCATGAGAAGTTCCCACATTGCTGTAATGCTTCCTTACGCAGGACTTAGTGTTGACAGGCAACAAGAACGTGCAGCAGTTCCGTGAACCAAGCTGGTAAATTCACCACTATTGACACAACCCTTTGAGTGTATGACTCTTACCAGGTCATGGGTAGGTCTGACTCTACTTACATAACACTGTTGTCATCATGAAAACTGTTGCTTTGTCTTCATATGAACTAAGACCTTCTTTATATTTAACTGAAAGATAACTATCCTTTGAGATAATGGACATTTATGAAAGGCCATGATGCAGTGGAATCAATATGGTGCTTGGTCAGTATTTTGACCCAGTCGATATTCGGTCCCTCCTTGATCCTCTCGACCCTCCCTCAGCCAGCTCGGTCAGCGACGAGCAAATCCCTCACACACTGAAAACACGGCTTAGGAAGGCCGGCTGGAAACACACTTTGTTCGGCCCCTGTGACCGGCTCCAAAGTGGGTCAGCCGTGGTAATGGGCCGCTCCATCGTCCTTAGTCTGATCATTCGGAGCATTGATTGAACTCGGCCTCAACTTTCTGTTAACCCACGCAGAGAGGCAGAAGACACGGTATCACTCAGGAGGAAAGAGAGATAAAAACAAGAGTGGCAATCGAAGGGAAAGATGATGTTCTGATTACGCCTGACTTGGTCTCTGACTGGAACATGTATTTCCAAATATAGCAGTATGACCGCAGGACATGGTATTTAACTCTTCGTAAAGCAAACTTCCCCTATATGACAGTTAACTGAGTGGCGATTAACCGTTTTGCAACATCTACATAAACATCATTTACGCTCCTTGTTTACAGAGGGGAATGTAAGCAACTGCCAGAATTAATTTCCGTGCCTGCATGTGTATATTGTCAGCCAAAAAGTGCTGCCAGGCTCTGCATAGCCTCTATAAATGCAACCAGCGTTCCCCTCGCTGTTTCAACACATGAACTGTCTATGAACTGTGCACTTAACTTATGCAATGCGCCCAAAAATTGTACAATTCCGGTCTCTTTTGGGTCGGGCAATAGCCTCGATCTCTACATGTTGTGTAGTGTACTTTGCCATTCTGATTCCAATAATCTTGTTTTTATCATCAATGGCTCCCAGAGGACGTGTGATGGATCGCACCGCTGAATGAACATAGCCCAACATTAATGATTCAAAATTTCAATACAAGCCGGTGCCGTATTGTTTGTCCTTGCCACATCTCAGCACATCCATTTCCTATTGAATGCAATCCATCACTCCTCAGTCAAACATGTTTCATGTGAGCACACATAATGTGGTCGTAAAAAGACGGATGCCGCGCGGCATAAGAAGCAGTAGATAATGGCCCTTTTTGGACTTGAGGGTATTTGTCACTTTTGTTTGTACACCAAATAGCAAAAGTACATCAGCAAGGACAACTGTGGCTTACACAAGCCACTGGCAGGCAGCCAAGCAAAGAGTAATAACAGAGACGGGAAGAAAAAGGAGCTGCCTTACATCATCAATTGTGTTGAAGAGTGACAGGAGAGTGATGTACTGTATATGTGTCACACAGGAGTCTTTGAGGGGCCTGGGTTGCAGCAGAGACTATTACGACGGCTGCTTCAACAGCTTATCCGGCTATCGCTGCAATTCTTTTGTGTAGGAATCTGACACTCATTATAACACTCAGTTAACATTCAGCCATGAAAGGTATTGCTTTTGCGGGAAAACGGCAGCCTATTGAACTACATCATAAAATTCCCATACTGGAAACGGGCTGGGTCTGCCCTCGCAATTCATTTTGAGTCAAAGCAGGCAAATAACGCACTTTTTATTTTGCCGCTTGTTGTTCGCGCCGCTCTCCGCCAGTCAAAATGGTCATTAGGGATGAAAGAGGTGACAGATGATTTTGAAACATTATAATTTGTCTGTAGTCCATTTTCATCACGCTGAAGCCAATAGATAGACGCCGCACCTACACACAAATTATTTCTCCCTCGTGGCGAACCCCTTCCCTTTGTAACAGCTCTTTTGCAGGCTGAGCCAGATGGCATTTCTCAACACAAATGAACCCCGTCGACGAACGCACCCCAGTAACACGACAGAGAGAAAATAGCAATGGTCCAAGTGCAGTGTCTCTGAATAAATCATGGGCTGGAGAACAAAGGCTGCCAGCAGTTTGATCAGTGAAGCTCATTTAAATCTCTTTTTAATACGCTAAGACCTGCAAAATGTATCAACCTGGCTGCATTAAACTCAGCTTAACATTTACAACTGTGGAGCACCTTGTCTGGAGGAGCTGTTAATTCCTCATTTATTCGGTGGAAAAGGACATTCTCTAAGGTGCATCGAGATAATCTCCATTAGCTGATGACAGGAGGGGTTTTTGGTTTCTTTGTTGAGACACATTATTTAGCTAGAGAAAAGACTAGCGAGGCCGCTAATAACATTAGTGCTGGTAAACTTTAATCTGAAGTGGTGTAATGTGGCATAAAAGCCAACAAAAATGCATAGTAATTCCATAAGAAACCATGCTGGATCATCAGATCTTACTGTATAAATCACTATTAGTAAAGCTGATTTAAGTAAAAATGATGAATTTGACTTTAACCCCAGTGTGAAATGTAACCCAAGTTCAAATAATTGTTTTTGTATACAATCAAATGACCCCAGTTTATTATATTATATGATATGAAGTCATGCATTTTGCACTATGTCCAACAGCAACGCCATGTTATATTACATTTGATTCGTCTGACCTTGAATCTGGCTTTTCACTCAGCTGGCAGGTTTGTGCATGCAGGGGAAAGTTTTGCAGCAAGCAGAGTTATGGAGTTGGCCTTCATCTCATTGAAAACTGCATTGTCTGCCTATCGCATCGACTTCGACTTCTGTTTAATCAGCCCTTTTCTGACAAAGGTCATCAGGAAGCATCCAAACCTGGACCACAAATGTTACCCCATTTGTGATCGGAAAGGCCTCATCCTAAACATTTTGCCTTGGATTTTTGCGAGCGTGGCCATTAACCTTTTCAAAAATCAAATTTTGGATTTGACAAACGGGGGGGGGGGGGGGGGGGCATAATGCGCTCCATCCCTCAGCGTGGATTAAGAAAACCGGAGCCCTTTATCAAGCGGGATGAAAATCAGAGATAGCGTAGTGAGACAGTTTGAGGTAAACTGTATCTGGGTCAGGTCCAGACTGCCAGACTGTTAGTGCTTATTATCGAACACAGCCATTCTCTTTCTCTCCCTCTGTCTCTCTCCGTCTCTCGCCTCAGAGTTCATCCAGCAGATCCTCTCTCATATTGACCGCATGCATTACGGTGCTCGGGGAACATGGCTACAAAAGTCCCTCATTAGAAGTTTGGGTTTCTCTGAACATTATGGGAGGAGGTGGAGTATTGATCGCTGCGAGATAGCTAACTGGAAAACACTTCCCATCGGAGCCGACTGCGGCTCATTTGGGAGGGATGCTGCTGGCAAGCCGGAGACGATTCCACATCTGGTTATTGGACCCGGGGCGGCAGTGTGTACAGTATGTTTCTCCTGCAATCAGGAAACACTGGGAAATCTATATGTGGTAATTACACATTCATGCCACCGCTGTGAAATTGAACACTTGGCGTCATTATAAAGTAATGGGAGCATTAGAGGGAAGTTCGCAGCCGTGATTTCCCACTCTGCTCTCGTATCGCATGGGCATCAGCGGCGATGATCCACGGGAATGCAACATTATCCTGACTGTCAAAGGAAAACATCCATTTGCTCAACGTCTGATATTGTATGAGCATCCAAAAACAATGCCGGAAAAGACACGAGGCTCAAAAACTGAGAAATACCATAGATGGTTCACTTGGTTCAATATAAATCCCATACTATGCTTACCAAGCTCATTTGGAAACCATCAATCCAAGGAGGCTTTTTATATCTCTACTACAATAGCCAATTTGTACGTGAGAATGTAGAATATGCTGTGACTCACATCCATTCTCTCCATCTGTAATGTAATTACCTCACATGCTGTAACTCCCACTATGATTCCATAAATATTCATGCAAATCCAACAATTCATAGGAGGCACATATTCACTATCAACTCTGAAGTGGCGTGTGTGCTTTATGGCGAAAAATACCCCTGACTCCGTATTTGATATGGGACATGAATGGCCGTCCTATTCCCATTGCTGACAGGGTAAGACAATGGATATAGGTCATGAAGAATGAGGTCCACTTAAAAAGTGCTCATCATACTGGAAGGCACAGTCATTATTTTTCACAGAAACTCAGTAATGGGCCCACACAGATGCCAAGATGAAAGGCCAATGTCTGCTTTCAGAGTCAGCTCTCAAAGACCATTTTTGCAAATGTTATCCAGCCCATTTCACCATCATTGACGGCCTTTAATCAATGCATAAAGATTTTCCAACCCCGCCATATCTGCCCTATGAAAAGCTTGTTTGAAAGAAAGCACTGTTTTCATTCCTCATTACAGATACCGGGTATAGACTTTGTTTTCTGCCATTTTTGCACAACACACTCCACATCAAAGCGTCTCTCCGATTCCTCTGTTGTTCCTCAGATATAAATGCAGATGCCTCTCTGATAAATATCTTCCGCAAAGCGCAAAAAACGAGTACTTTCCGCGCACTTCACCGTCGTTAAGATGTCAAAACGCGACGCACGGGAGCAACTTAACATCAGAAAGCTGTGAGTTTATTTTTTTCCACGCCGTGTAGTTAAAAAGCTGTTTTTTTGGTAATTCACCTCATATATCAAGACGTTTAGCATGAAATGGTGTGTATAAAGCCAATTGAACTTTAGACAATCCCCTCGTAATTACAGCGCTTCCACTCCCTCTCTTCAGGGATTGGTCCTCGGTGTCCTCTACAGCCCTGAATAAGAATTTGGGCTCAGTCATCTGGAAATGAGAGCGGAGGGAGGTGACCGGACCGTATTTGTTCTGGCCATGCTCGATGAAGCCGCTAATTGTCCTTGGCCATGTAAAGCAAACCTACACGTCCGATCCCTTTTTCATTATCGCCGCCGCGCTGTCTCTTTAAATGATCCTCCCGAATCGCCACCTGCAGCATGAAGCATTCGAGGTCGCCGGTGTAAAACGGGCATAAAGGCATTAGTATGTACACCAGTATACTCTTTCCAGGAAATCTCTTGCCTTCCCTTTATATTTACCTTTATTGTTAGCACTGGATTTCAGACATTCCCTCACACGCTTAAGATGATTCAAACAGATATCTCCTCCTAAAAAAAAAAAAAAATCTAATTCCCGCAAAATGTTTTGGCACGGGACAAATTGCCCCCGAAGACGATTAATGCTCATGTATGGATTGCCACTTTAGCATGACACGCGCTAATGTATGGCATAAAGAAAATGTATAAATCTGACGAAATCACTGGCGCCCTTCATTTTTCAGTCTAATGGGTGTAGCTTTAACAGCTGCTAGTCGCTGTCTTATGGCCATTTATTACCACCCATGTTATCCTAGTCTGCCATTTTACTACCATAGCACAATAAATCAGGGGGCAAGAGGGGGCCAGCGCCCTCATTTGTGCCTGCTTCCAGAGGGAAATATATAGCTGTGTGGAGTCAGTGCATGACAGGCCGAGGTGGATGCTTTGTCTGAAACGCAGCATTGAGGAAGTCAGTTTTAACTTTTTTTTGCCTTTGAGGCCAAATGCTACGGTACATTCCACCAGAAGTACATTGAATCACTACACTATTATCATGCTTACGTCATTTCTTTACATGATCAGTCATGTTTAATAGAGTTACTTGGCTCTGGAGAGCTTATAGTGAGCTGGTCTCTTGACTGCGAGGGATGTCAGGTTATATTAGAAAGGAAAGGGAACTACGTTTTTAACCGCAATCGCCTTTTTTTATGTGCGATATGTTCGCGGCGCCTCGAAACACCGGGGGGTACATAAATGTTTTTGGACACAACAGCGAAGGCCAACACGTCCCCGCTTATTCTTCTTCTTCTCCCCTTCGCTCATCTCCGTGTTCCCTGCGCGGCGTGGCGGCACATTGCATTTAATTTACTAGTGGCTCGACTAAATGTACTGGGGGAGGCGCTCCATAATTCATGAGGGAAGAGAAAGGAGGGAGAGAGAGAGAGAGAGAGAGAGAGAGAGGAAAAAAAAACATGATGAATCTACGGTCGCTATTCATGGATGGCCCCGTGCTTGCCATTGAATGTTAATGGGCAGAGACAAAAGACAAAAAAAAGGAAGATGTACACTGGAAGCATTGATAGAGATTTTAGGAGTTAAAATGTGTTTGTGCATGCGTTTATGTGTCTAAGCCTGATCTGGAACTGGATTCCAAGGGAGAGGGAAAAAAAAAATCTCAGACTTTGCATGAATCATTGCCGATTCTGTTCATGACCATTTCCTTATCTCCATAATTAAGTAATTAACAGTTCTTGGTGCCAGTTAGCCCTGCACTCGGACAGGACAGAGCAGGAAAATAATAACACTAAATCACTGAACCGTTAGAGGATTTTTGGAGAATTGCCGCATGGTAATCAGAGATTAAATGTAATGACTGAAGAAGCAGATATTGGCTTTGGCAAGCGCCGAGAGGAAATATTCTCACACTCGTGCATGCACACACATGCATGCTGTCACAAACACACACTCACACACTCACACACTAATCTAGGAGATGAAAAATGACCACAGGCACTTTCACACACTTTAACATGCTTGCACATGCACGCATGCACAAACACACCCACCTACAGACCTGACCTGTAAATCAACACTTGACAAGATGGAATGCGTTCCACATGGGAATGCACACCGACACAGGGATTTCACTTCATGATCATGACAAAGATACAATTTATATTAGTGCATTTCTGCTGAATTAATGAGCTATTTGGTGTCGTCAATTGCTGAAATTTTGGACAATCTGCATTTTAATTTTTGCATTTCAGCTGAGTGTTATGTATTCTTGTGGCTACCCGCCTCTATTCAATATTGTCGCATATTCTTCAAAGGAGCATTTGTTATTGGTCTCTGTAACCCAGCCACATGAAAGGCTTGACCTTCACTTGCCCAGCTTCCATAAACAGTGATGTCTCGGAAAAGCGAATGGATGCCATCTCTCCGTGTAAGGCTCTCCGCACCTGATCCAAACTCAGTTTATAGTAATTTATTGGACGTGATCTTACGCGCGCCAATAAAAGTTAACAAGCTCACCCTTAAACTCAGGTTTGGACATTTATATGGTTTCCGGGAGATACCATGTTGCATTGCTGAGAGAGAGAGAGAGAGAGAGAGGGAGAGAGAGAGAGAGAGAGATTATAGGAGAGCTGTTGAAAGGGGTGTTGATCTATTGGTCATCCTTTGGTTCCTTGGACTTCAATGAATACATCTTTTCTTTGATCTGCTAAAGTTGTTTATAATGATTCTCTATTAGTGGCACAGTCATTACCCTTTCCCATGGGAGCAATGCACCCCCACCTCTTCACACACACACACACACACACACACACACACACACATACACACACTGGTGCACACATACAGACTATTCATTCCCATCACCAGCAGAATGGGTGGCAGATTAAAAAGAGAAAGTGCACATATCTCAAAGCGGCCATACATCAAGCGGTCTTCGCTGCTGCTTGCTCTTCCTCTGTGGTGCCATTGTCAGCACCGGGGGTGAGGGGTGGGGTGGGGGTCTATGCGTCAGTCTGTGCTGGACTTTGTCATATAACTCTACGGCCCTTTCCACTCTTTTTTTTGGGGGGGGGAGAAATAGGGAGGTCTTTCATTGCGGCCACTGTCTGGGATAGTTAATCCCAGGCCATAATGGGCTTGCTTGAGCTCAACAATGTAGCTGAGCGTGTCGCTCTGATTTGGGAGCCTTGTTCCAATCTGGCTCCAATCAGTGTGTTGAGTTTCTGGGGGCACTGCTGATTTTCTCGCCTCAGATGAGTGATCGCTGGGAGACAGCCGGACATGCGCTGCCAAGCCCGGATCGCATGTGTTGAAATATCACACAATCTCACGCCGAAATGAGCAAGCGTGTACGAGTGCATGTGTGTGTCCGCGCGTGTGTGTGTTCTGCCAAGGCGCCACGGTAAACCAGAATGTACTGGCCAGCCTCCAGTTTCAAAGTTCTTTAATCCTCCATCTGCAGGAGAGCGTGCAGGTTGCATGGAGCACCTCACACGGATACTTTCATACGCGCACACACGCATACAAGCACCGGCACACTGTGATATTATGCTGTCTGTGTTTGATGTGCATGACTAAAGAATCATCTCATAACGTGGGATAAAGCAGCCACAGTGGGAAGAACAACCTGCTGTTTCTATTGAAGTGCACTTTTCAATGACGGCCCGCCGGATCAAAACAACCGCGACACGACCCCTGTGGCTGGAACACCTTTGTCATTTCCTTCAAAACACACATTGTTAGACATTCAAAAGGGACCGGGAGGGTCTTATTACTTTGTTATAGAATATATCCAGCTGACAAAAGATGAAAAATATTCTTTCTCTGCCGGTAACAGCGGGCGAAAGTGAGAGAGCGAGCGAGCATAACCTTGGCGGTTGGTGATGCGCTGACCCGGGTCACTTTGTCTGATGTATGATGCGGCATCACAGAGCACACGGCACATTTATTAGACTGCGTAATGATAAAAAGATAGGGGGAAACGGATGACGGTTGAATTGGAGCCCACACATGGAGACGAGGCCTCTGCTTCAGTCTCCTGGCGGTAATATCATAAAGTAGGCAAGAGGAGACGCTCCCCAGGAATACAAATGTTGCCTTTAAGTTGGAAACGTGTGGCCCGAGACGTGCCACCATATTGAAGGGGGGGGAGATTTAGCTCTTTAGCCGATTAATCTCTGTCATCATCTTGGCATTGTGGAGAAGCAATTTAGATGGTAAATACAGTTTGTATTCCATATATCATCTGGTTGGTGCCGTGGCATGCCGAAGTTTGGCTGCACATGTAGGGGCTAAGCAAGATTTATGCTAAATAAATGGTCTTATGTGTCATTGAGACTTTTTTATCACGACACAACAAGGAGATTTTATAAGAGCATATCTGAATTTCATTACCTGTGGCGAAAGTTTAACTTGTGGAGTAAAATGTCTTGAGGTTTTAGCAAAGTGAGGAATATCGTTATGCCTATGCTACTGTAAATGTTTAACAGAGATGTAAAGCGCTAATGAGTGAAGAATACTAAAAATTCTATGTAACTATTCAATTAAAGGCACAAATCCAGTTTGTTGTTCCCAATGTGTGAAAATTGGAGTTTTAGTTCTGCAAACATTTCTCGGAGGCAGAAATAATCTCATTGGTCAAGTTAAAACTCAATGGGCGGAGCCAAAGAACCACAGATTTTCTATTTAAGTAACATTAGACTGAAGCCCAATGAAAAAGAGGTAAGAGAGGAAAAAGCTAATATAATGAAGCCTAGCACTATTGTTACTAACTGAAAAAATGCAATCCAGCCATACTAAGTTAACTAGGTTAGTTAGTCTAGCTAACCTTCCAAGTTCAAATTAGCCATACTAGCCAATAGATAAGTAGGTAATTAAGCTAGTTAGGTGACCTTCCAAGATCATGAATGAATGAAAAAAAAGGTCATTGTCATTTATATTTTTTATTTATACAGTATTTTGGCCAAAGTTTCTTCTTTATCATTCAAGTTTAGCTAGCTTGCGCTCCAAAAAAACTGGTTCTTTTTTCCCACTGAGGTTTAACTCAATCAATCAATCTCAATCAAATTTAAATTTTTTGCAACCCTAACCCTAACCCTAACCCTATGTAACCATGACCAAAGCCTTTCCCTAACCTTAACCAAATTGTTTTAGTTGCCAAAACTGAACCATAAAGTTGTTTTACTTGCCTAAACATAACCGTTAGCCAACCTTTAGCTGAAAATGCTGCATCTAATTCATACTGTTGTCACAGAATCCAATCCGTGGTGGAGGTACGCAATTCTCACACAATTCGCGTCCACAGCACGTAAATCTGCGTTTCAGAGTTTGTGCTCATTTTACGACTTTTTATGAGATCACGTTGAGATTATTTCTGCCTCCAGAGCAGCGCTGCCTCTGACAAATGTTTGTATAACTAAAACCCCAATCTGCCCAATGTGGGCCCATAATGCCTGATATTAGACCTTACTTATCTTGTGTCATAACCACCTTCGCAGAATGAAATTGGGAGGATTTTTCTCAGAGCTGCTTCACCACGCCTGGCTTTCCTCACATCTGACATTTAATGAGCAATATTCTTTTTGGAGCCCACCCAAAATTGAAGCTGCTGCACAACGGACCTATAGAATGAGATTATCTATCCAGAAGCCATCAAAAACTGTGGGAAAAGGGGAAATGTTTATATGGAAATTAACATGCGCAGTCCCAACTCTCCCTTGACTACAATGTATGAGATCTACTGCCTTAATATCTCTGTTTAAACCATAAAGTCTGCCTCTTTACAAGTCCTGAGGAAACCACACTCAACTGGCCCAGTGACAGAAGTGACTTGATATTGAACGCATGTTTCATATTCAGTAGTCAATGGGGTGAATAGTGAATTGTGCTGCAGTCTGGCAGGAACGCATACAGATTGTCCCCTCTGTGTGCATAACAAATGGAAAACAATTTTACATATGGTGTTCATATCACATCTGGAGCTAATGGAATATATATGAAACACGGGGTCGCACTGAGTGATGGAATTTTAAATCGTATTCTACGCGCGAACGCCTCCCAGGGCGGTCTTCAGCTCCAAGAAGCTCCTGTATGATGAAGAGACAACGTGGACGATTTTCACGGCAAAGCTCGAAAAATAACGCGCGAGCGGCGGATGCGGAAATCGAGCTGCTCTCCTCCTCTATTCATATCTACCAGGGACTCCCGGGGAGGGTGATGTCATCCTCAGACGCTACACATGTTGACCTTACATCCCCCCTGTAGTCAAATGAAACCCATGTGCGCAGACTGGAGGGAGCGTGGCCTCGGATAATTGACAGCGGAGCGGCTTTGAAATGCTGATCGAGCACAAGCTTGCCCCATAGCCCCAGACTGTTGGCTCTGCACGGAGGAGGAGGGCGTTTGATGCGGGGAGGAATCCTTCAAGGCGCTCTTGGTGATGCGGTTACAGTATCATCACGCATCAGAATTCAAGGCCACCTCTCCGGAGACGCTCCGGTAAAAGGGGGGAAGATGTGAGCGGCATTCATTAGGCATCAGCGCTCCATTAAAGTCTCCATTTTGGTTCACAGTTCCTGGTGAGCAGCAACTCCCATTTTTCCTTCCATCGTCTTCTTCGCCAGCTGCATGTTCTCCTATCTGCAGCTCGTTCACGCCATGTTACTCTCTCAATGAGATAGCGCTTCGTGGAGAGATTAGGATCACATTTGGAATGAAAATTTAGAGGCTCATTAATTTTCAAATCACCCTTTACATGCCAGCATGTTATTTTAGCACGGTTCGTCTCGTTTACAAATTTGGTAAATTTTGTAAAATGCCAGCTACATCGGTTTCATGATTACACATGAAATTGGAAGTCAATTCCATAAATTATCTGAATGCTTGTTTTAGCGCTGTAATAATTTCCTAATTAAACGTCGGTGACAGTGATATCTATAATGGGTGAAGGCGTATCGCAGGGCAGAAATTGAAGATTCTACCATTGTCTCGTCTCGCCAATAACCCCAAACAAGGTCAACGCGATGGAGGTCATTTGTCTCCCCCCCTCCACCTGATGAGAAATATTGACCAAGGAGATGTGGAGAACCAGGGAAACTTTTTCACTTTGACATATAAGTGAGCCAGTACAGTGAGTCTGGATTAAAAGAGTTGATGCGGCGGAGAGAGCTATCAGTCAGGATGACGGATCGGGGAGCGGGCCGGGGGGGTTATGCCGGGGCCATTCGCGCCGGACCTTTTTTTTTTCGGGCATGCGGTCAATAGCGACAGACTGGAAACCTATAGGTCGAGGCCGGCGGACAAAAGCGATGTGCTTCCCCTCGTCTCGTCTCCGGTCAAATCTGTCCCCCGGGAGCCCGGAGACCTTCCAACATAACTCAGCCCCTTTGACCTTTCAACCTCAACAAGGCCTTTCCTGCTGTGATGGATGGCCCCTGCTGCGTGGCTCAAGTCGCATGATTTATAGGCAGCTGCAAATATTTACTTTCCACCCCCCCCCCCGCCCTTCCCCCCTTCATCCCTACGTTTGATTGAACCTTCATTTCCCCAGCTCCTTCTCACTCAGATGTTCATCTTTTCTTATCAATTAGCATCCTCTGCCTAGACGTGAATCCATCCTGCGCTACGAGGCCCACCCGGTGCAGACTTACAGATGGATATGATAATCATGACAGAGGCTCTCCCTCTCGCTGATGTGAGCTCGCCGGAGTAGTTTTTCACTTTTTTTTTAATAACCATGTGTCAGGATGTGCGTTTAATGGTTATCCCGACTCGACTTCCCCGGGAGGCTAGAGGCTAAAATGTATTTTGTGTCCAAGTGCTGTATCACAGGTGTTTTGGGACACTCCCATGGTGAGCTAACCTTTCCATGAACGTTATGAAAGACTCAAATATCTCTCTTGGTTATCGACTAAAAGCACATGAGGGACTCCTCTCAGTTGTATCAGTGGAGGTCTGCTTTAAAGCGTAATTCTGCCCATTATTGACCTGAACCCTATTTTCCCATCTTTTTCCATCATGCTGATCGATTCTGACCAAAATCTGGACAATTAACTAACTATAGACCAACTTATGTCTTACTTGCCAGGATGTGCAGCTCTCCAATACAGTCCTATAAGACCAATGGACACCAAAAAACCTCAAAAGCATCCAAAGCATGTCTTTTTCAACACACTGATTGCTCACTCTGTAATGAGTGAGCAAAAAGATGAAAATGATCATGATCTTGGTAAAAAGATGAAAATGATCATGCCTCCTTGTACAGTTTTGATGCTGCCTTGGCCATTGCTTTAGCACTTCTTTGTGTCACTTTGAAGCTGTAAGAAGCTGTAAAGTAGTGCAAAATAAATGTGAAAGTTGTCAGGCCATGGATAAATTGAAAATTGATGTCCCATTACAGGTCGAAAATGGACAGAGTTATGCTTTAACACTATGCTAGTTTACCTTTTCTTCATGCCTCTTCGTCCGCACCTCAAGCACTTTTACCTGAGAAATTCCTGCTCGAATCCTGTGGGTCTCACCTGCATTCACAGGTATTCCATGGAATGCATAGCATAGGCCGAGTGGAAAATTACAGACGGCGAGGCTGTATAGGGTAAACTAGGCCAATGTGTTACATAATAAGCTGACAGGTTAGAACGGTGCTTGTAGCTCCCTGCAGATAAGTGACCCAGAAATATCAGCTGCAGGTTTATGGCACATACTATATTGCATACAGCTCTCCCTCTCACACCGTTTGGCTGGTTCCCCTCTCTTTCTACTACATGCACTCTGTGTTCCTGTCAAGAATGAGAAGCATTTTAATGACACTGAAGGAGTTGAATATAGAGCTTTTTTTTTCCTGTTTCCTTCCGAGCCAAGTTCGGTGTCAAGGTGTTTCTTCGCTCTGTGAATGAATGAAATGTTCTCACACTGCACAGTAGCTGCGAGTCGAGACAAAAGGTTAAGCTCGGTATAGAGGAAAAAAAAATCATTATTTAAAATAAAAGCAACCCTAATTCAAAACAGATTTTCTGGGCCACCAGTTTGCAGCGCTCCAATCCCCATGGAAATATTCATTAAGTATGACCAGTTGTTTGGACAGCAGCTGCTCCATGTGTGGGACAAGCTATCTAAACCAGATTTAGGAGGCTTCACTTTCCCCCCATCTCCGACAAATTTAGTGTGACACCCATAAACCCCCCCCATAGAGCTTGAATGGGCTATGGGCATGAGCGCTGAAAAGAAGGATAAGTGTATTTTTACAGGGGAAGAAATAATACAAAATAGCTTTGGGCCAATTGGAATTAATTTAAATCGCGCACAAAACATCAGTGGATCGCTTCCGAAATTTTCCCTCCCAGCCAGCTGTGATGTTTACAACTTTGACTTGTTTTAGATTACACGCACACACACAGGTTTTTTTTTTTTCTCGGCGCTACCAATGGCGGAAAGAAAGAGAAGAGACGAAGGGGAAAAAAAACGGAATAATTAGACAGATCAGAGGAAGAGATCCTTCGCTAGAGGTCATGCGGCTGATAAACGATAGGCTCGCCTGCGATGCATGTTAAGTGAGTATCGGTGTAATTATCCGGGCTGCGGCGCCGTACGAATGTGTGTAATGTCACGGCCTTTCTTCCCCTCCTCCCCCACCCTTGGGCGCTTTCCCTTCCTCGTCAGACGCTTGGCAGACAGGGAGTGAAGGTCACTTGACCAGAAGAAGAAAGGTCAAGGCAGGGACCGGGGCCCCGACGGCGGTCCAATCGGCCCACCGCCCGGCGAACGGCAAATTTAATTAAGATTGAGAATGACATTTTCTTTTCCCCATCACTTTTTTTTTTTTTTCCCCGGCTTCCAGTCTGATTATCAATTTTTCTAAAAGAATAGGCAGTTCAATCAAACCAGGACGGAGGGCCCCGAGGGGATTAATGGCGGTTTTAGCAGGCTTATTTTCACTTTCCAGCCTCCTCGCGGAAACTTTTCACTCGCCAAAAAATTCTCTTTTTACCTATCAGAGGTTCAAAAGTTCACATGTAACAAGCCGCTTTTAGGAATGCGGAAGATATCTTCATTAAAACATCAAAAAAGTTTTTTGGTTTTTTTTACGATCCCAGGCAGCAGCTCATCCGAAGCAGACCCCCGCCGTCTAAATTGAAGAGGAGCTTGTGCCGTGACAATCTGTGCTTGCTTTGCAGATTCCACGGAGCCAATGGGGGACCCGGTGCAATAAAAGGAGTCCTTCCTGAAGGTTTTGGCGGTACGTTTCTGTGGGCGACACAGAGGAGATCAAGGGAGCGAGAGAACCGACTGGGCAGGCCCAGAGCCTCCTCTCTCTCCGGGGACTCCTCGCTTTAATCACAGTGCAGCCGAGCAAAGTGATGGTGAACTCCACGCGCCTTTGGTCTCCCATGCCCCCCCCACCATCTCTCTCTCTCTGGCTTCATCTCTCTCTCTCACTCCGTCTCTGCTTCCCTCCTCTCCCTCTCTTATTCTCTCTCCGTCTTCACTCCGGCGCTCATCTCCTCTCTTCTTTGCCTCTCTCTCCTCACTGCCCCTCGTGGATTCCGTTGTAAATTTGCGACAGAAGAGCTCATGCGTGTTTTGTTTTGGCTTTTTTTTTTTTTTTAAATATATCGCAGCCCACAGTAAATACATACAGCAACAGCGAGGCGTTAATCGTGTGAAGTGGCTGCTGGGAGGCGAGGGGAGGAAGGCTCTTTCCGGCAGCTCTAATTGAGGCCTGGACGCGTCCCTGATCAGCGATCCTCCAGAGACTGGCTGCCATAAAAGCAGCGCTAGGAGCGGTCATTACTGCACAGGGAAACATATGGTGTCGGGTATCTTCAGACTTCACAGTCCAGTGGCACAGTGGAGAAGTGAAGGCCGGGGACGGGGGGGAGCGGACCGTTATGAGAAATCCTGAAGGTGTTGCACAGTGGAGGGCCTCAGACAAGCCTGTCATTTGCTGCTGCCTGTTGTCTCCACTGTGTTTTATTGAAAACCCCAAAAATGTGCCACTGGCATGGGACCTGCATGCAGATTGAGATGTGTGACTGGGTTTTCTTTCTTTTTTTTTTATAACTCAGGCTGAATTCTTGCTTTCCTGCTCATAGCTTGCTTCTAAAGCAGCGTCTTAGGAAAAATTTGTTGCGATATCACCAAATGTTCAGTTTATATTTTATGTCTTTAAAGTGGTAATCTGCAGGATTTTTACACTCTTATGTTCCTGCATCATGCGTCACTCCCTGTGCGCCAGTGGATTTTTCCCAGAAAAGACCGACAAAAGCTTCCATGAACTGGATATAGGCCGAATCACCATTGTGCTCCATCAATCGGTGCTAGAGCGCAGCAAAACGGACATGTATTTATATGACAATATGACAGATTATTACCCACAGAGTTCACAATTTGATTCACCACAGTGTTGCAGCCACGAAATCCCCAGCTCCTCTTAAAGGCTTCGACAAGGGAAACATGAGCAGTGAGTCAGACAGGCTCCTGTCAGATTTGGCCCTCCGGCTTCTGAGAGCGTCACCGGATTCCCAGAGCGCTTCTTTAGGCAAAAGCGCATATATAGGAGGGAGCGAGAGTGTGTACGCGTACGTTGCTGCTACGACAGCACGGAATTGGGTTAGCTCGCGCATAAAGATACTTTCATAATGTTGTTTTATTGCCCGCAGCAAGGAGCGGCGGAGCATTAGCATTTGAGCAGCGCCCTAGCCTTCCTGCGCCGTAATATGATGCGGAGCAGCGAAAGTGTCAGCGAGTCCTTATCAAGTCGCTGATATCTCTGTTGCTCGGGCAGACGTCAAAAAACAAATGACGGTTGAAGCGCCGTCTCCGTTTTGAAACTCATTTCCTCTTGTGTGTGTGTGTGTGTGTGTGTGTGAGGGAGAGGGAGGGGGGATGTTATTGAAGTTACCATGGTGATTCAATTTAAGCAGCCTCCTCCCCCCCCTTCTTCCTTCCCATCCTCATTTCCTCACCAGAACAAAAAAAGCAAATATTTCTGAGGAGGAATTCCCTCGGTTGTGGGAGCTGCGGCGGGGTTTTTTTTCTTCTGCTTTGCAACCGATCCGGGGCGAGGTTTTGGGTAAATGTGTCCCCCCCCCCCCACCGCCCCCCACCCCCCCACCGCCCCCCACCCCCCAACCCCCCACCGCCCCCCACCCCCCACCCCCCGTAGGGATCCACATTCAGATGTGGCTCCCATCGCGGATCCGCCGAGCAGAAAACACCGCGCAAAACAATGTTAATTTCTGGAATGTTAAGTGTTTTGTGAGGAATTTTAAGGAATAGAAGTCATTAGAAATATGTGGAAAAATAGGCTTTCTATTATAATTCCACGGTAAGAATACACTTTTTTTAGGGCAGCCGATGAACATTAGAACTTAGAGTGATATTACATCAGCTCCTGTGTGTTTTGTGTACTCCACTTTGTTGCTTGGCGCTGAAATGACAGCACAGCAAAGTCAAAGTGTCACTTTGCTCGGACCGGATCCATCCGCCGCAATGGGAAGCCTTGGGTGACATCGTCTGCTGCTGTGTTTATTTGAAGTTCAGACATGAAGGCTATTTTCGTGGCTATCTCCACCCCCGTCTCCACGGGGTCCAATGAGCTCTGTTTTCCTCCCAAATTAGCGAAGCCGGTAACAGAGGGGGAACGTTGCAAACTCCCAAACAAACACTTCAATGGGGAACTGAGTTTTGACACGTTACTATGTGATGACAGCTATTTGCTTCTCTCCAATCACTGTGTAAGTTCTGAATGGGGAAGTCAGTAGCATCAAGACAAGTCTAAATAACAGTGCTGAATGTAAGGAGAGGGAGTTTTTCTGACATTTCTACACAGCTCTATCTATTGATGAAATGCAGGCGTACCATGGCATGCACAGATACAGGCATAGACTGACACACACACACACACACACACACACACACCGGCCTCCTCTTCAGTTTAAGCTCAGCTCTTCCTCTCCGCTGACTGTCTCACAGTCACCATCTGCCATGTTGGAAATCTGCCCTCAAGTCTGAGAGCTGGAGGCTGACTGGGGAGCTGTATATATATAAATATATGTATATAGCTCTCCGTATTTCACCTCTTTAGAAAGGAGATTTGTACTCTCGCCCCCACTGTAAATCACAAATCATTAATAATTGAGAGCGTGAACTCATGATCCAGCACATAGGCCGAACCGAGGAGCCTGCAGCCTGACCCCCGTATCGTGGTTTTCCTGATCCGAGGCCTGCGCGGCGCGGTAATTATAGCCGCCACATGTTCCAGGCGGGTTATACCGCCGACCGGTTGGCGGGACGGAGCGAGAAAACGGGGGGAAGCCCGCGGCCGTGCCAGGGAGAGGTTGACTGGAAGCCACGTGACACTTGTGGCCGTCACTGGGTCTTGAAAGGGAATCCCTTCCTGTTTCCCCTGTTTTGTCAGCCGCTGTAGCGATCCCCATGGCGACCGGGTGTTTACTGTACTGACGGCTGGCAACCACACTGCAACAGGCAGATGACGTGTTCGTATGGTAATGTCTATTTATAAGCTTCAGTGGTAACTCTCTCTGTGTGTGTGTGTGTGTGAATTCTGCAGCAGTGGAAAGCATGGCCTAACCAACAAGACGTCCACCCTGATTAGATGAGCAACTGGTCAGTGGATGATTAAAAAAGAAAAACGTCCAGATCAAGAAAGAAAGTAATGTGGAAACTAAATCGCCATGGCAACAGTATCATAACAGAGATGACTGTTCAGTGTGGGTGGACCTTCTTCCTCTAAGGTTTCATATTCTCTCATATTCTCTCACTCTTCTTATGAGTTAAAACGTTTCAGCTGAATTATGAATCGGTTTAAACAATACACACCTTTTTTCCCTCCCCCATTTCCCTAACTAACATTGTGATTTGTGAAAGTCGGTGGTATCTTTTTTTTTCTTTTTTTTTCCTTTCCTTCTTTAACAAGAACTCATCCTTCCCAAAAAAGAGGTGATTATGCATGACTTTCTTATAAATTCTGAAATAATGAGAGAGATTCCTGGCACCGGCGGAACAGGACCACCAGATAGTAAAGCTCTGTAGAGCTCAATTAAGAATCATCTCTATCATTAACTCAACCTATAAACTATTAATGCTCTCCAGTCATTTTTCATGATAAGGCTCACCCACATTTGAAAATTTCTCATTAGGGCCTAAATTAGGGAGCTCTCGTAGATCAAAATTGGTCTAACCACGTTTTTTTTTTAATTCCAAAATGTAGATTTAATGGAATATCTATCTTTCTCTCTGTCGGTCTATTTCTCTCTCACACACACACACACACTCTCAGTGTATGTGTGTGTCCCAGTGTGTAGATGTGTGCATGTACGGGTGTAAATACATCATACTTATCCCTAGACATGTGAAATGGGTATTTTTATGCATGCATGCCTGTGCACAGGACTGTCATCCCAAGGTGGAAGTCTGCTTGCATGAGTGTGTATGAATGTATGTATGTGTGTGTGTGTTCTGCATGGTTTGATGCACACACACACACACACACTCCCCTCCTGCCTCTCCCACTGCGTTGTCAGATCCACTCCTACATACATTGTCATTTAGAACACACAGCGACCTCACACTCGACAAACACTTCTTCTTCTCCCCTCTGAAAAAGCGAGCGAGGGACGAGCGCCGACTACGACTTGGTACGTATAGAATAACGTGGCAGTCTCCCCGCTCGTGAAAAAAAAAAAAAAAAAACCCTCTGAATTTTAAACAGCTCCATAGGAATGAAAATGAAAGCGATGTTAAAATTAATATTACATTTCCGTGACTTCCTATGCTGTTTAAAAAGTAATGAGACTGAATAAAAAAGCACTCAAGTTAATAGCCTTGAAATATTGTGCCCCTGACATTTCGTCTGCACTTCCAGGAAGCAGACAGTGTTCAAATTGTTGGCAATATAAGCCGCCTTTTACATAATGCTTGTGTCCATTTGATAACTTAATTGTTCCCCGCATTAGGAGGAAGCTTTTAAACTTATATGGGGGGAAAACAGAGGCGAGGATGACAGGGCGGGGAACGTCTGCAGCTTGACAAGTTTGAACCAAATCTGAGCTGAACTTGGAAATATGAGGAACGGACATGCACACACACACACACACACACACACGCCACTCCTCCATTCCTGCTGGGTGTGATCCTGTGTGGGAGTGCGAGCAGGGATATCCCCCTATGGTTTTTCGACTTCTGACTCATAAGCAGCCGCATGTTTTTTTTTTTTTTTTTTTTTTTTTTTCAGTGGAGAACGCTCTGTCCTGTTTTTTTTTTGGAGGAAGCCCCCGTTCTCCGGAGAGGAGGCGCCATAGGTCAGCCTGACCTATGGGAGGGCGATGCAGAGATGTTTTAAGCGGCGGGAGGAGTGAGGTGTGGGACGATCCGTACCTCCAATAACCTCCAGACTCCCGGCCGGTGACCCGGCAGGCATGCAGAGTATTCGGAGTTCATGTGAGGATGCGGGGGTCATTTTCCATCCAAGGCCAAAAATGCTCCAGCTTCTCAATAGTAAACACTAGTTACAGTTTTTATGAATAACTAAGAATGCTTCCAGCAAAGAAATAGCATTCTGAGAGTTCAGCCTGAGCTGTTGAGGCTGTGCAGGATGCTCTTTGTGAAAGTAATTCGGTGTACCACAACTCACAAAACACACATTTCAATACTGTTTTATGCTAAAATGGGAAGCTGTTAGGTGATTTTATCTTGTTTCCAGATCTTGTTTCCACATCACAAAGTAAGCTTGATAGCTTACTTTGTGATATTTTTAGTCAACTTATCTCAATCCATTTCACTTGATACAATGCCAAAATGACTTCTTTCAAGAAATCATCGCAAAACAATGAAGAAAATCTTGAAATAAGAAACTTTCCCCAAGTCAATTTCACTTTTACCGAGGAAATGTCCTGAAACAAGTTACATTATCCTGAAAAAATAGTCAAAAAAATAAATGATCTGCCAGTGCAGCAAGATGATTTCACTAAAGAATTCCTAAAATAAGCTTGATAAGTCTGAATACAAGATAAAATAACTTAACAAGTTAGTCAGTTTTTGCAGTACGCTGTGTTCCACATCAACTAATTGCATGCAATCATATTTCAAAGCATGGAGCAAATCAATCGGTGTCCTTTTCAACGCACACCTACGCGGTTTCATTTCAACACCACTGACTGGGTTAGTAATATTAGCTTTTCAAATTGGTTAAATATAGAGCGAGGGCCTCTGACCTCACCACAAACCCTAAAATGCGTTTGGCATTTCCCTGCATTACTGACAGACTTCTCCACACCTCCTGAAACACTTACTGCAGCGCATGAATGAGATTATTTCCATCCTATTTAAATTTACTGCTCGCAAACAGTCATCAATTTTTTTTTTGTGTGGCTTTCGACTGCGGAGGATTACCGCAGCACCGATGTCGCAGAAACACAAACAAACTGGAGGCTGGAGCTCCGTAATTAGAAACATCTGGATGTCGTTTGGCTCTTTTCAGTCCCGCAATCACGAACGTTCTAACATCTTATTCAGTCATTTGGCCGTTTGCTGCGATTCAGACTGGCTGCGCAAAACAAATTCCTGAGATAAACATACTTCACTCTCAGTTAGAGGAGATGACATGCATTACCAGTGTTGGAAAAACAAAACAAGACGAGGATACGGCGAACATGTCGTCCCCCACAAATGATGCAGGGTCAAATAGACCTGCAATTGTAGCGCCCCCTTTGGGTTAATCAGTGTAATGTGGTGAGATGCATCATTTCCCCAAGTTTTGTCAGAATCAGATCAGAGATGATGCATGTAACAGATGAACTGGAGTAGACCGATAGACCCACAGACATTAACACATACAGTAGATCCATAGAAAATGTAAGCAGGAGCATTTGGGGTCAGGACAGAAAATAGAAACAAGCAAGTGTCACCTGCAGGTCTTGAACGAGGGCCACCTTCTGAGGGATTAAATTACATCTGACAGGTGAATAACCCCAGAAAAGTAATGCAGCGGGGGATTAGAAAATGAAAATAAATGAGCTTAAAGAGACTAATGAAGGATTTAACCCAAATGAAGTGCAGGTGGCTTGCTTTCACATCAGCAGCGGTCAGGTTGCGGAAGATTTCGAGGTCTGTATCGAATCACACACACACACACACACACACACATAGGCCACGGCCCTTGCCTTTGGTATTTACTCACGCTTTTCCTGGGGTCGCCGTGTCGCCGCGTCGAGCCGATGGGAACGTGCCGGTTTCCAGTGTTTTCATTGGCCGGGGGCGTACATGGGAAACGAGAGGCCGGGGCATCCTCTGAGGTCCCACTCCGCCGAATATGAGTGGTTGCAGCAGAGGAACCCCCTCCCTCCCCTACACACACACACACAGCTTCACCACATATAACCCCCTTCTGCTCCGGACATGCGAGGAAATAATGATGTCAGAGCGACGGGGGCTCGACCTTCGCAGCCTCGCTTCATGGGAAGAAGTTTAAAGCGAAGTGACAAAGCGGCCTCGTGGGCAAGAGCACGCAGAGGAATTCCAGCGTGGAAGATCCGTTACATCGCGAGTTCACGAACCGCTATTTTAGTAAATATGTCAGTATTTATGCGCTGGGAGTCCAGAACAATAGCTCCAAATCCTCTTTTGATAGATTAAGTAAAGCACCAAAGGCCTTGTAAGAAAACGAGGGCTTATTTTATGATTAAACAGCTACATGATCAAAATTATCAAGATCAAAGCAACTCCCCGAGTTAAAACCGAATAAAAAATTACTCAGTGGAATTAATTTATTTTCTATTTTCTCTGTTAACATGTATAACTTTGCATTCAGCATGAGGCGGGCTGCATATTCCACAAATTGGCCTTCCCCCTCCCCTTCCCCCTCCCCCCCCTTGTATTTTATACATATGTAATCCCATATTAGCAGTTGACATTGTAGATATTGCTCAAGCTGTGCAGAAAGTTCCCTTGTTAATTTGAGGCAGAGGACTGCGTTGAGTGGCATTTCCTATATATGGAAGTTAAACGCTTCCAGTTAGAGCGGCTGTCAGCACGTGGAACACACACACACACACACACACACACACACACACACACACACACACAGCCTGTTGTGTTATGTAACCATCGTTACTCCTCAGATACAGGAAGTCTGTCTATTTACTGTGTGTGTGTTGCCAGTTAGTAGTCAGCTGCACCACCAAGAGCTCAACCAAGGACTTAAAGAAGCATCCATAACAAAGACAATTCAACACATGCTGCTTTGGGAACATTTTGCACTATACATATGATATTATAGATGTGTAAGCATTAATTATGCTCTATAATGTGAGCTGGACAAAGCTGTTCTTGTCTATTTCTGATGAGAGCAGTGCAAATTTGACCCTGAAAAGCCTACAACTCCCTAACAGCCAGATCCACTGGAGAGCAGGGATCTACCATCTGAATTATTTAAACCTGCCCTGATAATGAGGAAAATAAAATAAAACAGAGCAACATATTACACCGAGAGGGTTTTCACTTTCAAAACAGTCATTAAAAGTTGAATCTGGAAAAAAAAAAACACCCTTGGATACTTTTACACTGTTAGATATTATGAACCTATAATGTTGAATGCATTCCAGAGTTATTTTGTCATGAAGTGTTTACTTTTTTGTTGATTCTGTTGACAACCAGAATGAGACTTTTTCAAATTTCCACAGTCCTGACAGTCATAATAATGTGGGTAACTTTACATTAACAGCTCCTTTGTTAAATTATACCATGAAATGAAGAAATGCAATTCTCCCTGCACTGAACCTTTAAGTTTGGCTAGTTCCAAAAGATCTTGGAGTAACACATTTGACTCATTATAAGCTTTGTATTTGATGATAACAAAACAAAACATACAAAGAGGCTTTATCGCCGCTCCTAATATCAGCACTCCTTCGCCGATGACTTCTCTCTTGATTTGAAACAGAAGGGGGAACTTGGAAATATCAGATTGTGGTCTTTGGCATGAGCGCGCTTTGTTTATCCCCCCCGACACGCAGGGAAAGAGGAGGATGAAAAATGAGGCCGGAGCAAACATTTCAAATCCTAACAAACCACACAACAAGAGCATCCCCCTCTGCCTCCCATATAGGCTTTATCGAGGGGGTGTGGTGCCCGAAACGTCCAGCTGCCGCATACTGAGGGAGTGAATAATAAAATAAATAGTGTTTGAGGAGGCTCACATTCGACATTAGTCATTCATGAATCACGGCTCTGGGGCTGAATAGCACGGGGAGAGACCTCCTCGTTGCTCTGAGTTTTATCCCTGCCCTTTTATGGCCTACCACCAAGCGCTGCTAACCAAAACCATGCCCAGGCCTCTTGGACCGGGACTGGGCCCCAGTCTGACTCACGGCATGTGAGTCTTATTCACAGCTCACAGGAGGTATTTAGAGAGAGAGAGAGAGAGAGGGGGGGGGGGGGGGTTAATCAAAAAAGCTACAGGTTGGCCAGACAGGGAGCTTAACATGGACACGCAGCAAAAATAAAAAACCCTAAAAATCTGATTTTGATCTTAACAAGTGAGAAATTCTGCAAATGCGGTGAGATAATTCCACTTGTTTCCAGTGCAGTTTCACTTGGTGCAGGGATTTTCTCCAAACAAGTGGCAATATCTTGGAAAAGACAGAATAAACCCTTAAATTCCACTTGCATGTTGCGTCAATGTGTCGTTCTGGCTGCGTCTGTACCATACGGATCAATATGCATAAGAACAGCTTTGGTGGTTTTTCGGCATGTGCACAAATGTAAACAAAAGCTGAGCTGGAAAACTACAACACAACCAGACACTGGCACAGTAGGTTACAATTCTCTGCTTTTTGGAGCATGTTTGTTACTTTTAATTTAGGTCTCTTTCAATTTAGCTTATTCATTTTATGATGTTTTACATTAGGCAGTACACCAGAAAACAACCATCAACTTTATTTCTCATTATTTTAATGCACTATATGAGGATATTGAGAAATGAACCTTGATGATTTTTGCAACTGGATGCTTCCATCAGGCACAACGCAATGTGAATGATTGTGATCCATTGATTTCAATGGAAGCATTCTCTCCATGGCTGATAGCTGGAGTGGAGCTTCTGGGTTAGTCAGATCACTCAAGTAGAATAAATAAAACAATGCTTGACTCTTGAAACAACTCGATTTGCATTGGAAGCGAGCCAAATTACCTCACCCCATTAGCAAATTTTTTCCACTCTTTTAAAGAAAATTAAGATTTTAAGACTCAATACTAGATTAAATGACTTCCTAAGATGGATATTTTTTGGACACAAATGGGAGGCAGCTGCATCATGTGCTTGTTTTTCAGAGGTTTTTCCTTTTGGTTTGAGGCCAGGAGGAAGGAGGTTAAGAGTGAAAACACCGTACATTCAAGCAGCCACCAAGCTACAGTATGTCCATATGTGTCTGCACATGCACACGTACGTATGACACACACATATGCGGCTGTGCTATCGCATACATCGCAGCGCACGCACACACTCGCTCGCACACTTAAAATCCATTTCTTCATCCTTTTTCCCAATCTTCCTCCCACCACGGCCGAGGTTATTGAGTGACATTTGAGAGAGAGAAATCACTTTCGGTGGGAGAAAGGAAAAAAAAGAGTAAACCTGTTTAGTCTGCCCCCCCCGCCCTCCTACCCCCCCTCCCTTTGGACCCCCCCCCCCCCCTCTCTCTCTCTCTCTCACCCCGTACCCTGTGGGCAGGAAGCAGGGAGACTTTCACCTTATCCCCTATTGATCTCCCCTCCTGAGCGGTGTCATTTATTTGCAGGGTGATATAAGTGGGACTGATTAGAACAAGGGGGCCTGATTGATTTGCGCACACATGCCGCGCGACAACCGGGGGGAAAATCAGACCTGGCGGGGAGGGAGAACATTCATCTGAGGTTTGTCCAGCCCTCTCATGCCAGCAAACATTACCCTGCATGTGTGTGTGTGTGTGTGTGTGTGTGTGTGAGTGATTGCACGATACACGAGTGTTTTAAATCAGTCAGAAAAGCTTTGAGAGGAGAAAAAAAACCCCAGCAAACAAATGCAATTTGCATTCCAATTTGTTTACAAAGCAACCTTACACACCGTCAAATGATAAGATAAATGATGGTGCGCGCCTTTTATAAAGCACTCCCCAGATTCAAACGCCTGTGATTGATTCAAGGCGGACTCTGACCCTGGCACTGAAGCGCCATTATACACATCTCCAACGTCCTTGTTTGTGCATTATGTCCAGCTGAGTAACTCTAATAAGCATCTTTCACTTGTTGTTGTGTTAGTGGGAGGACCGGAGTGAGATGTGCCCTCCAAACTCTGCCATGATTAAAAGGACCGGGCTGACTGAAGAGCTTGAAAGTTCTCTCGGCTGCTTGTGGCAGCCATGTTTCTTTTTCTGTCACCTCTGAGGAAATTTGTTGCATCTGAGAGGGCTAAAAAGAATAAATCACACCCAAATTCTAACTTGCAACTGACCTCAACAACAGTGCTTGCTCCTTTTGAACCCTTAGACAATAACAGCTTGTGATGATTCATCCTCTTGGTTACTGACACATTTCAACTCAGCTGAAATTCATTCTTCTTCTTCTTTTTTTTTTTTTTCTAAAGTTCTTGGTTGACTTTACTTTAATTAACCACAGAGTTCAGCTGAGAGTCAAAAACCCATTTGCACTAATGATCTGGCCATGGGGCTGAACATTGTAGAGACCCAGACACACGCCCTCAATTTCCTTAAAAGCGGACCGGTTCTTGTAAACAACTCTTCCAGTGGAACATGACAAGTCGCCCCTCCTCATTCAAAGGGCATCCTCTCTGCGTTATGGCCTCCTTAATGAAAAAGCAGCAGGATGGGAAACATCAGTGAAGGTTTTCACAAGAAGCTTCCTTCTAATGTCTGCGGAAGCCAGGGGCTCTAAAAAAAAAAAAAAAGAGTCTCAAGTCTCGCAGCCTGTCTGCTCTATTCCCTCCTCAATGAGTTATTTAACTACACCCCGCCCCCCCACCCCCCCACCCGCTTCTCTCACCCCCCAGACAAACCTTCTCTGTAAATGCCACAGTGATATTTTCACATTGCAAATCTCCCCTTCTGCTATCTCCAATGGCGCTACGGGTTGACCCTGTCTATTGATGAGCCGAGACTGAGCCCGGCCCTGCAGGGGGAACCGGGCCTGTCTTCCAGGCAGCAGACGTTATCATCGCTAAATATCTGCTAACAAGCGGAGGCTCTTAAGCCGCAGCCAGTTTGCAGCAAGGTAAGCCCGAGCAGTGAAATTGCTGCGAATGATCTCGCTATCCTTTTTTATTTTTCCTGACAGACCTCAGTGCTTTTATGTATGCATATATTTATCACGGGCAAATTTAAAGCTGCGCTCGGCAACTTGGAAGCTCCAAATGGCAGTGAGAATTGAAAACTGTATGAACTTCAATACCAAGAAATCATGTAAGGTGTCGCCAGTCAACTACACACAGAATGCTCAAGTTTACCAACCCGGTTGGTCTGTGATGCTTTATACCAAAGGACACCAAAGAGACGAGAGAGGAAAAAGATCTACCCTAAACCAAACCTACCTTAACCCTAACCCTAGATCTAACCCTAACCCTAACCTTTAGTTCAGCTTTCTCTGGATGGAGCGTTCACTCGCTGCTCTTTAGGAGACAGCTTTTAAAAGAAGATTTCCTACCAGTGACCATACCAATTCCAGAATGTCATTAGGGCAAAGGGGGCAAATCTACCCCATCTCAGTTGGTTGGGGATGGGACGCTCTTCTCTGCTGCAGCCTTACTTGTGATTAAGGCTGATGGGACGGATGTCTTTTTACATAAAAATCTTGCTTAGTGCTGCTTTAAAGGTAACAAATGTAATTGATTACCTCGGTGTGTGTGCGTGTGTTTGGGGGGGTTGGGTAGAAAATTGTGCGCATGAATCACTTTAATCGCAAAGCACATTAAATACACAGGAATTTGTCTTCATGATATCGGTGCAGAGACAAACTGACAACTTCCTCTTCAGTTTCATAACACATTATTGACACAAAGTATTACAAGAACAATAGGACCTCAATGGGACAGTAAAGGGTACAGTACCAAACGTATGAAAGACAGTAAATCACTAGTCTCAGCACGTTTGAGAGGGTTTAGTTCCATGCCTCTTGCCTGTCTATGGACGCACTGTTGGTGATTGGGCCACCAGACCAGAATTGTGTCATTTGCAACCTTAAGCAGGTTGATGGACAGATGGCTGGAGGTACAGTCATTACTGTACAAGGATCTGAGGTCAGGGCCAGAAGGGTCAGGTCCCAGCTGCATGATTCGCCTTTGACAAATCATTAAACAAGATCCTGTTGGAGGAGATCCGGGCCTGTCCAGGTATTCCAAGACAAGGATCAGTGCCATACAGTAAGGAAGTACCAGGTCACCATATCCTTCTTGGGAATAGAAACAATAGTGGATGATGTGAAGCAGGCGGGTATTTTGCTTATGGGCAGGGTGTGTCTGGTGAACACCAAGGCCAGTAGGTCAGTGCATGACTCCACCAAGTCCTTAAGCTTTCGGAATGTTTTGCTGCTGGAAAGAACCGGGTACTGAGTAATATACAATAGATATTGAAAACTGTATAGTAGAAGTAATAGGAAAATTGCAGTGATTCAACCAAATTCAAGGTCTGGGCGTTGGAACAATCCGTCCAAATTCTGTCTTTCTCGCCATAACTACAGCAACTGATCTTGAATGTCCTTCTCTCTCTGGAGGCCCGAGTTTGTTCCCTAATGCTTAATGTCCATCTCTCTCTTTCTCTCTCTCTGCCTCTCTCTCTCTGTCTATCTCGGCCTATCTGGCTCTCCCTCACTTATTCTCCCTGCATGCATATTAATGAAGTGTGTCTTGTTCTTCACTGCCTCAAAGTCGTTTATCCTAATGTGGGAGGAAGTTGCAGCTTTACCGGCCTCCTCATGACTTATTCAGGATAATGTGCGACAGTGACGCTCTAATGGCTTCCTGTTGCAGAGCCACTAACAAATGGCGGGCCTGTAGTGTCCGGCAGCGTCTGATTAATAAGCAGTGTCAATCGATGGAGGTGGCCCGACCCCAGGGGCGATCTGTGGGGAGGAAAACAGAAGGGACAACAGTATGGACAGGGTATACATAATGGACCATATGCTGGGCCAGCTGAATATATATATGTGTGTGTGTGTGTGTGTGTATTTTGGGCATTTGGCTTGACTCTTATCCAGAGCGACTTATAATGAGCGAGCAGGTAGGAGTTAAGTGTCTCGCTCAAGGACACTTCAACAGGACACATGGCTGTCAATGGACACATTAGCCTTTTTTGGAGTCGAACTTGGGACCTTCTGATTATGGGATTGTCTCTCTAACTGCTATTAACCAATCCACCACCCAGCCATATATATGGCAATTGCCACTCAAATTACACCTTATGTCCCGGCAGTATGAAGGCTCCACGATTTATGCTGATGTTTTTGCATTCATTCATGGATGCATGCATTGTGGAAAACATTACTTAGACTGAATTCATAATAACCCCCATTTTTGCCATGCAGGTCTTTGTACTGAGCAGCTTTTTTCCCCCCTGTTTCCTTGGCATGCTGTTCCCTCTTAACCGTATTGACCCCGCTTAAAGCAAAATACACAAAAGTCCTGCAGTCTGGTGGTCAGCCAAGACATGGAAAACCCATCAATAAAACTACAGAGCCAATACACATAGGGGACAAGGCACATCCCTGGAGCGTTCCTTTTTTAAACGGCCCCTGCTCCTCTCCCGGTAAACTCCCAAACGATGACAAGCCAATTAACCTGCATCATTAGTTTGAGAGGAAGCCCTTTTAAATGAAACCACAAGGCAGAACTTTAAGGAGGTTTTGCATTATTGATCTAATGTCAGGGCCGGAAGCAGCGGTTGTCATTGGGGAGTCGAGGCAGGCTGGAGCGAATTACTGTAATGGCTATCTGTGCCATCTGAAAATCAGCTATCATTGTTAACCACTAATGGGCTGTAACATACTGTTAGTGTGCTTGCTAATGCATTACAGATTAGCTGGATTTGGTTTCCTCCTCTTCATCTGCTTTGGAGAGCAGAGATTTGAAGGGCATTATTTCTGTGCGGATCGCGCAATAAAAGTGATTTCCACTTGAAAACTACAGTAAACATAATTCATGGATTTTTGAAACCTGACTCTGTGCCATTTCATACAAGAAGTACTCCTTAGTCCTTCATAAATGAGTTAGATATCATGAGTTTTATCGTTTGGTGTATTGCTCCCAGTCAACCCTGATGGTAATTTCCACCGAATGGGCATATCCTTTTACATTTAATAAATAAATGATAGCTAAAGTTTGAAACTCTCTTTTCTGTGGTTCCTTGCATATATTGTTCATGATTCCTATATCAATTTTACTGCCACAGAACCAAACCTTGGCTGAACCACTGCATTTTTCACACTCTTAGGCCTGTGGGATTAACAATAAAAAATATTCCTTTCTCCCTTACCTCACATGTATATTTGAGTATGAGAGGGGAAATTCTCTCAGATCTCATCACCTATAAAAATGGTCAGTTTAAAGCTGAGTTTGATATCACACCCTCACTCATTGCAGTGGATATGGTCTTGTACTTTTTAATAGCTTGGGTAACGCCACGTTTTTCTGGTAAAAATAAAGATTTAGATCAGTAAGGACGTCGTTACTGCCTTCACATAAAATTTGACGTGACAGGCGGCACATTGTTGATTTTATTGAACACAAGGCACCAAAGTTCCCTTTAATTTCTCAACCGTTTTCTCGGGATGCTTTTCTTTTAGCGTGCCCTCGGTGGGGGGCAGGGCGCGATCTCGCTCTTCATTAGACATGTACGACACGTGCCTCCCTCGCCAAAGTGATAAGTAAGCAAAAAAGAAACCCAATTCAGAACATGCTGCTTTGCCGTGGCGATATTCCCTGCTTCTGTGTGCCACGAGCGAGCCTCATTACCTTCAAAGAGCATTTTCAAACAGCATTTTGGGAGGGCTGCCAACAGTTTTTTTTTTTTTTTTCTCCTCAGGAAATTTTCAAAACAATTTGGTTTTGCCATCTTTATTTTTGTGATTCTCGTATTGAATAATTAACAGTGTTCTCTCTGCTTTGCTTCACCGAGCCCTACCCGCAATTCTCTGCACACAACCCCTCCCCCCCCTTCAGTTGATTGCCAACGACAGAGAGACAGACAGACAATAAATATGAAGATATCACTTCTACGGTTGGACATAATGTTCAGCAAGGATAAGGACCTCAGGTAATTACCAATAGAGGGCTAGTCATTATCCCCAAGTGGTCACAAGCACAAGAAACAACATATTGAGTGCCATTGACTGGATTAATCAATTTTACAGCCTCTTGCTTTTTATGTGGCTTTTCAGGTAGGACATTTTAACATCCCTGAGCTGCAGAAAAGAGAGAAGCATTCAGCACATATTTTCAATACAAAAAGCTATGGGGGTTTATGCCTCTTGAAGGGGTTTAAAATGAACCGTGGACCAGTCGGTGCTTTCGAAAAAACGAGTTGGAGATGAGCTTTAAAGACAAACGTGCCCAACCAGACGTAACTCAATTTGCTTAAATATTCTCTGACTTCGCAGCAATATCAGCCAGCTCAGGCCCGGAGTTATTTTCCCTGCTCTCGAGCAGAGATGCAATTATAGATGCTCTGTTATATGTAGAGGATGACTGTATTTGTGTTTCCACGCATGCATGCACACTTGCAACGGGTGGACAGGCTACATCTGTGGATCTGCACGCACGGCGGATTGAGCATTCCGAGCACTACAGCGCTCCTCTCTCTCTGCCTGCTGACTGATTGCTGCCCCTGTAGGCAGGGTTCACCTGGCCGCCCCTGCGACCTTTGACCTTTCCCTTGCCGTAAAACCCTGGCTACACCATGCATTCTGTGTTGAGGATAGACTGCGAGCGAAGCCAGGAATGTCACATTTTGAAATATGTTAACTAGTTCGGATTTGAGGCGAAACATCCCACAGGCGTAATCCAAATGGAATCACCCTTGTCTTTGTAGACACACATTCATTGTGTTTTGTTTTTGTCCAGAGTAGGGTTCATGCTTCCATGGCTGCCAAGGTAGACAATCAGCGGGCCAGGCAGACATGACATGAACCACAACAACAGGCGAGCGAGGAGAGATTTTGTTCCATAACCTTACAGTGCACGTCTCTGTGGGAGTTTCTCCTCACGGAAGACTTTTCCAATCATGACACATACTTTCCCTATTGTGGTGTTGAGTGTCTGTATCTGAAGGCCTGAGCCATAAACTCCAATGAGGTGTGAATGACCGGCCCTGAATAACACAAATATGAATCTCTGTGTTTTTTTTGTTGGAAACAGCAGTAGAGGAATTACAATGAGGATCAAGCACACTAAATATACACTGCCGGTCAAAAGTTTGGACACACACATTTTTCTTTATTTTTACTATTTTTTCACATTTTAGAATAATAGTAAAGACATCAAAACTATGAAATAACACAAATGGAATCATGCAGTGACCAAAAAAGTGTTAAACAAATCAAAACTATCTTTTATTTTAGATTCTTTAAAGTAGCCGCCCTTTGCCTTGATGCAAAGGCAAAGGCTTTGGAAAGAAATTCATACATAGGCATCAACTTCACTATTTATATTTGTCTAAGAAACAAATTTCAAGCATTTAAGCATAAGCCTTTAGATTAAAATGGCTTTAAGAGAATGAAAAACATAGTAGATTCAATCGGGTGTGTCCAAACTTTTGACTGGTAGTGGAGATGAAATGCAACACTTTTGGCTTTGGTTATTTTAAACAAACTGATTTGTAAGTATCTCTGGATTAGTCGGTGCTTGAGCTAATGCGGAAAGATGCACATTTTCTATGGCTTTTGGAGAAAGACTGGGATTTGCCACCCGCACTGCAGTAATCGTTAGACACTGAGGCTTCCACAGATGCACTTATCTGTCTTTCCCTGCATTCCTATTCAAGTGTTTGGGGGCAAACATGGTGACCTGGCCTGCAGTTGGGGGCTGCCACCTCTGATGGGCCCATATCTGATAGATCAGGGTCTCTCTCTCTCTCTCTCCCTCTCTGTCTCTCTCCTGCAGAGATGAAGAGAATTGTCTCGGCTCTCTGGGGGCCTAAATCAAAGTAGACCCCTCTACGACCAGGCCTGGGGGGCGCTGGGAGGACACAAAGGGGGGGCCTGGAGCAGCCTTCAGGTTCAAAGGCCTTTATCACCTCCAGAAGTCGACCACTGTCAACTCCAGTGGAGCCAACTGCCTTTGATTGTCTCCTTGTCCTCTTGTATCTAGCGGGGGTGCTCAGCCTCGACTGACACATGCTAAAGGCTGTTAGCTTTGATAATCAAGCCGGGGAGGAGGGAAAGTAGGAGGGAATACTGCGTTGCCGGACTCCACGCTCAATAACACACACTCATACTGTATATTCAGTATTTACTGTATGTCCGGTGTGGGAAGCCGACGTGCCATCCGTTCCTCTCTGTGATTAATGGCGTCCTTCAGTGTGAGTGCGGCTATCGACGCCTCATTCAAGTGTCTTTGCATGGTTTAACAAATTCCAATGAAACTTGCCGACGCGACCAATTTTTTTCCCCCCACCGAGTTTGACTGAGAATCCCGAGTAAATCAAGTTAATGGCGGCGGGGGATGCAATGGCATCCGATTTTTCCGTGACAGCGTATCACGGCGCGGCGGAGGCACATGGAATGTATTCTGAGGATGTTGGGGGGTTGGGGGTTGGGGGGAGGGGGGAGGGCAACGCGCCTCATTGGCTTTCCTGTGATGTCCTCGGCCGCTTTGAAGATGTCCTCCAGCTCCATTCACCTTTGAATTCTTATCACGGCCCAATAGATCAGTGGTGAAATATACCCTCAAAAGTTATGAATTCATGAATTTTACACAGGAATATCTTTCACCAAGTCCATATCACCAAGGGGAAAGTTTCCCTCACTCAGAGGGAAAAGTTGCAGCCTGGAATAAAAAAAAAAAGAAAAAAAAAGAATAAGATAGCAGCATTGATATTCCACGCTAACACTCATGTCATGTTGCCTGGAATTAACTTCATGTAAGGGAGGGCCGTGCTTATTTCATATAAAGGTCACCTTTTTATAGGCCTGATAAAGTTTGAGATCGCGTCTGCCGGCACTGAATAAAAATGATCCACGGCGCTCCTTCGCACTCAGGAGTGCAAGTTCTGCGCGCGCGAGTGAAAAAACAGATCCGCGCTCCACATGTGATCCCCCATGAGAGTCATTAGAGTCTGGTAAATGAGAGTTTGTTATGTTGAAATGCCGCGGCGCGTCTCTGCGTGAGTGTTCAGACGTGCTTAGCGCGGGTGTGGGCCCACGTGTGCTCGCTGCTCCGCTTCTTATAATAGTCCCAGCAATGTATAATAGTACAGCGGTGACTCATACCCACTCGAGTCTGAACTTGCAAACAATCACACACACACACACACACACAGGCATACCTCCTTCCACCGACCCTTACAAATCTGAGAGATGCAGATAAACAGCGGTGATTTACTCCTCTTTTCCATTTTCTTTTCACACCGGAGCGCCGAATTGCGCTCCGATCCCTTCCTGTTCGTACTCTATAAACTTCAGAAGCTGCTGGGAGGTGCGGCGTGGCGCGGTTCAGGTGGACAGTGTGAAACGCTCCTGAGAGATTGCCCGCGAGGAATCGAATAAACAACCGTGATTTACCTCCCTATTATTCCAGGAGGGGGGGTGGGGGGGGGAGAAACCTCGGTCACAGCGGCCTCTGGTCTCCCCGCTTGTGCCGCCCTGAGCCAATTGTTCCAGAGGTGGAATGGAAACAAGGGAAGCAGCTGGAAGTGTGAGAACACACACACCGTGTATTTACAATAGGAAAACACACACTCGCGCGCACACACACAATATGACATCCTCCTCTCTTATCGGGCCGCATCTGTTTCCTGGTGCTGCTTTACGCCGGGTGACGGGTTAGGGTTAGTGGGAGAGAAACGCGGCGGACGGCGTCTCGCCCCGCGGCCGCTCGTGAAACGCTCATCTTCCCCGCGAGTGTTACGGAGCGGACCGGGGTTCAAGGAGGGAGAGCGCTCCTCGTTTATCTCTCCTCACTCCGACAACTGTAAACAGTTGGAGGATGTTCGTCGTGTCCTCGGCAGCCACCGCGGCGGACAATAACAGTTGTGCGGTCATTGTTGATATGCGGTGCGGATGTTAGATGTTGGCGCTGTGTGTTGGCCAGCTTGTGCCCACTGCATGTGTTTGGAATAAGAGTCAACCTTCCAACCAACACAACACTTCAGTTCAAAACACTCAGAAGCCAGTGCAATATTATTATTGTTTTATGTACTACTTATATGCTACTTTCACTACTTCTTAAAGAAACCTATTCCTTAAATCTCTACTTTTTTCATACACTAGTTTTTGTCATGTTTGTGTTGTATTATGTTTTTTTTGCCCTTTATTTATGCTTTTGTCTGCATAGATCAACATAAATGTGATGTACAATGCAAAAATAACTTCATATGCATCCACCATACACACACACACACACACACACACACACACACACACACACACACACACACAGAGAATATTTCAAACGGGAAAACAGCCATAACTGAGAGTATTGGCTATAATGATTGGTATTATGTTTAATGTGACCTGCGTGAGCAACCCACCAAGTGGAATTCCTTGTATGTGCAAGCTTACTTAAGTTTCAGTTGAAAGAAACTCACTTTGCCAATAAAACCGATTCCGATACGACAGATAAAAATGTGATATTCTCAACTTCTCAAAGATAAACAGACGACGAATCACGTTGAATTATTTCAAATTCATTTTCAGTTGCCGTTTAAAACGTGCCAACATTCGCAGTCTGGCTTGAAACAGTAAGTGGAGAAAGAGAAAGACAGAGAAAGAGAAACAGAGAAAGAGAGTAATAATTTGCTACATTGTGCTCTGAGCATGTTAAGCACTATAGCAGAGAGAGCGGCTGTGATGAAGCATCCAGTTTTGCACCCAGCATGGACGCGCGGCGGGATGTAAATGAGACCCTGATTGCATTAGCAACCATTTTCTCCTCTGCGCGCGCGGCACATACAGATGTTGGGGATCTGCAGACCATACACTCCCCTTGAACCGGCCTGCTGGGGTTAAGTATAGCGGAGCGGACCAGCTGTAAGAGATTTACCTCTCCGTCCCTCCCTCCACGCCTGCATCGCTTCATCTCTCCATCCCACACAAGAGCAGCCTCCACCTCCCATTGACCTAAGCCCGCTCAGGTCCAATGCCACTTCTGTTTCCATAACCCAGCTGGACTTGTTTGTGTGTGTGTGTGTGTGTGTGTGTGTGTGTTTTTGAGGGTGTGTGTGTGCGTGAATGCCGTCATGATTCACCTTGCACACACAATGCGTGGACTTGACTGGAGCTTACAATAGGGAGGCTTTTGTTTTGGTTTGGGCACAGTCCATCCCCCCACCCCACCCCACCCCACCCCACCCCACCCCACCCCACCCACCGCCTCTGGCACACACACACACACACACACACACACACACACTCAAAACAAAACAAAAAAATCTCCACCACAGCCCGTAGTGAAAGAGACAGGAGAGTGGTTATGAATGAAAAGAGTGGAGAGGGGGCAGAAAAGATAAACGGGCCATGCACAATGACACTTAACAAAATGTCTGAGTCAATTCAAACACGTCTAAATCCTTCCTCCCGGGTTCCCCACTGACGCTCCATTATCCCCGCTCCGCGCAAAATCCCTCTAAATGGAGAACCTCAGAATGGCATCGGGGACATGAAACAAAACTGTCTATTCATCCGCCGATCTGGGTTGAGCCCCATTAGAACCACTCAGGGAAAATTATTTGCATGATGTGTTAAATCTGCCACGCCAAAAAAAAAAAAAAAAGAAGAAAATACTATGTTTTTTTTTGTTGTTTTTCACCCAATTTTCTGCTGAGCGGCCATTGCTCTTTCCCCTCTCGCTGACCTCCCAGTTTCCCCTCTTGTCCATCCTTCATCTCTGTCAGTTTTCCCCAATCGCCGCACGACGCTAACTGCGCCGATGAGTCGATCTTTAAGCAGATCTGGGCTCGACTCTGAAGTACCATCAAGAGGCCGCTGAGCGTATGCATTTCGAAGCATGCTCCAGTGAAAGGCTGTTTGCCCCCCCCTCCTCTCTCCCTCCCATCTGTCTGCAGCGGCATCACAGCACATCCAAGGCGGAAAAAAAAAAAAAAAAAAGATCAATGCCCTGCTTTTGCCAGCTCAAGCTAAGGCATGGAGCTCTTTAGAGCGATCTGCACCGGTTTTACAGTGTAATATACAAAACAAACGGGCTCTGTGTAGGTGTGTAAATGCGCGTTCTGCTTCATTTGTTTTGATCCGCCGCCTGGCCTCTTGCTTTTGGCAGTTACTGTCTGCCACAAGAAGAGCGAATGATTCATTTCTGTGGCTTTAATGTTACACTTAAAGTAGCACGACTGTTGGATGTCACTCCCAAGATGTTTGGCCCTTGAGCTATGGACCATTCACAAGAAAAAATAGTCTTTTCCCAAGGCTTCATGGCTGTGTATACAGTTATATTAGCAGAGCAGCAAATTGGACATTAGATGGCATCTCGGCTGTCACATATCACCGCAAGAACGAGCGCTAACAATTCTGTCAATCCCACCCCGTACTTAAGGCCTGCCAGCAGCCACTTCAGACCAGCAGCTTGAGTCCAATACTCCATCTGACCAAGCTATGGGTCTAATATGACAATTACACACTCGGAGCCGCCTGCTTGCCAAAAGCCCTTGCAGTTAATGACGGGAGATGGTGGTTAATCACATCCTTATGTGGGGATGAGGGTGCGGCTCTGGGGAGCTCAAGCCTCGACGCAACCTGCCAACGCAATTACCTTTAGCAATTACCGCAAGTGTTGTTCAGGACACTCCGGCAAGAGGCTTAAAACAGAGAGGCGTCTGCCAGACTGCGTGTTGGACTGCTGTTGAAACCGTAGCGGCTTTAGGTCAAACGCGAGGCGGTGAATGTGCTGACACGACGCGATTCTCCCCTCATGTCGAACGCGCTCAGAAGTAATTTACCGCCGACGCCAAGCCCAGCGCTCGCAGCAAACAAAGGTGTCAAGGTGATTCGGCGAGGGAAGCAGGAGAAACATGTTCCAAAAAAGTTCCAGATGGAGAGTTATTGGTATTTATCAATGCAGGATTGGGTTCATTGTGGACTGGCTTAAATGTTATCATTGGTCGGGGTGATAGGTGTATGTGCTACATGTGTTTTATCCATATGGAACCCAGAGCAACACATGTTTGTGAATGCAATCCTCTTCATAGGATCAGCTGTCCTCCGTGACCAACATCTGCTAGCCTGTTTCTGCCCCAGGCTTAAGTACAGTGTGTGTGTGTGTGTGTGTGTGTGTGTGTGTGTGTGACTGATTTAACATGGCCAGATACACACATAGTACACATACCCAGCACATCTAATGGCCATGCTTCCATTGAATCTAAAACAACTGCATATATGCTGTATTATAATTGGGTATAAAAGTAAAGTGGCAGGAAAAAGGTGCTCTCAAGCCCAGATTGTCTTGAACTCGAAGAACCCTGGATGTCCTGCTTAATCCCATTGTGTCGCCATAACAGCTTTTACCCCAGTTAATTATTTCCAAATCTTAAACAAATACATAAGGTACAGCCTTCAATTGGATTTCAATGTGCAAGTCAGGCCTCTCGAGGCTGAAACTGCTGCTGTTCTGTATCCATTTTTACTCAGGGTAATCAAATGACTGATAATGCTGGCTGTGTGTTCTCAGAGATGAGGGGAAATGCAGCATCTTAGAAAGATAAGAAATCAGTTCCTGCCTTTTTTTGATTGGATTACATCTGGGGAGGGTAATCCTTCATAGTGCTCACTTTGGGAGTCCATGCAGACCGGAAAGTAAATGTGGAAGAGACAGAGAAGAGGGAGAGAGAGAAATAAAGAATACTAATAGATTATCATCATTTTGGTTCTTGTCATTTTTGTCAAGAAAAAGCACCAGGTCAACAATCTGAAAATGAAGATGATTTAAATGGATACTCGACTATATAACACCAAATTTGCTCCATATTTGTTGTTAATATTACCTTTGATGAATTTGTTTTGTACTGAAAAAAGTTACACTTGGGATAAAGACAATCCCAACTGTCACAATAAATGTGATGAAAGACTAATTTCCAGAAGAAAGAAAGTTTGACCAACAATCATATCACCTCTTCAAATCAACTTTAACTCAGTCTGTTTCAATCAGTGTAATCAGTTAACATATTTGTCTGCTTGGTAGACACAGGAGCCTCTCGCCCCCGAGGTCTGGCTGGTCAGTCAGATGGGTTTGGAGAAGCTGTCTGGGTGACTGATTGACCCTCCTGGACACGTGTTTGACTCCGGGACGTTCATGTTAGATGCTGCTGATGGATGGTCGCCTTTCTTGTCTCTTGCAAACAAGACAATGACCACTTTCTCTTTATGCCCGAAAAGCAAGGTGGCTAACTGGCTTAAATGTGAGAGTAAAGTGATTTTTCTTGGTGTTTTCATATATGTAGTGTGTTTTTTTGTGTTGTTTTCAGTGTCAAGCATTGACAGGGTAACAAATAGAACTGAAAAAAAAAACAATGCAAATGGAATCTACGAGTTATTCCAAGATTGAGCGTGGAGAAAAAAAAAGTCCCTTTCTTCACATGCGATTCAATCTGACTTCAGTGCGCAGCGTTCTCTTACTGCACAAAGCACTTTTTTCGCAGCGCGTTCTTCTCTGTGAAGCAACAAACACTTGTCAGCGAGGCAAATCTTTTCTGTAGCAGGTCCTTAGATAATAGATTAGATTTGCAAAGAGCGAAAAGTTGTTTACATTCTTTGAGCCCTTGTCACAAAGTGCAAAGCCGCCCGAGGTGAAATGAGTCACTGAGTCTTTCTGCGGGGTCACGTCAGGTACTTCTCCTCTGTGTTTAGAGCGCCTCGGTATGCGACCTGCACAAACTCGCCCCGTGCCTCTCTTAGCACCGACAGAAAAATGAACAGAGGCTTGATCATTTCAAAACATATCGTCATTGCTTTACAAGACAAACAAACCGAACAAATTATCGCCCGTCTTATTATTCTATCAGCTGCTAAATGAGATGATATTGAATTAGATTATGCTAGAAAATGAGGTGTTCACGCCAATTGAAAGTAATCAAGGTGGTTGAATCGAAGGATAATGAAAGCCTCCAGAGCTAATCCGGGCCTGCAGAGGGCTTTTTGTCTGATAATGGTTGTTTGTCAAGTGAATAATGATGAAACCGATGGATAATCGAGGAGAGCACAGCCAGGCGGCGAGGTACTGTAAAGAGGTTAATGGCTTTATAACGCTGGGGGTTGAAAGGTCTATTGACCATATGTTTACATACTGGGTGTCACGGACTAGAGAGCACTATCGCTGTAGAAACCAGTGACTGCACCTAATCCAATGTTGAATATGGATTTTTGCCAAGGTTGGATGACAGGGGCACAATATTGCAGGTCACCATGGGCAATTAAAATCAGGACAGCAGGTAAGCGAGTACATAATTATTTAAATAAGAGAAATTGTCAAATATCCCATTGGCCAGAGTGTTACTTCTTGTTTCACAGTATGTGAAACAAGACTCAGCAGTGATAGCTAGCCCAGATGTTTTCTGTGAATGTAATGGATTATGGGTGTCTAGAATTCCAACAAACCATCAATTAAAGGGGGTTAAATTGAGATATAACTACTATTTCTTTGCATGATTTTGATAAACTAGTTTGTATAGAAAGTGGGTTTAGGAAAAGTCATGGAGGGACATTTCAAAACTGCTGTGCTGAAACATACATCCACTTATCTGGCAGGAGAAAGTCAACTCAACACTTAGGAAAAAAAAGACACAAAGGCCACACACACGCTGTAATCAGATTTACCTTTCACTTAGATTCCCCTATGAGCCTGTAAATCAGCGCAACAGATGGAATGTAGCAGTTCAACACTGTTACAGTTACATAAGACTTAACTCCCGGCCGAAGATAAATGCACGAGGAGCGCCACTTGCTCAGGGTGGAGAAAGAGTTGGCGGCGTGACTAAAGCGCGGCCCATTGACCGATAGCATCTCTTTCTAAGAGCGCTCAAAGAGGCAGCTGCTTTATGTCCGCTTCGGCGTCAAATGGGGCACTCCGTCCCGCACGGGAAGGGGATAAATCAAACCCCGCCGGCCGCCGCTCTAACTCACGCTGGCCTCGCTCCGAGTGGCACTCCGGCAAAAAACCACCGAGCGAAAAAAAAAGAAAGAAGTGTTTACCCCCTCTTCCACTTCAACGTCTTATTTGGTTTTCTCCGATTTTGGCCTTACATGCGAAGTCGGCCGCAACCATCTCAGCCATCTCAGGAATTTACTCCAATGATTGTTTTACTTTTCCTCCTCTTGTGTGTGTGTGTATGTGGGGGGGAGGGGGGGGGGGTGTATATGTGTGTGGGGGTGTATGTGTGTGTGTGTGTGTGTAGGGGGGGTGTATGCATGGCTGCAGGCTAAGGAGTAGTGAGGGAGTTCCCCCACATCTGTTCACCATAAGAGCTTGTTGACAGCAGCGCTCCTCTCTCTCTCCCGGCTCCCAGTTCAGCCCTTCTTTGGATTCTGCTGCCGCTGCTCCTCATCCAAGATTAGGCAGAACACAGTGGCTTGGCCGCCCATCTGGAAAGAGCGGTCAGGTTTGCGCCCTTCGATAAGGTAGAAGGTACCGGACCATGGGAAAATGCAAAAATGGTGTGTTTTTTTAGCGTGCGTAACATTCCCCGATTCAATATTTTTCATCTCGCAGTGAATTATTCTCTATTAGAGGGAGAACGCACGGCGCAGATTAATCCTCATTTTGATCCGATTACTGATACAACAAAAACAAAGTTATACCGGCTCCAAGCAAGATATTTAATTGAATAGACGGGGAATGTATGATTCATTTCACCAGCAGCACAAGTGTGTGTGTGTGTGTGTGTGTGTGTGTGCAGATCCACACCAGACAAGGAAGGATCACAGGCCCACTAAGTAGTTATCTGAAGTTAAGGCCGGAGTGTTTCTGCAGGAGGATTGAAAGCCACCCAAGCCTGTAATTGGGAAAAGGGCCATTTGGACCATCAGAGTTGTCCATTTGTTTTTAAAAGGGGAAAACCGATCGATGGGCGGCATTAAGCAGATCTGCGAGAGATCTAAATGGTTCCACGGTGCCGCAATCTTTACTTCCTGCTGCGGAGATACAGGCCTTTAATGATTGGACGAGGCCCAGAGATAGAAACGGAGCTGTAAAACCGGCCAATCAGATGGAACCGATACGACGCGACACCACTCCATATTGACCCCTGTGTTCTCTCCTTCCTTTAAGAAGGCGCTACGAGTTAAGATCTCCCATCATGCTCGGTCACATACAGCGGCTGGAGCTGAATCAACAATAAACAGGTGACTCAGGAACACCCAAATCTGATCCAGGTTTAATTGCTAATTAGCTTTGTAATGACTTTGGTGGAAAGGTCTTTGCAATTGAAATGTTTGCGTTACATTCATTCCTCCTGTGTCCGCACATGTTTCACTGGTGTCACAATCCTCTCGTTAGACCGGATTACTTCACATCTCCGTTCTCACCACTTCGCCAACGTGCTCACAGCTCTGCCGGCGTCTGGGAGCGTATCGATCCGCTCTTATTGACATGTCGCGCGTCAAGGCAGAGCTGTCGGAGCGGCGGGCCGGAACTTTCCAATAAGAAAAGCGCAAAACATCCGCGCAAAGCCGATGAAATGTTTAAAAAAGAAAAGAGGTCACCTGTATTTTTCATAATTATTAGCGTTCCTTTTTCGTGTGTTCTTGCTGGAAGTTGAATTGAGGTAGAAGCCGCAGAGGATTGACACACCTGCCGGAGCGCCGGAGATGGCAGCTTAAACTGCTGAAGCCATACAAATGGGCCCTCGGAGGACTTCTTCATCTCTTTCTTCTCCTTTAGAGTGTAAAGTTTTCCAACAGCTGGTAGTCAATAAAAAGTGAGTGCACTGGGGCTGTGATTGCGAAGCTTTCCAGAGGTTTTATGGGAGGGGGAAAAATACTGTTATGCAGTTATGACTGCGTTTGTGTGACCTAATTCATATTAAGCATTCTCTGTGTCGTTTCCACCATGCCCGATTAATGGTTATGCGTCATACAGCTATTAATTGAGCATATTGGCAATGACATAGAAAACGCAACATATGTGGTTAGAATGCAGTACTATCTGGATTGGCTTTGTTCCCATATGAACAAGAAGAGAACAAGTGAGCACATCCAACTTGTTTTGGGTCGGCTGCTGGATAAAATAGTACAAATGGAACAAAATATCCGCGCACTCGATTGAAGTTCAAGGTCTTTGTCAAACAAATTATTCTCATACGGCCAACATCACACTGCATTTATGTTACGTCCGGCCTGAATCCCTCCCCAAAAAATTTGTAAGGGGTAGAAGGAGCCTTTTTAGTATTCATGCCCTTTTGGTATTCAGCCTTTTGGCCATCCCTTGTCTCAAGACGAGTCTCACTCTCCTCTATCGGAGTCTCTTTGTTCTGTCTAAAAGTGCTCGTCTTCTACTGAAGCCGCCACTGTTGCCGCGGCTTTGATGTGAGTCGGAGAGACGGCAGTGAGTTCTCACCTGTCAGCTTCCGTGGCTCCCTGAAGGTTGACTTTGAGCCGGTGTCTGTTAAATTGGGATTGATCGCAACAACAGGAGCCACACATTCTACACACCGGAGGGGGAAAAATGGTGCATTTCCTGACAGTCGCGCGGGGGCTTGCCGCCGTTCGCCCGGAAAAAGCCACCGTTTTTCATTACGGGCGAGGCGGTTTGATGTGACCGCGCGAGCCATTTGTTTAAGGTTTCATTTTTCTGCGGCACGCCGTCTTGTCAAAAGAGGTAGCGAGATATGTTCAGAATGCCTAATGCCCATATCAATTGAGTGGAAATCGCAACTGAAGGCATATTTGAAAGAACCAGAATGGGTTTGAGCGGTCGTCACTGGAGCGTGCCTGCATCTCAAACCAAAAGTATCACAGCGAGGGAATGATAAACACCCCGCGATTCCATCTTGAGCCACGGCGTCCCGCTCCGAATCAGAAGCCGGACCTGCCTTTCTCCGAGATCTTGGCTCCTCTTCGCCGTTTCCGTCTCGCCGACATGGAGGCCGCATACCAATTGTCAAACTTCATACCGGAGCTGTCAGCTTCCCACGTGAAGGCTGCGCTACAGTGGGAATCGAAATTTCAAGTCTCCCCTGCTCATTTTGCCATTTTCATGCGGTTTCATTCCACTGTGTCCATTGTGGGAAAGCCTATTCGCTCCTACAGTTCGGTTGAACCGAGTTGAAAGCAGCGAGCTGATTGGTCCGCTGGGGGGAACGGCGATATAAACAACACGAGAGAGTTTGTTCGCTTCCCTCTTTACAACTAGTGTAGAGGCGCGAGCCAAGGAACGCCCGATCCCAAGGCCGCTTCTAAAGCCATCATTGATCAAGATAGAGGGGCTTTTTTTGGGGGGGGAGGGCCGCGGAATCTCAAATAGAGGCTTCTTATCTGCCGTGATAAATGTGAGAGAGGATGAGAAGAGAGACAGAGAGAGAGAGAATAGAGAGGTGGGAGAGAGAGAGAGAGAGAGAGAGACCATTAAAGGAGGAGAAAAAGGAGAGGAGAGCCCCCCACGGATGCTACTGTCAGCTGTGGGAACCCAGATGAAAGTGGTGCAGCCAGATACCAGCGCTCTTTGATCGTGCCTTTGTGTGATAAACATCGCGCCATGCCAGCCGCGCCGCTCGCACCGTGCCAGCCCGGCTGTGAAGGTGAAGGGCTTTGAGCAGGCTTCCAGCTCGGCTCTGCTCGGGACCAGCAGGCGCTCGCCATGCCAGAGAGCTGTCTGCGGCACAGAGCCCTCTGAAGAGCACGCACGCACACACACACACACACACACACACACTCCAACACACACCGACAGATCCGCGCATTCTCCGGCAGATTGCTCTCTCTCTCTCTCTCTCTCTCGCTTTTCCCCTTTCAGTGCCTACACTTCTCGCTCTACCTCTTTCTCTATCCTCTTTTTTTCCCCTCTTCTCTATGTCTCTCTCTCTTTCATTCTTACCTCCCAACCCCCAACGGGTTTTTTTTTTTTTTTTTGTTGGGGGGGGGTGGGGGTGGGGGGGTGGTGGGGGTTGGGAGCAGTATTCAGAAGTTGCTCGTTAAAGATGCAGCCTCGCTTCCACAGGCAGCCGTTCCCGCTGAGGAGCGCGAGTCCCATTTGAACCAATAATCATCAAGTTTTCAAAATTAAAAGTGTGCGAGGGAGAGTGCGCGCCCGCTTTTTTTTTTTTTTTTTTTTTAACGGCGCGTCGTAATCGCAATACGGCTGTTGAATATTTCATATCTGCCGCCCCGCTTTGAAACGGGCGCAGGTTCGCAATGTTAGGTGTAACAAGGGAGGAATGAGGGAATTCTGCCAATGCCTCCTGCATAAATCCTCACCGCTTTTTTTGTGTGTGTGTGTGTGTATTTTTTTTATCCGCAAACCTGTGCGAGCTACACATTTTTTTTTTTTTTTTTTTTACGGTATAAGGCAATAACAATCCGGCTCTGAGCTTCAGCTGTGCCTACTGTAACAAAGCCACATGGTGATTTTGATTCACTGAAAAGAGAACAGGATTACTCTTGCTTCACAGAGAGAGAGTCAGTCTAGTGCGTGTGTGTGTGTGTGTGTGTGCGTTTGAGAGAGAAGGGGGGAGAAAGAGAAAGATGGGGGAAGAGGGGAGGAATGCCATGCATGTGTGGGAAGTGGTTTTGGCTGGGTTGGAAATTAATGATCTCAACATGTGCTGTAGTCGAGATCCATCAGAAAGAAAAGTGCAGACAAAAGCACTTACTGTACAGCCACGCAGGGGCCGCAGATGGAGAAAACCGCCAGGACTTGCGAGACAGAAGCCGCGGAAGAAAAACTTTTGAGGAAAAAAAAAAGCGTGTTCTTATGTCAACTTTAATGCCGGGAAAGTCTCGAGCGCCGGCTGATTTCTTAAACAATGGCGATGAACGGCGGCGGCGCTCGGCCTCTATATACGCCGCGGTCCGCTTATTTAACGGAAGCGAAGAATCCCTTTTACCGGCTCTTCAGACGCGCGAGACGTGCCAATCAGCCCGTCTCCGCGGCAGTCCGTTACATTTAAGTGGGAGGGTTTGACACGCGAAAATGACACCTCCTCGCCCGCCGCGCATATGCGACGTCTCTTTAAGCAATGCATATTTCACGCAGATGGCCGGTTTATGAATATGCGACCCCGGGTTCATGATGCGTGGTATATAGCGGCTATAAATGAGTCTCATAGCCTGCAGGATAAATACAACACTGTTATTGGCCTGGGTGGAGGCAGCGCTCATTGGAACGTCCTGCCAAATGTGCGAAACGGGCGGATGAGATTGCGCCAGACTATATGAAGATTTAAGTGGGAAGTGACATGGGATGTAACAAAAAACACATGAAGGTTATCTCAGGGTTACAGGCCAACACTGTGTGTGTTTTCCAAGAGAGGGAGAATGTTGAATTATGGATCGGAGAGCATCGTCCGATATTCCCGAGCAAATGCAACATATTGCTGTTGTCGTGTGAAATTCTTGTTACTGCAATTATGGTGATTTTCGTGTTTCAGCCTCAGCTGGAGGATTGCATGGTCCTGTGTAGGTTGAAAGAACTGATCAGCCCTTGGGCTTATGAAACCCACAATCAGACTGACTCATTTGCCAACTAAGTGTACACATGCAAGGACTTTGACTGGGTGGGTTACTCACATAGGCCACATTAAATAGAAATACAATGGATGAAATAGGTGTTTTTTCTATGCAATGTACACATGGTCTCTGTTAGTACCTGACTGACTGCACAGATAAAAAGCTATGGATGTCAGAGAAGTATACCCAGATCTAGAGAGTATTGCACACACACTTTGAGTTCTGGGTGTTTTGAACCCCCGCATGGAAAAAAAAAAGCTGTGCATGAGTTGGAATGGTATAAACAGAGTATAATTAGGTATAATTGGACTACAAACCTAACAGAAAATGCATAGTTGTCAAGCTAAAAGCAAGGCTGTTTTTCACAGTTCCTGAAAAGTTCACATTTTGGAGATGCAGAGCGAAGTTTTCACCCAACAGCGGCAACATTCTTAAACACAATGCCAGTGAAATGTAAGGAATCTACACGCAGCCAATATTTAACGCAGGTATGAATCCTATCTGCAACTGCGGTATGATCGATACCTCCTTTAAGACAATGGCAAACATTGAGTGAGATATCACCAAGTGTGTCAAAGTGTGAAGGGGGTTGTCAGAGCCCGCCGAGCGTATCCAACATTGTCACTGCCGCTTGCCTGTCTGCCTGTGGAGAACATCCGCCGCTGACAAGAGGTGAGCTCCGGCTCCTCTCTCCGCATCAGTTTTGGATCACTACTCTCAATCAAAGCCGCGCGAGGAAGGCCCGCATAATGTGACAGATCCCGTCTCTCTCCGCGCCGTTTGATGCCTGAGTGCGGCTCAACCGGAGCAACCCCCTGTCAAAAAACCTGCCCACAGGCCTAGACACAAAGAGATCCAAGAACACGAGGAGCGAGAGACAGACGGATAGACGGGGAGACGGATATACCGACAAACAGAAGAGAGAGAAAGGCTGGGGAAAAAAAAAAGTGAGAGTGTGTGGTAAACAGGCAGAAGACAAGGGAGTAGACAGGGTGCCTCTAAGCCTCAAAGCTCTAAACTGTTAGATATCTCCCATATACAGCAAATGCTATCAGAGTGTGATGCATAGGACTGCACTTTTCATTAAACAGCCCCTCCGGACCGGCTAAACGCATTTCCAAATAATGGCAGTCAGTTTTAATGACATTATGAGCCATTAAAAAAGCGAAAAAAAACACAGTGACTGATCTTATCATCTCCTTGTTTCACATTGATTGCCAGATCTGATATCTTGTTTCATATCTCTCCCCATCTAATGCAGTAACAGCTGTGGAAATCGGAGCCGATGTGCATTGTTAACTGTGTTTATTGTGGTTGTGTAATTACAAACTGTATAATGCGCAATCTAATTTATTAGATTAGTGGAAGGATTGTAAATCAGTAATTGTGAGATGGCGTGTTTTGCTGGCTGCCTGGCTTCACACGTTGCTGTTGTAAACAGTGCCCTCTAGTGCCTCGCAGGGATGGCTTCCAAGGCTTCCAAGACAGGAGATCTCAGTGACTGTGGAGGCACGGAGGAGATCAGCTGGCAGCGCCGCGTGGAAGACGTGGAAGTCTGGTTTAGGAAGCTCCGTGTTGCTTCTCCCACAGCAGCACTCAATCCTGAGGTCAGACAGGCAGTTTGTAACGGTTTAATGCAAAGTAGCAGTCAATCTTCTCAAGTGAGACGGTTTGTACATAAAGTATGTCTGCTGTCTGGGTTCAGCGATCACCGTATTTATCGTTTCAAATGATATATTCTGCTTCCTCGGGTCATTTCTTAAAGAAAAACACCTCTACCTTTAGGGAGAAAGGGGGGATTCTTATTAAAAAGTTGCCCCAGGACACAGATATTCCCTCGATTTAGCTGCTTCTGTAATGAAAACCTAGAGGGAGGGGAGGTCATCCGAGGATACGCTGATGCAGGAAGACGCAGGGAAAAGAGTTGGAAACTACCGCTCATGTCACCGCAACGCATTCCCCAGCTTTTACACTACGGAAAAGAAAGCATTATACCAAATTTACCACCCAATCACGCCGAGATCGGTCCCGGGACGGAACACGCATGTCAGAATCTCAAAATAACCCTCTCAGCTTGACCAGACCCAGACCGGACGCCTTTTGAGCTATTTCTTATTCTGCCGTGGCAAAATATCAAGGAAAATATTAGTCAAAACTTGCCACTTGTGTGTAAATGAGATCAAGATGGATTAGGAGCTCTGGATTCTATTTGAGGCCTCGTGAACCGCAAGATTTCCATCCCCCAGCTGAAAGCCAGAGGAGACCCAGATGTACGGTGCAGAGCCGGGGCAACTTTGAATGTGATTTCCTCCGCTAAGCCTTTAGTGTAGGTAAAGGCATTATAGCCGATCAAACCTCTTAGCCCTCCTACTTGTGGGATTTGATGTGCATTACTGACAGTGAGAAATGGCCTGCCTGAAATACAATATCTCACTTCAGTCGAAGATGGAGGGGAGGGAGGGAGGGGGGAGCGGAGACAAAGCATGGAGACTGAAGACTGGTTGGCTGAATCCAAGGGCCTCGCTATATAACAATATAAAGGATTTTTGGAATGTAAATGAATCAAATAATGCCTAATTTGTGAGATACAAATTTTAGACACATCCAACACTCATTCTATCAAAGAATTGTGCAAAAAAAAACATGATCTTTTGCAAAAACTTTATCTTTTGCTTAAAAAAAAAAGTAAAACTGGCAGCGGAGAGATCACCTGCCAAATTTCTTATATTTGAAAACGCTGCAGCTACTTTTGGTTGGTGCCAAGGTAAAGTCACAGCAGAGCGGCTTGCCCACTGATACATTTCTAAAGAAACGAAAGAAGGAGTGAAAGGGAAAATAATGATAGAACTATCTTGCCCGACATGCTCAGAGGCAGAAAGGGAGAAAGGTGAAATAAAAACTATATTGAGGTGGCTCCTCCGTAATGGACTTTTTAACCTCGCTGCATTCAGCCTTACCTTGGCTTATCTGTGCCCTTGCCCGCGATATAATTGAGCTTTTCAAAGTGCCGACACATTACGGGTCCCGGGTGTGGATTTGCATTTGAAAATGACTGCATTTTAAGGCTTTTAAGGCAAGAAAATGGCTTGCTCTAATTTCTCTAACCCGGGCAAACTTAGTCAAACCACATGCTTTCACACTATAAAGGGGCTTGTGCCGCTTCTGATATGGATATTGCAAAAAAACGAACCCACTCTATGTTGTGGTTTCAAAGTCAGCTGGACCCATGCAGTTATCCACACCTCCTCCGCACATGTTACACACACACATGCACACACACACACACACTTCCTCCATCCGAGCAAACCCTCCTATAGGGACGTCCTGCTCTAAGTGTTGTTTGCTTTGTGCCCACTCAGTCTCCGACCTCCCTGGCAGCCACTTCCCCTTCCTCCTGCTGTGTTCCTGTGTGTGTGTGTGTGTGTGTGTCTTAAGTGTGCGTGCGCATGCCTATACATTTGTGTCCAAGTGTGTCTGTGCGTGTGCGTCTGCGTTTGTGTGTGTCTGTGCATGTATCTGTGTGCATGTGAGCTGTGGTATGCCACTGTGTGTGTGTTTGTGTGTGCGTGTGTGTGTGTGTGTGTGTCACTGGACAGATGTTCATCCGGCCAGCTGGCATCAGTGACCCTGTTAGCTGGAGCCTAGTCTCCAGTGGGAACCCCCTCCCCCCTCCGCCACCAAAGCTTGTATAGATCCATGGGAAATCAACCTAGAGAGTGGATATGGGGCCGATACACTCAGGGGGATTTGGGTGGGTGGGGGTGTGTGTGTGTGTGTATGTGTGTGTGTGGGGGGGGTGTCATCTACCAGTAGAGACTCCTTTACAGAATGTGTTAACCCCCAAAACTGTCCTGAAGGTTAATCTATGTGTCGGCGCACTGTCTCCTGTCACTGTCGATATAGATTCACTGTCGGAGTGTCAAAAGCTGTCATATTTATCTGTCGCTGCAAATCCACACACGCCACATGCATGCATACACACACACACACACACACACACACACACAGACCTATGCACAGACACACACACACGCACACACAGTGCCGAGCTCGTAGGTTACAGAAACTAGAGAAACTAGAGTGTCTTTTAAATGATGAAAACCACACTATTACCCATGTATCCAGGAGTGGGGAAATATTGCGATTTCACCCTGTGATATTCTTTCCTATCTGGCATGTCAGAGCGCTGTCATCCTATCTTGCGTGGCACACACACACACACACACACACACACACACACACATCTTGCCATGGGCCGCACCCAAGGCCCTGCACTGGTTTAAGCCATCTGGGAGAAGGGCAAGACAGCTTACAGTATGATCTCACATATTTACTGTAAATGTGCCCTTGATGGCTGTATGGCAAGCTATCACACCATAGAAAACATTTTAAGTTGGTCTCTCTTAGGGTTCGACCAATATATCGGGCCTATATTAAATATCGAATATCAGCCAATCATTGTTGTCCACCTCTGATATGATGGAGGTTGATAGAGGCACAAAAAATGCCTTAAAGAGCTTCTAACCCGAAAGGACTTTTATTATTCTGGGTTTCAATACAGAGTTTTAGTGTTCCATGATGGTCTAAATGCTGTTTCAGAGGCTTTTTCACCCTGGCAAGAATAAAATTCTGCGGGAAAAACATTGAATACTTGCAAGTTTTGGCATGAAAATGATCTAAATTTCAGACATTGAATAATGGCAAAATACATCTTTTTCATATATTCAGATTTTTGTACTCATTCAAGGATCGGGGGAATCCTTGAATGAATACAAAAAATAATAGTAAAGTGTGTCACAACGATGCACTGAAATTTCTCAAGTCTACACGATGCATTCTAGCAAGTGGCCGCCCTGGTTAACATTGCAATCAAAAGAGCCGATTTAGCATCAAAAAACCAGCACAGCCATCGGCACGCTCATTATTTATTCATGTAATAAAAAGGCTTACTTTATCGCTTCGAGGCCCATTTTTCGCGGGGCACCTGCGTGCGTGTCTAATGGTAAATACGTAATGAGCGAGTGGAAGAGTGACGTGATCTTTGCCTTTCAGGGCCACTTTTCCCCACCGACCCCGGAGTCCAGAGGTTAATGACATCATTAGCATTCTGTTGGGGCTTGCCTGGCCCTCTCTTTTCCCAGCAGGGCTTGGGCTCTGCTCAGAGGCTGACTAAGCCAGGGACTTTACACTGGGCGAGTCTGTAAGCAGTGATTCCGTGTGTGTGTGTGTGTGTGTGAGACACAGAGAGAGAGACGAGGAGGGGGTGGAGGGGGAGTGTGATCATTCTGAAAGTGTCACAGGATACTGGCAGTCTGAGTCAGAGGCTGTGGATGAAGAAGGAAGGATGATGAGAAGGGGGTTGGTGTGTGTGTGTGTGTGTGTGTGTGTGTGTGTGTGTGTGTGTGTAGGGGGGGGGGGGGGGGGGTATACACCAGAGGGGACAGGACGTGCTAAAGAGTGACTGGACCTATGAGTCAGAGGGAGTGTCCATTGGCCAAGTGCACACACGCACACACACACACACACACACACACACACACACACACACACATTTGTATGACTATACTTCTATACTTCTGAGGACTTTCATTGACAACATTCATTCCCAATCCCTAATCCTAACCTAGACACTCATCATTACATATTTAATCTTAACCCTTATCCTAACCTAAACCTAATCCTAAATCTAATCTTAACCCTAAACCCAAGTCCTAACCCTAAACTAGAAGTAGAAGTGAAGAAATGTCCTCACTTTGGAGGATTTTCCTCATCTTTCTGTCCTTGTGGGGACATTTGGTCCTCATAAGTATAGAAATACAAGAACACACACACACACACACAAGGAAACACACAGGTCATACACCCTATCCAGTATGGTTTTGGGTCCCATGACGGCCTAAATGAGGGGTTAGCAGCAGCCTAACCGCCCTCTGAGGGACACTCCACTGACACACTGTTATTCTGGTGCTGCAGCTCCAGTTCCAGCTCAAGTGGAAATGCAAGCCTTGGTGGAAACACTAGGCCAGAGACTCCTACCCCCCTGTTATTTCCCCAGTCCTAATTGCTTTCGCCGTCTATGTGTGTATGTATGTGTGTGTGTGTGTGTTTTCATTTCTTCGCCATGGGACAAGAGGGAAATCAGTTATGTAACCAAGGCTGGTGCCTGGTGGTTCCCCTCAACGCCGTCCTCAGGGAAACGCTATACCGCATACCTCCCTCACTTTAATTTCATTTTCACATTTTCCATGTGATTCATTTCCATTTTCAATTAGGTACGAACTCGCTCCCGCATAATACTGTGTATCAGGAATTGGGAGAAATATAGCACCCGCTGCCAGCGCCTTCAGGATTTATGGCACTGTGCGCCGTGTCGACGGAGAGGCGGATTTCAGCACATTCATAAATAAACCTCCCCCCCTGCATTAAGGAAACGGTAGCATTTAGGGAATGACCACTTTGATGATCATACCCTTCTGATGGCATTTAGCTTGCAGCATGTTGGACAGGCTGAGCTGGGAGTGGGGAAAATGCCAAACTCTGACGTCTTGGCCCGTTGTCATGCTTCTGGAAAAAGAACTGGAGCAATGACTCAGGAGATTGGGTGTTTCCCCCCCCCCCCTCAGGTGACTCTGCGGGCCATGTCAACACAGTAGCAGAGGGGAAGAGAGAGCGGAGGGAGGCAAGCGGGGTTATAGGGGAAGTGATTTTCCATATGGGTGAGTCGCACTTCAGACTTGGACCGAGAAACCAACGGTGTAGTGAGAAAGCAGAGCGGCGGCGCTCGCAGCGGTGTGCCAGTTCTGGCACGGTGCGGGTATGTCACACCTCTGCGCCAGAGCGCTAGATTGACCCAAATATAACTTGGGGCGCTCTGACGCCGCCGGCCTCGCCGTATTTTGTGTCGAAAGCATTTCTGCTGAGCGCGTAACTGGTTTAGTCTCATTGAGTTTTAGAAAAAGGTACCAAGCAAAAAATCAAGATGACAAACTAGAAATCAACTGAATTAGGATAGGGGTGCAAAAATTCAGAGGTTTTTTTTGCATCTCATTAGCAAGCCAGTTTATTACAAAGCGTTTAAGTAATTTCTGTACGCACAGCAAAAGGTTTAGATGGAAGAGTGAACAAGACACTAAGTGCTGAGCTGCATGGATGAAAGGGTCAAGCCAAAGACACTGTAACCCCCCACGTCATTTTACAGGTCAGTGCCAAAGAGTCCCAAACACTGCTGATATCTTCTCAGCCCATAGAGACTAATTCCTTGTATATTATTTGACTTTGCCACCTAACAGAGAAAGTGAAAGAGAAAGAGAAAGAGAGAGAATATTGGGTAGCAGTTTTATTCTCAAAGTCAAATGTGCAATGTTCAATGTGCAAGATTTGGTTTGGTTTGAATCCCAGGACCAGCTGGGAAATTCCAGGCAGGGAGAGGGAATCAGTGACTCACTCTCCTCTGTCATTAATCACTGTTGAGGTGCCACTGAGCAAGGCACCTGAACCCTTAGTTGCTCCGGAGAGACAGAGACATGGAGCAATTATGAGCTACATTGTGCTCTGAGCATTTACTACACCGCAGAGAGAAGCTGTGACCGGGCCGAAGATGGTGTATTCGTTAAGATCCTCCCCTCTGTAATCACATGTAACCAAGTTGGCCACGGTTCAGATCTCTCCACGCTCCTCTCTCCTGTGTCTCCCCTACTCTCCGTCTCTGTCAGCTCGCCTGCTGCCTAAATAAAGATAAAACACTTGTATACCGCCTACCGCTGTGATGAAACATCCAATGCTTCATTCTGTATGTGCGTCCATATGTGTGCCTGCATGTGAGCATCTCAATAAACCGACAACCCAGGTGCCTCGTTCAGCCTGATGCAAGGCTTGGCACCACTTTGGACACGGTGCTTGTTTTAAATGCCTCCAAGAGCTAACCTTACAACTCAATGTGGGTTTTTCTGCCGTGCCAAGCCGGGCTCTCTAAAGAGGAAATCACCCTGGCGTTCAGAGGAAATTGTATTGTTAACCGATGCAATGGCCTGCATACTAAACTCTCCTCGCTATGGCATACCTGTAAATAACAGCCATTCCCTGCCTGTCAGCCCCCTTTCTGAGCAAACCATTTCACAGTCCCAAAGTGGTCCAAAATTAAAAGCTCCCTAGTTATCTCAAAACAGACGGCAGGGCGGCGTAATGCGGGCGGCTTAAAACGCTCCTATGCTAATTGATTCAAGCCATGAAGTGAGAGAGAGAGAGAGAGAGAGAGAGAGAGAGAGAGAGAAACATGTTTGGGAGAACAATTGCCTAAAAGACAGCAGCATATGTGGTCTTTAGATTTATGCGCAGGAGAAAAAAAACAAAAAAAACAGAAAACTTGGCGCTCTGCCTTTTGCCTGTCAGCCAATTGCTTATGGCTAATGATGTCACGTAAAGGGATGTGGGGGGAAGTGTGTGTGTGTGTGTGTGTGTGTGTGTATGGGAGGAGGGGGGGTTGCTTAAAAAGAGTGGGGTGGGGCAATTTGCATGGGATTGATGCACGGCACACTGCAGTGCCAGCAGGGGCAATACAATATGACTGTTAGACTGTTAGAGCCGTGTCTCAGCCCTTTGTATATGTGGTACAATAGAATTCTACTATAAAGCATGTACATTACATCACTCAGTTTCATATGTATGGAGTATTGAATGAATGTTGACTAATGGATCATATGCTGCACATTTGTGTATATACTGTAATGTGCATTGCATTCTTACTATTAAAAGTGAAAAAATACTATCTTAAAACAAACAAATACCATCTAAAATGAAGTCATGTGAGTATTACATGTTGTATTTTCCATCATTGTTTTCATCTTCACAACTGACAAGCACAAACCAACACTATCCTTACCTCTCTATTTTGAATACCTCTCCCTGTGAGCAGCAGAAGGGCATCCTGTCCATTATATTTACTTTGTTTCCTCGACTTTGGCCGACCCTGCAGCATCCTGGCTGCCCAGGAAGCGGGGAGCCTTGCAAATTAGATTAAGATACTGTGTGAAACACTGGTTCATTCCATAATGCTGTATCGACATTGGCAGCTGCCAATACAATTCATGACATCTACATCATCATCCCAAGTGGAATGAACAGCGCTGTCAACTCGCGCGGCGGGGCGGGAGGGAGCTCAAGGCCGAAGAAAGAAGAAAAAAACGTCTGAAGTCATGGATACATGCAAAGTTATGCATACATAGATACACATTTAATTTACACACAGGCTAGATAGGAGCTATTCAGTCAGTATCAGCAGCTCACATTTGTCTGGAGTTCGACAGTAGCCTAACCTCCGCATGGGCGAAGAAAAGGGCGATACTGGTGCGATGCATATTCCGAGCGTATCGAGATAATGCCATTTGTGGACTTGTGTCACCCTGAGAGAGGAGGCGGGTGCACGCCTGACCCTTCTCCTTTCACCCCAGGCTCTGGATCTGCGGAATAGTTTTACATATCTAGCCGACCTGTCCGTCTGACATGACCCCGGGGCACGGCGGGAGACATGGGCATGGCTTAACCAAATCTCACGCAGGCCGGCTGAAAAATGACTCTCCAGGTAATGCGGGGCTGGAATTTTTTTTTTTTTTTTTTTCCTCCTTCCCCCTCGTCCCAGGTGAATTCCATGGGTTTTAAAAGGACGCTTTGAATTCAGCGGAGGCTCTGCTGAGAACAATCAAGGAACATGGCTGGCTGATTATGTACGGTTGGTGTGGGGGACATTCTCATTCATGTATGCATCTCAGCGTGTGCAGTTCTTTATATTCATCTTATGAATCTGCAGCTCCCTCCGAGAGAGGCTTCTGAGGAGAGCCACAGAGGTGCAGAACACCAGTGCATAACCACAGCATACTGCCACATATATAGCTGTATATACTATTTCATATTCTATTTTAGAATGTCTTCATAGTCAACCATATATGGGTAATTGCAGGGGTTGTAGATTTAATGTGTTACATGTAGCATTTTTAAACATCAGTACATCATTTATTGTCTATTTCCAGCATTTATTATATCACCATATCGTCAAAATAACTGTGATATCTTGGTATAATTGCTGTAAACAAATGAGACCAGCCTCTATCTCACACCTATTGTTAGTGCTAGTGTTTCTCCAAAAATAGACATTTCCCATAAGCCCTGTTGCTTGGTGTTAGGAGAACGGCGCCTTCTTCCTGTTTTGTGTCATAAAGCGATCTCCCATTGTGCCATAAAGCAATCCAGCAGATTTCCCTCCAAATCCAACCTGGTGACGCACAATGTAATCAATGTAGATGCTGGTAGAAGCTGACCATCTTCTCGCTGATGGTCTGGTTTGTTTACGGTAATTATATCAGACACACAAGAGTGCACATACAGTAGGAACACCAACAAAGTATACTGTAAATGAACCAAACAGTGTCTCAGCAGAGCAGGTGCATTGAAGTCAAGCCTGAGTCCAGCGATCGCCTTCCTCTGGCCACACTGATGCAATACAATCTGTGCTTGGGAGGTCAGAAGTTAATGAAATTCCTGTGTTCAGTTAAACAGTCATTTAGGTAATATACTGCGCTCCATACGCGCCAGCCATAAATCATCCTAATTTAATAAATGTAGGAATAATGATGAGACGTCCGGCGAAGACATTTACTCACAGACCTCATCCCACTTTAATAGTCGCAGTGTAAAACAGAAAGATGTCAGATAGCATTTGGATGGAGATGCATCACAGGCAATTGGGTCAAATCCTACCTGAGGATTGTGCTCCAGATCCCATCTCTTCCTCCTTCCTCCTTCCTCTCTCTGGAGTCATTTTGGGTTTTTTTCTGCGGAATAACTCGATTATTCAAACGGTTGCTTTCCAGGCAATTGAATAAATTCCAGTCAGAAATTTGTCGAGGTAAATGTGGGGGAATTTTTTTTTTTTTTTTTCAAAATTTAGCTCCGTTTTCTGAAAACCTTACAATTGCACGGATCTGCCAAGTAGCAATTTGGACAAATTATCACATCGCATGCATTAGCCAAGATATATATTTTACAAGCAACACTGTGCTTCCAGTAGGCGGCATAATGAAGTGTGAAGGGGAAAATCTGGTGTTTTACGAATCCCTGGTGGATTTCTTTTTGTTTGATCCAGAGGAATGAATGGAAGCTGTTGTTCAGGAGAATTTATGGCCTTTTGAAATATCACTAAACTTAAACAGCCAGGAGCAGTTTTGTTTCAGCTGTGCATTTTTAATGGAAGAGGTGCCAAATATGAACGTTTCTGTGTTAGATTGGGTTCAAACAACAATGACAGACTGGAAATGCTTTCTTTTTAGATGTAGTTTCTGTATCTTAAACACAATACCAAATACTTATTCTTAATAATATTCTCATGTATGAGTTAAACATGCAGTTGGCAACACTTTTGTTTTCTTCTATCCTTTTTTTCTGGTTCCACCTTGGGATCCAAAGTCTTTCATTATAATCTAGTGCCCCCTAATGGTTCTGAGGCTTTGGTGCCTCTTAGGGAAGCTGATGAGATGCTGTGAATTTCATCATTAGAAAGAAGACGGTCAATCTGTTGGTATAAAACACTCGGCCCACTAATCGCTTGGAGATGTTCAGTGGTACTTTAACGGGTAGGTCTGACTGGTAGGGCTCCTCTCAAAATGAAAGCCGCTCCGTCCGTGCTCTTTTGAAGCAGACAGCCTGTCCCTCTCTCCCATCACAGAGAGCCCATTTGGCAGAGGCAACAATGAGCGACGCCATTGGAAGCGGAGCCAGAGAACATCCGGCATGAAGACAAATCAATGAAATCCATTTGACTTTCAAGCCTCAAAATGCCAAAATGCCAGGGAGCACAAAAAAGCAACATTTCTCAGTGCCCTATCAAAACCCGCTAATTCTTTGTGACATTTCCCAGCAATTTCCCTCAGTATGTAAATGTCTTTCGGCAATCTGATTTAAACAAATGTCATTCATGAGTTAAACAAGGACTGGACGGACAATGTTTGTCCTCCTCTTTTTCATGTTGTCTAACTGAAAGCCATCTGTAATGGCTAGATAAGCCGTGGGGACAGGTGTGCGGGAATAGCATTTTTACAGAAACAGCGGCAATTTCGTCAGCGTCTAAGTACGTCCGAAAGTTCCCCTGCATGCACATTGTGATCAGAGCCGGATGTTCACGGTGTCCACGTTAGATATTACACCCTGTACACTTAGTGTTACATTCTCTCTGCACGTCTTTGCCCCCAAACTCTAATACAAATCCTGCACAGTGTACGCCTCACTTTTGTAACGTGGCTCTTCCCTCTCCAGAGGAGCTACTCCGAAAGTTCAAAGCCGAGAGTCCGCACAGCATGGGGTCTACCCTGCTCCAGTGCAGCCCGTCTGCTTGTATGGCCGCTGGGGCCTGTCAATTTAACTGGGCAGAGATCTGAAGGCCAAGCAGGAGAGTTGTCCAGGAGGGGAAAAAGAATGGAGGGGGGAATGGAGAGAGCCCAGTCAAGAGATCTGGGCTTTTGGGCTCTCTGCCGAGGAACTTGTCAGTCAAGCGTCCAGCAAGGCACAGTCAAAATGTTTGTATTGTACATGCTGGTATAGAGGGACGACTGAGGTCGCAGGTACAAACAGATGAAAACCAGGCTTTTCTCTAGTCCTTTGGGTTCATTTAAAGCCCCACTGACCCGACACACGCAACAGTTCAGAGCCCAGGAACTGCTTTCATTTCAGCGGGTTTTCTGCTCAGATTCATGATGAGTCCTCAGAGACAGGATGACAGGAGTTTCACCTCTACCTGAGTGACTGTCAGACCAGCACTCAGCTGACACGGATTCATCCCCGTCAGGATTAGTGACAGCAAGTGGGTAAGGTTCAGAGATGGTGATGCAGTGAATAAAAATAAATGTATTCATATAAAGCCAACGGTGACTTCCATTCACACTAATGCTCCCTACAAGTCATTAAAGCTAGTACTGCTCAATGTCAGGTCCAAAAAAGGTAATGAAGAACTTAGTGAAACCTCATCCCCTAATTTTAACTTTTTCCTCACTACAAGACATAACAAGAACTTTACTCAAACAATTTTGCCTGTAAGAAAATCTCTTGAATCTTGAATATTTATCTGTCATTCGAAAATGTCAATCTCTTGTTGTACTTATCACTGTTTATCACCCACCTTAAAGCACAAGGGTTTCTTGGATGAATTTGCCGAGCTGCTGTCCAAGATCTCTATAAAATTCGACTATATTATAATTTCTGGTGACTTCAATATTCATATTGACAATTCCACTAATTCCAAAACCCTGAGCTTACAATACGCCTCATAGCCAATCAAAGATTTTATGCACAGCCAGCGCAAAACTTGCTTACACTAACTAGAAGACCTAATGTTACAAGTTAGAAAATAGCATTGACTGTAATGTTAACTTTTTTACTCACATTTATGAGCTGGTAATGCCCCTACCATGTGTCTTCAAGTTTTGTCAACGATGTCATATCCTGGGTGTGGTCACAGTAAGGTCCACCCCCACCAAAATAAAAGCCTTCCTGGGGAGGAAACACCTGTGTCTCCTCTGCCGAAGGAGACATCAGGAGCGACTTCTCTTGTCTCCTGGAGGCACCAACATTAATTCCTCAGTCACAGAGGAAAGGAGGAGGTAGAGGAGGAAAAGAGGAGGTAGTGGAGGAAAGGGGGAGTGATTTTGTGAGCTTTGGGTTCCACCCAAGGCCAAATATATCAATCATTCAAACAGCAGCAGGTGTGCAAATGACTCACATAAATGGGAAATGTAATACATAAACCTCACCACAAGATGGAGCCAGACCAAATACAGGCATGAGGCCATCAAAAACACCAATCATGTACAAGAGCAATACAAAAGATTAGCATCAACCGTAACATCAAATGTAACATATAGCATATCATCGTTGGAGTGTGAAAACCTTGTAGCTCCAATTTTGAAGATTTTCATGTTTTCACTAATGAAACCCTTTAAACCCTCATTGGATGAAGTCAAAAATACATAATGGAATTAATATTTTGTTAGCTATGTGTTCAAACAGTTCACTTTTATGTCATGTTATTGCTTTTATACTTAATAATTCTCTTAATAATTCTGAGTTCATACACTCTAAATACTTTACATTATAAATATTCTAAATACTTATATAACTTATCTAAATACTTTGACACTATGTATAGTTGACAAATTTCCCTCTGAATAAAGTGGAAAACTGGTTTATCAGCCATATCTGGTTTATTAGTCAAATAGTATTGAGTGAGGTTTGTCACATGTAATGATATTTAGCACCAGGCTAAATTAATCCAACCAGACACTGTTGTCTGAAAGCCAAAATACTGTTCTGTGAATGAGAACTTACCCTATAAACAGAATTGTACCCCACCCACCTGGTACTTCACGCTGACTAAAACATACTTTCAAATAATTGCTTGACCCAGGTCTGAGGAGCTTGGTATAATCTTAGTTCAAATCCCCATGATTCTGTTTCAAATGCATGTGTATCACCACCAGCCTATATACACTGGTGGTGATACACATGCACACGCACATACTCTGCCCCTGTCTGTCCCTTGAACCCTGTCCAGAGCTGTATCCTTCAGTTGAGCGTCACATATCCAAATCCACACGGAACCTTCTGGAGCTCTCCCGCTCTACTGTGAATGTCAAGCCGAAGTGTTGGCATTGAAACGGCCCTCGAGAGCTAATTAATTTTCCAAGCTGACAAACCGACACTGTGCACTACTAACCTTTCATAATTATGGACTGTGGGAAAATGACACTGAGGATCATCATCCTGCTTTGCAGTATAAAACAATCAACAGGGAGATACGGTCGAGGTATCACGAGGTCCCAGGGCTTGATTGACATGTCAAGTTAAACATGACTGCTGATGACACGGAACTCCTCTGTGATCTTATTATTATTCATTATAGTCATATTATTATAATCACCATTCTTTATGCTCATAATGTTAATCTTATGCAAGACCTAGAAGTGACAAGGATGCAGTGTGTAGCTGCTTTCTCCTCTACTATACTTTATTTGACTGGCAGTGCCCCCTAGTGGGGTAGATCAAGCTGTCACATACAATAAAGAATACATTTTAGAGGGATATTATACAAATATCACAGCAAAACTATAAACCGTACATAATATCCTATAGGAATATTATAGCAATATAGGGGATAAAAACCTACCATAAAGTACAAAAAGGTCACCAGAAAATTACCATTTAGTGAGTCCCTCTAGGAATGTTATGAATATTATTTGACTTAAAAATGTCTATGTCACTTCTTTGATAAGCCAAGTCATTCACCTTAAAGGTAAAGTTCAAAGTAATCGGGAAACATGAAAACAGTTCTTTTGGAAAGCTTGTTTATCCTTCAAACTCTTGATGTGGGGGGCAGGAACTGACAAAATCATGCATGTATGAAATAGCAGTTGCGTAACCATTGATGTGTAATGGCGTAATCATGAAAGTAAAGCTTTTTTTTAATATTCTGAGAGCTCAGTAGACTGTCTCCTAACATTTTAGATTTTGAGTTGGGCAGCATTCAAAGAGGCCTAACCTCCTCATTTCTGTGCCTGATTGATGATCTGATCCACCCTCATAAAATCTGAAAAACCACTAAAGCCCTCTCTGGTCCGTATGCCATGATTTGTTGGGCTCAGTCAGTCACAAGGCCTCATCTTGTGGGATTGTATAAAGATTTATAATTTAACGTGGCAATCTGAGAGGTTGTGAAGCTGCACTGTGCTGGCATGGTGTTTGAGAGCTATTTGCATGATCCTTTCCCTGCCAAGTGGCTTCTATCACAGCCTCTTATTAGCCTGCTATAACAGGCCCTAATAATGTTTATGGAAGTTTCATTGCTTTTGTTGGACAGTTAAACTGGCCTTTTGTGGTTTATGAGGTCATGCTGTTTAGAAAGCCTGGATCTGAGCTGACGGTTTCATGGACCGCAGTTTGTGCAAGCGATTTCAAGTAGCGCCTTGATCCACATGCTAAAGCCTCAGTTTATTAGCGATACAAACACAAGCGCGCTCACTTAAAATAACTGGCAACCGTTATCATCTTTTAGTAGAGAAAAGGCAAGATACTGAGTACATTGATCTTTCTCTTGTTAATTAATTTCCATTCCTCAGATGATTTTATTTTTTATTTTTTATGCACAAGACATTTATGATGTCAGACAAATGATCTTTAATTAGCGGAGATTATAAACACCATACCCACCATAGGGGATTAGTTGTAGAAAATGTATCACTTTCTTCATCTGACAGTTGGCTGAAATCCAATTAATTGAGCCTTTAGACTACCCTGTGAACCATAACTGTATTCCAGCAAATGCCTGAGCTGCTGTGTCGCATACAGTGTGAACATCAACTGAAATTCTGTTGCAAGATTCTTGGGTAAAAAAACCCCCCCAAAAAACAAAAACATTTATTAATGTAGAACACAGGTGCATCTCTGTGATCATGACAAATAATAAAAGAGCTCACCATTCTATATGCCTTAAGTTGTGCTCTTTGTTGTATAAGGATTTATGTGTATGTTTTAAGTGGAGAGGGGTTGGTGCAGCACTCTCAATTAGACAAAATCTATAATCTATCTATGATAATAAAAACATGATGAGCCTAGTAGGCCTATGTTTGGTAGCATCCTTCTCAGCTTGGTAGAATATGGATTATCATTGGACATTGGATTTCAATATTGTGAGGAAACTCCCTGAGTAGGGTACATTGGATTTAACTGATCAAACTTACACTGGTGTGACCACTCTGGTGGCCTTCACAGTGTTTATATTGAAATGTACTAAAGTGTTAAACAGTTATCCAAAGTCACAGAATCCAGAAACAGCCAAAAGCAGCGGTACATGAGGGGAAAGGAAGGGGGAAGCGGGGAAAGCCATGATGAGCCTTTCATTTGGACCTACTTGGCTAATTTGGCTTACAGCTCTGCTCATCTCTGTGATATCATAGGATAATTTTGGTGTAAATACATTTTTCTTTTGTCCAAAGACTGGTGGCGTCAACAATTTTTTACATCTGCTTTGCTGTCTTCTGCAAAACTCTGCTCTCTATGCTAGCTGCTAGCAAGCTCCGCTAACAAACCATTTGATAAAAGACTTTGAACATGGATAAGACTGTATTACTATGGTTTACCACATATCACTGACAAACTATTTATGACAATGTCAGCATTATTAGCAATATTGATGTAGTAGTCAAAACTGTATGCACAGAACAAGCAGGCGAACTTTCTGTTCATGCTAAGCTAATGTAGCCAAAGCACCCACCTCGTTTCAAGCTAGACACAATTAAGCAGCTTCACAGGCCTCCACCAGATGAGTCTACAGGCAGCACTGGCCCTGGCTAGACCATGCACGTTTCAATCTGCTTAACATTTTGTTAGCCTAAAGGGCTGGTCACCTGTGGCTATGGAAGGCCGACCTCAAACGAGTCGATTCCACTTTTTCAACCAATGTTTTTTTTTCTGTACATGAAATCTACAGTAATTGGTCAGGAGCATTCTACCAGCTGCTTAAACATGAAGACAAGATTTCTCCCTTTACTTGCTTAGATGGAGCAGTTATTGAAAAAAATGAATTGCCCATTATCATAAATGCTGTCGTGAAGTTGCGTTGAAGCTAGAGATGCAAATGAGATGCCAATCACATGTGTGGCAACATTTTAAAATAACGGATGATAAGAAGAAGGTTCAGTGCCAAGTATGTGACCAGAAATTGGCATACCAAGGGGACATGGCAAATTTGATCAATCATGTGAAGAAAAATATGCTATAGGCTCTAGGTTAGGCCGACAGGCGTTTGTTCAATAAAGCGTTGTTTGAAAACTCAGCTGCGTTGTCAATTCAGCTTCTCAATCAACATTAAAATGAAGGGGAAAGCAAAGGAGTGCTGCGGCAGCACATTCATTCATGTGGGTTGTCTGTCACCTGCAACATTATCAATACAAAGTCTCCACTCACCGGATGTACTTTGAACTGCAATAATTAACCTGCGCTTCAGGCTTTGAGGATTCAGTTGCAATGCCTAGTTAAGAAACATTTTTTTAATACTATTTTGAACAAATAGGCCTATTATTGAGAAGTATTTGTGTGTTCGTTTGGAAACCACAGCAAGTGTCCGAAGCGTCCTATGATTTAATCTATAGGAGCCGAGGAATCGATTCCAGCAACTCCCACAATTAGAGTCAGAGTTGGAATCGACTCTACAAATTTGTGAGTTGTGCAGCGATAGCTGATAGGCTAGACAGAGGCAGAGGTGAGGCACGGCCAGCCGGCTGTCAGAGGGCCAACAACAGTAATGGGGAGAACATGATGAGGAGGGGGGAAAGGGGACAAACTGAAGGAACAAAACCGCAGGCAGAGGAGCGACGGGAGAGGTTAGGAGGTATGGAGAGGGAGGAAGGGGGGGAGAGGGGGCGTTCAGACGGCTATGTCAGGGGGGCTAACACTAATGATGCCTCAGTATCTCTGTCAGCGGGGGCCTGTCTCAGCAGGTAGAGGGAAACATGTCAGCCAGCGAGGCAGCAATCAGGGAGTACCCAGCAGCTACATACTGCTGTCTGCCAGTCTTTCTCTCTCTCTCTCTATCTATCGTTCCCTTTCTCCCTCTCTTTATTCCCTATCTCATACACACGTGTACACACGCAAACATGAAGTGTCTCAAAAAAATGAGATATTTCGTTATCAAATGATTACAAATGGCCATCCTCTCTCGCTCTCTGAGTGTTATGCGATACGCGGCGTGTTTATTCATGTAATTAACCTAAACCCTGTTGCCTGACTCCCAGGCCCGGAGAGCTCCCCTGCGTTCCCCTGCTCCTCAGGTTACAGCTTTCTGACTTTCCATTAGACCCTCCAGCATCTCCAGGCTGCACTGACAGCCACTAAGAACCTCATTAGTAGCAGAGAGAGGGAGAGAGAGAGGGAGGGAGAGAGAAAAGAGAGAGAGAGAGAGAGAGAGAGAGAGAGAGAGAGAGAGAGAGAGAGAGAGATGAACAGACAGACACAGAGACAGCAGCACAGCAAATTGCCAGGGAGCTCATTTAAATGCATGCTGGGCTGGGGCTGTGTGTGTGTGTGTGTGTGTGTGTGTGTGTGTATGTGTGTTTTGTGCGGGGGAAGGGGGGTATAGTTTGGTGGGGGTGGGGTGGGGGGGTTGTGGGGAGTTGTGGGTCGAGACCAGGACTCCCACCACCCTCCTGCCATCACCAGCCACTGTGTAAAGTGTGTGTGTGTATGTGTGTGTGTGTGTGTGTGTGTGTGTGTGTGTGTGTGTGCAATGACAGGCTGTCAGAGCCACTAGTCAGGGAGACTGGGCTTGCCTCGGCATGTCACTAAACACAACACTCCCTCGCTGCTGAGGGGTAATTAGTGGGATGTGGAGTAGGATGGAGGGAGGCAGGGAGAGGAGGGAGGGAGAGAGAGGGAGAGGGAAACGGAGAGAGATGGACATAGGGAGCAAAGGATGTCAGGAGCGAGGGAGTGTGGCACACGGTTTTAAAGGTGATCCGTGTAGCGTTTTGCTTCTCAGAATTAAAGCTGCACTAGGCAAGATTTTTCGGTAAAAATACACCCACAGTATCAGCCTAAATCACAAAGTGGGGCTGCAAGGGCGTCACACCCGCCCCCCCCCCTCCTTTCTGAGATGCCACAATTTGCCCTATTTGCCCAAATGACATTCTGTTGTCAGGCTTGGTGACTGATGGGAAATCAAACGCTCCGTTCAGAAAAAGCTGAACTCATCAATGTTAGATCTTTTGCCTCTCTCATCCCTTTGGTATCCTTTGGTATAAAGCATCACAGACCATCTGGGTGGTAAACATTAGCATGACGTCATGTTACATGATGTCTGGGAATTCATAGTATTCTGTTCCATCACCGCACAGCCATCTTGGTAGGAAAATAATAGGTGATTGTCATCAAATGACAGCCACAGCCAATGAGCTAAGCACCATATTGGTAGGAAATGCATGTGACATCATGGGAATATTATGAATTGAAGTTCAGTTGTCAAATAGTTCACCTCTCGCTTCCATTTGGAGGCATCAACATGTAAAGTTGCCTAGTGCAGACCACATTTTCCATAAACATTGATTCTTACTATTACTGCTTATCGCAAAGAGGATGTTGCTACTTGTCCCAACTGTTCCTGTTTTGTGCCATAAAGCAATATCCCATCATGCTGTAAAGCAATCCAGCAGGTTCCCCACCAAATCTGATGCTGTGGCACACAATGTAAAATGCAGTGCAGAGGCTGGTAGAGGCTGTCAATCTTCACAACGATGGTCTTGTTTGTTTACCGTAATTACAGTGTCTCAAAATTAATGTGGTAATGATATGACGTGCGGATTGTGTCCGATCACCACCATATGGTGAAAAGAGCTCTGGACATGGGGGAGGACATGATGTACAGTAGGCCACATCCCCAACAACAACCCCCAGTCGACTCTGTATATACAGTATATCATGAGCCAGATGTAATTGGATTGACTGCGAGTAATCACATTGATGCGGCTGATAATAGGGTTATGATGTTTACGCTGACAGCCGAGTCACTTGCCTGTCGTGACATGTTGTCATTAGTCCACATTACATGTTAGCGTGTTAGTGTGAGTCCAACAAATACGTGGTACACATGCCGACTGTAACGTCAATTGTCATTACATAGGGAAAAGAAACAACCAAAAACATGATCATAATAACTAAACCTTGTCTGTTTTTATGGTTTTTGATAGAAAGGATGACAAGTAAATTCTGTATTCCATGAGCAGCCTATTTATTTTCCTCCAAGAGAAACATGTTGGTGAAGTAAGGAACAGATGGTAAGTGCATTTTTCATCATTTCTTTTTATCTTTTATGGACTCATAATTTGCACCTTCACATGTTTTTTTTTTTGGTGTGCACTCTTGAAAGTTTAACCAGATGAAGCTGTTTATCATTCCTCTTCCAGAAGATGCCTCCCTAGTTATACTGATGCTGGACTATTGCCTTTTGGAGCTCTTACAGTATATAGACATTTTTACTTTGGTCTGTCTTTTACATGATTTTGATTGTTGTTGATGTTATTGTTTTTTTAAATATACATTGATTTACCTTGCTCTTTCTTTTACGTGACTTTGACTGTATTTTGACTTGATACATTGTTGTATGTTGTTGGTCTGCAACTTTAAATTTGTCTTGATGCTGCTTTATTGACCAGGAAAAAGACATTCTTAATCTCAATGGGACTGGCTTGGTTAAATAAAGGTTAAATGAAAAAAGCATAATAATATCTCAGGCTAGGGTGATAGGCATTGAGGCCGATGTCCTCTGCTTTATCTGTTACAGAAAGTTACAAGACACTAGTAGATGCTACAGTATACACACAGATCTGGCAGACAGCACTCAGTCGGGGATACAACTCCATCATGAGAGTGGCTCTCCTGTGGGACTCGGGGCTACACAGGACTAGAGGTCTGGCCTTGCTAACAACAGGCTTCTGGCAACAAGTTGTGATGGATGAGCCATGCAAAATGGCTGCCTCAAGAGCAGCCTCTCGAGGGCTGTAAATTCAGAAATCATCTGGCACAGCTGCAAGTGTGTGTGTGTGTGTGTGTGTGTGTGTGTGTGTGTGTGTGAAACTGCAGTGGACACAAGTTGAATTATCTCATCCTTTTGGGGGAACTTTTCACTGTTTATTTAATAACATTTTAACACTGAACTTGAGACTAATGAATGTGTCTGAATGACTTTATTATGTATGTGTGTGCTTATGTGCATGGGGCTATATGTTCTATTGTTTATTTGTTTTTTTATTTCTCTCTGGAGAAATAAGCTCATATCCCCAAATAAGCTCCTGTCCCCAAAAGAGATGAGGTTCCACATGAAGTTGTCTCTCCTTTTGTTAGCGTCAGCCTTTCTGCCTGAAACCCCAGCAGAGCCTCAACCCCAGAGGGCCTCACTGCTTTATTCTCACCATACTTAAAACACATCTACTATGACTGACACACATGTAGCAGAGAGAGACTACCTCTGAAAGTATGTGCTTACACGTGTGTATGTCTGTGTCTTTTCTGTGTGCTGTTACTACACACACATTCACACACATACCGATCCCTCCCACCCCCCTCACTGCTGATATAACTTTCAGACGGGGCCAAGCCAGAAAGTCTGCTATCTGTATTAAGCCGGATTCCCTAAAGAGCCTTTTCCCGCTGCCAGACCCGGAGCGCAGCCGATCCCGGCAGGCCATCAATCTGAACAGAACCGCTGCTAGGGCAACAAGTCTTCTCATATTCCTCCGCCGTTTCTGAGGACGTGGAGGGGAATAAAAAAGAGGAAAATCGGCCCTGTTGACCACAAACATGCTGCATGGACGAGGGCGTGTGCACGTACACATAGACGCACGTGCACGTGCACATGCACATGCACAAAACGTACGTGCATGCACAAGTACATTAAAACACAGTGACAAGCGTGAACACACATATGCACACAGATGTGAAATGTATTGTAATGTCAGCTGTCAAGCTTAATAATGGATTTGGCTCAATGATAGTCAATCCCAGATCTGTACTGGCTAGAAAGCTACTAGCAATATGTAAGTGAATGCAATAGGAGATACAACACCTAGGATACCTATCCTGCTATTTGCATATTGGCAAGTACATTATCCTTCATATAGCGAGTAAAGCAGTTGTTCCTTATTAATGTTGCACTTTCTCCAGAGACAGCAATCAACTGACACATGGCCATATTTTCTTAATTGATCTACTGAGATTTAGACTGAACTATGCCCCTTTATGGCCACTAGGTGATAGCAAAGTCTCACAATGCATAACTGGTTTATTGTCCAGCGGTTTCCTAGTGTTGGAAGCGTGTGTATGAACATAATGAATTGGCGAAGCTGTATCTGCAACTTAATACCTCATTTAGCTTAGACATGCAAGGTTCAGCTGTTATGAACTACAGGAATACTAGAGGAGATACTGGTGCTTAAGCCTCATATAATGTGCCTGTTCCAAAGTCTAATTCACATCCACCAGAGGAAAATGGAAGATCATCATGCTCTCCATGAAAAAGCTATTAATTTTTATTGTATTTTTTTCAACTGTGGTGTACTTTTTACATGTTCACTGAGTCAAGAAAACAGTCTTAAAGCATCTTAAAGCCATGAAGAATGTGCAGCATGAGGCGGTGATGGATCATACTGCCTTCAGTAGTGGTAAATAAAAAAGTCAGTGATCATCACAACCACCAGTATAAACAAAAATCAATTATATTTTCATATTATTATATAACATTATATTGTAATTTATGCTTTTTTTCCCCCTTAAAAGAGGCAATATATTCTTATATCACTAACATCAGTTTGATACTAGTTACCATGATGTATAATATAAAGATGAACACCAAGATTTACTTTATTCTTCAAGTAAAAAGGTAGGTAAACTGAGGTAGGTAAGTTTACCCTCCACTACACCCCTGAATAAGAGAAGCTTTTGGAATAAATTAGTGGGCTATGAGGGGAAAAAAAATACAGTTGGCCATCGCTAACAGGGAAATCACCCATCTTCATTTCCTCACAATGTGTATCACTGCCTTTCATGCCAAAAAACACACATCTCGTCAGCGTGAGCTCTTGTTTTCTGTCTCCTTCTTTCAAACCATCTGTGGAAAATTGAGTTAAGTGCCATTTGGAGGAGTGACATGCGCTAGGTCAGTGTATCACATGTTGCACACACACACACACACACACACACACACACACACACACACACACACACACACGCACAGTGCCTTTAACTGACAGATGAGAGGAGAGATGGGGACACCAGGGTTATATTGCTGTCAGTGTTGTGATTCAATATATTTGGGTCTGGACTGATCCTAGATAAGCGCTGGGTGTGCACCATTTGGTGTTCGGCCACCGCCGTCCATCTGAATACATCTCCCTTTTGTTTTTACGCTGGGAAATAAAATATTCTTGTATTGACAGCGAAGCCGCTTGCACAGCTGAACATTTCTGTTTTCTAGAGCACGCCAATATTTTCCCCCTGCTATTCCTCACTTATCACGCATGCGATTTAGGTCCATTCTCCATGTCAGTTAAGCTGCCATGATAGACAAACAGCACTAACGGATTTATTGTGGACCGCAACTTGAATGTATGTTTGCCTCCACATCCATGTGAAAGCAATTATCTACTGTACATGTGAGACAGTGACCTATGTGTATAAACATCAGATTGAACATTCCTTGTGGGGAGAAAAAGCCAAATATAGGTCTGAAACGGTGGAATCTGGAAGCTGAATTGAACAAGACCAAGACAAGACTTCACAGATGAGGAGGAAAATGTGTTAACTACAAACAGTCCATGACAGCAATCCATGAAACAGTGAAATATGGTATAGTAGGTTTTTGTTTTCTGAATTCATTTACATGATACCCTTGCTAGTGCTATTATGATGCTATGTTATGTAATCCATATGAATATCATTATTTTCAGTAGCATTTTCAGTGTATCTTAAACAAGTGTTAGATCAGATTTGTTTTACAAAATTGATATTCCACAAATGGTATACATAGCACAACGTGTATTTGGAATTAAGTAATTTCTGATGTTTGCTGACCTCTATCAGCGACCAATAGGAATTGCAACAACATCAGCAGAACTTGACTCCTCCAGCCCAGAGACATTCCCTTGAGCTAAGGTGGCCTGTTATTGTCACAAACAACATAGTCACATTTTCACAATGTAGAGAAGTAAGCTAGCTAGTTAGAGCAGAGATCCAACAGAAACGTCTAGTGAAGAGTTAATATATCACCATGCTAAATACTGGAATAATAACACTGCTTTGTCATTTGCTTTTTCGACTTGAGGACGAGGCTTATTAGCTTTCATAGCTGAAATGTCTTGTGATGCTGCTCACTCGCTCGGGGATTGGGAGTGTCTTTAAACTCCAATGGGTGGAGAGTTTTAAACAGAGAACTGTCCAGAAAGTGAGCTTTGAAGAAAGAAAGAGTAATAATAAAAAGTAATAATCAGGTGGATTTCATAAAAGAGGTGATAACAATGAACAGACAACGTGTTCACTTGTATGCAAAAGTGGCTGTGTGAAAAGTTATGGGATAGTTGAGGTGGGGTGTTAAAATATATAGGTGGTATGACTTGGGAATATATGAGATATGTAGGGCTGAGCAAGTAGGTTGACTTGTACTACTCTGCTTTAGTTATTTGGTATTTGTCTTTGTCTTTTTTTAAATTTGTTAGGTTGTTTTGTTCATGATAAATGTATGAGATATCATGTTTTGTGTCCATATTATAACTAAAATAAAATCATGTAAAAAAAGAAAGTGAGCTTTCAAGGCCAGAAACCTCAACACCGGGCCAAGTAATTGTTGACTCATCATTGATAGTTTGTGCTATGGGACAGTAAAGATCTTAGTTGTTGAATACTTCACTAGTAGAGCCTTCTGAAACTATTGGTTCCAACTCAAGGCCTTCAAATCCTGAATGCAAACAGGGCTTAAAAGCCCACAAGAGCAGCCTAAATGGTCTCTCTCCTTGAACATCACACTGATGCAGATGCTCAGCACAACAGTGTCACTTTAGATTTCATTATGACTCCTGCAGGGTTGTGTTTCTCCGTGACAGACGGCGCTAATATGACAGGTTAGGAATATAATCACATAAAGAACAACAAGGCTGGTGAACCGCACGTTCCCATCCATCACTTCCACTTTGAGGTCCCGCGCAATCAATCAAACCCGAGCTGCAGCGCGATAATGGAGCAGCGGCTCTGGATGGAGGAGGATGCTATCCATCAGTGTGAAGGTAATGTGACACTCGCATCACTTATGTCACTCCGACGGGCCGAGGAGCCACAAGTCACATTAAGTGCTCTGGCCTTTCATGTGCCACCTTCAAAAGACTAAAGATGATGAAGACGATGCTTTATGAAATCCTCCTGGGCAATATCTATGTCCTACGCTGTAAAATAATATTCATCTTAGCAAGCTATTTCATCTAGTAGTGACTCTTAAATCAAAATTTTCTTAAAACAAGTGAAACAAAATTGCTAATGCATCCAATGCAAATCATCTTTTTTCAAGATTTTTCTTGAATCAGTGTCGTGATAGTGGACTTATCGCACCATATTGGTAACATTTTTCAATTGCTTTAAGAAAAATAATATCTTAAAATTAAATATGAGATTAGTGACTTGATAAGATGGGAATTATTGCAGTGTGGTTTGCAAAGTTTGGCTGATTTGCCTTTAAGGTGAAAAGACTATGGACAATACTCTTCAGTTTACAGTTGGAAAGACCTAACGTTCAGTGAACCAATGACCTTAACTCAACTCCTTAATGTGTGCTGCATGTCATCAGAGCACACAGAGTTAAACGTTCCTTATAGTTTCCCGTAAGGCCGGAGAAATGGGATGGGTGGTGGCCTGCTGGCCGGCCCTTTTTAAACTCAAGGCTACTTTCCCTCGGTCCACAGAAGAACACTCTTGACAGGCCTAGGTGGTATTTTATTATTTCAGTTCATTCTCTCTATTCGGGCTCTATAATTACTCCCTGCATCATTTAAGTCTCCTTTTTTTCAAATTACATGTCTGACCCTCTCTCGGGGATAGGATTTCCCTGCCATGTATTTTAACCTACTCTATTTTAAACTCTCTCTCTGTTATTATTTTTCATTTTGGGTTTTTCCTTTAATCATTGTGCTATGATCTTGCTTTTGGTATTTTGTCTGGAACGGAGAACCAAAACTTTCAAAATATGAGGCAAAGTCACTGCAAGAACTCTCGGTCATACCAAACCTGCTGAGTGCGGTGATAGGATCTGCAGTACTGTGGGGCGCAATATTTGTCTTGGTTAGTGTTTGCATCAGGATTAAAAGCACTGTTGACTTGTGTGGCATCCCCAGTAGAAGAACATCATTGTGTGGCAAGAGACAACAGAGATTTGTCAGCTGTATAGTTACTAGTGACATGTTAAAACCATATTGAACATAGCCTACAGTATGTGAGAATTTCTGCAATGTGATTATCCTCAATTTTAAAAAATGGTCTTAAAAAAACAAACCAGTAAACAAGAAAAACAGAACGACTTCCCAAGCTGCGACTCCAAACAATCAAACTGTGGGAGGACTGCAGGAGATGTCAGTTCCAAGAGGGTTCCTCCTCTAATTTTAAACCAAAACATCACATTATTGGACTGACGCCTGTCTAAAAAAGAGGGAGAAAGAGCGACGGGCCTTTCAGAGTAATTCGGGGCCTTTGTTTACGGGAGCGTTACGGGCACCATTCCCACAAACGCGGACGGGAGCTCTCTGTAAACAGGGCTTGAACGAAGCTGCTGTTCGCCTGCCAACCTAAATACAACAAGGCCCGCGCTAGGCTTCGCCGCCATCTCTAATTCCGGGTTTGGCTCCTGAGAGAGCGGGCCCACGGTCCGAGGCCGCGCTGAGACACATGTGGCCGGTAAGGGAGGAACGCCGCAGTGCGCGCTGTTCCTGGTAATTGGTAAAGGATATCAGCCACACACATTGACACGCACATAAACACACTTACACTGGCATGTTGCAATACTCATGCATGCTTGGGCACACGCACGCGCCCGAGACCTCCTTGGTTGAGTCCAAGTCAATTCCAAGACCAGGTCCAGAGGGGTTTGAGACCAAGTCAAGACCGAGACCAGAGCAAATCGAGTGCTATTCAAGGCTAAAACAGGCAATAAACAGTGTACATTTCTTTCCAGTGTAAAAAATAATGCTTAAGGAGTTTCTTAAGGATCAACAGACATGTGGATCTATCTGCAGACCACTACACCCTTCAACATGCAACTAATCAATGCATAGGATTTTGACTAATCAATGCATAGAATTTTGAGGACCATTCTATACTATACACAGGTATAATCCCTAAACTGTTTGTAGTGCTGGGCAGAAAATAAATAAAAACACATCTTTGAAAACTTTAAGACAGGTGGGAAAAAGTCGATTACACATCCAATAGCGTCCGAGACAGAAAAGTGGTCTGGAAACCGGACTCAAGCACTACAGTCCTGCTCACCACTTTATTAAACACTTCCTTATTTGTCCCAGTGTGTGGTAGTCTTTGCTTTCTCAAATACAACCTCTAAATATCAGTAAGGAAATGAGTTTCATCAGAACATTATAATAATCTTTATTTGTATAGCGCTTTTCAAAACAAAGTTACAAAGTGCTTTACAAAACATGATAAAAGAGTACAACATACTCAGGAGTCCAACATTGTCATAAATAAGATAAAAATAAATAAAACATGAAGCATAGACACCAAATAAAACAAAGTTTATAATAAAAGTAATAAGATAAAAGTGATAAAAATAAATGAAAAACAGACAGAAATACTGTAAATACTATGAAAAAGCCTTCCTGTAAAAGTGGGTTTTAAGAAGCGATTTAAAAGAATGCAATGACTTTGCTAGCCTAAGATCCTCAGGGAGGGAGTTCCACAGCTGCGGGGCTCGAACAGCAAATGCCCGATCTCCTTTTGTGACAAGGCGGGCTTTTGGAACATTCAGGAGGGTCAAACCTGAGGAACGCAGGCAGCGACTAGGCTCATATGGAGCTAATAAATCTAAAATGTAAGTAGGAGCAAGGCCATGTAAGGCTTTAAACGTAATCAGTAAAATCTTAAAATCACATCTATACCTAACAGGTAACCAGTGAAGAGAGGCGAGGATGGGTGTGATATGGTCTTGTCTCTTGGAATTTGTTAAAAGTCTGGCTGCTGCATTTTGTACGAGCTGGAGACGGGAGATGGCCTTTAGGCTGAGCCCAGAATACAGGGAATTACAATAATCCAGTCGCGATGAAATGAATTAGACTATTGGAGCTCTGCTGATGTAATGATCTACATAGTAGATAGTGTCAGTTGTCTCTCTGTCTGTACATTAGTGGTCTCACCTCTGTTTTTCCTGCTTTCCCACAGGTGTAGTGAGCTGTAATGTGGAGGCTGCCACAAGCGACACTAGGGGGAGCCAAGCCATAACAGGAAATCCCAACAAAAACCTCCTGAAAAATAGTTTCTCCCTAAATAAAAGTTTCACATCCAAGTCAACTTCACCCACTGATGAAGAACAGTCATTTGTCTCTGTCTCTCTCTTGTTAGGGCTGCCATTGATGTGTGACTTGTGCTCGTCTATCAGGACGCGCTCTTAACGCGGCCTTGTTTTTAAAGTTGGAGGTAAACTCGGGTAATGGAGGCCCTGTTCATTAGGCCTGTGCGCTGGGGACAGGCTAATGAGAGAGGCGCCTTTGACAGACCGGGGCTGGCTGTGTAATAATTGGCCAAAGCTGAAAAAGGACCAGTGAAGAACAAGGAGTTAAAATGGACAGAAGCCCTGAGCTCTTCCAGCTTTCCCACTTAGCCGTGTTTCGCTGTGTGTTTTCCACAGATTTTTTGGTTGAGTGGCCACACATAAATTTATACAAATCCATAATCCAGATTCAAGCTTAAATTCGCCTCTCCCTCCCGCTTTTCCTCACGGGAGTGTGTTGAGTATTGATCGAAGCCTGAATAATTGAGGAGCTTAGGCTAAGCAAGCATGTGAGGGAAATGGTACTGAATAGTACAACCCAAAATTGGGCATCAAATTTGAAGTGCACAGTGCTGCAGTGTAAATCAACAATAAATTGGGCCTTCTGGTTTTGTGAATGCACACTTTCAGACACCAATTTCTTTCCTAGAAGAGAAGTTTTGTTCTTGATAATGTGAACTAAAGTACTGGCAGTAATTTGGCCACAATTGGGGGCCTTTTCCATGACTCAGTCTGCAGAACCTGCATCCTATTAAGTTAGATGTAGCATTGCATTAGTCGAATATGATAACATTGAGGGGAGAGTGAAAGAAAGTCCAAGGAATGCAAATGTTCATGTTATTATAGCTGACATTAACAATGCAAGCGAGTTTGTCCGTTTTCAAGCCGGTTTGAAGCTTTACCCTGCATGTTTATCATTATGAAACATTCAAAAGGAATCTAATGCAATGCACAGTACACCTCTGCTTTCCCAGGCTCCCACTCTGGCCTGCTCCTGAAGGGACTTATTAAAATCCATATTTTTCCACCAGACCATGTAAAAGATTTAAGAAACGGGCTGCACCTGGTGTTGCTGTTGCCGGGGATGGTTGTTACAGGTCACATTTGGTTATGTGCTAAAAGAAAAAAAATAATAATCAGAACTTCACATAGCGCTCCATCATGCAGTGGGTGAATTCAAGCCAGGGAACCGCTCACTCTGCTCTAAAACACTAAAAATACAGCTCTTTCTACACAGGATTGTCATTATTTAGCCTATAAAGTCCCAAACTTTCTCATTTGAGTTTTGAGTCAGAGCTGCCAACTGCTACCAAAACCTCCCATGGATCCTTCATATGAGAAACATCTGCCAACAGGGAAATCTGAAACTGTATGTAGCAGTTGGTGCATACTACTTGCTGCAGAAAGATAGAGTTTCTGTAAATGTGATACTGGAATTTACTCCATGGATTATTTTTGCAAAATGGCCAAATAGATCCTCTAAGCCTGGGAGTGATTTATTCAAAGGCTTTAGAATTATTAAAGACACTGTTAATACTTTACAATGGCTTTGTTCCAGTGTAGTAATCTGTGTATTAAACTATGGGACAGTATTCTCAGTAAATAGTACTTAATGAAAATCTCCAGTATAATATACGAACAAGGGTGAAACAACTGAATGTAAGTATAAACTTAATGTGCTAAAATAAGAGTTCCAGCACCTGACATTAGTGTTTCTCACAGTATGTCAGATACTGGACCTGCATCACTCGCTGCCTTGGTCAGTAATGGACATTTTTTATGTTTAAATGTCATCCTTGATGTAGTCAAATTTCAAAATGTGCAACTTGCATTCAAATCTGATTCCCCCAAAACCTTTAAACCCTCCTCTCCATGGAAGCAAACTACCTCAGACATCAAATTAAAATTCAGACTCTACAGGCTTTACAGTGCACAGAATTAATTATGTCCCTTATTTTTTTTATGCGAGCCTGTTTCCAGGGCCAGTGAGTGTCTGCTGGAAGACACCCGAGCCGAGCGTGAGGGGGGCTCCTGCAGCGATGGTTACCCCGTGAACGTGGTGTATCTATAGGCTTCACACTCAGACACGTAGGCAGCGAGGAGGACTCGCACCCAGAGAGTGTGCGTTTAGTTCGGGTCGACCTGGGTGTTCATGACTTGACATTTTCTGACATGCAATCGTACTCCTTCGCGTTCAAATAAGTGCAATGCTTTCTCTCGCTGTAGAGGCCTACACCTCTTTCCACCTATCTACAGTATGTCTCCTCCTTCTCCAGTATCTCTCACTCTCTCTCTCTCTCTCTCTCTCTCTCTCTCCCCCTGCAAGTCACTGCTGACATCTCCACATTGAGGAAGACAGGCGTGGAACAGACTGGCAGCTGATGATGAAATATGACCCGGTGACTTGTGGATTGTCTTCTGTTCCTGATGTGAGAGAGAGAAAGAGAGTCCTCAGGCTCATAGTGGAGAGCTGCAACAGATGGGAGAGTAGTTTTCTTTTTTTACAGGGCATAACTTTCACTTGTATCATACACACAGGCTAAGCTTCTTATGCAGGGGGAGGCTCAGACAGACATGTTGTACAGCACTTGCTTTATGGCATGGTAAACACTGGCTTAGCATTGACATTGTGGTTGAGAAAAACGATTTTCTCCTGCGATGGTTGGAACAACATATATTTTAGACATATTCTAGCACCAGTAATAGTATAGTAAATGATGTGACTCAATTTAAAGTAAAGATCTGTGAGATTTTCATATAAATAAATGTCTGTTTTGCTACTTTCTGTGGTCGATTGATATAACACAATAGTGATTCAACCTATATCCAGTTTTCAAAAGCTTTTACATTTGCTAAAAATCCTTTGGCACACAAGAAGTGAGCAGCAACAATGGTTTATTTGGAATAAACAGAAGAAGAACTGGGCAGTTAGCATGAGCAGTGATAGCCACCATGGCTGAACAGACAAAGAAAAGAGAAACTCAAACTGCATCAACAGAAAATCCAAGGAGAAAGACATCACAGTACTGGACACTCTGGGAAGAGCAGTGTAAGATTACACCAAAATAAAAAAAATTATAAAAAATGAGAATCTTGCAGCTTAACGCTCTACCAAAGGTTCTATGTAGCTTTTGCATGCAGCTTCAGTGTATGAACCAATGCCCCAATCCCAGCAATAACCCAGATTTAGCTTCACAATAAAACCACAAAGCCATTAAGTGAGAACGCAAACAATCTTTTACATGCTGTGATCAGTGCGATCACAAAGCAATCAGGTGGCCATCACTCATCTGCTGCGCTAACACACACTTCCTCACCTGCTCACCAGCCTCTGTAGTTTGAAAGCATACTTCACATGCACTCATAGTGCTGTAGTGCACAATGCACAGTGGGAACCATTTCAACTTCAATGCACCCTGCTTTTAAAAGGGTTTCATATGATGGCAAAGCAATAATTACTAGGTTGCCCACTTGCTAGCTAGCACTCTGGCACTTAAGCCTAATACTTAATATAATAGCAAACTGCAAGAACCTTTACATGCACCCGTTCATTAAACCTGTTTATTATTGTAATCAAGAGATCAAGGTGTATAGAAAATAATCAACTGTATAGCAGAGACCATCCATTTTTTACAAAGTCAACAGTGACCAGTATTGACGCCGAACTGCCTGAATTCCTAACTGATTACCACTTCTGAGGTTGTGTGCTGTGTTTTAATTTGTGCGGAGATGGAAAAAGTGTCTGTTATCCATAAAGTCCTCTGGAAGGGCCTTTTTCATCACTTGTTATTCAGTCATTCAGCGCAGACGTGGAAGTTAGCAAGGTGGAGAGAGTGAGACAAGGACAGGCTTGTGTGCGTTTCAGAGCCGAGCTCCAGTCCAGACTCGAGACCTGAGTCGGGATGGCAGAGAATTGGCAGATGAATTTCTCTGTTATGCTCCATTTACCCCACTTTGCTCTGTTCTCTTGCACTGCGTGAGGCCAGGTGACGCAAACTGGCATTTTTCCCCTGGTAGACACAAACTGGGCATGCAGTTGGATATCAGGCAACAGTTACGCCATGCTTTTTAAGGAAAGCGGCATGATTACACTTTGTTTAGTACAGTAGAACTCAAGGCATTAAAGGAAAACTCCAGCTTCAGATCCTCTTACACTGTTATATTTCATCAATCCATGATGTTTAATACACTCTATAGTTTACCTTTTTGTTGTATCCACTTTCCCTCAACCTTCCTTGTCTACTTCTGCTTCAGTTAGTGATTTCCTACATTTCCCAGAATGCCTTTCAACATCCCCCAGAGAACTTGGCTGGACTTGTTGCATCCAGCCGTTGGTTTTAAATATAGAAGCAGACAGCAATAGTGATAGCGACAGTAACGGCAAGAGAGTTTTTCCAGTTGAGAAAAAGCAGCATCCCTTAGTTGAAACACAACATGTCTTCTAGCTGCATTGCATTCTGGTCTATTGAGGCTCCTATGGGTGGAGAAATTGGTCTCTCTCCTCTTCTATGATGGATTTCTCCCTGTATGATTGTTGAACTTCGGTGCAAAATGGCGGCTCTAAGAAACCCTCGCTCTTTGATTCTGAGTGACTGTCTCAAAATGTTTCTTCTATTAAACTCCTGGAAATACTGTATCTCAATGTGACGTCACATCATCTATCTTTGAGCAGTTATCCATGGAAATAAGAAAAATACACCACCAAACAACAAAATAGACCCAGAAATGCAAGGTACATCGCCAATAGCTATATTTTGGGTGGCTTTTTCCTTTAAGAGCACTTTCCTGATATCAGGTTGCATCCCCTTTTCCTCCAATACATGTCTCAGTTGTCTGAAGGCTTAATTGTCTCCTCTCTTTCATTTACATCAGCCAGGATGTTGTTTTCTAGCCTGTAATGACGAGATCCCACTTATAAACCCCTCCTGACCTCACCTGCACAATGGCACTCTGTTCATCTTACATATTCATTTCTCAAGTTGTTAATGTGATTAATAAATAGGCCTAATCCAGATTAAAGTGGAGGTAATAGAGACGTTGATGAGGGATCATAGCGTTCACCTGGTTTCAACCGGTCAGTCTATATTATGGGGAGAAAAGTTGAATATTTTATAGACTCAGTGTACAGCTTATCAATCATTCAGCCACTTTGATATGCTTGACTTCATCCTCCCTTTTGTAACAGTTTTGTTCTTTAACGGATACATAAATATGTATCGTGTTTTGTTCTTGCTGGGGGAATGAAATAATTCATAGCATTGTTCCACATGCAAAACGGCACGGATGAAGGGAGCGTCACATTTAGTAGAGTGCGCTTAAATGAAGCTACTGTCATGAGCTGGCACAGACACTGCTGCTGTGTACTAAACATCGTTCCTACTATGTCCGCCTGTACAAATTGCCGTTTCTTTCAGCGTATAGCATGGCTCCGAGATGAATGTCGGACTGCAAATTGGCTGCATAAAGAGGAATCCCAGGTTTTATTTTCTTTACTGATTGGAATAGTTAGAGAGGCGAACGCTGATTTAAATTCACACACTGGGGAGGATGTATGGTGAGTGTCAGTCCTTAGTTGCTTAAAGCCAAAAGAGTCGAAGACGAGCGGGAATACTGATCACAGAAGAGATCGTTTCTCACTAGGTGCCGTACACTAGATAATTGCATCTGCATTTCCCATTCAATTACCCGATTGCAAATGTTGTCATTTCAGATGAAGCCTTCCCCCCATCCAAGTATGAGTCAACAAAATGGAAATTGCACGAATATGGAACCCTTAATCACATAAACAGTCGCGGTAATTATTCCTGAGGAAAATATGCAGGAAATGGACCGTGGCCTCCTGCTGCTGCTGCTCTCCTGCGCAGCCAAGACGTCAGCTCCGCCGGAGGAAAACTGGGACTTTAATTACAGGCAGGTCTGTGTTTACTTAGCAGTGACACCGGCAGCCATTGAACCTGTGTTTATTTTCGACTTTGGATGACTTTAGAGGAGAATAAATCATCCCCGTGCCGCCACATCATAAAAACCACTCGAAAGAGATGTCAAGTTGAAAGGGACCCGCATTCTGTGGAAAAGTAAACCTTCTTTGCACCTTTTTTCGCGGCGGTATCTTTGAAGAGCGAGGCATTAAGCCCCCTTTGCTGCTGCATTAGCGCATAATTGTTTTCTTCTCTTTTCCGAAATGTAAGATACCCGTCCCGGTGCATTCATTGTGGACATTCAGGTATCTGTAAAATGATAATGCATGGCGCCATGCGATTTTCCGTTGAGTGTCTCATTATACAGTTGGAAACGCTATGATGGCCCATTATGTGAGATTCAGAGAGAGAGAGAGAGAGAGACAGAGAGAGAGAGAGAGAGGGAGGCAGAGAGAGACTCGCACTGCCAGGAAGACGACTATATCACGGGTCCTGTGTGTCCTACAGAGGGGGGACTCGCGGGACCCGCTCGCAGTGTGAAGTGCTCCCAGGGGTGCGTGGGATAGCCGAGAGGGGAAATGTAATAACTCAATGACGAGGAGAGGCTGCCAATTACAGTCGAGCCCGGGATAGAGGAGCGGGATCAGACGCATTGAAAAACGACTGCGTTTCTAGACTCCCCCGGGGGGGAAGGCCCTCCATCAGCGAGCTGCCGGTCCGACGGAAACACGAGGAGCATTGTGGGAATCCAAACAATACCGTAATTGTGAGCGATAATGGCGGGCTAAAAGAAATATCTAAACACGAGTATCGCTTGGTAATGTTGTTTTAAGATTAGATGTACACTCTCATGCCCCGGATCGCCTCTTTCTCTCGGCGCTCCGGTTGCACTTACACGATGTTTGGATTGTCCCCGCGAAGTATTTCTTCAAATAACATAACTAATGGAATGACCCATGCGCTCGACGTTCCTGACACCGCAGATAAGCACACTTCACACGAGACAAGCTAAATAAACTTCATAACAAAGTTCATAAATAAGCTATGATATCTAATTGGCTGTGACAGATAGCTTGAAGCATTCAGGCATGAATATTGTGAATCAGTACTTCAAAATACACTGAGTTCTCAAGGCTTATTCCCTATATTATACCTTTATGCAGAATGTATTGAGCTGAATTTGTTTGTATTTACATGGGGAAAGGTCCTTTTAATTCATCTAAGCCCTATAGTATTTTGAAAGGTCATGTGCTGCTTCCACCATCAGGTCATACACAAAGCAGAAAGCCTCAGCAGACTATGTGGAGTCACTCTGATAAACAATATGCGTGATAGAGAAGTTTACAGCTATCAGTTCCCGCTGATACACAATGCACAATGAGTGATCTGTATATCAAATACAGCAATTATATAGCTGTATATCAAATAGAGCAAATAGTAGTCAGTCTAAGGTCGTCTAAAGTTGAACATAAACACAAGCTATCGCCTGAGGGCAACAAGGAAACTATTTCACTGAACAAAAGAGACATTTCAGAGCTTGAAATTGTGGATTATATCACGCACATGGATTTGAGTTACAAATTGAATTAGAACCTCTGAGCATCAGAACGTAACTTTGAATTACATTTCTCTTGTCTGGAATGGTTGAGATGGGTCAGAAGTAGGGAGGAAAAGGTGGGCATGAGTAAAAAAAACTCAGTAAACTTCCATATATGTACTGTATGTATGATGTATGTACTGTATAGATGAAACCCCTGAAGATATTCCAAAAAAGCCTTTTGAGAATGAGATACATCCCATACTTTGTAAAAATTAGTAAAAATTCGTATTACAACAGCTTTGGAAACTGTTTTGAACTGGTGTCAGAAAGATATTTAGGTCCTGATTTCACAAAATAGACAAAAACAGACTCTCAACTTTCATTTTGGTCCTATATTTACAAAGGCTTTCAACGTTGGTACAAACCATCATGTCAACATCTATTCAATGTCAAAAAGTTTGCTAGGTAAGTAGTGTTCACATTTAGAATTTTTCACACATTGTCTTTTACAACTCTATATTTAGACAGTTAACACTGTAAACCCACTTACAATGGTTTCAGGTGTAAGCAGGGCAGATTGCACCAAGTTGGGATCTGCCTTGAACCAATAATACCCAGCAAACATTTTGACATTAAATAGATGTTGATGTGACAGCGATGTTGAAAACCTGTGCAAATATAGCGCCAAAATGAAAGCTGATAGTCAATAGCTGCTAGTTTTGTGAAGTCAAGACCTAAATACCTCAAAACAGTTTCCAAAGCTGTTTTAATAGGAATTTTCACCATGTCATAATATCATATTTTATATATTTTGTGCTTTGGGTTGACGTTGAATGTGGCCGCCTCTTGCACTTCGCCGTCCGTGAAATGCTTGCTGCATATGGTTCCCCAAAAGAGCCTAAAAAGCCTCTATGTGGTGACATGCATATTTTCTTTCTTATGGTGAAGAGCTTGCTGACAAAGGCAGTGCGCGGGTGCCAGGATATCCTGATGACCCACTGTGGCAGCAGATTCTTTGGGAGGCCCATCCTGGGGATTAGGAGGCACTGGGCCCTGAACCCGTGACCTCTGCTGTTTGTTTACCTTTTCCTGCTTTCGGCCGCTGTGACATACTACTGTATTGTTGTGTCAACATCCCATGTTCCATTGGGATCCGTTCATGCAAGGGCATTGTGTGTGTGTGAGAGAGAGAGTTAGAGAGAGAGAGATAGACAGAGAGAGAGAGTTTCTGCATGAGGATGAATGGTATGTAAGTCAGAATGTAGGCTATGTATGCTTTGGTATTTTTGTGTAACACCAATGTCAACTCAGGAGGAACTCGGTGGGGTCAAAAGGTAAAACTTGGGGCCAGGAAGGAAAATAATGTGTGTCGGTATGTGAGGACAGTGGTTACATAAAGATGATTTCATGACATCACTCCACAGACAAAGTGAGTATTATTCGGCTGCTGATTTGAGTGGGAAACATGGGATGTGGTTTTGAACGCCGCCCATCAAATATTCAGCTAAAGCTCTTTTCTGTGTGCTTACATACCATAAAATAAGTTACATGCAGAAGGTCATGCAGTTTTCCTTCTTTTGACTTTGTTTGTGCAGGCCCAGTCTTGCAAGAATACATCCTGAAACGCCTCAGCTACAATGCTGGAGGCGTCATTACTGCACATAGACCCAGCTCTCCTCAACATCCATCCATGTATTTTCCACCGACTGTATTTGAGAAACGCTTGCTCATTCACATCTAATTAACTCCTCCGTGCGGCGCGGAGCAGAGCGGTTCTAACTGTCTCTCAGACCGGAGTAAACAAGACCCCGGCGGGGAAAAGGGTCTCGCCTCGGCTGGCTCGGCCGGCCGGCCCATTTTAATAAATCGATGCGCTAATCATCGGACGCGCACCGAGTGCCCCGGCCGCGCTTCCAGCCCCTCTCCCTTTGAGGTTAATTTAATTAGGTTCCAATGCTGAAAAGCCCCTGACATGCACACAAAAGTGCAAGGTGTAATTGATTTTTTTTTTTCTTCTTCTTCTTCTTCTCTCCCCGATATTCTCCGCTTTTAGATGGAAACGGCGTACGGGGCGAAGGGAATTTAATGACAAAAACAGTCAACAAAGGCCCTATTTCTGTGGCTTAGGGGAAGTTTAGCTTATGATACAGCAGAGGTCTAATGAAGGGAGATTAATCCTTACAAATAGGTTGAGGATATTTACAAGGCGCCCGTTTTGTATGGAGATGGCTTTTTCAATTTGGCAGTGCATTGTTAAAAAAAATAAATAAATAAAAAATCTGGCTGTCCGTAAAGTCATTAATCCATACAGGAGACCGCTTTCAGCCAGTTTCAGAACTATAACATTTTGTCCTTGTATAATCCAGTTAGTGGCAAAATAGCAGGAATGGTGTGGTCATCACAAAACTTTCAGACAGTGTTAAAGTGTAATTGAACACATACAGGTGCACAAATACTGAAAATAGTACAGGTACAGTGTCAACTTAGAAACTAGGGTTAAATAGTGGCCTTTTACTAAAAATCAGATATGAACCAGTCATTGTCATCCACTGCTGACGATGATGAACAGTCTGTAAAACCTGCAATGGAATGTATTTTTTTTGGACATTTATCATTTCAATAATCATTTCTTGTAAATTAATTCTTTCTTTTAATGCAGTAAAGTGTCCTAGCATTTCCCCTATCACTGAATAGGTGAATGGTTCACCACGTGTTTATTAGCTGCTGCTAACTCTTAAAGAATTTAATTATTATGGGTTTCAGTGGAGAGTTTTAGTGTCCTATGATTGTCTAAATGCTGTTTCAGCTTTCAGCTTTCAGCTTTTCCTTGTTATTTTTGGCATGAAAATGGTCAAATTTAAAGATAGTGAATATCGGCACAAAACATCGGCTATCTCTACCTTGAATACAAAAATATTATCATTATCGGTAACCCATAACGGTCGAATCGTAGTAGGAACCCATTTGTATTCCTTTCACAAATCACTTGCTGTTCAGCCCTCACCATTTTGCTCAGAGCTGGAAAAAGTAGCAAGTCTCTTCTCATGTCTCATGTCCTTCAAACTGTTGCCATGTCTTCCTGCATACATGCATTCGCACACACATACAGTAGGCTACATCTGCTCTCTCGTTCTCTCTCTCTCTCTCTCTTTCTCACACACACACACGCACACTGGGGTCTGAAAGGCTCCGGCACATCCTGAGGCCTGTTCAGCCCGCACGACTTTAGCAGCTCATCTGGACAAATCCCTGGAAGCCATGGTCTGGGCTCGGGGAAAAGATCTCCGCACCGCCAGGCAGCTCCTGCGCTCATGCTGCATTCCCCTGTTTCACCAACATCAGCACTGGATTCAGGGGGACCAGGAAATCCATCGGCTCACAATACAGTAAAAAAAAAAATTTATTTCACTTGACATCCGGTATCCACATACCAACAGCTGCTGCATGCTTAAGCTCCCCGCCCCCAGAAGACATATAGGATAGAATGTAGAGCACCTCTCTCTTTCCCTCAGCGCTCCTGCCAAACACACTAGTTGTCCTCTAAAATAACTCGCCCTCCTCTCCATGCTCGGAGTGCGATGAGTGCGGTGCATCCGCAGGGCCGAGGGGGAACGAGCATCCAGCCCGTCGGCGTAAAACGCACTATCGTTTTTTTTTGCTGTTTTGCAGGCGGCGGCAGGAAGAAACGCGAGCCCTCTCTCCAGGAAAAGAGCCGAGAGAGACAGAGAACGAGAGCGAGAAAGAGAGAGTTCTGGGGTGTGTGTGTGTGTGTGTGTGTGTGTGTGTGTTGGGGGGGGGGGGGGGGGGGGGTTCTGGCTCTTTATCAGCTCGTTTCACCTCTCCCCTGCTTCGACCCAGACATTTTTTTCACCCATAGCCCAGAGCGCTCCGATTGGCGCTGCTCATGTGGAACTGACTCTGGCCCTGAATGCGCCAAGTTTATGTATAATGTGCATGCCCCGCTGCTGATAAGACACGCAACGTTCTCGAGGAGCGAGGCTGCGAGAGGGCACCGACGCAACCGCATGTGCGATTTAGTGTGTTTTTCTCCTCCATATACACTGATGAGGTTGTGCTGAAATCCTTGGCCGCGGTTGCACTCATTGTACACTGGTTATTTCATGTCAGGGAGCCTCTCCAAACCTTTAAACTCATCATTTATTTAGGGCTTCTTGTTTGCCTTGTCAAGCTGTGGCCTTGCTTCTGGTGCCAGCAAGTGCCCCAGTCTACATTTTTGCATCTCACAAGGCTAACCTGTATTAATATTTCAAATCAGGGAAGCAAACAGGCCCCAGTCCATCCTGTGATTGGCAGTTGAGGTGATGCAGCGTTGAGAGATTATTGATGCATTGTTGTGGGGCCGGGTTTGTGTTCCTGCAAAATAGAAAACGGCAAACATTTGTCCATCAATTTTGCAGAGTTTAATTGAATAATTCTTATTTGAGTTCTGAGGCTCCAGGCTGATTCCAAGTGGCACAGATGTCCCATGAATAAAACATTGACTCTGAGAGCAAATATTAGCGCTTGCATTTATTATTATTTTCTTGTTAGTGTTTGGCAATGTCAAACATGCGCTTTTGGTGTTGCTGTGCAATTGTGATTATAATTGGCCATGTGGAAAACACACAAGCTGTGACATATGACTTAAAATGGGAAGATAGGAGCAATCCATTAAGATTTGTGTGTTATGGTTGGAAAGATTATTCATCTTTATTTATCCCTCATTTTTTCTGGACCAAATTCACAGTCGATGTTATGTTGTAATCATCTCCAAATCAGTCCGCACTAATTCCATCCACTCATACTGCGTCTGTACAGGCGTGAATCAAAATGAGACGCCAAATGTCAAAACTAGTCTGCATGAACACAATGCCATGATAGTCTGTCAGCATCCCAGGTTTCAGAGAGGTATTGTTGCAAACAACTTTGGACCGTTTCCTTTATCCGTTTTACCAACTGCAATCCACACTTTCTGTCAGGCTGAATAATCTCACAGATCAAGCTGAGCCAACAGAGATATGGCTATGCATCCTAACGGCGCAATCTAAACTCCACCATCCTGTCACAGCTTGCAGGTTATATAAAATCCGGCGAGAGCAAACGTTATCAGAGTTTACTCTGTCATAACAATGTCCAAGGAAGGGATGAGTTATTGCTGGATGCCTGTTACCTTTCCAGTTAAAACATCACCTGACACAGATGATATTACAATATGAATAGGTTTGGAGCCTCTCCATTTTAGGGTTCAGGCAATGAAATTAAAAACACATCGCTTATCGCTTACAAAAAGATTCTGATTGAAGTGACAAGCTATTGTTTCTCCTTCAGTGCAGTAGAATAGATTGTAAACTTGTGCTGTTGTATGAGTTTGAAATAAAAGCTCATTGTTTGATGTTAAAGGACCATACCGCTTTTTTGGGACTGTGTTCTTATTTTCTCACTTTTAGGATAATGCTAGTCGTCTACGATTACTTAACTTAAAGCGTTATCATGCTATCTACCAGAGACATAGAGAAGATTTTGGTGCCAATCCTTTTGTCACATATTGGGTAAGGTGACTAATGGACCAAACTCCCAAAAAGTCAGTGTAGTCCTTTAAGACACTGAGAACATATTGGTCAGTGAGATCAAAACTGCTTGATTACCGTCCTGTTGCTCATGTCCCTTGAAAGGCAAAATACCATTCATCCTCGTCTCTTTTACCCTTATGGATGTCCAATTGTATTTATACGTCGCCCATATGATGATCGTTATCACTTTGTAGATGTTTATTTTGGATAAACCTTTTCTCTGAATGAAGCACTTTGTGAATACTGGCTGTCCCCCTCTCTCCCTAGGTGGTCCTGCCTTATAACAAAGTTTGTATATTGTGTTTACCAAGAGGGCATGAGAAATGACATCCCTCGGGACGCGCCGGTATAGGCTGCAGAGAGCACACGCCTGGCCTGTGGTGAGTGATGCAGTGACAGGCACTGTTAACACGTCTGGCGTGAAGCTCCTTCAGTACCTCTAACGAGTGCTATGATCATCTTCTCACAGCATTTCAGATAAGGATTTACAATACAGAAGAAAAATGTAACACCATTCAGAAAATGTTAATGACTGGTAAAAAAAAATAAAAAATAAACCCTGACAATAAAGACATTGCTAGGAGACTGCAGCTGAGTTATATTTCAGGCAATCCTCTATAGGCAATCCATGTCACAACATTGGACACAATGATCATTATTCCCAAGGACTAAACAAGGCAAACAGGCCTATAGTGAAAATAAATTCATTCCTTGAGCTTTAAGATTTTTGCAAGGGATAAGCTTGTTTGACACTGTTAACAGAGTCCAAAAAATGTCTAACTTAACAATTATTAGTCTAGTATTAGCCTAAGCAAGGGTGGAAGTAAGCCTAATGATAATTAGTCGCTGTAATTGAGTAGGTTTTGTGTGTACTTGTTGAATATTTTCTTAAGTTATGCTTTTACTTGAGTTTGCTTTGAGTTAAGTGTTACAGCCTACTTAGTTAGCCTACATGTTAAACTGCATCTGTACAGATTACACATTTTGTAGACTCCTGCATCTGCATCAACCCTGCACAAGCATGTGGAGGAAATGTTAACTGACTGTAACATTATAAAATCCATGATAGTAGCTTAGTTAATATTAGCCAAAAAGCCCTCCATCCAGCACCAGTATTTGTGTTAGCCTGGTTGGTGTCAGCTAGTTCGCTATCTTTGCTAGCTAGTTGGATAGTGGCAAAAGAAATATCAAAACAGTAACAGTAGATTTTAAATGAGCTACTTTTACTTACTTGTAGAATATTTACCTCAATACATCATTCACACTCAAATTGATTTTGATAGCAAATGGCTGTAGCTGTTAGTTACTACAGTCCTGGAATAATCAGGATAACCAAATCATTCACCCATTGTCAAAAAGAACAGATCCACTCTACTATACAGCTACACCCTGGTAGGTTAGCTGTCTGTCAGTATCATATCATAGTAGCCTGTTAGCCAAAATGTTTCGTTAGCATTGGTCAAACTTAATAAATTCCATAACTATTACGCAAAAACTACTGTGCTAGGTCAATCTAGTTGTAACTAAAATATTCACCAGCAAAAAACACCTAATACAAGGTGAGAGAGTGCTGTTTTGTTAGCATTGGGCAAACTTAACCCCCTAGAGTCGTAGTTATCGTATACGATAATAAACAACCCATTGTCAGGAAGGGGGCAGTCATCTTTGCGACAGCTGATGTAAAATACTACCAGTAAGGGACTCAAGGAATTGCCAAAGTCAACAAGTTTTAAATTCTACTGGTAGCTTTAAGTATATTTTTGAATCAGTAATTTTAAAGTTAAATTTCAGCAAAGTAGCAGTACTTCTACTTAAGTATGATACTCTTCCCACCCTTGGTATTGCATCTTAAAATCTTATTTTCCTGAAAGCAAATAAATAATCTACTAATGGGGTGAGATTTCACTTGTTTCCAATTCAACTCAACTACTGAACTTTCTTTAATCACATGACAATATCTTGAAACAAGTTATGTTAAATGCCTTTTTTCAAGATACTGTCACGTTTCAAGAAACTTCTCGAAGCAGGCCGCCTGCATTGGAGCAGTCTTGGCTGCGGTGGATGCTGGTCAGCTGGAGCCTGGCTGGCTGTCAGAGATGGATGAGGCTGACCTGGCCTTAGGTTAGCTGACCGCCTCATGCCCAGATGCTGTGTGTGGGCCTTACTAATGAGGGTCAACAGAGGTCACGGGGTCAGTGGGCGGAGCTTCTGGCTCCAGTCGTCATGCAGGCTGATGTCACTCTCTGACTATGAAAGTGCATCGGCCTGCAGCTTTTCTTGTCAACATGCAGGAAATAGGCAAAGCAAAGGGAGTTTTTTGCTGTAAAGGAAGGGGAAAGCATGATTAAAAAAAGAGGAAATAAACAAATAAATAAGTAAGCAAACTAATGAATTAATTAGAAACAAAACTTATCATGTAATATTTATGTGTGGAAGCAGAGAGCTCATTGAAGGCATCTTTATCTTTCTCCCTCAAGTAATTGTCTTTTTGAACCAAGACAAATTCAATCAGCTCCCCACCAGCTCAGACAACCAAAAACACTCTCTCCTAATCAGGACCGAAAAAAAAAAAAAAAAATCTAAAGTTTCATCACTTTTTTCATTAAGTGGATGGCACCCCAAGGTGTCCTTCACCTTCATTCCAGTGAAAATGCCTTCCTTCATGTTCTCAATAGGAGGTCTTCCCTCGCTGCCCCTCCCTCTCTCCCTCCCCTCTTGCTTTCTCTTTGACATCCTGAGCTTGTTTTTACGTTGCGTCTCCCATGATGAGGCTGATAAGACTATTGTGGCAGGCGAGAGGCGTTTGAAAAATGGATTAAATTACCCTCTCCACAGAGGCTATGTTTCCTCATGCTGTGTTGCCTTTATCGCAGCAATGTTTACATTCATTAGCACTTGTCTGAAATGTGTCACAATCTCCCTCCCCTCCAGTTTCGCTCGCTCTCTCCTGCCCACCACTCTTGATATCCATTTGACTCGCACTGCAAACAGATGCTATCAAGCAAAGAAAATGTTTTGTCTGCCTTCCATTAGCGAGGCCGACGGCTCCGTCAAGACTTTACTTGTCAGAGCGCATAGAAGGTATCGCAGTTTCGAGGAGGCCAAGTTTTGGCATGTGCATTAGTCTCTCTTGCTGGGAGTAGGCTGTGTCATAAGTAGGTTACACTCAACCACTCATTAAGACAAATGAAAGCTCAAAAACTATATTTCCTTCAGGTTTGGGGAAAATTAGTGTATAAGACTAATACACATACTGTGCATCATGTATTAGTTCGGCCTGCAAGGCAATTGTGTTGTCTTTTATTACTCCTTTTGATTTGTTGTGTGTCGTTAACCTTCAAGAAGATCCTGACAGATTTCACACTACTACTTGACTGTATTTTTAAATGGATGTTCCTGAGGATGAAAAGGGGGATGCTGGGTTGGGTGGGTGTTATTACAGCTGTACTCTGTCTTCAGAAAAAGAGCGAGTGAGATATAAACAGATTGTCTTGCGAAGAGACAATTAAAATCTCTTTCTCTGGCAAAAAAAAAACAAACCCCTACAACTGAATGGTGAACATGACTGGGGTGCATGCTTGTCTTGCTTCTCTGCCCCCCCCACCCCCACCTCATACACACACACACACACACACACCCCTCTGCCAATCCCCAATCCCATTCCAAGCATACCACTGCCTTACCCCGTATTTGATGGGATAGATTGAGTCATTAAGCCCATCTGACACGAGCAATGGACTTGGCCTTCCATGATAAGAGTCTGGCGCTCAAAGCGGGCCCGATGCGGAGAGACGGACGGGCCTCCTTGATGAAGGGGCCGCCTGATGGCTCAAGCAGGGTGGTGGGGGGTTGGGGTGGGGAGTGGGGGAAGAGTGGGGGGGGCGGGGGGTGGCGTTGGAGCCTGTCAGCAGGCATCGCTGGGGTCACCCCACGCCAGGCCTTATTAGGTCCCCGTCAGCAAAATGCTGGCTGTCAGGCCACGCATTGAAATAGAGGAGGGCTCCCGGTGCGCCTTCTGCTGCTCAGCACCAACTTTCTGGCTCGCTGATCACGATCAAACCCGTCTAGCCCGGCCCACAGCGATGCCTTGTGTCACTCCATTAAACAGAATGTATTACTGGTTTCACGCCACGTTAAGGAGGTGACAGGGAAAGTCAACTTGACCTTGAATGCTCCAACGGCTATAATTCCTTCTCAGATGTGTTAATCAACAAACTAATCAGATGTCTCAACAGTCTGCTTTTTTTTTTTAAGGAATAAAATGATACAAAGTTAATAAGGTTATGCCTGCTCACAGGTCAGGAGTCGGTTTTAATGACGGTGAAAAACTATTTGTGGATAATGATACATATTGATCTAAATTTCAGTGCATTCTAGTTTGAATTCTCCCCAACACGTAACTGATGTCAGAATAAATGCATAGAGGTATAATTGTATGCAATTATGCCCGAGGTCGCATCTAACAGACCTGCTTTTAACTGCTGTGGCCAGTGAAAACTTTCCCATCTGCATTTTTCACCGTCGGTATTTTGGTTTCTGCAGCCAAATAAAAGAGGATGAAGTCTTCTAAATATTTATCAGCTCATGAAAGCTGTGCCTTGGCCAAAATAAACTGGAGACTGGAGACGACTGCCACATTCCCGCTCCATCCTGACAGTGCCAATGGACTGAGGGTTTGTCTTTTCATATGGGCTCTGAAAATCACTTGACAGGCTTGTCTAAATACAGAACGCATACAGTAGGTGGACTTGAGCTGTCTGATGTCACGGACTGATGATTTTGCTTAAGCATTCCTCTGAAATGGTGCAAACCATTAATTGGAAAAAAATAATTTAATACGTTTAATACAAGAAAAATAAAGAATCACAAACCGGCACACGAAAGCTAGGGGAGTGGGGGATTCATTAGATGCCTGTTGCTTTCAGAAACTCTGCTGTAATCATTACACACATTTGTCAAAATTAGACTTAGCAGCGTTCTCTAATTGTAACCCCATTATTGGCCGCGCTGTCACGCTCTATATGTGTGGTCCGGTGACATGTATACACTGCGAGGCGGAGCAGAATGTGGAATCAAGTGGATGGACCCCATGAAAAATAATGAAGCTTCATTTGAAAGGAAAATAATCAAGCGCCTGGTGGATCTCAAAGAGCAATATTTGGTTTGGGCCTTGTGTATTTGAACTGCGAGGCCGAGTATCAGCTGTGGAACAGTGTACGTGCCGCGGATGCAGCCTTCACTGCCCCTTCGCTCCCCTTGACGAACGTCGCTCTCATCGGCGTCTTATAATAGCCGTAACTTAAAATGATTTCACACGGTGCATTTGAATATTTGACCCGCAGGTGGCTTATGGCATAAATAGCAACAGTATAATCGAGGCTCCTGTGGGAGTTTGTAATTGTCAGTCATGCAAATCCTGACCCGTGTTAATGAGGCATGTGTTTATGTATAATAGTCACGCTGTTCTTGTCTATGGAGAGCCATTTCATTCAAAACCCCAAAGCGCAGAGCGACCCAATCGGACATCGCACGCCACCCAGCGATGTCTACTGGGTGGCAGCGCAGGATGACTGGATAACTGGATAGGTGGTGTGCAGTTTGGGTGGTGGGTGTCTGGTAACTGGATAGGTGGTGTGCAGTTTGGGTGAGGTTTTGAATGAAATGGCTCTCCATACTTGTCAACATCAACATTTTCATGTACAAACTGGCCATGAACCATGTATGATAACTTTTACTCTTGTTGGCAATCAGCTGCATGTGATAGTAAAAAGAACAGAGAAAGATACAAAATGAAAAACACCATTCTCAAGGTTTGTGTTGAAAACTACCGGGAGAGGACAAAATAACAGAAACACCACACAAAAAACGGACTTTAACTTTGAAGTAACTAAATCACAATTGCGATGGCATCTACACAGGCGAGTCATATTAATTTGAATGCCGTTCAACGTAAAAGAGGTTTGACAGTCACCACTTTTACGTTATATGTGAGTTTTCAAAGCAACATGAGTTCCAAAGGGGCCAAAAAGTGAATCAGTCAGACATTGAACCATTATGGGAAGTAGATTTCCACCTCCTTCATCTTTCAACTGGAGGCTTTCCTTCTTTAATATCCAACTACACACAATTCAGGACTTGTATGACAGCAATCCAAGGTGGAGTGAAGCTGTTGTGAAGGCAAAGAGTGGCCCTACTCCACATTATGTACTTGATATTCCTACTGTATATCCCTAGGTGTTTCTGTTATTTTGTCCACTTCCTGTATGTCACTCCCATTACCAAACCGTTTGCTCCCTTAATCAATGGACTGTCCTCAGCAGTCGGACAAGAGAACCCAAGAAGCCGAGACACAGCGATGCTCAGTGGTCACTGGGCCGCTTCATCACGGTCACATTAGAGCCGGCAAACCACAAGTCCAGCGAAACGTTACATGAGCACTGACTACTTTTCCACACACTCCCAGGGTCCGATAACAAACTCACTCGGCAAATTCCCCCGATGACAGCGGGGTCCTGATAAGTTGACGGCCTCGCCGGTTCTGTACGGGGGCCAAGGCACTGAAACCGGAGAACGCTCCATCCCGGCTGCCGGTGCCAGCTCAGGCCACGGCCCTCAGACCGGCCCTCAGACCGGCCCTCTGCTTTGGACTTCACTTGCCCTTCACTTACCAGAACGGTTATCTGGACTTGGCAGGGATTGACTAGGATTTACCCTCTCAAACATGCAGAATCCTGTCTAGAGGAGAGCGATACTCACCAGCTACTAATGAATGATTAATAATGTGCGGTTTGATCGCGCATGTCTGTGGGTAGCTATGAGAGGAGTGTTGTGTAAATCAGTTCAGCACTTTAAGTGGCATAATGAATAAGTTATTCTGCCCTTTTAAGGCTACATTATGTATCTTTTTCACGCCGGTGTCTCATGTTACACGGATAACACTTAGTCCCCACAGCACATGACACTGGTATCGGTTGCAACGTGGTTGTAGTGCTTGGCGTGTTTGCCCTACTCTCTGCTAGAAAGACTGATTAAAAACAATATTATTAATTAATTTAAACTTAGATCATGGGTTTGACTGATAGATGGGTGGTGAGTGTTGGAGTGAGTCATAAGCTGCACATATTCTTGTTTAAACTTACTTTTTACAATTTCTATCTCACCTATTGAAGTGATGGTGTGCCCTCTTTTGCTATGCCATTGCATAATAATACAAATTTGTTGACTTTATGCAGCAGGTCAGATGGCAAACACTTTCTCAACAGGAGCACTACGCATGTGGCTCTCTGCAGCCTAGCTAAATGGCCTTGATAAAATGTTAATTCTGGCTCCCGGCAGTCTTCAGACCGAGTTGACAAACAAATACTTGACTGCAAAGCTGTGTACACTGCGAAAACCACAAAGCGCTGAACACAGAAGATCTCTTTTTTTAGTGCCATGATGAAAGACATGTGATTAATACGATCTGCGGCTGACTTGGACGGGCTCCTGTAACCGTACCTTGAACACATGTTTTTGCTGAGGAGTTGAAAGATGGCACTCTCAGGGCCAGAATTGACTGCCTCCAACCTTGAGGAGACATTACTCTGATTTACTCCCCGCTCTCGGTTGCAGCCGCGACTGTTTTCTGCATAAAGGCTCGAGTAGAGGGTTACAGCGGAGAGCGAGAGGGAGACACAGGGAGACACAGAGAGCGGCCCGAGCATTGTTTATTTTCACAGGAACATTCCAGGAGTTGACAGCTATTCCCTTGTCCGGAGAGCTGAATCGCTGTGCAATTTTCCAGACTCCAGACGCACAGTGTGTGAACTCCCACTAAGACTAGTCTGGGACAATGAAGAATGAGTCTCTTATTCACACTTCCACTGCGATGGTAGCCGCCGAATACCAGGTTAGAGAGCTCGTTAACTCGTTCGATAAAGATATGGTGAATAAAAAAATAAAAAAAACATTAAATTTTTTATGACGTTCTCTGTGGGAATCATTCTTCAAAATTCAAACATTTACTCCAATTCGCTTTTTTTTTTTTCTTTAAGGGGATAACCTGAGGCTTTTCCTTGGCTGTGTTGCTGCCAGAGAGAGTTGACTTGCTTGAGATCTATATTTGAATTCTAGGGAAGCATTCCAGCCTCCATTCTCCACGTGGCTGCACCGGTCTCTCTACGAAATGTCAGGGTAACCAGATCGTTACACACTTGAGTCCAGTTACACCTCCATTAACGACTGTGAAAGAGATCCACGCGCTGACCCCGGGAAAGAGCCCCGAATTAGCATACATATTTAAAGACCAGGGAGTTCTAAGAAGGTGTTTCATGAGATTCACGACGCAGCGCTCGCTGCATACTCACTCGTGAGGTTCAGACTGCAACTCTGGGCAGCTGTAGCAAGGAAAACCACTCCATGTTAGTGGTACAGTTCATGTAGAATGGACAATATTCAATCATAATCATTGATTTTTGCATGCTGTACTTACCCTAGAATCAACTGCATGAAATGGGGTCTGGGCTTAACTAGTTCTGGGCTAACTAATATTACATTCTACACTGCAAAAACTGACAAACTTGTTAAGTACTTTAATCTTGTATTCAGACGTATCAAGCTAATTTTAGGATTTTTTTTTGGTGAAATCATCTTACTGCACTGGCAGATAATTTTGCCAGTTTCAGCAAATTTGACTTTTTTTTCAGGATAATGTAGCTTGTTTCAGGACATTTACTTGGTAAAAAAAAAAAAAAGTCATATTTTGGCATGTATCAAGTGAAATTTATTGAAACCAGCAAGATTATCTGCCAGTGCAGTGAGATAATTTGACTAAAAATATAATGAAATAAGCTTGATAGGTCTGGAAACAAGATAAAATCACTTGACAACTTGTCGTTTTTGGCAGTGTGAGTCTGACTTTAGCCCAGCCTTAGCTGTCCCTGCTGTGGAGCAAGGTTAGCCCTGACTTTACAGAGTTAACAACAGAATGGTAGAGAATATAGCCCTGGGCTTGCTGGTGCAGGGTGAGAAAGGGCTAAATTAGCCAAAGGCCAACTCTGAGGACATCCCCTGGGCTGAGAATGTGCAGCGAAAAAAACATATTTTTCTCAACATTTTAGACATGTCTTCCACTTTTAAGGCACTTTTGAGGCACTTTGAGGCACGGCAGGCTTGTGTAGTTGCTGGCTAAGTAGTGATGCAAGCATGATGCAAAGCAGAAAAAAGGGGTCGTACTTCACTCATCAGCAGTCCCCACAAGGAAAGTTCAGTCGCTGAGGTTGAGGAGGTCAAACAATTAATCCACACATCCGTATGGGCTCAGTGTTTTTATAGGATGGAGCCATCCCCCTGACGCATCCTCTAAACGTTCCCCATTGTCCTGAACTGCACTGACTTATAATCATGAGGGACATAAAAAATCTAACCTCTGCACTCTCATGTCTCCTGGTCAATCATGACTTGTCTAAATATATATTTCAGCCTACACCCACTGTGGCAACCATCTGGGAAGTAAAGTACCGTTTGTGATTTATGCTTCCTATCAGTAAACTCCTACCGTCTTCAGTTCCAGCAGCACAGTTCCCTGGAAGAACGGTTGCGCAGTCATTTCAGCAACGGAAAAGGAACATTATCAATGGACTATTAAACAGTGCTCTGCCAACAGGAGGTGGCGGGCAGAAACAAAGGCTTGTCTTAAAGGCTAGCTGGTAGGAAATGTTTTCTTTTTCAAAGTGTGTTATACCCCCTGGTGATAAAAAAGGGACCAGAAAGAAAGAGGGTGAGTTGTTGAAAAGCTTGAAAAAAGTTTACCCAGCCCCAGGTGCGGGCCGTCCCCTGCTGAGGTCTTTTCACAAACACTTTGTTCATTTGTCTGGTTGATGGGGTGGCTGGACAGCTTACTGGACGGCTGCCTGGTCACTGGGCCAGTTCCTGAGCGGGGCATCAAACTCGACTAACCCTCCCCAGCACCCATCCATTTCCCCTGTCCCTCTTGGCCCGCTATGTCACCGATAGGCTTTGTGCCACCGGGCTGAGATTTGCGTACTTCAAGAAGCTTCAAGACGATTTACAGTGTCCCAAGATGGGTCTGTCTATGTGTCACCAAGATCTATCAAGGCCCTATTAAATGCCATGAGAGCACAGCTTTGGCCCGCTAACCAGTGGGACACCAACCTTCGCTCCCCTCTCCAGACGTCTGCTAACCAGTCAATGGTCGCCACCTCTGGACGCTGCGCTTGTCTGGCCAAAGCCCCCAGGGCTCAGCGGGCGCTGCCTCTCGCTGCTGGCACAGACACGCCATTCTCTGTTTGATTCTTTAGTTTAAAGGAGGCTTGCTGGGTATAAGCCGTCTCCTCTCATTGTTTGGTGATGTTGTGGCGGGGCGGGGGGTTTAGAAAGCTGCGTACCGGGGCTTACCAGCCCATCCCCATCGTCCCGCCGCGGTCCCAGCTGACAACAGCTCCAGCAGAGGGGCTGCTGCCATCTTCATTTACAGTGCATTCGCGCATGTGAATGTTGCATAGTTAACAGCCCTCTATTGACGGTTCTGTTCAGCGCAGATCAGCAGGGGTCAATTAATGAGCGGCCCCTGACCATCAGATCCCAATTATGGCTTTCAGAGCACTCCACTCCACCATGCGCCCCTCAAATACCCAGCTCCATTTGCCTGATAATTGTGTAATTAGAGTTTGTATCAATAATTGAAGCACCAACAGGGACATGTATTATTCTCCTGTTTGCCTCATTTGCTAAATTGCAGCAACATTTTTGCTAATGATGGATTGAGGCGTGCACCTATTTGCATTATTTATTAGACTTACAATAGGCTCTCCCATTAAGAACATTACTGCTTACTGCCCATTGGGGATATTTTATTTGACACCAATGATGGCTACACAAATAGTATTGAAATTTATGCTTGAGAATTAGCAGCACATTAGTTGATCCTTTATCAGGGAAAGTAAATATCTCACAGACACACACATACTTATTTATTGCTATTTATTTCAGTGTGTAAATTAAAAGTTAAAGATTCTCAGAGATATATTTGTATATATAAAGTCACATCATTCTTTTCTTTTCTGTCATTCTTTCTGGTCCCATTTTTATCCCATGGGGGTATAAAACACTTTGAAAACAACAACTTTCCCTTCCAGTCACCTCAAGACAGGCCTTTGTTCTTACCTACCACCATTACATTGATAATGTATGTGCACATACATCTGGCCAGTCTGTACATTACCCAGTTCATGTGAATGGAAAATGATAATCACAGTTTTTGCAAGGCTATTTTGCATCATATTGCACATCATATGTCTATAGTTGTGCAGGTAATAGCCTTTTGGTGAATAATTTAATCAGATTAGTATATTGACTGTGTTGTGTTTGTAGATACAGCAGAGCCTCATTAACAGCTCATTGATTCTGTAGATTGTTTAAAATCATAGGCCTTATTGTTAGAAGCAAGCATGCACTGGCCAGTGTGTACATTTACTAATTGTCCCACATTTACATTACAGTATGAACATATACATTATATGTAATGTATGTGTATATACTGTATATGAATCTTTATAATATCTCAAAAATATAGATGACACATTTACTCACAACTTCAATAACATTCCATTATTTGTACTTTTGCCAGCAGTCATTTTGCATGACAAGGTGTCCATGTTTTTTTTCCTTTTCAAATAGTGGATATCTGGTATTGGAGTGAAACTCTAGTGTTGCAGCTTCTTGGTAATAGATATGAGGTTGGAGCATTCACAAAAACAAAACAAAAAAAACACACCATGAAACACAGCCTGTTGCTGCTCATATGAAAAGACCTCGGGGCAATTCAGTGATAAGCACTTCCTCCCAACACAATGCTTGATTTTCCTTTGGTACTCTCCCTAACCCGTATCCTGTGACAGCTTCCCCCAATCATGATGTCAATAAACGTACGCCTCTGCCCTTGTTTTCTCTCTGTCCCATAAATGTTTGACAAGACAGCCTTGTTAAGGGAGAGGAATGTTATTTTTCACTTTTCAGACTTCCTGAGGTACATTGTCTGTCACCGTCCCTTCAATAAATAATGGGTTGTACCACCATTTCCCATACAGTGAAGCCTCATGACATAAATATGAATAAGCCTTTGACTTGACATGGGGTAATGAGACATTTGACAGTTATGACAGTCATATAGCTGATGGTGGTACAGTATGCCTATAGTTTGGTACAGTATGCTATGCAATCAAAATCCTGAACAGACATGCCAGGAGACGGATTCCCTCAAACCAGCGCAGGAACTTTCACCACAACTGTCCATACCGAATTACATATGCTGTGCCAAGCTCATCTGGGCCATGCGTGGAAATCACACCACAGCCAGGAAATACAGAGTAATTAATTCTAATTGGGATATTTCTGCAGGATTGGGGGATGACTAAGTAAATGCTACTCTGGAGCAATGTTTTTGATGGAGCCAGAGCCCCATATGCTGCACTCAGGAGCACATCTGTGCCCACGGAGAAATCCCCTGGCAAAAAACACATCAATACGGGAAGAACGGAGGGAGAGAGAATGAGACAGAGAGAGACCACAAGCATTATTATGCCAGCCTGCAACAAATACCCAACCTAATTGCTCCACAATTGTATTAAACTAGCTATTATGTAGCAATTAAATTTGTTTAAGCCCTGGCTCTAGTTACAGGTTTCAGTGTGACTAATTAAAACAGGGGAGCAGTAAAACCCCAGGCAGAAGCTTTTCCTAAGCTGGAGCCTCCATCTCCCCCATCATGGCTGTATTTAGAGTGTCAATCAAGGTAGAGCGCGGTTCATTCAGGCAGCCTTTTTGATTCAGCCTATTCACTCCTATAAGCCCTTTATCCAGACTGTCTCTGTATAGTTCAATTATCCCAAAGTGCCATGCAATCGTGTTCAATCGCCAACAGAAAGAGAAGAGGGCAGCCTTTACGATATCTCCCCTTGCCCCCGCACTGTGCATTGCCCGAGTTACAGAATATGAGGACTGGTTGTCTTCTATGACTTCAAATCCATGTTGACTGGTCAACAACTGCCAACTACACTGCAATGAAAATCAGAAATCTTTGAGCAGTCCATGGTACGTTTCCCATTTTCATTAAGACCCTTCCACCATCTGCAGTAGAGTGTGCCCTGTATCTTTAATGAAGGTTCGTTTAGTGTGTTTTGGCCAAAGTCCAGCAACGCTGAGGCTGTTTCTCCCTTCTAACTCAGGTCATTGGAGGTGAGATGCAAACCGATGAACACGCCGAGTACAGTAATGAGCTATGAAATGAAAGGGACATTAATTGGACCCCAATAAAGAAGAGATTAACAGAGATGGATAATCCAGTCTGCTTGACTGTTTTTAGCAGGTTTTGGTATTATTTATTGCAGTGAAATCAACATAATTTATTGCAACAGCTGCTCTGATTGAGACAAGTCATACTCTGCTATAGCTGCACCTACTGCTCCCAACATTACTCGGCCTAGATTTGAACAATACTGCTGTTTTTCCAGCACTGACAGATTTAATTTCCTCTAACTTTTTACTGTAAAACAGCTCGGGGAGACAGCATAGCACACTTTTCTGTGGTGAATCATACTGTACTTGAGTCTGCTGCGTTGTGGAATGAGTTACTGTAGCCAAGTGTAGACACAAGAGGCAGCAAATCCCTCCCCAGCCGCAAGCTGTCAGGGCTCATCCCACACTGACACAGTCCTGGCCTTTGGTGCGATTCTGCCTGGACTTTGAGGCTCTCAATAAATTAGTTTAGGGGATCCCAGACCGACCAGGAGACTGGCAGAGAGCAACTCCACAGTTTCACTCGCTACTGCTAATGCTGCCGAAGCCTTGGTCGTCTTGCAGGGGGGCTGTTATACGATGTAACTCGGGTTGCTTAAAGTTGCTTAAAGTTGCACCAACTTTGCAACTTTGCACCTTGGCGGCTACAAATGGCAGAGAGAATGATGCAGGAACTGTTTGAAAATTTTGCACTTCAATACCCAGAAATCCTGTAAGGTGACGTCAGTAAACTGCACACAGTACGCTCTTGTTTACCAATCTGTGATCGCTTTATACCAAAGGAAACAAAGGAGAGAAAGAGAGAATCTTTTGCCAAAGAGAGGCAAAAGATCTAACATTGGTGAGTTCAGCTTTCTCTGGACAGAGTGTTGTTTAGGAGACAGCTTGTATTTCACTCTTAAGTTTCAATTCATCACTTCCAAGATTTCGTGCCAGTGTCCATACCTGACCCCAGAATTTCATTTTGGCAAACAGGCCGAATCTATGGCGTCCCAATTAGGAATGATGGGACAATCTTCTCTATTGCAGCCCCACTTTGTGATTTAGCCTGATAAGACGGGTTTATGTTTACATTAAAATCCTGCCTAGTGCAGCTTTAAAGAAAGAAAAGAAACAACAATCCTCTCAAACTTCAGCCATAAACCCAATCATAATATTATAATACACAAGACTTCACAATAGCACTCAGTGAATTCACTGGGCCCATTAACACACACTCCACCAGCAACATACTTTCAAGCAATTACAGGCTGGAAACGTTTAATGATCCGTCATGAAAATACTAAATAGCCCAAATCCATCTTAGACAGCATTTTTCTCGGCTATCACACAATCGGCACAGTTAGCCTTTCGCATTGGAGCAATCATGAGTTCAGAACTTACTCATAAAATGTTCATTGTTTCGAGATTGTGCCGGGACCGCTCCGTGTGGGGTGAAGGAGTACGTGCAGTGCGTTTCGTACGCTGTGTGGACTGCGGCCCGTCTGCCAGAGGTAATAACACGAGTGATTATGTCTCATTACACTAACCATAGACGCTTGTGTAGTTTTCTTCCCGCTGTCCTTGAGTGGTTTGGCTCCCAATTACTAAGTTTGTTTTTGGGGGAATATGGGAGGAATGTCGCTTTAATCTTTGGAAAACCGCAGTTAACTCCTCGCCCGGGAGCGAGAGTGACAGCGAGGAAGTGCGAGAATGGAAAGGAATTTGTTCGGGAGAGGGAGACGTCAGTCACGAACGCCACGTTAAACACAACAATCTCCTGCTGCAGGAAAAAATACATTGCAAAGGGATATTGTAATATGCGCAATTTACAAGCCAGTTAGGCAAAAGCATTATGTTTAAAACAAAAAAATGGTAATTACACTGCATAATCTGTGTCCTAATTTTACAGTTTATTTAATATTATACAGTAAGAAAGCACAGCACAGGCTTATGGTATGATAACTTTTGGAAGGTGTTGGATACAATTCACCCAGTTGAACATATTGATTTCACACATCAGTCATTTCGCACAGTGTTAAAAACATTTGACATGCATCCATTATGAATGCTGTGAACTATATCATTAATGTGGAAACCAAGAGGGGGGAGTCCCTGCTGAGTTAATGCCCAGGAATCAGATGTCAAACATAGTGGCAGCATGATAATATTTCATCCTGCCCCCCCAAAAGATCGATGCTGCTCTGCATGGACTTGACTCCTAAAGAGGATTTATTGTGCACTGCTGAAGTTTCTTGTCAAGTCGGGAAATTCACACCAGGATTAGGAGTTAATGCTTATGACTGCTGATGGACATAGCTGGGAAGTTTAGATGGCTTCTTCTCCCTCTTCTCTCTTTCTCTCTCTCTCTCTCTCTCTCTCTCTCTCTCTCTCCCCTGTCGTTACTGTTTTTCGGTATTGATTGCCTGCTGCCTCTTAAATTATGCATTCTGCAGCTCGGTTCGGGGGGCTCCCAGGTGGGTTTGTCAAAGGCGGGAGACACATGTAGCCGGGCAGTGTGGCTGGGAGCGTCAGAAATCCATACAGGTCAAACCCATGTCACCCCATCAGTTTTAATCAGCCGCGGCTGAATACAAGCCGGTGACAGGGCTTAGAGGTATAGGATGTGCCTCTGCCTCGGCTGCTCCCCCGGCACACAGGATCCGGTTCAATACCGCCGGATGCCATTGACAGAGACTCATTATCATCAGTGTGTAGGCTGTGGCTGGGCAGGAGGATGGGGTGTACACTGGTCTGGGCCCGCCCTGCACTGTGTTCCCATGCTGCACTGCAATTTGGGCTTGATAGATTGATCATGGCTCCTCATCGCCCTTGTACACTTTTTACACTACCGCACTGTGTCCTTCGTACATGCAGTGTGGAAAAATCCATCTTAACAAGTCATTTAGTATCCTGTTCAGTCTGGAACAGCAAAATAAATCGGCCAATGAGGTGAGATAATTCCACTTGAGGACAATGAGGTTTCATTTGTTCCAAGAAGTTTCAGGAAACAAGTGACATTATTCAAAATATGGCCGACTCCACTAGTATCAAGATGATGTTACTTCAAAAAAAAAAAAATCAAAAAAAACTTGATCTGCACAGGAAACATGTGAAATTGTTACATTTTTTTCACTTGTTCTAAGAAAGAAAAATCATTTTTGCAGTGACAGGTGTGTAGGACAAAAACCAAAAAGGCAGATATTGAAAAAGAAATATAATCCCACACACTGTCTAAACTTGCATAATACATAATACTTATTGTGACGTTTCGGTCATAGGACCTTCATCATTCATCTTTTGCCTGATGACGTTCCTATGACCAAAATGTCGCAATAAAGTATTATGCAAGTGCAGAAAGTGTGCAGGATTATCTTTCTCTCTTGTTTTTGTTTAAAAATAAGACTCAAACTAGATTAAATGACTTTCCTTGCTGAAGATGAATCATTTCTGCAGTGAATATTTGGTTGGTTATCTTTCACAGTCAGATGCACTGCACCATCGAGAGAAATACCCCCACACACAATATTCCTTTTGCCGTGATCCTTGTGTACAAATGGTGGGTCGTGACATTGTAATCAACGGCCGCGGAGCGGATCGAGTTGCGGCCGCGTCTGGCCGTGAATCTTCCCACGGAAGGGCGAGTCTCCAAAGGAGGCCAGTGCCCCTTTGATGGAAACAGCCACGGAGCCGAGAGTGTTGCAAACCTAAAGGAGTGAAAACACAACAGGGTCAAAGGAGCAAATCCGGCCCTCTATTCTCCCTGCCTTTATTGTGAGGTTCGCGCGAGGCACGGTGTGATTTTCTTAACGCCGCCAATGAAAAGAGGCTTGATTTTCACAGGCCGGCTGACCTGCTAAGAGCAGGTGTGTCTCAGATACAGTTTCAGACTTTTTTTTTTTTTTTTTTTGCTTGCCGCCGCACTTCCCAGCTGACGATACTGCAGCCGGATCCAAGTCCTTATCAGGATTTAAATAAGAGCAAATCAACAGTTCAGCTGGATTTCATTCCTCTTTTTGTGTTTTTTTTTTTTTTTTTTCAAAGAATCTTCCTCTCTTTGAAAGTAACTCTGGCTAAGATAGTTATGATAACACCACTCGGAAACTAACATCAATAACCAAGGTAGATTAGCTTTGCGATGTTTTTTTTTTTTCTCACTCTCACTTAACTGTTTCCGTTCAGTATGTAACAATATGCGAACACAACGATGAGCAAAAATGCATTCTCATATTTCCACCCAAAAGGGCTTTGGAGGGAAAACACATGATCTCTTCCTGTAAGTGGATATCAGGTGAGGAAATAACCATTTCAGTCTTTTGTAAAGCAAGTATCAGAGATTTAGAGTCTGTTTTCAGGCCTTAGGGAGTTTATGTATAGCAAAGGCCCTCAAACAATAACGCAACAATGCACACTGAAAAAAATGAAGGCAATTGAACTGAATTTGTCATATCTTTATTTACGTGTTTGTTTTTGCTTGTTTGTTATTTCTTACTTGCATACCTACTTAGTGCCTTTCTTATCTTTTTCTTTTCCATTAATTCTGTGTTTACAGTAGAGTGTGGTAAATATTTTCAGGAAAACATAAATTTATGCATTTTTTCTTGAAAGGATCGTATCATCATGTAACTAAAATAAGTTGGATACTACTTAATACAATGAATATATGCAGATGTAAAGATTTAAAGAGGCGGGTAAACTGAGTCTAGGTGGGTTTACTTTCCACTAGATGTCCTGATACAAAATACCAAAACGGTTGCAGGTAGAGAATAAAGATTCCCAGAGGCGGCGTGTTGTGAATCCCAAGCGGTTTGAGTGGGATTTCTGGTTCCATCCCAGTGCTTTGTCATCATATCCCGTCTGTTGTGAAACTTTATGTAAGCAAAAACAAGCCTGGGAGGGAGCCAGAAGCCCCACATCCTCTGGCAAAGAGCGACTATCTCTGCCCTTACATATGAACTGTTCAAAATAAACCTACACATGAACAAAGACAGCCTGAAATGTGTCTTCAAACTCAACCTTTATTTCCTCATAGTGTGGTTTTTATCTCAAGCCGGACATTTCCTTTGGGGTTATGCGATGTGTGCTGTCTGATTTATCTGTAGCATGTGTGTGTGTGTGTGTGTGTGTGTGTGTGTGTGTGTGTGTGTGTGTGTGAGAGAGAGAGAGCAGTATTGGGCCTGTAGGATGCATTATGAAGCCTTCAGGAAGAAGTGCACAGCTCAGTTCCCTCTCCAGACTCCCAAGACGAGTCTACCAGTAGAGTATAAGCAGACTGTTACTTTAACCCAATATGCACAATAAGTCATTTCATGTAGTGTGGCGCCTTATTCCACCTTGTTTCAAGATATCTAGATAGATATAGATATCTAGAAAACTTAAGGAAAATAGGTTTAGAGATTGAAAACAAAGAATGAGTTTGTAAAATATGAAAAGTAGAATGCATAGTGAGGTCATACAATATAGGCTGCTTGTCAATGCTTTCAGTGGACAGACTCATGCACTAACCCCCCCCCCACACACACACACACACACACACACATTCTCTATGCTTCTTATGTGTTTTTAATTCTTATATGTTTTTATGTTGACGCCGCACCGCAAAAAGAATTTCCCCTTGGAGACAACAAAGTTTATCTAATCTAATTAAAGCTGCGCTAAGCAACTTCACACATTGGCGTCCCCACATGACAGCAAGAGGTAACCGTTTGAATTTTGAAAACTTCAAAATGCACAAATCATGTAACAATGGCTGGCGGGGTTGGAGGTGGAGAAGAAGTTAAGGTTCGAGTTAAGTTTGGGATTTCACTTTTATGTTTCTATTCATGACTTCCTGTGTGCGGAGAAGTTCTCCTGCCAGTGTCCATACCCGACACCAGAATTTCATTTGAGTAAATAGGGCGAATCTATGGTGTTTCACTTAGGGAGTACGGGACGCTCTTCTCTGTTGCAGCCCCACTTTGTGATTTAGGCTGAAAAGACGGGTGTATTTTTACATAAAAAATATTGACTAGTGCAGCTTTAAGTTTCACTTCGTTCTTCATTTCTCTCTTCAATTTCCAGCAGACGTGCACGCACGCACACACACATACACAGACAGAGAGAGAAGACATTCCTTTACATTTTCGGCAAAGCGGCCACGGGACAATAAACTATCGAGCTGCTCCCTCCCACCCCCCCACCCCCCAGTCCCACATGACTGTCTGCTATGACCTCATTCTACCTGAGCCGAGCTCCCAGCAGCCTCCCAGAAAGCCTCCGGGCCAGAGACGAGCGGTGCCAACCGTAATCCTCCGCAGCTCCAACCCCTGTCTCCTGGGCTCGCTCTCATTGTCATTACCCCACCACCACCCCTGCCCCCCATCACCCACCCTCCCCACACCCAACCAAATGCACCCAGCCCAGGTTGCGTGCTTTAAAATCCATGTTAGTGACTCTTAAAACCTGACATGAAAAAGATCATTTACTCAGGTGTAGCCCCACAGCACCGATTTGCCGTTATTAATTCGGCAACAGGAAAGGGTTTGTGTGAAATGGAAATCCATTAGGGAGAAAGTTCAGGGTTATATGTAATAAAAAAAAACATGCAATAAAAAAAAAGTCACTGAACTATACATAGGCAGGCTGGTTGGTGTTGAAACTGAAATAGTTGCAGATAGATTGTCACGGAAGCTACCGTTCCATGGCTATTGAATAGTCCCAGCAAGAGCAGACAAATTCACTCCCTCAAATATCCCAACTTTCTTTTTTTTTTCTCTCATGACATAGCTTTCGTAAAGCTCAGGAATTACATCACTGTCAGAGCCAAACCTCTTGAAGGGCTGTAAAAGCTTGAAGTCATTAGCAATAAGTGGGATTGTTTACTTTGGAAAGCTGGCAAAACACACAGAAAGGTGCTTTTTATATTAGTCATGTCACTTTGACAGGTAAACAGCACCGGGTTTGGCTCACCCTAATTACTATTTATTGAACAGTAAAAACTTTTAACGGTTGTAGACAACAAGAAAGCTCTGTGAGATTAACTTGAGCGTTCCCAGTTAATGTTTTCAAGTGTAAACATTTCCAGTTCGGGGCAGCGATAACGTCATTGTTAGCTTTAAGCGGAAATCAACCATGATTTAAACAAAGTATTGTCAAATTAAAGGCTTTATAAACATTTACTGGAGGGGGCAAAGAACAGGGATCAAAAGATTGGGAACACAGCCATACTCTTGTCCACATCATGTTTCAGGTAGTGAGTAATCCTCTCGTCTCACCACGTCTAGGTTTGGCGTTGCTGCTCCGCTGGAATCACCCTTTCTTGGCAAGTCTACCTGCTGCAGAACAGGCTTTTCTCCTATTACAAAAGGCTGGGCTTAATAAGCATCCAGGCTATATCAGCGCTGTATTCAATTTCCTCAGATCTTGGAAACGCCGCCGTAAAAGTAGTTGAAATTTACTGCTTTGCCCCCTCAGGTTTTCTTAAAGGGAGATTCCCTCGTGTCTGTTCTTTTAGTCCTGCCAGAAATATCGCTTTGCACTCTTCATTGGGCCTGTGGGAGGAATATGGAAATTTTACAGTAAGAAGTTTAGAGGCAGGGTAATTGGAGTCGGGCCAGGGCAAGAGACCCCCCCCCCCCACTACCACCACCACCTCCCCCGCGTCCTGCAGCATTAGAGGCCTCCGAGCCATGATCGAATCTCCGCGCCTCACACACCATCTCTCTTAATTGGGACCGGCCTCGATCGAAACTTTCAAAAACTCAGGCTGCACATACATATGCATGTGCTTGTGTAAAATATGGACAAGTCTGATGCTCCATCGTACACATTTTGGTGCAATTCTCAACAGCAGTCATTCCGTCTCCTGTATTTATTGTCTTTTTCAACGGCACCGTATTCAAAGCTGTCTCCAGGGAGTTTTGGTCAAGAAACTATAAATTCTCATGGGTTACTTTCTAGTAAAAACAGATTTTGAAGTTTGAACAGTTTTGGAGGTTTGGGAAGTTCTAACAGTAAAGGTATCCTATGATTTAAATGAAATAAAATTCAATAAATGAATGAATGAATGAATGAAGGAACTAATATTGTAGCTGTTGCAGCAATGGAGTTCCTCAAATATGCATCAAGCTGTAAGATGGCCCAGTGACACAGCACCTCTGATAATATCGCTCCCTATTCCTTTTAATGCAGAATCATCTTCTTGGAGATTAAAATCTGCACACTATTTTTAGGAAGCGTGCTTAAACAGGAAAAAAAAAGAGACTATTTCATTAATGGATACATGATAAAACCAGATAAGAAAATGTTCTTTATTGTGAGATTGAAGTCAGTTCAAACATGCTTGCAAGTTTCACTGATAGCTGCAGGTTGACCTCTGATATTGTTCCTGGTTCCTCCTCCAGCGCTTTGCAAAGCATCCGGTGGAAATGCAACACTGCTCAGATCCAGGACTCAATCTGGACTTGAGCCTTATCACAATAAGAAAAGAATGAGATCAAGCCAAGATTGCAGTCTTTTCCAGAGCTGAGTGCCCCTCTGGCTGTCTGTCATGATTCATGGTATCACTGATCATGATGCAATAGTCTGAAAAGTGAACTGCTAGATCACTACTCAGAGAAATACAGTAGTAGAGTACATCAAAAAGTACAGTCTCATAACCCATGATCTTGTTGCCCAGCATGATTCTGTCTATATGATTTTAGATCTGCATTAGTTTGACATTGGAAGCACCAAACCCAATAGAAATATACTCAACAGTATCCCCTTGGTTCCCACTTGGTTCTACTAATTGGCAGAGTGAGCTTGCCAAACCAATTAGCCACAGTAGAGGTGGAATGAATGGAGATGGTTGTCAAAGCGGTGAGTCATGGAAGGGGTGGAAGGGGTGAGTCACTCTAAGATAACAGCATCAGGGATGACTCCGTGTTGACTGACACTGGGGCTATGTGAGATATTGGCCAAAGGGATGGGAACATCAGATGGGAGAGCAGTCACAGCATGTCAATCAGTTATAAGCAGGGGAAGACAGGGTGAAAAGGGAAATATTTCCCAGGCGGTTGTTGGAACAGAAATCAAGTTGCGATGGTATCACTGGGTAGTGCTACGTTGCAGGGGGTTGTCACTTGTTTTCCATCAAATTAGAGTAGAAGCATATCAGCATCCAGGGATTGGAAGTCTAAAGAATGCAGATTGGAGTATGAGTGATACAAACGTTTCTCTGAGGCAGAAATAATCTCATTGGTTGAGTTAAACCTCAATGGGCGGAGCCAAGAACCTCAGTTTTTCTGGCTAAGTAATGTCAGACTTCAGCCAGGTGAAAGACAAGAGGTAAGAGAAGAGAAGGCTAATATTATGAAGCCTGGAGCTCTTGCTACTAACTATAAAAAATGCAATCCAGCCACATTAAGTTATCTAGGTTAGCTAGTTAGCCTAGCTGACCTTCCAAGTTCAAACTAGCCATACTAGCCTACAGCTATCTAGGTAAGCTAGTTAGCTAGCTGCTGACCTTCCAAGATCATGAATGCCATTATCATGGATGAATCAAAAAGAAGTCTTTGCCATTTATTTATATTTATATTTTGACCAGTGCCTTCAAGTTAGCCAGATAGCTCAGTAGTCCTCAATCCTGGTTCTCAGGACCCAGAGCCTGGCTTTCTTTCTAGCCATCTAATCAGGGACTGATTTACACCTGGAACACCAGGTGGATGCAAGTAACTGCATGGTAGGATACAAAAACAGCAGTATTCTGAGTCCTGAGGACTAGGATTGAAGACCAGACCATCCAGACCAAGATGGAACTTTTAGGAAGTAACTAATAACTATTACCATTTGGTGCTGAATTTTGAGCAAGTGAGTGAGTGAGTGAGCGAGTGAGCGAGTGAGGTTGCTGGTTACTTTTTTTTGTTTCGTTTTAGGTTTCAAAATCAGTGCACCATGCAAACCGAGGGTCACAAAAGCTGCACATAGCCTCATCTGTAACCACAGATTTCATTCTGATTTCCAGCCTAGATAATAAAATATGAATAATTTTGAATCTCCACCAAGGGCACTAAAAGCAAAAAGCAGTGTTAATCTTGTTAAGTGCCTCTGAAGCAGCCAAACCGCAGGATACAGCCTGAATGGAAGTGAATAGGTTTCAGAGCTTCTTGTTTAACCGGTTGAACTTTTGCTTGCGTCCGAGCAAAGACTACGTTCCATCATGGATCCATCGTTAAAGGAACCCCTGCCACCAATCAACCATGTGCACACACACACACACACGCACACACACATTGAGCACTCCAGCAGGATGTTGGTCCCCTTTCTTCCTCACGGCATGGGCAAACAACCAACCTGTTTCTTTTTCACAGTCCGCTACAGGAGCCTCCTGCCCAGGGAGCTGTTACTCCGGCGAGTGACTTTTCTTTCCGGCCGTTTGCGGGAGTAATGGCACACAGAGGCCAGCGCTCCACAGTGACCGGGGCCCTGTTATTCCTAGCAACCGCTTAGAGCCGCTCAGGAACATTACTCAGAGTTTTTGGACGCTTGTGGAGCGTTGAGCCCCTGAGTTCATCTGGGGGGAGGGGGAGGAGGGGGGTGTTATTTGGTCTTTGCTTTTAGGCATTAGATGCATATTAAAGTGATTTATTCACTCGATACCACTTGATTTGTAATGAGCGGTGTCTCAAGGCCATGATTAAAACAAATGTTGCCCTATTGATTTGCTGTTGCAACGCTTGTTCTCAACTCTATTGTGAAAGATGCATTTTCACCGGCGTCGATACGTTATGTATAATGTACGTAATATGGAACGACCGAGTATCATGTTTCATCAAAACTAAGATTTCTATTTAAGTTGCAGAAATGCATTAAAACTTTTTTTTTTGAGTCAGATATTTCATTCAGCACGCTTTCTTATTTGGCTCATTATTGACTTTTTCCAGAAACATCGCATTCTGAAGGCTGCAAAAAAAAAAAATATTCAGAACACCATTAGCCTTTCACCGCTGCTTCAAGTCGGCTGACAAGCGGCACGCAGAGTATCTTAACAGTATCATTTATTAACACGTGTTGACTTGGAGAGCAAGTGCTGTGGACAAAAGGGATCAACCTTGTAAACATAAACACAGCGTGTCTGTTGTCTGGCCTTGTGTAGTAGTTTAAGGTGTTACAGTAATAGGAAAAAATATTTATGGGGTATTTACCTCTGTGTGGCGTGCTCGCATGAGCCTCTACATCTCTGGGTGTCCAAAAAAAAAAAGAAGAAAATTGAGATTAGACTGACCTGTCAATTCCTGCTTCTGTGCTCGTAAAATATTAACGGCGTGGAGAGAATTGAACGCGGTTTCCAAATGCGAGTGGATTTCGCCTGCCTGCGAGTGTGATTAATGCTTCAGGAGGGGCGCCTCTTCTCGTACGTGCACGGCCGCGTGTGCATGCGTGTCTGTCGGAAGAGTTCCAGGAAGCGCGGGGAGTTTGCATGGCGTTGCATGCCTCTAGGTCAATCCATCACGCTTGTCTTTTGCACTGATAAGCGTTGTGGAGCGGTCGGCGACATTTATCACCGTTGCCTCGTAGCATTTGTACTTTCAGATTGTTCCACAGTGATTTCAATCATGGTGGAACCCGATACATGTGTTGCACGCTTCTCGCGGCGAGCACAGCGAGGGGCTTCAGTGGCGAAGGCTGTCCTCTGGAGGAAGCTCTGGGGAGAAGGGTTCACAATTGATTTACAGTCTGTTTGACCCCATTAGGCCCCTGAGCACCTTTGTATCCACAGCTCTGGGGAATGTGTGTGTGTGTGTGTGTGTGTGTGTGTGTGTGTGTGCGTCTGCATGCATGTGTGTCTATGTTATGGAGAGACAGAAAGAATGAAAGAAATAAAGGGAAGGGGAGGTGGGGGATGATAGAGGAGGCCTCCAAGGCCACAGCAGAGCGGGGTTCTGAGCGTTGCATCAGGCCCATGTTTATTTCATAAACATTCTCCCCAGCTGTCAGTCTGAGGGAGATAGCACACACTCTCCACCTTCCCCCTCAGCTACCCACCGGGGTAAATAAGCAGCAGCACACCTGCAGAACCGGTGTCCTCATATGAAATGTGAAATCCTGACTAATAACAAACCGCTCCTTCAAGTGGAAGCCGGGGTTTGAACTCGATATCTCATACAGATCCCCAAAATCTAAATGCTTTCCTTTCCCTTCGGCCCTCATTTTCTTCCTATAAAAAGATGCTACAAATTTTTTGGTAGCTTTTAAATCGCAGCTTTGCGTGTTTTTGAAAGTTGTGTGATTAGAGGCCAGAGAGGTCAGAGGTCACGTCCAGATGAAAAGGTCAGGGAACCGCATTAGCCCCTAATATAACAGCTAAGCGTCAATCAACGGCGCCATGCTTCACTCCGCTCTCCTCGGGATCTGGCGATGAGAGACGCGCGACTGGGGCGGATATAGAGGTCTAAAGCCCCCAACCCCACCCCCCCCATCCCTGGTCCCTTGGGTCCCACCACCCTCTGCATGTGGAAAAACTCCAAAAAACAAATGCTTGGATCTTCGCCCCGAGGCCATGAAGCCCATTGCCTGTGCATCTCCCGTATTTATTTGGAGCGAGGCGTTCATTCTTTTCTTAAGTAATCCCCAACTCCACCTCGTACCCCCACCGAGTGTTATTATGACATCTCTGCCTTTTGCGCTGGTATGTGTGTGTGTGTGTGTGTGTGTGTGTGCGTGTGTGTGTGTTTGTAACTTAGACTGGGCTGGTCCTCCGCGCTGCCTGCTGGTCTTATGTAAATAGAGCTGTCAGCCACTTGTTATGGTCGGGCTGGGAGTCATCAGGAGGCCCTGACAGCCTCTGGGTCCCTGGCCTCCCTGTGATTCATAGCTGGCTGGGGGACAGAAGGGGGGAAGTTCAAGTCTGCCCAAATCCAAACAGTGAGAGGAGGAGGGGGTGAAAAAAATGGAACAGAGGAAGGTGGGCAGAAAGGAAAATATGGTGAGGGGAGGAGGAGGAGGAGGATAGAGTGGTGAAGGGATGATGGAGCGGTGGATTGGCAGTTTGTAAGGAGACAAGCGCTGCCTGGGAGTTTGGGGATGTTGAGCTTTAAGAGGAACTCAATGAGTTTGGGTTTCTTCACTGGAGATCCATCTCTCTCTCTCTCTCTCTCTCTCTCTCTCTCTCTCTCTGTCTCTCGCCCCTCCTCTTCCTCTCAGTCACTGTCATTCCAATCATCATGGCGGTTTATCCTTCCTGCACTCTTGGCCTCATTATTTTCTCTTCCCGCATCTCTCCCTTATTTTGCCTCCCTCTCTCTCCTCCCTCCCCTCGCCCGCGCATTGATTGGCATGAACCAATTTCTAAAACTTTAATTTCCACTAAACCCCAAGGAACACATTGCCTCCAACTATTCTCATGTTTGACTCAAAGTTACCGTGCAGTGAGGACTTATAATGATACCGAGGAATGGATTCCATGGCGGTATTTGAATATTATAAACACTAGCTGGAGGTGAATTTGGGCTCTGTTGCTGAACATCGCCTTAATTGCTACATAGCTGAATTTTTACACGCTGGGACCTAAATTATGAACTACCAGACCCAGCAAATTAATAAATAATGAATTTCTGGATTAAAATAATTGAGTATCAAGAGTTTCGTACTGGCGGTATTCCCAGGAAGCTGTGGTATTGTTGTTAAGTGCTGTCACTTCGCTGATTAAATCATAGATCTTATTGAATTTAATTACAGAATGCTGTATGACCAGACATGACATGTTCTCTGGGACTGTATAGTTATGCATCGCCCACTTATGTATTAGCACTGGGTATAGGCCTACATTGCATGTATTGTTTTGCAATATGGGTCTGTTTGTTGATATTGCATATGTTAGAGCTGGATGCTACACCTCATTTCAAGTTATACCAGCATGGATGGAGTATTATTAACAATATGTTATTGTTGCAATAAATAGAGGATTCTTATTTTTCTATGGATCTATTTCACAATTCTAAGCACAATAAAGGGTTAACAGTCTGAATGGAATGTGAACTCATTGGGTATTTCATTTCATTATTTATTAAATGTAATACACTCTATAGTGGTAATGTCAAATACCATCAAAATATTGAGATATATTTTGGACATATTGCCTACGATATACAGCATATGCAGCATGTGTACTATTGGTAACAAGTGATTATAGCAAAATCATGTACATATATTGAATAACTGTTCCTCATTATATACTTGAACGATGGTTTACTGTCCTAACTGCTAATTGAGATACGCATAATTACAGTGAAATTCTTTTGCATTTTGGATATGACCTTCCGTCGGGCGCTTCAAGCGAGGGGAAAATGCATGCTTTCTGCCTTGACCTTGAATCATTATCACTTTCCACACAACGGCTCTGATCGCTATCAGCATTTCAAGCGCGCCTCTGTGAATATTCAAATTGGCATGATGGTCAAAACAACCCACTTTATCTCCCTTTCAGATAGAATTAACTCTTCAAACTCGCTCTCGGAAACTCTCGCCGCTCCTCATTATTCCCCGCGACGATAAAATACAACTTCACGCCACAGTGTCTGTGGGTGGAGATACCAGATACCGCTTAAATTGATTCTTCTGCCAATTGATTCATCTCGTGCTGAAATGAAGACGGCGATAATCTCTCTCTCTCTCGCCAATCAAGGCGTTTTTTTTTGATGGCGCGCGACTTGAGCGCCCGCAATACGAGACTGCCGCTCATTGATTGGAACACAGAGCGTGCCGTTTAGATTTGAACCCGCGCTACATGCGAGTTCAAAGAGTGATGAATTTGCAGAAGAAGGGGACTTTATCTAGCATGTGTTGAAGTGTCGTTAGGCTGATAACTGCGTAAGATACACTGGAACCGTGCCACCTCTGTAAAGACTCCAGTTCTGCCGCTGAAAACGAGTATAGAGATGTCAGATGTGGCCTTGAAGAAGTTTGCTGACGCTATAAAAACAAGGCCTTGGGGGGGAATTTAAGACGGGAAACACTAATAATCACATTAAAATATGAGTGGTAGATGTCAGCAAAGTAGCTGGAGTTTTTTTTTTGTTGTATTTATTTGTTTTTCCTCTTCCCCTTTTGGGAGAGACACCTTGACTATTTCCACTGTCTCCTTCAGATCAGCCTTATACAGCGGCGGAATAAATTTGGATTAATTGCGGCCCGGGTGCCAGCTAGCTCTCGCTCGGCTCGGCGGCTGGCGGAGAGCGGGGAGAGCGGAGGAATCATCTGCCACCTCTTCCGCTGCAACCGCATATCCCCCTTGTCATTGCGCCGGCGAAGTCTTGCCCGCTAAAACAGAAGTAATTAAATCTCCCCGCTCTCATTAAAAATACAGCTGTCTACCGCCGAGCGCCGCGGCTCCACTAAGCGAATGTAAATTTTCATTTCATGGTGGTGCTGAGAGAGAGAGGGGGAGAGAGAGAGAGAGAGAGAGAGAGAGAGAGAGACTGTTCTCCGCCAGCTCTCCTGCCCCTGCCAGCACTGTGCAGAATAACTGCTCCCCTGAAATAATTGTCCTTTTGTTTCCTGCAGAATTACATAGGGAAATGGCCCGTGTGTTATATAATTTGTGGATTAGGTGCAGTCATGGGTCTCTCGGTTACTGCTGGGAACAGTGCGGGTATTCAGGTGTCCTTTTTTGTTTTTTTTCCAAGGGAAAAGGTATATGGCCGGATTCAGAAATGTTAACTGATTTTTAATTGGCTTTTCCTATTAAAAAGCTCAGATGCTCCTCCAAGATTACCACCGGGAAACTTTGCGAGGTTAAACAGTCGTTGACATGCCGCGCACATTTCCTCTCCCATTAAGAAGAAGAATGGTTCTGCTGATTTATAAAGATTGGACTAAATTAAATACTGTACGCCCCGCGGAAGTGCGGCGCGCGGAGCGAGGGAGGGAGTCGGGCGTTTTGGATTCAGTGAACTTTAAGGACGAAGAGTCTTTATAAGGTTCCACACAGCTGATACAGTGAGAATACTTAGTGTAGGAAACTTAGTGTAAGCAACTAAGAGCAAGAAAGCCTAGATATGGAGATAAATCCTAAACACAAGAAGAAATTGATGTTTGTCAATGCCAAAAATGGAAAACTACACATTTTTCCATACTTTTCCATGTTAGATGAAGGCATATTTTACTATGCAATAAAGTTCATTATTTTCTGTTTCATGCTGTTTGTGTTATTTGTCTCTCTGAGTAGAGTCAAATCATTCTCACTGTATTTCCTGAATCAAATATGCTCAGAAAGTTGTAGAAAACTCAAAAATCATTATTGAAATCCAACATTTCCAGGCTTTTTTTGAGAACTTTGGCGATGCCTTAAAAGAAATACAGACACCAAAAATCGGTAATCTTTACCCCAAGTGCTTTGAGATCACATCATCATTCAGTTACACTGCTTCTTTTTCATGATGGTTAACAGGGAGATTCATAGTCTTCACTAATGAGACTTGAGTCTTATGTCAAGTCAAAAAAAAAACCCTTATGAAATGTGTCATCAAAACTATGTGAATGTGTTCTCTTCTGGCCTCAGGAAGATTTACGGGGGGGCATGAAAAATTCTAAGTACGGCCCAGGAAAACATGCACAAACGCAGTGAATGACAGTTATGCATAGGCAAGGCATACAGCGAGGACCTTTTCCCACGAGTGATACGGTTCATAAGGGAATAGGATTATTACTGTATGAAGCCGCTATGGTCAAATAAGGAGATTTCATTGCCTATCGCTGGCATTGAGTCAGAAAACAGAGATGCTGAGAGTTGCAGAGCTCTTGCGGTACATTTTGAAATTTCGTTTTGCTTTCATGGCAGGGGCACGGGGTCTGAAGATGTGCCTTCCCCTTCTGTCAATCATCCCGGCAAACACACCGAAGCCGATCTATAATTCAACTACAGGGGAGCTCATACAATTCATAGGGGCCAGTGTGTTTTTTTTTTTTTTCTTTTTTTTTGGCTTCTTCCCTTTCCACTTCGGTGTCGAACCCGGTTGCGTTTACTCTTTAATTTCACGGCCGAGGCTCGCTCCTGACATCTTGACCACCCGACTACCCCCCACCCCCACCCCCCTTCTTTAGACAGCAGAGCGGCAAAGGTCGCAGCGCCCGCACGCCGCAATTCAACGACCTCACTGGCTTACGGAGAGAAAAAGCAGGGAGGAAGAGAGGGGAAAAAGTTGTTAATTCAGCTGTCCTCAATTTGTCCAGTTCCCCCCCCCCCCCCCCCTGTTTCCACTAATTTCTTCCAGTATGCAAAAAACAAAAACAACAAAAAAAGTGTCATGTCCTTCAACAGATTTTCAGCGCTGTAAACTTGTCAGCGGACGGCGATTATTAATCATGAAGTGTCGACGGCGGTGCGCTGAAAGACAGAGTATTTGAACTTAAAAGAAGAAGTCAAACTGTATGAGCTGGAGAAATTCAAAGACCTCAGTGTAAAGGCTGTGGGGATCAGTGTAAGACAATGTGTAGATCTGCACACAGGCGTACAGTTATCCAGGTAAATCAGAGTCAGCGTTTTTAAAATGCAATGCAAAACAAGAAATGAAGTAGAACATTATGTCAGCGGTTTATAGGTGTCAGCATTTGGATAAATATCAACTGAATTTGGAGGGTATTGACTAGAGGCCAACTTTTTCCGCTTTCCTCCTTCCTCTCTCTCTCTCTGTCTGTCTCTCTCTCTCTCTCTCTCTTTCTCTATGCAGAGAGGATGAATATTATTTTCCTGGTCAGTGCTGCCGGTCCCACTGGTTGGGTTTCATCAGGGTGCTGCTGGTGAGGTGAGGGCATCGGCTCACACACACACACACACACACAACACAACAGCCACACACTTCGCTCTCTAAACTGCGGGCATCTCTCTCTCTCCCTCTCTCTCTCTCTCTCTCTCTCTCTCTATGACAGGCGCTGGGGGAGCATATTGCGTTGGAGAGCTCCCAACTAAATTACAGGAAAATGTCTCCAAGTACCTACCGCAGACAAGTTATTTTTAAAGCCCAAAACCAATGTTCTAATGTCATTGTACTCGACCATAACACCGAGCAGCCACCAGGCTACGGCTCTGGAACAAGCTGGAAATCTCCTCTGGGGAGCTGTGTGTTAAACTGAGATGACTTTCACTGAACTGGCTCGTAGGCTGCGTTCACACTGCAGGACTTAGCGCTCACTTATGATTTTGTTTGCTCAGATATGATTTTTTTGTCTGACTGATTACATACATTTTTGAAAGTCAGCCATATTCGATATCAGTTTGAACGGACCTCCATTCTGAAATCACCCTGTCGACTGCTGGGTTTATTTCCCAAAATACAGTCAAGTTCATTGTATAAAGCAGTAGTTCTCAACGTGGGGTCCGGGGACCACCAGGGGTCCTTGAGGGTGTTCCAGGGGGTCAAGAAGTGAACACAATTAGAGAATGTAGAAGAATGACTACTTTGGTCATAGTTGCACTGTAATCTCTCTACCTACAATACAGATAGTCATGGAATTCTGGACAAAGTCATATCTAACAATAAACATATTCTCAGATTTGGGTCCTAGAGACAAAATCTCAGCAAATGGGGGTCCGTGGCTCTAATGTGGACTAAATTAGGGGTCCTTGATATGAAAAAGGTTGAGAATCACTGGTATAAAGGACATGTTATGCGATCATGGCCACTTGATTGGAGTCTTTCGCCTTCTTGAACTCGGCTTTGAGGCTCTTGTTTTTTCGCTCTGTTGTGGCCCCATTGTCTTGCAATTGTTTCAAACACTGGAGGATTACAAAATGTCCGCTCCAGTTTTGTTTGAATGGAGGCATCTTCCCAAATACTAATTCAATTTGCGACCTCACCACTGGCTACTTGAGTCGTTGTCCTCCATGTTTTTTCCAGTCAAATGGACACAGAGTTATGACAACAGTGATCTGTCCCATGAAGAGTGACGTGAAAACCACATGAATTCCGGTCTGGCAGTTGCATGGCCAAACATCAGATCTGTGTCACATAGGAGGGAGGAAAAATCTGAATTGGGACACATTCAGCTGCAGTGTGAACGCAGCCTTGGTTGAGGTAGCAGCTTCCTTACCCAATGCTCTTAGTAATGAACAAAGTGGTTCAAGTCCAAAACTGAGCAAGCAACAAGCTCCCATGCAGGTACGCACAGGCCTATTCATTATGCATTTCATCACATCTGAGTGCAGCATTGTCAGATGTGGGTCTGGGTGTTCTTTGAACTGTTTCTGTCGATGTGTGGCTGACTGCCACACACAGCCTGGTTAAAACACAGGCAATGGGGGAAAAAAAGAAAAACAGAGGTTTGGAACATATGCGGCAAGTTGCTTTTACATCTCAGCATATTGCTTGTGGTGGATCCCATATTTTCAGATGGCACGAGCAATTGCCCTTCAATTACCATTGTGAGGGCATGATGATATCTAGACATTACACGCTCCGCCGAGACGCCCGGCGAATCGTGTGAGCATCAATGTTTGATGATGGAGCACTTTGATTAATCAGCGGAGACTATCGCGGGGAGACTCCCCGGCAGTAAAGAGTAACCAGGGAGGGATCTTGAAAGGCAAGTGGTTTCACTTCAATGCCTCCGACTTCCGTCGGAAAAAAAGAAGGCAGGAAAAGGACAATCAGCACTTTATCTCCTTTTCAGACCGGCTTCCTGCTCGGAGAGAGAGAAAAGCAGGTGCCAGGTGTTCAGAGAGGCAGAGCGATACGGACGTGACGCTCTGGAGTTGACCCCGCCGAACCCCTCCTTTATGAAAAGCCCCGGAAAGTCTCCTTTATTATCACCGCGCTCAGAGAAAGGTGATAGAAGGGGAGGGGGGGAGGGGGGTCTTTGAAGGCCCTATCCGTCTGCTGCCGTTGGGAGTTTGCGAGTGCCTTTTTTAATAATGGCTCCCTAATTCAAAAGCGGACCATATTGAGAGGCAGGAGGTTGCAGCCGCACATTGTTTAGCTGAGGTTTGCACTAAAACCTGCGTAAACTTTTCTCTTGTTTATTTTCCTTGCAAACCCACCAAAAAGGCAATATCACAACGACGATCCAGGCTCGTACATCATAAAGTGTCGCGTCATGCGGCGGTTTGCGTTTTTTTGGGGAGAGTTTATTGTTTTCTCTCTGTTGGTTCTTTGGTTTAGTCTCCCGCTGAGCTCTCCTCTCACACACAAGCGAAGCGCCACGACACCGGGCCGTAGATCACTCTTCAAGGTGGACGTTCTCAACATGTGGCGACCGAGTTTGGTTTTGCTCTCTCTCTCTCTCCCTCTCTCTCTCTCTCTCTCTCTCCTTTTTTCATTCCAGTGCTGTTCCAAAAAAACAGGGCCAGTGTTTGAACAAGGAAAAACGAGTGGCCGTACTTTGGCAAACCACGTAATCTTGAAACGCATTTATCCAAACAAAGCCTGGTCCAATCCCATCCCGCTGTGGCTTCCCAATGGTTTCTGCATCATCCACCTCTATCCCTACAATAACACTGGGAGCCTCAGGGCTATTTCCAGATTTCCCAGATTTCCTTAGCGGTCGAGAGCGACCTTTCTCGCCAAGCTGTGTTTGTTTGTGCAGGTAACATCTGCGCTGATTTTGGTGTTTGATAGCTAAGATTAGATATGGAATGTACAGTAAATTTGTAGTTTAGAACCGTTGCAGATTGCTGTTTATGCCAACCAAAATAAGAGAGAAACCAACTGTACCGTATTGTGCAAGTAGATTTCTGGCGATTGATGAGTGTGGGAGACATCTTATGTTTTTTTTTTATTAACTTTCTTTCAGTATTGTGTATTCTACTTTTAGGCCACCTTTGAATGACAACACATCACTTTAGCCCTATTGGTATGGGACAAATATTACATACATTATGTCATGTAATGTCATTTAATAGACGCTTTTGTCCAAAGCGACTTACAATAAGTGCATTTTATCAACAGTAGTCAAACTGACTATATATCACAGTCTTCATCAGCTAAGCCTAGATTTTAATATTACCTGGAGACGTCCAGTGAATAATGTCAGAGATCATCTGTGATTTTAATCCCATTGGAATCTGTCAATTGTAAAGTAAAAAATTCGAGCACAAATTAAATTATATCATATAAAGTACTTTACATAATATAATAAATTACTTTGGTGAAGACAAAGGTCCCCTGATGATACTAATCCTCTGAATCGAACCCTTGGTAAACAATTAAACAATTATACGTTTTTTGGAGTGAGATTCATTAATTACATGGGGTCTCAATGTAACTACTCCAGTGCAAACAGGGCTATAATGAAAACGTGTTGTTATGCAACTTACAGTACATTAGGATGTCATAAATTAATGAAAAATCAAAGACCTGAAAATGAAATCTTAACTTACCTGCAGCCACTCTCTCAGTTAACCAGCTGTCCACTGAGGAAAAGTTGAAACTTCTAAGTATGAACGGTTACCAGATCTCCATAAGCAGTAGTCAGATGGTTGTGTTGGCACCAGCTGTGGCTCCGCTCTGTCACTCAGTGCTTTTTGGTTGCGTTGGCAGCAACTTCATTACAGCCGCACTGCAATGTTGTGTGTTCATATTGTATTGCAATGTTAGTACCAAGGCAAAGAGGACAAAAGCGCAAGTTTGTCAGCAAGTGGTGATTAAGTTGTCAAGTGGTTATATGCAACCCTGTATATTGTACCATGGTTGAGTGCTGTGTATGTCATAGAAAATGTCAAAATAAATGACCAGGAAGGTCATAAAGGACCAACCCCCCCCCCCCCCCCCCCCCCACACACACACACACACATACACACACACACACACACACACACAAAAACAAAATAATATGCATGGCAAGAGCTTTCATCTTGCATTCAGACTAAGCAAACTTATTTCAAGATGTTTTAAGTAAATACGCATTGTGATTTTTTTTTCCATTTTCAAAAGTGTATTAATAAAGAATCTTTAAACAAGTTACATACTTAAGACAAAGAAGGTGTTGGTCATATTTAAAATAATGTTATCTGAATATTTCTGGAATCAAGTCATGACACCATGATATATTTACTTAAAATATCACGTTTGTGAGAAGTCTTCATACAAGGAATCGGCTACTAAAGTTACTATTCTTTCACCGTCCTCTGTTCTGGGCTGGGGGAGGGGAACGCAGCCTCCATCACAAACCCGGGACAAAAAAAACTGAAACGAGAGCTTGTAGCTCTGTCAAGGCCTCATCACCCAGGTGTGCCAACAAAAGCCCCGACAGATCCGACCGGCGACCCCTGGGAGAGGTCATGTAAGACTCCAATCTAAATTCCTGTCTGACAAAACCCTTAAAAAGCTGCCTGAATGGGCTGTCCATCCACAATGCAGTGCCCCCAGAAAAGACTATTCAGCGAGCGAGGCTTCGATTGAGACATTTGGAATGTGTTATTCCTCCTGCATATGGCGGGTTGGAAAAGGTGGAGGTGGAGGCGCGTGTTAAAGTTTGAAAATTAACTGCGGTCTGTAACTAGGTAGCTAACTGGCTTTGCTAACTGGCTTTGCATGGCGCCGCCGTCAAGACCTCGGTGCGGGGCTGCCAGAGAAAGCCCGGAGGAGGGGTATTATTCTGGCCTATATTCTGGCTCCGAGGTGCCCACAGCCTGTCCCTCACAATTATTCAAAGTGTGACGGTGTGGTAGGGTTTGGTATCAGTAAAATGCAGACTTCTCTTCTCACTGCCCCTGTCCGTCTCACATCCTCTCAGTCTCTCTCTCTCTCTCTCTCCCTCTCTCTCTCTGTTGCCTTCAGCAGTTTCACCACATGCAGAATGGAGGAGCTAGCCAGAAGGTGTTTCTAGGGCTTGAGCCCTTTCAGCCTTTGACAACCATGGCTGTGCAAATGCAGAGCTGTGACCTTGGCAACAGCTCTTATCCCGCTCCATTTCCATCCAGGAGGAGGAGGAGGAGGAGGAGGGGGGATGTTGTGCCTGATCAACGCCGCGCGGCACTTCACTCACACTTTAATCTCAAATGAAAGCTTAATTTTTTTTTTTCAAAATTCTAAGAGATATAAAGATAACAATGTCCCGCAAGACGGGGGAATTTCTTTGAGTGAAGTAAGAGAAAATGAGGGGCGAGAGCGATCGTGAGTTGAACTGCGAATTTCCGGCGGTGTTGTTACCTCAAACTTGAAGTCTCGCACACACACTCCTGCCGACCAGGACTGTCAAATCCCCTGTAGAGTTTTATCGGGGTGGGTTTCGGATTTAAAATTCACTCATACAATTCATTGGGAGCCTGTGAGAACCACCGCACTCACAGATCTCTGGTATGAATGGTTGTGTGCATGTGGAATAACATGGAGCCGCTTTCTTACCGGCTAGGTCTGAAAAAAAAAAAGAGGAAAAAAACAGAGCTGACAGTGTCTCTCTGTTACCCCAGCAGAATTGAGTTGCACTGGCAAAAGCAGACAAGCCTCTCTCTCTCTCTCTCCCTCCCTCACTCTATTGACTCTGTGGATAATCTTGACTCCCCAGAAAAATCCTTAAGCAGCTGGCCACAAACCTTGTGCTTGAGTGCACATGCATACAATATCTCGCTCCAGCCCTGGGGCTGTTTTTTTTCCCCTCCTCTCTTTTTTTTTTCTTCTTCTTCTGCTTCTTCTTCTTCCCCAGTTCTCCAGTGAGTTTCTGAGCCAACACGTCTGGAAAAAAAAAAAAAAAAAAAGGCAGGATTTTGTTGGTAGGGACTGCAAACAAGTGCCAAAATCAACACCAGTCCTCTCCTCGGGGAGACCTGCAGCAAATTGGACTTGAGCTCAGTTTCTGTCTCTCGGACCTGCGTGAGGCCGCCGGCTTCCACCGCCGGCTTCCACCGCCGGCTTCCACAGCCGGGCCCCGCGGTGAAACCGGAGAGGGGTCTGTCCATTGCTGTTTAAAAAAGTAACACCAACCCGCAAGTAAGCGGTGTAGCAAATTGTACCTAGTTCAAATGGATTGATTTCCCGTGTAAACAGGTAGGCCATTAGAGAGTTGTTTTTGATGTGTGACCCAGCCAGCGCTGTATTAGTGGTTTCCCTCTCGCCGGCCCGCAGGTATGGGAGCCAAATGGGAAGCGGGCTGCGTCTGCATCTGCGAATACTAACATAACAATCTAAAGTATCGATTCTGAGCTATAGCGCTGGCAAGCAATGAGTGTAATTTCAAAGCGTGGTAGTTTGCGGTAGGAAGAGACATACAAATTAGTCGTGAATGGAAAGACAGAACAGGGCAGTGCATCCTGTCAGTTTTCATTTGCCTTGCTGCTCGGGATCACATTGAGATATCAGAGAAGGGGGCGGGCAAGCGGGTTCAAAGAGTAATATCTTGTATGGCTTCAGCACATCCTCTGTATCATTACACCTCCTCACATCAAACCCAGCCGGACAGCTGCAGATGACACCTTGTTTGAAGAGTTTGACGTTTGATCGAGGATCTGTTTGATGCGGGAGGAATAAAAAGTAACACCTTATCTTTTCAACTTGGGGTGCTGCTGTTTGAAGTGTCAGGGCAGTGCAGGGAAGCCCAGGTATGTTCTGGTCAATTGCTATTGACTTTTCAGGAAAAAATGCATGATTCAAAAAAATGCATGTTGAAGGCAAAACTTTACCTGTAAATGAAGCGGGGAAATAAGCTATGTGACACCTATTGTTTCCTGGTATGAGAAAAACACATGTTGGGATAGTACTGATTTGGAGGCTATCTTTAGACTTTTCCTTAGAAAATCAGCAAACATTTTAGATGTTGAATAGATATTGATATGACAGCCTAAAATATAGCAAATATAGCGCCAAAATGAAAGTTCAGACAATGTCCGTAGTCGTTCACAGGCTGATATCTAATTGGGGCGTAAATATCTTCCTGATATCAGTTCAAATCATCATAGTTTTCCAAGTTGTTCTAATATGAATTTTTACACGCCATCATATGATATTGTGAAAATTAGTGCTCCTTTGGATTGACATTGAATTTGGCCCCCTCCTGCATATTCACTACCTATCAATAGCAATAGTAATAGTAACATTTTTGAGGATGCAATCAACTGTACTTTTAAAAAATTGAAAAATGAATGAATACATTTATGAATAACACCTGTTTTTCCAAACGGATTTGCAGCACCAATCATTTCACCTCAAAGCAATGTGCTTTAATTACAGAATGATAACAAATGATTTATGTAGTCATTGTAAAATTACACAAAAATGCATAATAATATAGATACTTGCCACAGTTGACAGTGCTTATAGGTTGTGATAGAACACTTTTGACCAAAATAAATACAAATTAAATACAGGAGAGAGTCACGTCTATGTGTCTGAATCTCACCATCACCTAACCTTTCGCTTTCTTTTAGCGTAGCACGCTAGAGAGGAGCAAGGAGATGAAATCGACTCGGGAAATTCTGCCCCGCGAATGTAAACACGGCCGCGAGCGCATGCAGACAAAATGTTCATAGCCAAAAGTGCAAAGTGTTAAGTGGAATGAACCATTTTTCTCCACACATGGCATCCAGCGTGTGAGATGAGCAGATGTCACGAACTCGGGCGAGGTAAAGATAAGGTCCCGCCGCGATTACACACAGCGCTTTGTCTCAGCATGCAGAGAGCGCTAGATATGTTAACTCTGACTTTAACTGTGCTCGGCTCTGGAGACGGCCCAGCCCCCCTCCACCCCAGGATGTGCAAACTTTCTGCGGTCCACTGAATAAGAGCGGGAAATGGGGCCCGACCTTTTCAAATAAGTGGGGAACTCAAACTGTCTTTAATTTAGATGTCACTCTAGCTGTTCAATTTTGCATTCAATTCAGTTTAGGTTCTTTTCCATGCATACTGCGAGTGAGTGAACACCCCACGATATCGCTTTGGAAAATGTCTTGATGTGATCCGAACAGTGTCACTGGGCACAAAACAGAGACCAATCAGCTTTCAGTGTAGTAGTTGAAGGTGGATAGTAGGAGCCAATCAGCTTTCTGTGAGGGCCTTAACTTCACTTTGCACTTTTCCTGTGTCTTTTTCCTATTTTTTCATGAGAATGATGAGGATCTAAATCATAATGAGAAAAACCGGCTCATTTGTAAAGCTTTTTTTTTTTTTTTTAATCATAATGCAATCTAATTAGATTATTTGGTTGAATAGATCTACCTGCAAGTTAGCAGGAACCACCAGTAGCTAGTCTACAGGTTTATTAATTGCAGGGTTAGGGAATACAGGAATACAGGAAGTGCAAGTCCAGTTTTCCTCCAATAGTGACAGTTTGGAGGCGGGGTTAACTTGCAAAATGTCACTGAAACAGAGACAAAGTGACTAGAGCCACTTGGCTTGCTGCATGTGCAAGGTGGAGGCTTCATTGAAATTCCTTGCTGCTATTTACATTTTGGTGCCATTCAGCTGTTTGCTCACTGCAGTATCTGAGCATATGTATGCATCATGCTTGCACAAACATGTATAAGTACGTGAATGTGAGTGTATGTATTTGCATGCCTGTATCACCTACATCCAGAGCAGAGGAGAGAGTGTAGCAACTGATAATGTAATAAATATCAGATAATATAATAACTTGTCAAAATGTAATAAAATGTCCCTATGAACTGGTCAAAAATGTAATTAAACATGTTTATGTAATAAAATACCGGATAATGTAATAACATTATTACTTAACATATTTCTGATAATTTTATAATGATACTGACTAACAATGTAATAACTCATATTATTACATTATTGGTCAATATAATTGTTACATAATCAGTTATAAATATGTTACACCCATATCAATCATAATCGGCAGTTAATATGTCATTATATTCTTTAGGAGTTTATTTATTACATTTTTGACCCATGCAGGGGGCTTTTTATTACACATTGACAAGTTCCTACATTATGCAGATGTTATTTATCACATCATCACTTGCTACAGGGCGGCTGAGCAGGCTGGTGGTGAAATGTCAGAGGCGCTGAGGGAGTCTGCTGGCCCCGTCCGACTGGGACGGCTGCCTCATCTCCTGTCCCGAGGCTTCCTGATCCCACCGAGAGGGAGGCAGGAATATCACCTCCAAGTCCATTCCTCCAAAAAGAAAAAGTGGCCTCATTTCTCAGAGTGCTACCTCAGGGAGCAACTGTGTAGCCTGCCTGTATTCTCCTTATGCAAGATATTCCATTGTTTCCATCATAGGATATTAGAAAATTGTGCAAATATGCGATTAGCTGCTTATCAGGGCAAATGTGGTGTAAAGGTGCTGTAATTGATACCTGTTAGACATGCTGCATTTCTCTGTTTGCCTATAGAGCCATAGGTAGGATATTTACTCTTATGGCTATTCATTTTTTACATAACACACCATAACAATACATACCTTCCCCTTTAAATCGTGGTCACCTACATACTGTGCAACGCATTGTATTTGGAGGCAGATTTTTCCCACATCCTGACTTGCCTCTGCTCTCTCCCCTTCTCTTTTCAGAGTGCTTCAAAGAGCAGGTATCCACAACCCCCTGGGGCCCAGTGATTGAAAGCTCAGAAGGAAGGACCGAGTGCCAAAGTCTTATAAAGAATGCAACAGAGGATACATACATTATTCAGATTACATTCTAATGCCGCTGGTCTGTCGACACAAATATGATCCAGAAATAAGTTGTTATTTAAGGATTTCACAGGTTATGTTGAGCAAGCGGGGAAAACGACTCTTGTATTAAACCATCTGTTAAATTCATTAACTTCAGGGAAGATGAAAATCAGTGGGAGTGATTTGGCGAGGGCCCGGCTTCTTCTCTTTGACCAAAGGTGGCATGACACACTTCTGACGAGCTCACCGCGTTACGCCGGGAGAGAAGGAGCGCGAGAGAGAAATCCGCCCTCTCCATTTAATGGTTTTCATCTCTATAGATTAGGTGTGACAACTTCAAATATTCTGGAAATCTTGGCGTAGAAGACTTGTGCGATTTGCCCTCCACTGGGAGGCTTCCAGATGTCAGTGCACCAAGCGATTAGCATGGCCCCGACATTAAGAGGAGGGGAAAACTCGGATACAAACATATTCATAAACCCCTCTCGCCGCGGGCCTCCGGCCGCCCCGCCGCCGCTATTGCAATCCGCTCTTCGCGTGGCTGTAAAATCGGTTTCCTCTGCCTCCGCGCCATCTCAGCGACTGTCTCTCCACATAATCAACTGATATCAAACTGCCTCTCCAGCTAGACGGACTCCCACAGTGCCACAGGCCAGCCACTCAAGTAGCGGCTTGGTGACAAGGCACAAAAAAAAACACCAACACCCCTTCTGGCAAAATAGTAGAAGTCAGAAAAAGAGGAATATATTTACTGTTTATCTAATGAGGAGGGAGAAAAGGGCAGAGCTCAGAAAGATGTTTTCCCCAGTACTGTCTACAGCGCTCAGTGCTAAGTTAAAGTAAATAACATACCTCAGATACTCCCCTCCTTGAAATGTCTGCATAATTATTTCTCAAATTTGTTTGCTGAGGTATCATTTACCCCCGTTTCCGCGGTGGACTGGGGGTGCAGCTGTGCAAAATGAATTTGTCATCAGGTTTAAAGCTTTTTTGGCAGGCTATCCCGGAGCCAGCCAAGGTCCTTGAAGTAGGAAAGGCTTTCCCGCTGCTCGGCTCCTCCGCATCCCAGCAGGTCCGAGGATTAAATTTACGGCTGCTGTCAAAGCCTCTGACAGGCCTTAAAGGGAGAGCAGCGTTTCTGCGGCTCCCCCCGATATCATTCCCAGAGGGCTGGGAGATGAGGCCTTTTCATTGGCAGCTGTGGAGCAAGTGGTGCCCCAGTGAGCTGGCATAATGTGACTCCGGGCTTAGACGCCACGCATGCCACTACTCACTGTGTCTCTCTCCGTCTCCCCCTTTTCTCTCCCCTCCCCGTGTCACGCACGCATGCCGCCACCCTCTCGCTTAACTCCCTCGGTTTGTCTCTTCCCATCAGTCTTCCTATATCTGTATTTCACTCTCCCTCTCCTTGCTTTTTCTCACTCTCGCTCTCTGTCTGCCTCCACACTAGTTCAGTCTCACGAGTCAATTACCGCCGCCTTAAACTCCACATCATGCAAGTAATAAGCATCCAAAGGCATAAATGTTTCCTCAGTTATCCTCTTAGCATCGGCTGGATGAAGGCACGCTAAAATATTTGGGATTCATCTCAGATTTGCAGTTTTAATCTAAGGTTTCTTATGCGTGGCACCAAGTTTGACTCAGCACATCATGCAACCGCTTCACAAGGAAATACTGTATAAGACATGTGATTTGCATAATTTACTTTAAGGACATACAGGACAATTTAAGTGTATTATGCCGAAAGTAATTTGAATCGCGGCTTTGTGGTATAAATCGGAGACACCTTGCAAAGACGGAATAGGCCTGGTTCTATTTTCCATTTTTTCGTTTGCCATCTATGACAGCTACTTTTCTTTTTTTTTCTTTTTTTACAGTCAAGCGTTTCCATTCTAGCTGACACCAAACAGGAACACTAAGAGCAACAAATCAAAGGTCAACTTCTCACCTTGGGTTCATGACAGTTTGCTAGCTCTTACTTAGTCAAGGTGAACCCTCAAGCACCTCTCAGCTGTAATTGTTGGAGCTATTGATTTTCCTTCCTATCCTTCTCCGGCAGCGCTCCAATTACGAAATAACAGCACGGATTTCCATGAACAGCTCCGAGACCACTTGTCTGGCGCTCCCTCAGATGCTGCGCCCGGCCCTGGAAGGAAACCTTGGGAAAGTGTTTGTGGGAGGGTTAATGAATTTAGATCAGTGTTTGCCGCAAACACAGCCTCGCCATCTATTGCAGCGGCCTTGAAGTCGGCGGGCCCGAGGTCAGAGTTGGGTCGTCTCCGAGACAATGCGGCTGATTAGGATGGCAAACACCAGAGACTGTGGAACTGTGTCTCGCAGCCAGAGACCGGCTAAATGCTAAGCCATGGTCCACAATAACAAAGCCATGAGGCGTTGGTAGAACACCAGAGAAATGCTGATATAGACTTCGAGGGACATCGAAACCCATATGTTTTGCACAGCAATTCAATTAGAAGAGATTTAACGTTAAAGCTGCACTAGGCAAAATTTCTATGTAAAAATACACCCGTCTTATCAGCCTCAATCACAAATTGGAACTGCAACAGAAAAGAACATCCCATCCCTCGTAATTGAGACAGCGTTTATTTATAGAGAGCATAGAATAGACACCTGTATGGTCACTGGCAGGAACTCGTCTCTGTGTACAGGAAGTGACAAATCGAAAGTTAAGAGCAAGAGAAAGTTGGACTCACCAATGATTGCTGAATCTCTTCACCACCTCCACATCCACCAGCCACAAAGAAGACATCTAGTTTACTGATCTCCTGTTACATGATTTCTGGGTAATGAAGTCCTTCAAAATCCAAACAATTATTTCCCACTACCAGTTGGGGGCGCCAAAGTGCAAAGTTGCCTAACGCAGCTTTGACGATTTCTTGGGGAAATTTGTTCATTGCAACAGCAAAGAATAGGATATAGATAAGAATATAACAAGATTATAATAAGAACATAGAAAGAACATACTAAGAACATACTAAGAATTCCACAACAAATAAAAGATAGAGATACAGATAGATATTACCAGATTTACAGGTTTGAAGTGGATGTGCAAGTGTGCATTGCTAGCTATTCACATTATCAGGTATACAGATGGAAGAGCCTATGTACAGAAATGTGTCCAGGCGTGCAAATGTGCATTGTATATTCTCATGATCACATTTACAGACGGAGGTAACATATGTGCACAAATATGTCCAGCAATAACAGAAAGACTAGTTTATGAGAGCATCTGAATGTACATGGGAATATACAGTTCACATGGAGATTATCCTCTCATGCATTTCTGCAGGGTCATGGAAGAATGGAACGAAATATGTTTTCTCCCAGGGATATAAAACAGAACCATGAGCGCTAGCTGGGACGAACTTGTGAGTTCATTCGCGCACATGCATTCCACGCACTCGCAGAGATGCCGGGGTATTGATGCGAGATACGAGCAAGATACTGGAGTCTAGATACCGTGAACTCAGCCAGTTATTCGAAACACATTGCTGAGCGCATGTCATCTGGGGGGTGAAATCCATCGCTGACAGCTCGCGTTTCACAGCTGGGAGCCCAGACAGAGATATTAGACAGTGTCCTGAGAGGAAGGCTTTTAAAATGTATCAGTTTATAAAGACGACCAAAGGTGATAAATCACAACTGCGTTCGTGTCTCGCTTCAGGGACAAAGCTCTGGTCTTTTCTCCCACTCTCAGACTCCTCTCTGTCACTCCAGGAGACTTACTCGTCCTGCATAGGGTTAAAGCCGATCTGTCCCTGTTGAGAGCATATTCATTGCACATTTACACCGGGATAAATAGCATTTCCAGGGGAGGAAGCAAACTCTCATTCGAGATGCAAGTTTGAGCAGGGATGGCAATTTGTGCCCATCATGCAACACTAATTTATAATGACACCCCTGGAAACGCCGGTTCTCGTTTCATTTGCAATGCTAACTCGCCTCCAGACCACGCTAACGTGGCTCAACAGTCGGATATGGAGGGGGCTAATTGCGCAGAGGTGGCCAGTAGCAACATGAGGGCCTATAATTGGAGGACACGCTCAGTGTGTGTGAAGCACCATTTGCATATCACTTCCACTGTCTCTGTGAGGTGATGGAACATTATTAGCTGGAACACTCTCGGTGTCCACGGTCGGCATTGCTCTCTCTTCCTGCATCTATTTCCCTTTTCCATACATTGTCTCCGTCTGGGTGTCTTTGTGTATGTGTGTCTGGCTGTCTCTTTCTGTCCGTCTCTCTCTCCAGTCTTGCATCGATCGAGGAAACACACACCTGCCACCCCGTTGCTTCTTTCAGAATTTTCCGGTTTGTTTGGAATAAACAGAAGAAGTGGGTAGTTAGCGTGAGCAGCGATAGCCACCATGGCTGAACAGACAAAGAAAAGAGCGCCACCTACAGAAACTTCATCAACAGAAAATCCAAGGAAAAAGACGTCACAGTACTGGACAGTCTGTTTGATTGACAGGTGATCTCTGGGAAGTGCAGTGCAGAAACACCACAGCAAAGAGCGCTGAGCACCACAGAGTTCAGCAAAATCATAAAACCAAGATTAGCAAGATCGCGGCCCAAAGGAGCAGCCTCATTACTTGGCTTTTAAAAGTGGAGGACTCACTTTGCCCACTCTGTTGGAGGGGTCCCTTTTAGACTCGGTGGGGCTTGTTAGGGGAGACAATGCACCTAGGAGCAGCGGAGTTGTCCAAGCCTCCTCCCCATAGAACAATGACCCTGTTGTGCTCTCCCCAATAGTGAGGAGAAGTCCTGGGAGACGGCAGAGGCAGCTGTGGTGGGATCTAGGGACGAGGGGTAGGACTTGGGTAGGTTTAGGGGGGAGAGGAGGGAGGAAAGGTTAGGGAGTCTAGAGGGCCTGTGTGTTGTGGGAACCCCAAACTCCCCTGCTCGCCCCCACCCTCCCCACCCCCTATCTTTTCTGACTCCAGAAAAGGCCACTGCGACAGAACCGCCATTTGCAATGCAGATCATGTCCAGGAGGAAGGGGGGAAAAAAAAGAGACCGTGAATCAATGGTCCTGTATCAATCTGCTGACTGCTAATGTCCTCCACATTCTGATTCTTGACCCCTTCCCTGCCGTCCCCCCACACAACCGCCATTGTCCCCCCGGGGGGGGGGCCCCACCTCTCTCCCTCCGCTCTGTTGCGCGGCCAAAGATGCCACATTAGGCGAGGAAAATCCACAACTCGAGGTCCCTTTGAAGAGCGGAGCAGTAACTGTCATTTAGAAATGTGTTTAGCAGGTTCGAGGCCGCGACATAATGGGGTGAATAGAGAAAAGAGCGAGAAGGGGGAGGGTGGAAAAGAGGGGGGGAACCAGTCAGTGTTTGCAACATTTAACCCTTGTGGTCATTGTCATAATATCCCAATTTGTGTCACAAATCTGGTTAGAGTGACACGGTAAATCAGAGAGAGAAAGGGAGAGTGTCAGGTGACAGCGTCGTATTAATACAATGACAAAGAGGAGGCCCTTTGATATCTCAGCCTCGCCGCTCACCATACCTGTGCGGATGGAGAAGTCACCTCATTATTTCTGCATGGAGCTTCTAATGACATAACAGCTTCATCAACCTGTTAAGTAAATACACCAATTAAGAGTCACACATCAAATCAAACCATCCCGCGTCTCTTTCATCTCCAACTAGCGACAGTTCATCACAAAGAGCTTTTACTTTTGATAGCGACACCTCAGAAATATCCATCTGAGCATTTGTTCCACTCATTATACCCTTGGTGTGATATATTTCAAATTGCAGACTTGATTACATGTCATTCAAGCGTGATAAACAAGTATCATAAGAGTGATTACAGAAGTATATCAGAGCTTTTTTTTTTTTTTTCTTGATTGCTTCAGAGCTTGATGAATTTCATTTCATCTCGCTAGATGTAACGTATAATTATTATCGCTTTGACTTTCCCCGGGGAAAAAAAAAAGAAAAGTTAGAGATAATCAGCCCCGGCTTATTCCCTAATGCATCCAGATGCTCACAAGCGAATGCGCCGCAGTGTTTCGGCGCTGCCACAGTCAGCTGTTTCGGGGCAAACAGACAGAAATGCATACAATTAGCAGACCTGTAACTCTTATGGAAGGCATCCCAGCTATTTCTAGCCATTAGTGATTTGGTTTGAAGCAGCGAACCGCTTTCCAAGCCCTTGACCTCGGGGGTGAACGGAATACCAGCGGGGGAGTAAATTGGCCGAGATGTTATTCCGAAGCCAAAAGTTCAGCTTGCGCGGGGCGGTCGGCCTCAGCCTATTCATTATGCTGCGAGATTGAGACGGAGGGTCGTCCTGTGGCACCTTGGCTCTCGTTTGGAGGAGAGCAGCTGAAAGGACCACATATGTGTGTATTGACCCCCTCAACCCACTCAGGGACTCGCTGGAGTCTTAGAATCATAATATAGCCCCAAGGTAATGAGTAGCACTAGAGAACTAGGAGTGTTTTGTTGTTTCGGCGCTGGTTTTTTGTCAACAGCACATGTGGATGACATTTTATTCACTGGAAAAGGCTGCATGGCACTGTTCTGAGCGCAGAGACACCAGCTCATTGGTATTCCCTCTATGTTCACAGTTCACGGTTCGGGGGAAAAAAAGATAGCGAGAAGTTGGTGGTGTGTATTAAAATGCGAGCGCCGCTTATCTGGAGTACTGTTTTGTCTACTTTTACACATCCTCTCCACCCAGAGTGCATATGCATGATTTCTGACCAGACTGGCCCTGCATAAAAATGCCATACAGTGGATTAGGTCCCATTGAACGGTATGATTTGGAAGCCAATCTGTCAGTTCCTCCTGTCCAAGGGAAGCCTGTTCAGTCCTGTTGCCTACTGTTTATTTATGAGCAGGTCTAGGCCCAGCGTTTTTAATCATTCATGAAACTCCGACAGGCCGCAAAGAAGTCAACACCATGCTGGATCCTTATCCCGACCAACGGTGGGGGAAAAAAAAAAGAAATATCCAATTTGCTCTGAGATTAAAATGAAAATGGATGGAAGAAATAGGAAGAAAATCAATAAGCAATACCCAGGGATTCATAGCGAGCTGTGTCATTGTTTGTGTCTGACTCATTACTGAAAACAGACGGGGGTGGCTAATGATTGGCGTGCCCACTCCGAGACCCCTGTAATCTTCTGTTTCTGATAATTCAACCACCAATTATTAATCTATTCAGTGAATAACAGCTTGACCTGAATAACGGTGCTGCTTTCCCCTCAAGATAACCCATCAAATAACACAAACCCGTTACTTCTAGAGCTGGCATTCTGCAATCGCCTGCCACCCGCTCCAATAGCAGAGTTCCCAAACTCCATTCTGATTAATAAGTAAAAATAAATTACGGGGGGGTGGGGGTGGGGCGGGCAAATAAATTGAAATGTTCCTGATAGAGGTCAGCGGCGGCACTCAGACTGGCAAAATCGCCGTTGTAAATCAGGGAGTTGAAAAGTTCAAATTAAAATTGTTGACATATTTACCACTGGGGCCCAAAGCAGTCAGATATTAGAAGTGGAAGGGAGAAAATAATAACTTGATTAACAGGAAATAATGTGTTCTTTTTATAAACTAATGTGCTTGACCCCAGTGCATGGGTCTGGAACAGCGCTTGGAAATGTTCTTACGAAAGAAGGGAGACAGAACAGGTCACTGTGGTGGGAACCTTTTTGTGTGTGTGTGTGTGTGTGTGTGTGTGCAGGGCTGTGTGTTTAGGGATGTGTGTATTTGTCAGAGAGAGAGAGAGAGAGAGAGAGAGAGAGAGAGACAGAGTGTATGGTGGGGTCAGCTAAGCTCTCGGGGGTTAGTTTGAACAGTGTGAAGATCATAAACCCATAAACCCATACAATTAGCCTCTATTAAGACACTGGCAAACACTTCATAAATCACTTTCTTCACTGACGGCACATTTCAGTGTATGCAGTTTAGGGGTGAAATCACCTACAGCTTGTTTTCTTTAGTCTGAACCATAGTGGAAAAGCTTATCTTGTTGCATTTTTGTATTTGGTTCATTTAGGTTCACACTCCCTAATTACAAGCGAACCAGGGCTTGTAAACAGAAGTCACATGGACTCACAAGTCATTTACTGGACAGTTTTAGTAACCTGTCTTCCCACCAGGTTAAAGTCTGTCTGTCCTTAATGTGTTACCTTACTTTAATGATGAAGTAGCTGAATATGAGCATCTCCTTTATACCCATAAACCTTTGCATTTTGGGGTCATTTGCTGCAGTTAGTTGATTACTTTTGCAGATTTTACAATTTTACACTGACATCTTACAGTGCAGCATTGTGTTGAGATTAACAACATGCAACATTAAGTCAAACCAATCAACAGTTGAGTTCTCATTACAACAATACAGTCATCACTCCACAAACACATAATGGTGTGTGCAGGCGTTGGTGCATGCATGTGTGCGTGTGTGAGTCCATGCTTGTGCGCATTGTAATCACGAGCAAATTCTTCAGCCTTGTTTCCGCCACTTGATGACAAGATTTGACAAATGCTGAGGCACAGCTGCACACAGAAGTGCTGCAGCTCTGTTTGGAAATATTTCTGCCGCGGCTGTGCCAGCATCCAGGGATTAGGGGGGGGAAAGGAAGGCCGCATTACTCGGGAGATGGAACATCTGTGTTTCTGAAGGGCAATCGGCGAGATACCCACCAGTCTTGCAGGAGAGACGAGGCTCCAGCGCCGGCCGTTTCAAAAGGTTAGCCAATTTGCCTTGAACCAAATGGAGCCGATGGCCCTCATGCCGCACTGTGTATTCACCAAACGGCGCGGTGATTGGTCGCGCAAACAAATTCCACTGGAGAATAGGTACAAGAACGACACAAAATGCATGCAAATTAGAGTGAAGCTTTACCTAATAGGGCAGTAAAACACAGAGGAAGATTGATTAGCAGCAATAAATTACTGAGCGACAAAGCTTAGGGAAACCCTGGCGGTGAAAGTCCCTAAAAACTGCAGAAGTATGAAGTCAAGAGAAAAGCTTGATGAAATATAACATTTAGAAAAAGTTTCCATTTACATTTCAAGAGTTGAAATGAGCGTGCATAACAGCATGAACACATCAGTTCAGTGGGAGCGCCTTGATCTTATTGTGACAGCGAGCGCCCAAGAGGAGAAAAGATGGATTGGGGACTCGGAGGGTCAGCGCTGTTTGTGTGTTTGCTTTTGGTGTTTGCAGAGAAGGCCTCTCTTTTTTTTTTTTTTTTTTTTTTACGATGCCATCTGCGCCGCGGCGAGAAAAGGCCTGCATTGTCCGTACGTGCGAGCCCCTTGTGAATGATCACTGTGTTGAGGCGTTAATGACAATACCATTTGAACTTCCCACACTGCTTCTCTTTCATGGTTTAAAAGTTCGACTGCGCGCGCCAAGGAAAACAAGAGCGTAATGGACATTTTCTGGCTGAGCAATTATGTGAAACGCGACTGCCCTCCAGTTCTGTTGTTGTGATGGTTTGTGGCGGAGCGAAGCGCCGGCCGGCCGGCCCGGGTAAAGTGCAAAAGTCCAATCCACTGGACAGTTTGTTTTCACAACCTCATGAGGTCTAACTTGCCTTCCAAATATTACATGTAAATCTAAATTATAAGATAATGCTATTGCATGTAACACAGCAGGGACCCAGCTAAACACTTTATTCTCTTCCCTTGGATTAGTCACCAGCTAAAGTATGAGTTATTCCAATGCACATCAGTGGTGTTATAACCAATTACAATAAGTTAACTAAAATGGAGTTTTCCTGACTTGGAATCGTTCTACATAAAGACTATATTCAGTTTATTTTTGCATGACGACAGTAGGAAGCCATTTCCCATCTTAACAATGTCTTTAGGGCACGGCAGAATCAATATAAACACTTTCTGGCAGATGAAGAATCAACAGAGCTTGTTCAAGTCTTTCAAACAGCAGTAGAACGGCTCATTATTCTCACAGAGATTGATTTACAGGGAGGGTGCCAGCCAATCTCCTCGCCGGGTACAAGAGCCAACTAGGCCTAATGTCATTTCGGATACGGCTGTGAGCAGAAACCGCCGGCCGCATTGCACCGCGGTGGGGGAAATTAGACGAGAAGTACACCAACTAACACAGAAGGGAAGAAGAAATTGGGAAGAAACTGAGGAGAGAGAGGAAACTTTATGTCATTCAGGGGTCAAACGCTTCTTATCAACAGCTTTTTAGCAGCTGACATGTCGAGCCGTGTAAACTTTTCCACATTGCAAGTGAACTGCAGCTGCACACTCTCTGTCTCTGTGTGTGCAGACTCCGGCGCCGGAAAATCTGCTTGCTCTGCATCCAGCCGCTCACACAATAACTGTCATTCCCAGTGGTTAATCACATCAATTTGTGTTGCCGTGGCTGTATAGCTGTTGTTGTTGTTGTTTTGCCGGTTTCTGAGCATGCCCAGAGGAGGTGTTCTCTTGAGCAGCCTACGAAGAGAGGGGTCCTTCTTTTTCTGCGGGGTTGATGCAGGCAGCTCATTAGCCGCCTCTCTCCCCATCCCTAAACAGCTTGGTTTGCATATTGAAGCAAATGGAAAGTGAAGGTGTTCTAGGCAGGAAAGGGAAGATGGGATTCCGACTTAGCTCCTGATTGGCGTTTTTCTGCCAGGGCCTCCTCGTTGTAGATGGGTAGAATAACAAGTCTGCCCCCCAAAAATACATTTTCTGTCTACAATGCTTAGGCCCAGGATTCAGCTGAAACACACTTGCCACACTCTCTGCTGCTGCTGTTCTTGCTGTGGTTGCAATTGCTGTACGAATCTCTTAAATGCATCTATAAACACAATTTCTACTCTCTCTCTCTGGGTAAATCAGCACACAGACAATATTTTGGCATGATTTATCACAGTGTTATGGAACTGTAGCTATCAAAGTGTTATGCAGCTCTAGCAAAGGCTAATGAGATGGGTATAGGCCACATGTGTTACTGTAACCCAGTGATGTATAAGCTCTGATCTCCAGTCGGTGATTATTACAATAAAAATAACCACCATATGAACACAAATCAATTATATTTTCAGAAAAAAAAACATCGATTTATGCTATTTCCTTCTTATAAGACCCCATGGAAATGTTACTTTCATCAGTTTGATACTGCTTACTGTGATGCACATATAGTCAGTAGAGATGATTACATTTTCAGTGTCTAGTTTGCAGGTGATTTGAGGCTCAGTGTTAGGAAAATGCTTCATCTACTGATCTGACATCCTATACAGGTTCAGATTACTGCCACTCTTTGGATTAATACTCTGGTGTAAACAGTAGAAGCAGCCAAGATTCAGGGAAGAAGGGGTGACATAGTGAGTAAGGAGAGACAGCTGCTGAAGTGTCCTTGAGCAAGACACTGAATCCCTACCAGCTGTAGCTGAGCCTGACCTTTGACCTCTGAGGTGAAAAATAATTTCTCTACATGATGCATCAATAAGGTATCATAATATTGTTACGATTCAATAACAAAAATCTGAACTATGCACACTAGTAAAGTGCATGTTTCATCTGGGTATGTCTGAAATAATCAGCATATATCACATAACAAAAATAACATATAAAACATTATTTTATTTATTAACTCCACAAATGATTGTACTGTATTGTGACATAGTGCGGAGAATAGAAAAAAAATAATAGACTACAAATCCAAACAGATATGACACTTGACATGCAGGAAATGTTGCTTCTCATGAGTGTTTTGCAAGATAAAGATAAGTTGGGGAAAAAAAGTAAGAGTAATGCCAAATATGGCAGGATAAATTTCACCTTTTGCCTGGCACAGGTATAAATGCTTAAAATGTTTAGTGTTGTGTGCCCTTTTGTGTCTTTTCTTTGTCTTAGTTGTATTTTTTACTCATATTTTTTATAACCTTGGTGCAGAATACCACCATATTAGCAACCCCATTAATATGCATTTAGTTCTAAATAAAATATAAAAGGTTTCCAATAACTATTAATACACAATGCAGTATGCTGTAGGTGACTCATGCTGCAATTTATCATATAGACTTACATAGACTTACAACATACATTCCATAACATGTGTGGTCATACTAATTATGTACAAACCTGTCATTAGAAAAGACTGAAATGCAACGCCATATTGCAAAAGTGCAAAAACAGTTTCTGCACACAAGTCCAATGCAAAGTTGCAGTTCACCTTCATCCGCTTCACTTCCACATCCTCCTCCTCACTGAACATGACACATTAAACATCACATTTCTTACTTTTTGCTCATTTCCAGGATTTTGGAGCAGCTCATTCACAAATTCATGAAGTGCGTGGGGTGGGGGGTCGTTGGGGGGGCTGGATGTTGAGCGGCAGTAAATTAGCATGTGGCTCCATCTGAGGCAGAGAGAGAGAGCATGGTATGGCTTTCTGACAGAGAGGAAATGAGCTGAGAGGATCTCCTGGGCCACGGCCGGCCTTTGGTCGGCAATGTAAAGGAGATGGAATTCCAGGTTTGGAAAAAAGTCATAACTCCGTAACGACTGCGAATGTATGGATCCTTTGGCACCCAGGCAGACCTTTCCAAAGTAAACAAGGTCACTGTGGCCGCTTTGTCCAATTTTCCTGGGATTTTTAAAGGCCGACGTCCTGTGTAAATTAGACTCTATGTTAAAAAGGGCTTTTATTTCTAGCCACGGTTAACATGAGACATGTGTTGCTTTTACATGAAAGATTTCTCTCCCCATATGAGCTAAGTCCATTTCACCAAGTTTTGATTTAAGAAAATATTTGGATTGAAAAGGGGCTTTTAAGATTACTTTCTGACCAGTTTGCCACAGCCTCCTTCCTCAACCCAAAGTCCCCAATCAATTACCAACATTTTATTGTGTGGCTGCAAGTGATATTAGGTGTTATACAATAATGCACAGTTTTCATTCCAACTGCATGTGTTGTAATGATAAAATGCATTTTGAATGGGTAAATACTCAGTTTTACCATTAATTTGAGGCACCATGAGACATGAAGGAAGCAGAAAACTGAGTGTGAAGAAACTAAAAACACTTTTGAACTTAATCATGCAAGAGGGTTGTCAAAGATGTGTCGCAGCAAGACCCCAGGCGACACCAGCAACATCTTTTAATCTGCACTGGGGACATGTAAACAGTCATTAAGGTGGTGGGAACCCTATTCATGCTTTTCAGCTGCTTGATAGATGCGGGACGCCTTGCCAATGTCTACACAAGCGCCACCGATGCGAAGCCGTCGCCGCTTTCAAGACCAAAAAAAAAAAAGAGAAAAAATTTGGAGCTCGTGTGAAGAACTTTGCGCGCACCTTTGCGATTGACGCGCATACACACAACACAACACACACATCTATTCAGGCTTGTGTGCAAAGTGAAGGGATCCACTCAGGCTGACGATAATGTAGTTTTTCTTCCCCGGAGTTTCTATGGCAGATGTGCTAGCGCTGTAAAAGCGGAAGGGATGCATTGGGGGCTTGTTAATTAGCAGAGTGTTTTGAAAGGCCTCGCGTCCCGCCTTGGCTGGCAGGTTGGCAGTACCTGATTAGTAGGGAATAGGGAAGCGCTGAGACGACGCTCTAGTTCCCCAAAATAAAGGGAGGAAAAATTCGCTCTCTCTTGCACACGCACACACACACACACACACACTCGTGGGGCCCATATGCTGGCCTCATTTTTTCCTCGTCTTCACCTGACAAATTGCATTCGCAGTGAAAAAAAAAAAAGAAAAAGCGTCGACACTGAAGAGGGAATACATGTGTCTAAACCATCTCTTTGAACTGGAAATGCTAAGGAGATCATTAGACATACAACATTGTTTTCTGACGTGAAACATGTTCCATGGAAAAAGGCTGCAAATTACCTCATATGATGATGATATAAGCAGTTCCCATGTAAAACTTTTCAAACTTTCACAACTTGCCAGTCCAGTTGAATTGAAATCCAGTTTGACTTTTCAATTATTTTTTTGGTACTCGATGCCGATTTTACACACAGGACGATTGCATATCCCCTATGAGATACACATATGTGCTTACCAGCAGTGTGTGTGTGTGTGTGTGTGTGTGTGTGTGTTTGGAGGGGGGGGGGGGGGGGGTATTCCCCCCAAGGGAATACCACTGGGGCCTGCGCTGTATAATATGACCGGGAACAGGAAAGCTCATTTCATGATTCCACCTCTTGATGCTTTTTTTTTTTTGACTGTTTATTCTTGTATGTTATGCTCAGTTTTAGGGCCTGGGTTGACATGCTGGGTGATACTGCGACACAGCAGACTGTCGAGGTAGATGTCTAGAGTCAATATTCTCGAGTTGTGTCTCTTCTGGAATCCATTCCAAGAGTGGGAATGTATACTGTACATACCGCTGTCTTTGAAATAAGTCACTTTATCATAATACTATGCTGGAGCAATTCCACTCTGAGAGTATAACCAGGCAGCAGGGTGGAAATAGTGAGTATGGAGACTGTCCTTCAACCTATGAAAGTCCTTCAAGTGTTGTCGACAAGCATCCTCCACCCTGCTGAAGTGTCCTTGAGCAAGACACTGCATCCCTACCAGCTGCAGGTGCTGTTCTGTATCTGACGCTGACCTCTGACCTCCATGGAGGAGGGGAGCAAGAGAAAAGAGAAATTCCCTATAAGGATGAATAAAAAGATAAAGTATTAGACAGAGATAGGTACAGTAGAGACATATCAGGGCCTCGCAGGCAGCTATAACAAGAGGATTTGGCGTTTCTCAGCCTGGCCTGGCATCCCGGACAGGAAACACAATCTGGAAGAGAGGTGACAGCCACCCACCCCGGTCCCCCCCTGTGCAGCCAGCCAGATGGGGACCCCAGACCTGGGGTGGTACAGGTTACCAGGACCTCCCCTCCACTGGTCCCGGGTCCAACTAATGGACATCTGTCACAGTCCCGCGACAGCAGCCCCGGCCACTGTCAGAGCCGTAATGAAATATGTATGAAACAAGGATGTTTAGCACCGCGCCCGGCGCCGCTAATCAATGATTCGATCCGCCGGCGCCCGACGCGGAATGCATTTATTATACATTATCTTTTCATGCAGTCAATTTTATGCATTCTGATTCCACCTCCAGTCGTATCGCATTGAAATGAGGCAAAGACGAATATTGTGTTTAAAATTTAAAGCGGTCCCATTGCCCCGAGCTACATGCCCTCTCACTGTCACGCGCACGCACAAAGATTGTTGGAAAGTGAGATGTTTTTTCTTCTCTCGCATTACTCTCCTTCTAAGCATCAGTTGTAACAGTTGCATTCTTCTTCACCGTCCCCCCCCCCCCCCCCAAACAACACCAAACATATTTGTGACACAAAGTAAAGTCAATTAAGCCCTTCTTTCTAATTATGCTAAAAAAAAAAAAAAATGGCCTGTGTGCTGAGCCTTCAGAGCTAAGTGACCTGAACAGGAGTTAGCAGTGGCAGCCAAGGGCAAAGCTGGCTAATGTAAACCAAATCCTGTACCTGGGGAGCACAGCCTATTCAGGCTAATCCGCTAGCCTGGAGGCTGCTGCTTTAATAGGGGCACTGTGGACCCAGTCATTGTCCTCTCTACTCAAGGAGCCCAATGCAACATGTTAGCCCCGCCGAGCTGCAAAACGCCCCCCCCCCGCCTGCATATTTATCTCAGGCATAGGAGGGAAGCAGGAGCAGGAGGGAGGAGGTGAGATGTGTGTGTGTGTGTGTGTGTGTTTCATTTGAACGTGCCAAAAGTTGATGATGATATGCTATTTTTAAGACGACTCGCAGCCCCCCAAAAAAAGAAACGCCGTTTCACACGCGAGCTCATAAAACGGCACAAAATACTTTGACTTGAGGTTAGCACCAACAACAATGCGAAGAAACGAATATAAATAGACTGAAGGGAAAGAGGATCTGGTGGATTGTACTGGTTGTATTATCAAACATGCCTTTCTCCGCAGGCCTGTCATTTGGCACCAGCCACCGAGGGAGCAATAGCAGCTGTCAGCAGCAGCCCTTTACATATCTATCCTCCCAATACATCTCATTGGATTCAATTCATTTTACCTGAGGCATTTTTGTCAGTCCTCCTCACAGATTCTTCCATTGTGTGTGTGTGTGTGGGGGTGTGTATGTGTGTGCGCATGTCTATGTGTGTTCGCGCGCGCTGTGCAAGTTTTCATCCGCCCTTGTGTGTGTGTGAGCGCAGATGCGTTCATGCATGTGTGTGTGTGTGTGTGTGTGTGTGTGTGTGTGTGTGTGTAAAGCAAAGAGTATTTACACACATGTTTACCCACGGCTGCCATGGGAGCCAGCAGTGCGCCAGGGGCTGCTGAGGTTACGCAGGAAAAAGAGACGAGGGCTCTGAAGGACCGCCTGGGTAAAAACCCACTGATTATCTGTACCATTAATTCACAGCTCCCTGACCTTGCTGCTCAATCCATACTCAGTCCAAGTCTCAGGTGGGGCGGTAAAGGCCGCCAGGCGCATACATCCTAATCCAGGGCCAATGCAAGTAATAGAGCCGATACCCCAATGCGACGGATTTGGTCTTTTTTCCCCCTTCTTTAACCTGGCTCCATGTTTTATGCGGCAGACCTTGTTGACTCTGTAATTTCAGTGCTTATCATTTACACCCAGTGACACTGAATCAGCGATTCAGAGGAGACTGTATTTCCCTGTGATTTTTATTTTTCACTGTTTCATTTTTAAATATTATTTCGCAAAGGCAAGTGAAGGAGTTTACTTTCTCAACATGCTTTGAGGGAGGGGAGAAAAAAGTGTAAGTAATCACTCTAAATGTAAATTAAGATGCGCTAAATGTAAGCGATGTTCCGTTTTGTGTGTCCTTTGAGAGGTAAAAGCTCCCCAGGATCTGTCCACCCGTCCGCAGCTTCGGCTTCGGAATGTAAGAGGTCAGTTTCATAATTAACCCCTTACACGTGTTTAAAGGGGGCGGCAGGGGGAACGAGGGGGACTTACAACTACTTACCTACTCTATTGCAAGCGGGCTATTTTTCTTATTAGCTTATTTCTGATTACTTAACTTTTTATTATTACCTTCTGGGTGGGGGGGGGAGAAAAATGATTGGAAGTGCATCCAAAATCCCCATCCTCCAAAAAATGTCTATCTACTGTAATGCTCATTTTCTAACTTTCTCCTCACAATTCCTTTCAAAAAGAAAATTCGCCTCCTCGGAGGGAGGAGGCGTACTTTCGCGATGCGTCCCCTTTCCGACTCGCGATGCATTTCGAGTCGACTGTTTAAAACGCTAACAGCGAGCGCCCGACATCCGCGCTTTTTGTCATTACCGCTCATCAGCATCAGAGAGGCCCTGTCACCTCTTTGATGGCGAGGGGTTTGGGGGGGGGGGGGGGGGCTGAGTGGGGGGGGGACTTTACGGGTAGCGGCAAGCTGGGTTCAGAGGTTAATTGTCAGTATTTTGGTTTGTTACTCCACGTGTAGCTCCCATCCACTTTGATTCACCCTCCACCTTTTGACTGGCGCAGGAGGCGTCGCGCCGACTGCGTCCGCCGCTCATTAATAGTCACAATCGGGAGGGGGAGGCTGAGTGGTAATGCCGTTTCGAGGGGGGGGAGGAGGGAGATGGGAGCGGGGGTCGCCGCTGTCCCCCAATCCCGCAGCTCCGTATCCCGGCCGCGGCGCCGGAGCGGACGGGGGGCAAGGCTGGCAGGCTGGCGGGCGGGGCGTGCGGGCGAGGCTCCGGGACGGGGTGATGAAAACTCCATTCTCCGGCACTTAATTGAAGGTAGAGCTGTCATGTTCCGCACAGACAGCCACATGTAATTATTCCAGTCTGCCAGGCTTCAGTTTGCCTGTCAGCTACCTGCCTGCGCTGCCTGCTGCTGCTGCTGCTGCTGCTGCTGCTGGAGGGTGTATATGGAGAGGGAGAGAGAGAGCGAGGATGGGGTAGGGCGGTGGGGGGGGGGGTGCAGATAGAGAGACAGAGAGAGAGAGAGAGAGAAAGTGTGCGAATGTGTGCTCGGCCTGGCTGGGGAGTTTCACTGGAGGGGTGCACGGAAAAAGCAGTGATCTTCCAATTTGTCTCTGCTGCTCGTCCTTTCGCTCCCCCCCCCCCCCCCCCTCTATCTTTAACTCTCTTTTTCCCATCTACATCTCTCTCTCTCTCTCTCTCTCTCTTGTGCCGGCACCCTCCAGTCAATCTTCTCTCCAATCTCTCTGTCTCTGTCTCTCCTCCTTCAGGAAGAGAGAGAGAGAGAGAGAGAAGAAAAAAACACACAGAAACAGAGGGTGAGAGAGGAAGAGTGAGCGACAGTAAATGTGGGCCCTACACAGATAGCCCAGGCCGCTAAACATAGCCTGCTTGGTTCAACATCGACTTCAATTTGGGGAACCTCAGAGTATTTTGTTCCTCCATGTGGCAATTAGGATGTCAAATCAAACTTGGGAAGGCAAACAGCAGAGCAAGCCTCCTCGCTGCTATTTCCAGACACCACGTCTCTGTCTCAAGCACACACACACGCACACGCACACACACACACACACACACACACGGCAGCCTTTCTCTCTCCAGCTCCTAAGGATTACACAAACTCCAAAGCCGTTCTGAGAGCACTTGTCTCTCTCTCTCTCTCTCTCACACACACACACACACACACACACACACACACAGTGTTATGGAAATGATCGCATCCCGAACAATGCCGAGTCCCTGACCCGGCAGTCCGAGGAACCGTAAATCGGGGGTGTTTGACCTTTGACCCTTCCGACACCAGGCCCGTCCTTACTGTCAGTCAGGCCTTTATCTCCCGCTGACCTCTGAACGTTACCCAGACAACAAGCCCTCATCCGCAATCACACGCTTTTTCCAGCGTTTCACACCATGACGCCGATGTGTATACACTCTCCGCTCCAGGACAAATCGCTTCCATGCAGCTTCGATATCAGTTATGGTTTTGTCGACGGTGTGCAAACCAGTTGAGTTTGACTGGGTCTCGTGGTGCAAAGAGACTCGGAGATACTCACCAAGAAAGCACATAGATCGGGCTTCCCACTGTGTGGCCCTGATATAAAATTCCATTACTTTTCCATGACTTTCCCTACCTAAGTCGGAGGACTTGAACTGAAAATGTTACTCCTTCCTGGTTTGTTAATGTTTTTCTAACAGCCTGATTCCCACTCCAGCTGGGCTGACAACCATCTAATGCAACGAATGTGTAAAATTCCCTGACTTCCCCAGAGAATTTATCAAATTCCCTGATTTCTGTCTGGAATACACCTCCCTAAATTCCATGATATTCCAGAAATTCCATGACCAGCGGGAACGCTGCATAGATAGGCAGATATATAAGCCCCGGAGGTATCGTCGATTCAACACGTGACACATAACAAGACACACACACCCCCTCTGGTTCAAGGGGGGTTTTCAAAAGCACAACCACATGAAGGCACTGTCTGCTTTATCCCACAACTGTTTCCTTTATTCCTCTCTTTTCCCTTTTACCAGCAAGCACTGTAAATTATAATTGCTCTGATCTCATTCAAATGTATTTAATGACAGAGCAATAGGGCAAATGACAGCTTTTGAAAACACTTTGTGAATCAGTAACCTAAACCTCAATCTGTGCGTGTGTACGTGCGTGCGTGCATGCATGTATAAGCATGAGTGTGTGTGTGTGTGTGTGTGATTCCATGAATGTGTTGGTGACGTGCCAACACGGGGCAGAGCGCTCTAAACAAGATAAAAGAGGCTTTTCCTAGAAACCCACTAAATGGAACGTGGACCCTGCTGTTTGTCTGGAGAGGCAGGCCGTCCGAAGGCTGGAGACAGGCTCAGGAATTTGGGGCTGAGCAGGGGCAGGGCCACAGAGGGACATGGGACTCTCTCTGGGTCACTGCTTCTGAGGTCAGGACCCCCACACCGCCCCCCAAACCCCCACCCCTCTCCCTCACCCCCATCCCCTCCCTGGTGTCCCCAATCAACCTGCAATATGTCATAAGTAACAATATTCCCCTACACTGCGAAAGAATCCAGGTCATTAACAGGTCATTTAATCTAGTATTGAGCTTTAAAATGTTATTTTTTTCTCATAAACTAATGAGATCATTTCATTTGTTTCCAATGCAAATCCATTTGTTTTACATCTAGAATCAAGTGTCATGTCCTTGATACTTAAGTGATTTGGCCTATTAGATGTTTTCACCTTAAACAATAAACAGTATTGGAATCAAATGGAATAATGTCACCCCATCAGTACAATTTTTGACTTATTTTATCAAAAATACTATTTTAAATCTGAAAATGAGTCTAAATGACTTTTCAAAATGGACAGTGTACTGACTTTAAATAGAGTCTTAATGCTCGCATGCACACATAATGCATCCACACATGCACATACATGCAGACACAGGTGTTCTGAAATTTCAATAATCACAAATGTTTCATCTCCAACATGTTATAGTCTTTCTTTTCGCTAAATGCCATCTCCCTCCCTCCTCTTGCCCTCCTAACCCCTCTCTCTCACACACTCAATCCATGGAGTCACATTCTAATATTACTGGAGCCACCTGGAGTTACAGGCCGTGTGACTTACACTGCAAAAAATGTCTGTCTTAAAGGAATACACAAGTGAGAACACAGACCAACATAGACCAAAATAATCCATGTGTCCCCGGTAGATCGTTGTCCCCAGTGTTCCAACACTTTAGCATACACTATGTTAGTAGGTCACTAACATTATCCAAAGTAAGAAGACTGACCTTTTAGTATTAAAAGTTGTTAGTGGTTAGTGGTTTTTATTATATGACCTGTGGATTCATCAACGTTAAAAATGAAATACCATTAACTCAGTATAGGTTATGTAGCCACAACTTAATTTTGGAACTATTTTAGATGGGAAAGCAAATATTCATCTGCTGTGCAGTGATTTTTAGTTGTAAACAGTCTCCCATCGCCCTCACCTTCACTTCTTATGGAAACAAAACAAGTCATGCTCCAAATCTCATGGGAAGAAATTCCTTTCCACAGGGAAAGTAGTAGCCTAGTTGGTAGTTAAAAACAGTATGTCTTTTTTATAATTGTAAATTTGACCAATCTTCGATATAAAACTGCCAGACTTAGCCGCATATCATTAAAGATTAGTTACCATTTAGCGTTAGAGTTGGTACAAGTTGTTGTTTTTTCACTTTGGAGATAATCGCCTACTGTCACTCAACATAGTGTCTGCTAAAGTGTTAGCATGGAGCTCCAGAGTCAACAATCTACTGGGGACACATGGATGATTTTGGGGTCTTTTTGTTCCAAAAAAGTTGAATACTGTGCACACCTGGGATGTGTTTATGTTCCAAATTGACCAACGTGTTGGACTGTATCACTAGATCACTCTAACAGTATCAAGAAAAAAGTTCATTTGCTTTGTAAACGAGAAAGTTATCTCACCCCACTGGCACTTCTTTAATCTTTTTAAGAAAATAAGATTTTAAGACTCAGTGCTAGCTTTAATCAGTATTTTTTTGTAGTAAACCACATGACAGACAACTTGTCAAACTGAGAATTTGCTTCCTCTACTCTCCTCTCCTCTCCTCTCCCCTCCTCTCCTCTCTCTAGTGCAGTGCAGTGTGCTGATGACGGGGCGGGTGCTGTTGCAGGATATTAGCCGCCTCTCTGCAGCCTCCTCCCAATGTGATGACAAGCTGCAGAGAAGCCCTTCACACAGCTGGAAGCCCAGGGGCCCCAGACTTCAGAGGCGTGCGCCCGGCCCCTCGACAAAAAACATGCCGATGTACAGTTTTGTCTCGTCGCTCTGCTCCCTCCCACTCCCTCCCTCTTCCCCTCCTTATCTGCCTTTCCCCTCTCTGCTCTCTCTCTCTGCTCTTTTCCTTACTCTGTTTTGACACGCCCTCTCCCTCAAACTCAAGCAAGTCCTTAGCACTTCATTTGAAGTCTATTTTTACAACAATGTATAGAATTGAAATGCACCTGTGAAATGTTCCTCAATGGATTATATTACTGTTTGTGTGAAAGAGATGCAAAGTTATGTAGATTGATTGATTGATTGATTGATTGACTTTATCAGTTAATTAAAGAAAGCAACATGCACAATTTTACAGTGTTAATCAGTATTGATTTTTCAGACAATTATTGACAATTATTTGGAGTCACTCATAGAACTGATATGGCTTCTCTAACCCTTCGAAACTATCTAAAGTGTCAAATTAATTCTTAAACACTAGTACTGTTGACTTTTACTCTCCGAGTTAAATTAACACTCACAATTTTGCTGTGTACAACTCCACACAGGAGCACCATATCATATACATTATTCTTGTTGTATCAGTTGTCCCATCAAGGTTGATGATGTGACTTTAAAGAGCACACTCCTCCTGAGGGACAGAAGTAGCCATAGTATCCTTCTCCATCCCATTTTCCATTTTAATGAAATGGGAGCATCACGTCAGGCATGGCCCAAATCCCTTTTAATCGGGGGCTACTCGGAGTGTGAAAACCGGGCGTCTATAAGCAGAACAAAAGTCACTTCTTCCTTGTGAATAAGCCCCAAATCTGGGCCAGGCACCGCTGAGACCCAGCCGTGGCCCTTGGGCTCTCTTAAGGAAAGCCTGTAAAAAAACCATGACTGATTTACATCCCCAATGCCCGGGCTTCCGCAAGAGCAGCGCCGCCCCCCGTCCCGCTGTGGGTGCTTCAGGGAGCCAAGGAGGGGTGGGGAGGGGAGGGGAGGGGTGGGGTGAGAGCAAGGAGTGGGGGGGGAGGGAGAGGGAGAGAGAGAGAGGCCGAGAGAGAATAAGGAGGCAGAGAGGGAGGGAGGACTGTAAAAAAAAAACAGAAAGAGGGAGAGAAAAGAGAGAGAAGAGAGGGAGGGGGGAGGGGTGTAAGAGGAGGGGGGGGGGGGGGCGGGGGAGAGAGGGCAAAAGGGCAGTGCAAGGCGCTCCCAATCAGCGCTGTGTAAACAGGCCTCCTCCTGGAGTGGACAGGTTGCAGGGGGGAGTCCTCCACGGGCCACTGGGGCTGTCAGCGGAGCAGATAACTGATGGCAGGAATGTGGCATTTGTTCTTAAAAAGAGGGAGCGAGGGAGGGAGGGAGAGGGAGGGAGGAGTTCAACTAGTGGTAGAAAGCGGGGGCCGCCAATTAACATCTACTTGATGCATTCATACAGCCGGGCCTCTGGCTCCTTAAGCCCTGCAGCTGCATTTCTCCTGGCAGGCGAGCTCCCTGCGTCCCTGGCCCCGTACGCTCACACTGAGATCCCCTTAACTATGTGGCAGCGCAGGCCTAAAGTCCACCGGCTGCACACTACTCACATTGTCAGACAGTTCAGTCATTACTCCATAGTCTGCTGGTCGTCTGGTGAGCCCTTAACACTAGGCTGAAATTTCTTAAGGTCTCGATTTATGGGAAGGTTTCCAGCGGGAGCGAAAATGCCCTCAAGAATTTGTAAGGCAAAGTTTACCTTTCAGTGGAAGTTATGAATGGACGATCTGCGGTGTTTGTGTTGCCGCTGAGCAGCGCGCACGCCTCTCTGACCGAACCCTCTGGAAAGCCTCTACCTCTAATTGCCTCCGATCTCCTTGTTTCATATTATATCACCGCACATTCTGTCATTTTCCTAACCGCCACCTCCCGGTCTGTCTCTGTCTACTCCGTTTACACAAAGATCGCGGTTTGGAAGATTGACATCAATTTAGGAGTTAAGCCGCACCGATGGGATTAATGTGATCCACAAGTCAAGTCTCGTCTGCAGCCTCTGCGTGAGTCCTGTCTGTCTGACGGAGGAGATTCGTCTTGCTCTGATCCTGAAACAGCGATTAGCCTGTACCTCCCATCAGGAACATACAGAATGGAGAGCCGGGTGAGCTGACCTGGTGTCTGCGTTCAATAGAGAGACAGAGCTCTCCCTCCGTGCCCTCAATCTGCAAATGGAGCCATGATCCCCGTCTTTGACCCTCCCTTCCACCGCCACCCGTCGTGATGGCCTTTGAGGCCAAGTGAGGTGTAAACAAATCCAATATACGCCGCATTGTATGGCGCCCCGAGGGTCCCAATGAAGTTACTCTGGAGGTACAAATCACTTCGGGTCACGGTTTGCTTGCTTTTTCTTGCTCCTTTTCCCCAAGGCTTGCGGTTCCTTAACGCCGACCCACAACCCAGCCACCCACCGCTGCCATCCTACAGGTTTATTTACATTGGGACGTCTTAGATTGATTGAATGGGCCTTTTTCCTGGGATCGTACCTCAACAGGCCTGCTTAGTGTTCCGACCGGAGACCACCGTGCAGAGAGGGAAAGGTCCACACATTCTGCTCCTTAAATCATAGCGCCATCTGACTCTGTCTGTTACATGGAGTGAGGATGTTGGTCCTTAAGCTTTGCCATATATCAGCGTTATCATCAACACCGGCAGAAGTTATGGCTCCGAGGTCGTGTGCAGGATCATGCCTCCTCGTTGTGCCTGTTGTCCTGCTGTTTAGAGGCTTCAGCTTCAAAATTAAAGTAATAACCTGCAACATTTTCATATAAATTAAAGTCCATTTTGCTGTTTGCTGTACATTTGCTGTTCTAACACCTGGTGTCTGGTAGATCTTTCCCGTTTGTTTGTTTTACATTTCCGGTTTGTTTGGAATAAATAGAAGAAGAACTGGGTAGTTAGCATGAGCAGTGATAGCCACCATGGCTGAACAGAAACTCAAACTTCATCAACAGAAAATCCAAGGAAAAAGACGTCACAGTACTGGACACGCTGTTTGATTGACAGGTGATCTGTGGGAAGTGCAGTGCAGAAACACCACAGCGATGAGCGCTGAGCACCAAAGATGTCAATAAAATTACCACTTTAACTCTAACTACCTAGAGTCTGTCAAAATAGAAGGAGAGAGCCATACAAGGCCTTACTTCAGGCACTGTTGCGCAGAGAAGTAGGGTAAAGTTAGAAAGCCTGTATTTCAAATTAGGGCATATCTAGGGCAATAAAAACGGTGACCGGTTTCCTCCACCTCCTCAGGACGTGGTTGGAGAGAAAGTGTCACACCTGGCTTTCTTCCTATTTTGAGAACTTAAGTATTTTCTTCAAGAGAAGCTTCTAGTGTGTGGAGTTTACCAAGTTTGTGATTTTTTGAGCACTTGGCACTTCTATTTGTTTCCTTACCTAGTCTTAAAGAGCACATATCCACCTGCAATGCACCCCTATCAATTTTTATTTTATTTTTTTTAATGCTCCCTGTCTGTGAGGCTATAGCTACGTGGAAGAGATTTTTTTTTTTTCTTCATTGCCTCACTTTTCAAGGACGTAGACCTGAGCGGGACGGAGCGCAGTGTTGTGTAAATAGGGACATGCAAACAGGCCTCCGGGTCAGCGGGGCAAAGGACAACTATCCATTTCCTGGAGAACGCGCTCCCCCCAACCTGGCCGACAGTTATCAGGTCACCGCGGGTTCAGCCCCAGGGCGCGGCCCGCTGCCCGTCTGCCCTCCAACTGGCTGACAAACGTTACCTATTAGAGCGCTGCAAAGGAATGTGAGACGGTCTGACGGCCTGAACTGGACCGCAAGGACAGAGCTTACAGGTGTTAGTGGTTAGATGCTTGTAACCTTTTATATTGTAGCAATTTGGTATCTGACAGGCTTTAGCGGGTTAGCCGGCCTCTAACGTTTCATGTGAGGCCGCTCATTCAATGTATAATACACAGAGGCCATTGACAGTAATCTTCCCCGGTATCGCGGTACTTATAGCAGGTATAGAAGGAGTGACAAAGGCAGTTTCAGTATCACTGGATAGCCAACAATAGTTCCTTTGTGTCCAAGTTATGTCACTATGAGCTGCTGTTTAAAACTCAGGGAGAGTAGATTTCCAGTGAGGACCTGTGAAGGGATGCACAGTTCAGCGGAGGTATTTACTGCTTTGTGAGCAGCTGCATGTTTATTTGTGTGTGTGTGTGTGTGTGTGTGAGAGAGAGAGAGAGAGGGGGAGAGAGAGAGAGAGATACATGCATCTGCCTGTCTGAACACATGAATAAGAGATTGTGTAATGGGCCAATGAATCAATTCATATACACACAATATCACAATATGATTCAGTGGTAATTGGGAGATGGCAGTTGCTCCAAATGCATATAACTAAGTTCACATGCCAGATAATTGGATGTGACACCTCTGTGAGGCTGCTGACGACTAAGCTAATGTGAGCAGCGATGTCGTCGGACTTGTCAGCACGCGTGGGAATTTTCCTTGAACCAGAGTTGGGTGATTTACATATATAACCCCATGGTAGCTCAGAATTTAAAATAACCACCTTTTAACATTTACTTATGGCTTAATAGATAATAGTTTTGTTCCCGGAATTTCGCACACCTCACTCTGATGAATATTAACAGCTCACGGAACCGAAAAACTCACACTGATCCGGATCGTCAGCTTTTAGACCTAACCGTCAAGTATGAGAGACGGAGATTTAATTAAGGTAGTCTTAGGAGACATAATTAAGCAACATAGTCAAGCTGTTCTTTGCAGACCCAGCTGGGTGATGGTAGGATAGGTGGGTCTGCGCAGCACGTCCTGAGGCTAGCTAGCTAGCTGGTGCAATTATAGAGCTGTCTCGCAGCATCAGGTATTTTAAATATAATGGGGTTTGGCCTGGTTTCTCTTTGCCCCAGTTAAAGTTCCTTTGCTGCTCTGCCTAATTAGGCAAAAGCAGCTCCCTCCTGTAACTTATATCAGCTTAACATTACTAAGGATTTAGCGAGGCTCTCATCGGACAGGTTCTAACATACAGTGTACATTTGGATCATTTACTGTATATCCGTATCAACGTATATGAGTAAGGCAGCGCAACACCCGCACCTTTATTACCGATCAAAGTTGCGCACTCAAATTTTTAACAAGGAGGGACCATATCAAACTTTGACAATAGGGACCTTTTTGTATCAACAGATGCAGCTCCATTCATTATCTATGGAGGAATGTCAGGATTCAGATCTGTGAAGCGCCGTTTGCTGAACGCTGTCACACGCTCCACCAGACTCCACAAACCAATTAAATGAAATTGACAGGATTGTACAAGCCGGTCTGATTTGTCATTTTCTCCTCCACCCTGCATCGGATTATTTTACAAGCAATATTGTCATTGTTTGGATTATTCACAAAGTGTGTGTGTTTGCTTTTTGAGCCCATAAGCCATTAATATTCAGTACGACAGGAGAAGCCGGTGTTTGTCAAAGCCTTGCCGAGGTTTGTTCGCTATCTGTAAAACACAGGAGAGAGAAGAGTTGAACATCTTGAAGTAATAATATTTTTCTGACTGCTCTTTGTTAATTTTCAAACACCATGGCGAATATAGCTGTCATTCATTTAAAAATGAAAAATGGCAGTATAGTGGTGTTTTCAATCGTCTAACCATGATGTAATTTAAATTTAGCTCATTAATAAGTTACGTGTAAAACATTTAGCATATTTGATAGCACCCATATCTCTTTCATAGATGACCGAATCAAATAAACACTCCTGTTGGGAGCATGCATTTTTAATAGCATGTCAATGCTCATTGGTTTTTCATGTACAGTACAGTTTACAGACCTACTGGGGTGTGAATTAACTTTCCAAATTAAACTTGCTTTCTGGGTTTTTTGGCTGAGAATATTTAAGTATGCTGTTGGATCTCCGTGCTGACGGGGCCTGAAGAGATTATTTTTCCAAGAGCGCAACCTCGGGGTGAGATGTTTATTGAAAATTCAATGAAAAGGACCCTTATGGAATCAAAACAGCCTCCAACACATTACATATTAAGTACGCCCAACTAACTACCTTAGTTGGGCGTACTTAATATGTAATATGTGAATCTACTGCTACATTCAGAAGGGTTTTCATTAAACATGTCTCTGTACATGGCAAGACAACAGTTATTATTTTTACAAAAAAATCTGCTTTCTAAAAACTTTTGGAACTTTCCTTAAGTGTCAAAAACGGGGAAACACAGAAAAATCTCAGACGCATCTCACGGAAAATCAGAGATATATTACCTCATGGCCTTCATTAATCATTTCACCACTATATTATCCTTATGACTTATTGGGAGAATCCACTGAAAACTGTTAAGATGATTTGCCTCTAGCAAAATGACTCACAGCCGATATTTCTACACAGGTTTTCCAAAGTCCCGCTGGACAAATCCCTGAGCATCCCCACACACAAAGTAACAGCAGCGCCTCGACTTCTCCCTCACAGTCGCTGGATTTCAGCTGCGGTCAGCTGTGTTTTCCACCACACTTCTGTCTGCAGCGGCTAATAAGACTATTTCAGCCTTCTACCTGCAACTGATGGCTGAGATGCACTCCTCAATAATGCATTAGACAGGCAGGCTAGCACCCCTGGGTCCCTTCTCTCTCTCTCTCTCTCTCTCTCTCTCACTCTCTCTCTCTCCCTCTCTCTCTCTCCCCTGCACATACTGTATAGCCGAATACAGTGATGATGTTGCTCTGCAGCCTGACTCAAAGGTGAGTAAGGCCTATTGATTTGTGGACAGAAAGCACCACTTCTCATCTTCTCCGGGCCCGGCTGCAAAATGGATTGGAGTGGAGAGGTGAAGGGGGAGAGGGGGGAGAGGGGGGAGAGGGGGGGGGGGGGGCTGAGTAATACACAACAAAAAAGCGAAGGAGATGGAGAGGGGAGAGAAGGGGTGTAAGGGTGTTGGGGGGGTGGGTGGGTGAAGGAAGAGCGGGGGTGGAAGAGACAGAGAGAGAGAGAGAGAGAGAGAGAGAAACAAACAGGAAAATAAGAGAGGCACCCGCGCTTTGTTACTCTTTCAGCTTTCAGCTTCAGTGACATCACTGCGCATCCCCCCCCCCCCCCCCCCCCCCCCCCCGAGGACGGGCCAGAAAGAGGAGGGCAAGAAGAAGGGGGGGGGGGGGGGGGGAGAGGAGGAGGAGGAGGGAGGAGGAGGAGAGACAGAAAGAGAAAAGTTGTGGCGAGGAGAGAGGAGGGCCTTTGCTCTGAGAAGCTAGGTCTTCCGAACCTCTCGGGCATTCTGCAAGAGAGAGAGAGAGAGGGAGAGAGAGAGAGAGAGAGAGAACTGTTTTAAGTTATGATATCTATAATGTTCTATCATATAATGCAGTGGTTCTCAACCGTGGGCCATCGAGGCCAAAAAGAGTGCAGGTTTTCATTCCAGCCAAACACTACAGCAGATGATTTCACTGATTAACTCACCTTCAGTCGATGTAGTGTTTGGTTGGAATGTGCCTCGATGGCACATGATTGACAACCACTGGCAGCATATAGTACATGTTTTCAAAGCAAATAATTCATCATCTCAGCACTGAATATATAAACTGTTGGTCTTTGGAAATTTACATTTTGTATACTGCATTGACATTGTTGTTTCTGATGAACAGTCATGCCAATGAAGTCATTGAATTGAGACGGAGCGCGGGACAGAGATAAAGAGCCTTGTCTCCTGGTTTGTCTCTGTCCACCAGCGGCTCCCTGAGTGGACTCCCTATTGGTCGCAGAACAATGCTCTGCACCCCATGCACAACAAAGGCTCCCTCAACCAGATGGCAAATTAGCGGCGATTGTTCAAAAACAATGCAGACGGCTGATGACAGACGCTCGGAGCGCGCGGCGGTGACAGGGAGAGAGCGGCGGGCCCGTTGTTTGGACAGAAGATTTTTTTCCATTCAAGCTCTCCGCTCCCACACAGAGCGAGGGGCCGAATGGGAATCATTATTTAGTCCTCTGGGGGCCAAGCCGTTTAACACACATCCGCCAAGTTCAATCTGCACTCTCCTATAGACGTGTACACTCCTGATTCCTCTCTCTCTCTCTGTGTGTGTGTTAGTGGGAAACAGATGAGGTGCTGCTGATATGCCTGCTTGGACACAGCTTTGACAGCAGGCCCTTCTTTTGCATATAATCTGTCCACGCTTCAGGTCATTAAAGTAGCGCTGACTTCGGAGCTCCAGGTTATTAGGCTGACAGTCAGCTCTTCCTTTCACCGCCCGAGCGTGTTTTCACGCGAAGCTGTCCGCCGATTTCAACATGCGAGGATTAAGAAATCATTCTTTGCGCTTTTGCCCCGGCTCACAGCGTCAAGGACTTACAGCACTCCAGTGGAATGAAACAATATGTGTTGTTTCTGGCTATTTCCAGCGGTCTCCTCAATGTTAATGACTTCAGCAATGGAGCTAGTGACACACTGCTGACACGCTGGACAATTCCAGCGTTTGCAAGAGTCGAAGAAAAGCTGGCAAAAGTCGATTTCTATGATGAATTACACCAATTGCTCAATGGCGTCTGGCTTTGAGGACATAAAATCAGCCAGTTACTAATGCCCTGTAAAAGTTTCCATGGTCTTTCTTTTTTTGGTCGGTAAATCAAAATGTAAAAATGTATGTGTTTGGGTTGGTCAGTTATACACAATGGCACAAGAAGGCCGAGCGAGATGAGGTAGTGGTGTTCGGGATTATATTTAGAAAAAAAACAGGATCTCTTGTGGAAACCACAAAATGAAGAGGCCACAGCTTCTGTTCAAACAACCATAACAAACCGAGACTTATTTTAGCCTCGCTGGCGAACAGGCCAGAGAACACACACTTCTCCACGGACAGCTGTGGCATTTACCAGAACCACAATCTATTACTATTAGAGAATAAATCAAAAATAAAAGACAATGCCAAGAATAACAGCCATAAAATAGAAAAAAAAAAATCTCCCCATTACACCATAGCTCACTTTGAGACTATGCAATTAGTTTTTATTTTACATGGCGCGCTGTTAGTACACCAGACTCACATAGAGGAAAATATTAAAAAAAGGGGGAAAGAAGTTGCTGTAATCAGGAGAGGCTGATCCACATGAGGATGGGGAGGATGATCCTTCCCAACTTTTTATACTTTTTCCTAAAACAGTAGTTGCTTAGCTTTGAGTACAGCCATACATTTCTGGCCAAACCCTTTTACCCTACAATTTACTAAGCCCTGTTCTCCTCACCATCCTGCACTGGTTATAATTACTTACTTAGTGAAGGTGGAGGTGCCAGCTGTGGTATTACATGCATTTGTGAAAAGTAGATTGATTTGATTTGCACTCTTCGTGTCGTAAACTAGCCGACCCCAAAGGAAGAGTCATGACTGCGCCATTCGCCAACCCCTCTGGAGCCTAGTTAGAAAAACTCCACATCATACACCTGAAAGAGGGCAAAAAGCCCCTCAAGGCATCTCAAGCTCCCAGCTAACTCTTCTCTGGCACGTTATTTATAAAGCCACATAGGCGGTGAACTCCGCAAATTCCATGCGGGCGCATTTACAGCGCTTTCTCCCAGGTGCGCCGTGGGAGGGAATGTGTCTCGCAAGAGGAAAAACCGCCGGTTGTGTGTTTTCACTCCCAAAACCGAGCCATTCTCGGCTCTGCGAAACACCGACTCACGCTTACCTTTCATGTGAATCTGACAAGTGCCCCAATTAAACACAAACGCCGTAAATCAAGACACCTGTTAGTGACGCTGCAAGATATTCAAAGAAGCTCTGAACTTCTTTTTGAACGTCGCCTTCTCCTCTCCGTCCCCCCCCTTTCGTATACTGTTGATTTATGGGCCGTGACTTCATATAAAAACTTGATGAATGGCGGGAGGCGGGTATGGCAGCAGCGCGTCCCGTCTGCGTCGACGGCGGGCCTGTGGAAAAAAAAGGGGGGGGGGGGGGGGGCGTGTTCGGGCATGTCGACTTAAGAAGCAGGTACAAGGAGCCCCCCTCAGCACGTCCTGGCACCGCGGTTCCTGCCATTTGTTCTCCGTCTCGGGGGATAAAAACCCCCGCTGAAAGCACAGGATGTCGGATGTAGACAGCCCCACCACCCCCACACCCACCCCCCTTCGCTTTGGACACGTTTGCCTGCAATTACCATCCGAGTTCCTGCTGGGGAACCTGCGAAGGTATCCCTCCTCCTCTCGTTCCTCCGCTCTCTCTCTCTCTCTCTGCTGTTTATCTCCTCTCTTACCGTCTCCGTCCTCGGTGATTTCACCTGTTGAGGAGAGCGAGGAGAGTGATTTGACACTGTCATTTCGCCTCAAATCATCATTTGGAAATCGACCCCACAATTAAGTCATTTTCCAGGAATTTGGCGAAACGCTAGACGGGGACGATCCTGCTAAGCTAGGGGCCCGAAGAGTGTATTTACTCTCCTCTTCGTCCAACGTGTCGTCTCTCATGTTCTTGGCAGACAGCTGTAGGTTAATGCAACTCTGGGGAGACAAGACCACAACCGCCATCATCATCACCAGCAGCAGCAGCAGCGGTATAAATAAATAGCCCACCTCCCTCACCTGTCCCAACGCTTCCATTTAACTAAGCGTGGCTAATTCCTCGCTCGAATCAAACGGCGGCGATCGGTTTACCAACAGCATCAGGCCTCCCCTGTCATCCCGCCTGACACCTGTAATGATAACAGAGTTAATGCGAAAGCCTCCCTGCCTCATCTCCCCTTCCCTTTACACGCAGATTAATTTCAGCTCCAGCTTGACAGACAGACGCATCGTCGAAACCTGCCCCACTATACAAGGTTACCGAGTCAAGGCTGGCATCAGGAATGCGCGGATGTGTGTGTGTGTGTGTGTGTGTGTGTGTGTGTGTGTGAGAGTGTGTGTGTCTCATTGCCTACCTCCTCTACGCCGCCTGCCAAAGCCACTTCCTTAAACATGTCAGACATAATCCTGTCATTGCTGGAGGGGAAATAGTCGAGGCCGGCAGGCAGGCAAGCTGGAGAGAGAGAGAGAGAGGAGAAAGAGGGAGAAGAGAGAGAGAGAGAGAGACAAAGATGACAAATAGTCCAGGTTATATGGCCAGGTGTGGCCGTCTCCCACCACGCACCTGTGTCAAAGACGTGCCTGGGAATAAGTTAATAAGCAGAATTGTCCTATCCAAACCCGTACTCGGCGCCTGCTAGCACTTATGGAGCGGGTATAGCTATATTTGTACAGCAGAAAGCCACAGTAGCAGCGGATAGTGGATGTGGTTTTGAGGTGTTCCTGTCTTTTGGCAGAGGTTCACCTTAAGTGGAAAAACACAGATGTCAACAAGCCTTTTTCCTGATTCTTCCACCACACTCCTTTTTCTTCAACAGTTGTTCACGGTTACCAAACAGGCTCGGTCATTATTAGTCACCCCAAAGGTGCACGATTTATTAATACATTTCCTGTGCGAGCTGGTATTACAAATCACTGTTGGATGAAAACCTTGTAAGACCAGTTTTGGTGATTTTTAATGAAGGATTACATGATCCTCTATAGAAAGAGGGAATTCTACAACCCCTTGGGATTAGATAAACTCAGGAATGCATGGATGTCAAGCTGACAAGGCTGTTTTTTAGCTCCTCAAACGTCTACATTTTGGACATACAAGGTTTTCACCCGACAACAGCAAAATACATGTTGGGACAAATATGATAAGTGCATGACACATAGTCCGTTTTGGAATATTTTGTATACGGCTATAGGCTGTATATGGCTGCTATATGTTTTTTGGGGGCATTTTTGCCTTGATCTGACAAAAATTTGATCCAAGTAGAGAGAGACAGGAAAGATTGGGAGAGAGAGACATGATGACATGCGACAAAGGACCTGGACCAAATTCAAACCCAGGATGTTTCGTTTACATGGTATGCACCTTAGACCACTGATCCACCAGGACACCCAGGAATATATATTTTAAGCTATATTTATCCAGGGAAAGAAATTCCCGGAGCAGTTGTGGGTTCATAGTCTTGCTCAATGGCATCTAGAAGGTAGTTGTTTAAAGAGGAGAGAGTGTTACTCATTCACTTTCCCACCCACTTTTTCCCCGGTCTGGGAATTCACACCAGTTCCTGTAAGGGTATGAGTGCATATGGAGCACAGCATGTGTGTGTGTGTGTGTGTGTGTGTGTGTGTGTGCGCGCTCATGTCTCTGTGTGTGCTGTAAACACGTATCACTCTTCCAAGCAGCTGCATGGAGCGAGAGCTTGTCCCCCGCACAACATCGAGATTGAGAGGAAACCCGCAAACGACAGGCTGCCGGGAGGAGACATAGACGATAACGTCCTTAAAAATAAAGAAGTCAACCGCTCCATCCCATCTGTCACCGACACCAACCTACCTTCCCCTCTGCCTCAGATTGTCTTGGCACCCTCTGCCTCCCTCTGTTCGTGTGAGCGAAGGATTTCTCGGCTGACACGCATTAGCCAAATCCAAACTAAAGAGCCCGTCCTGTAATTCTGTGTCTTTCCGAGTCGAGGGGGGGGGGGGAGGGGGAACTCTGCGGCGCTGTTTTACACGACGGTGACATTACAGAGAATATACCCGAATGAGACGTGATGGAAGCCTCGGTTTGAATGGGGTCCTCCTCGCCTGTGAGAGATCATACGGAGGAACAGGATACACGCTTTCACACAGAGATCATCGTGACAGACAGACGTGACAGCCTGCAGCTTCCCGCGCAGCAGACGAGGCAACGGGTACACACACGCGCACGTCCGCACACGGGAACACACACACACACACTGTGCACACGTGGCACATATACATGAGCGTCTGCGGCGACGCAACAGTTTAATTACTTCCAAAAAGGCGCCGCAGATAAATTTGCACTTAAAAAGGAACACGGATTCTTAATCCGCTACATGAATACAAACCTGAAACCAAATCCAGACTGAACACATTGGAAACCTGAAGCTGATGAGGATGAACTAAACTAGGCAGATGCTTCTGTAGCACCAGCCTTTAGGTATTTTCAGTCCTTTCATTGCATTTATGAAGTGCATTGGTGAATCTGGCTCCCGACTAAGTGAGACGATAAGGTCTCTGACTGGATCCTGCCAACCCGCCATATGTCTCTATACTGTTTTTCTCTCATTTAGTCCAAGTCTTGAGGTTTCTCCCTTCTTAACAAAATGGAGGAATGCATTCCACCTCTTCTACCGTGCAGCCCCAGTCCAACAGTAACAAAGCTTCCCGAACCATATATCACCCTGCCATGGAATTCAATCTTTCCCAGAGGTTTGAAAAACAAACCGTATTCCCCCAACCGAGGCTAGAAGTAGCATCTGTCAATAAAGTATAAATGAAGGGCTTGATTATACAGCTGGCTGGCCGGGAGCCATCTCTCCGAAGACAGGAGAGGAGAGAGACAGAAAGAAAGAGAGAGAGAGAGAGAGAAAGAAGAAAAGTAAGAGTTTGGTTGTTTTACTTCGGCCAGGCCCTTCCTCGCCCATGCTATGCAGCAGCTGTAAACGCACCAGTCAAAACAAATCTGGGATGCCAAGGGGTATTCTGCTTTCTGCACACACCCCGCTCCACCTATACACACAAACACAAACCTGTACGCTATTTCTTCACTGACTTCTTTACTCTTGTGTATGCAGAAAGAGCATATCTCTCCATAACAGCCTTTTCTTTAGTGTCGGAGAATGTGTGAGACGGCCGTTACGAAACAAAGCACGTTCGGTTTTGAACCCGAGGCAGAATTTAATGTATTAACCTTGCTGGCTCAATGAGTATTCATCCACTCATGCACTGCAGATTGAACTTTCTCATGTGGATTCAAACACAAATAATCCGTTCGTGAACAGTCTTGTTTGGTTATAGAGCCGATGGATACAGCAGAAGGCCTTGGAATTTGAACGAGGGCCCCCATCCCGCCCCGTTGAAATATATCTGTTGGCATTTTTGTTGGGTGTGTGTTTTTCTCCCTTTTAAATGTTACCTGCCTTCTGTGTGTACAAAAGCCACTCCGGGTCAGCGGCGCACTACAGACCCGCCTCATGATGAAGCTGCGAGACGCAAAACAGCAACCGGAGCTGATGCACAAAGCAGACCCGACGGCTGTAAAAATGTCTGTAAATACATAAATATACACAAACAGCGTTGGAGGAGGCCAGACAGGTACGGCTTTATGCTGAAGTGGCTCTTTTTTCGTCTCCCTTGGGTGCTCCCTTGAAGGCAGGCCAAGCGGTCCCGCTCAAAGGCTGCGTGCGTGCATGTGTGTGTCTGAGTCTGTGTGTGTGTGTGTATGTGCAAGACACACACTCCTCGCCAGAGCCAAAATGCGCAAAGCCTGCACGAAAGCGCCCCGGCATCCCGTCCCACCATGCAAAATAAACCGGGGTCGATTAAAAAAAAAAAAAAACATACAAGGGCCTAGTTCCACTCAGTCAGGACCTACACCTAAACTTTTCCAGCGCTAGCCCTCCACCACTCCACCCCCCCCCCCCCCCCCCCCCCCCCTCCACCTCCTTTCTTCTTTTTTTTTCACATGCTTTTACAGTGAGGTACGCTGAAAGCTCTCTTTGTTGCCACGGTCTGTGGCGTTTGAATGGTACCAAACAAGCGCCCAAGTGCACCGAGCCCCCAAGACGGGCCCGCTGAATAGAATTCTTCCCCTGACTTCTCCCTGGCCGAGCGACAATGAGTGGGACCACTCCTTTCTAGTCAAGCCCGCACTAATGGCTAAGACAATATTTGCAGGAATGAGGGGGATTTAATTTGCATTCAGGCTGTCTCCGCTCCCTTTCACAGGACTTCTGGGCCCTGCTCAGTTCAACTGCGCCGCAGCCTCTGAAAGTAGACGCATTCTGCCGATTTTCGCTTTGATTTTTTTTTCTCCCCACCCCAAACCCCCCCTCCACCCCACCACCACCACCACCACCACCACCACCACCACCACCACCACCACCACCACCAGACCTCCCCACCTCCTCAACCCTGTCTTTTTTTTTTGTTGTTTATTTCAAACACCATTTGCTGCCCTGCGCTCGGTTTCCCTAATTCAAAACGGAAAAAGAAGAGGGAAGTGTGAGGAAAGGAACAGGTGTGGGTTGGAAAAGGAGAGGAGAAGTGTGTGTTGGGGGAGAGGAAAATGACGCGATTGTTTACTCGTCCTTGTTTTGTGCACGGGATTTTTTAAGGGTAATCTACACGAAGTCGCGCTAATTGCACCGGTGTTCAGATTATCCTCAGGTGGAATCCCGCTGCATCCGAGTCGCCATGAACTTAAAGGGTCCAACATGAAAGCGCAACTCGAACGTTTCGATATAACAAGTCGCCAGGATTAACTGCCAACGCTTTTATCTTCAACTGATATTCCAAGAGCTATTGTTACAGGTTCAAAATTACCTCCGGGCTACAAAAATAATTCCTCGGCCGGCGCGCGATTAAATAAAGCAATTAGCGGAATCGTTTTAAAAGGCCGGTGCTTTAGATTACAAAAGGAAAATACAACAGGCAAAACAGCCCCTAATGCTGACTGACAGGAGAGAGAGTGGTGAGATGTGGTAAAACACCAAACTGTGTTGTTTTTTTTTTTGTCTCCTCCGGGCTTTTTGAAGTCCTTTAAAGCAGGTTCCACACACACACACACACACACAAGCTACGCACCCAGCGCTAATTATCACGGCTAAGTTTTTTACCCATTTGATGCTGAAAATGAAAATGTTCCTGAGGATTGTTGCCATAGAAATTGCCTCGCAAATGCCCGTCGCATCAATTGCCGCCGTATAACTGACTTTTTTGTTTTCTTCTGGCCGGCGAGCGGCTCAATGCGACGCGCTAACAAAAGGTTCGGGGTATTAAAATGAGAGGCCCTGGAATGCAGCCATGAGCCATCCATCTACCGGCAGACAGATCGTTTGCATACTTAAAGATGACAGTGAAATCTATATTTGCTGTGAAGCAATGATCCGGAAATATTATGTGTGTTTATGTGTGCCGCTTGCTGGGAGTGAAACCAGCCTTTAAACCAGGATTGAGGTTGGCATCTAAGCCGGGAATAGTCACTTTTATGGTATTTTATGGTACACATCCATGTATCTACAGTATATCTGATGGATGGAGGGCGTTTAACCTCCTGACTGTGTGTTTTACCTGATCTTAACACAACTTTTGACTGTACTGAAGGAAACTATCAATTTGTCTAGAGTCTAGAATCTCACTATAAGGTCTAAAGCCTTGTTTAGCAGATAAATATAAACCCCAAAACCTATTTTTTTTTGCAGCCTGGCATCCATAGGAGTCATTTCTTGCACGATCGCGCACAAGGAAGGAACAAGGCGGCGCTCCTTTGAATATAATTTGTCCTCTGAGGTTGTAACACAGTGACACTCCTCTGAACACCGTGCCTGCGCTTAAAGGAGCGACTGCAGAAAGAGGTGTTTCTAAAAGACATCTTTCAACAGGAAAAATAGATGTAGCCTCTGTCGGGAGGTTTGCGCCTCCGGGAGCGCGGGATGGTAAACAGACGTTTGAGAGGGCTGTTCACACGCCGCAATAAAGCCGCCTGTGTTCGCGTATTCTCTTTGAGATGTCGAACCAGCCGCTCGACGTGGGGAGCTTTTTGCATACGCGCTTTTTGCCGTTTTCCTGAAATGTCTACTTTCCTCATAAATATTCATACGCAATTGAAGAAAATAATAATAATGGGGCCAGACGCGCAAAAACGGGGAGTGGTTCCGTCCCGACCCCGTCAATGACCGCTTAAGAATAGTGAGTGATACGAGTCCGCGGTGTTTAATTATTGAGTATCAGTATCGGGAGTGGATGTGTTGAAATCTCTTCCCTGATGTTTGTTTTTTTGAGGGTTTTTTTTCAAGGTTTCGTCTCATGCAATTTTCATTATGTCACCTATGAGGCACCTGCAAGCAGGAATTTACATGTGTTTAGACATTGATTTTGTTTGTTTGCCGCTTCGCCGAGCGGCACGCTCCTGCAATGAGCTCTTGTTGTCTTGTGGGTGGGTGAGAGAGAAGGTGTGTGTGTGTGTGTGTGTGTGTTGGGAGGGAGCATGTAAGGCAAAGAGACAAGGAGCTGCCTTTCTGACTCCTGTGCAATGGCTCAAAAGGCTGCCAGCACCATTTACTTCTAATTATTATTCCTCCCCAATTTGCTGCGATTGGACTTCTCAGAGAGAGAGAGAGAGAGAGAGAGAGAGAGAGAGAGAGATGACTTCTTTTCAGGGAGGAGGGTTGACATGACACCCACCCACCCCCACCCCCCCAAAAAAAACAGCCACTTTCCCCCTACTTCCGTCAATCCTTCTCCCCAACTCAACTCCTCAAACTGGCCAGCCTGTGCAGGGTCAGCAGTGAGAGGAAGAAGGAGCGGTGTAGCGCTGTCAAATCAAATCGGGATGTCAAAATGCTGCGCCACACACACACAAACACACACACACACATACCACCACCAACTCTCTCCTGAAAATATATAAATAAATAAATAAATAAAAAACATGCACAGCTAACAACAAAAAACAAAAAAAACACAAAAAAAAACACAAGGAGAGAGGTTGAGTGAGAGCCGGAGAGTTGGACTTGGCGAAGTGGGAGAGAAGGGGGGGAATTGGAAGTGTGTTTGTGCGGGTATGTGTATGTGTGTGTATGGGGGGGTGGGGGGGGGGGGGGGGTGGATACAGTAGGGGGAGAGAGAAGGAGATAGAGGGGGGAAAAAGAGGAGTAGGTAAGATTGGGAAGGGAAGGGGGGGCTGAGTGAGTGAGCGAGCGAGTTTTGAAATGTGCGTTAGTGTGTATTTGGAGGGAGGAGGGGGGGGGTGATGGGTGGGGGGGCAGCAACTCACTCATATCGAATGAGCGCGGCGCTTTCTGTTTTCTGCCGAGCCGGGTGTCTGATTTGAGGGGGACCAGCCTCCACCACCAGTTTAGCCCGCGGCCATATTGACTCCAGCCAGGCTGTTGGGTCTGATATGACTGGAGGCTATGTGTGGGCCTGCCTGCCTCTCTGCCTGCCTGCCTCTCTGCCTGCCTGCCTTCACCGGCTGCACCGACTCCCTGCTTTCTCCAACGCCGTGGACAGCGGGGGGAGAAACCCTGCGAGTGTGTTTTAGTTTTCCACGGGGCAAATGCCCGCTCTCCCATCTACCAAATTAACGAGATGAAGTCCCGGCGATAACGATTCTGACAGCCTGTCTGTCTCGCATCTGCCTGCCGAAAGTGAGAGGGAGCCGGTGGTGTCTGCGTACGCGGACGGCGGGAATTCCAATGAGGCCCGTCCCCGTCCGAAGATTGTTTGCATGGGTAATTGCATCCCCAGATGCAATTTTAATGAATCTAAATTGCTAAAACTTCTATTCCCATTCCATTAAACATGATGAGTGGGTGATAAGGCTCTGATTTACCCCAAAACACAGAGGTGAAAAAATATGTTGCTATAAGAAACATCAACTTTCCACATTCCTATCCTCCCTTATATGATTTTATTGAAATAAGGGGGCTTGGCACAGGTGAAACTCTCCTGCACTAGACCTATACTTAGAGAATGACAGGTGTCCACCCTCCATGTTGTAAAACTGCAAGAACTCTTTCCCCGCTGTAAATGTTCATCACTGCACCTATGATTCATGGTTGGGCTCAGAGAATAGCAGCTTACAGCTTCCTGTCAATTCAAATTTGGGGGTGAATTGTGATGACAGTTCTTTGGACGGGGTGATTCTGGAAAAAGAAAAATCCTCTTTCTCTCTTTCTCCTCTCTCGTGCATCCTTCTCTTGTCAACACTGCAGGTCTGTTTAAAGGCCATAAGTTCTATAAGCGCTGAGGAAATCGCCTCTGGCTGGGTTTTTACCACATGCTTCAGTCTAAATGGAAACATATTGAGCGCGGACCGCACAGAAAAAACACACACGTTCAAGTCGCAATGGGTAAATGTACACCGAGATGTTTAGAATTGCAAATGGTGTGTTAGGTATTTCAAAGGGAACCTGTGTTTACTTGCATCACGTTCCAAACCCAGCCTGTGGCCAATCAGATAGGGGAATACCCCCACTCTCCCACTTCTTGATCTCACACACACACACACACACACACATTGGATTCTCCCCAAAGAGGAAACATTAGCAGGCTCAAATGTGGTGGTGGTGTGTATTTCCCTGGGTACCTGAGGCTGGTCTGATATGGGGAATCCACTTTCATCTTCTTTTATTCCCGCTATATATGGATTGGTGGAACCGCCCAGCGTATCCCGCATTATGATCATAGTTGAGATTGGATCATCAAAGTGAGGATGTGTCAACAAGTGACAGCGCTCCATCATCTCCGCTGGGGGAGGGGGGTCTCAGCATGCAGACACTCAACCAGCTAAACAACATACACCCACGATGTCCCAGTCCCATGATGCATTAGTGGCGATGACATACAGTATAGTCCTAATTAAGTATCAGTTTAATTGAATATGATCTCTATGGAGCCCAGGATTGGCCATCCTTTAGGTAAAAAAAAAATTTGCGGTAACAAAGTATTAACCCATAACTCATGCTATTGTGTGTGCATGATATATAAAATGTGCACTCAAGTTGCATAAAAAGTGTGCGAATAGATATAAAATGTAATAAGTTCATATATAGAGCCACTGCAACTGCACCAACCCTATGTGAGAGTGTTGGAAAGTCTGCATACTGATGACAGTAGAGCCCATTAGCTCTCAGTATGTCAGTTGTTTTTTACTATATAATAACACCTTGCATGGCAGTGCTGTCAGTAGGTAATACCTTGATAACTCATCCCCTGAGGTAATATCTAATCAACAAAACTACCCATTATTTTTATTCAACAAAATAGTAAATAAACTAAATACGCTGATGAAATCAAGTGACTTAAACTAATTATGACAAGTGAGCGCTAAATTGAGCACACACTTTAAAAAAGGTGTGCACATTTTATTAACTTGTGGGTACATGTTAATGAATTTGTTCACACAGATGAAACTGTGTGAACACATAAATCAGCCAAAACAAGGGAATGATATATTGTGCAATCAAATTAATGAAAACGAGGGCATGAGATCTATTGTGTGTATAAAATACAATCTTAGGCCCTTGATGTAATAAATTGTGGCCTCAAAATATTTTCTGTAGATTTCTCTGGATTCTTAGTTACTCAACCATCTTCATCTCTTCTATGGAGAGCACAGTAACATTAGGCTTATTGACTAGCTAGTTGACGTTAGCAACTGAACCGTTAGCAAACATAGCTTAGGCCTATAGCATATAGCATACATAGCCTACATAGAATAACTGCTTATAGAGCAATGTGCTTTATTTTAAAATGTATGTATGAGTATGTGTTGTCTTACTTGGCTTGCTACAGCTAATGTTAGCAACTGAACCGTTAGCAAAATATTTTAGCATGTAACATATAGACAGAAGCACTGCTTATGCATGTGCTTTATGCTCAGGAGGAGCACCTCTATAAGAGCCGGGCCTATGTGCATGTTTGTGCGCAGTGCTTATGGGAATTACGGTATGCACTGTTCAGGCGTCACAGACTACCTGAGCCCTGCATAAGGGAAATCCAGCGTGTGCTCATACACCAGACAGTACGGTAGAAGTCACAAGCATGGACAGGCTCCTCACTGCTGCCTGCGGACATCCACATACCAGGAAGTAGCTCAGTGATTTTCTAACTATAGTGGCTAAGTCAACGCATGAATTAAATATTTTGTTCAGCAATTCTCTAAGTTACAGCAACACTGTGCTACCACAGCACTTTAGTGTTAACAGGTGGAGTTTTTACAGTAAGCGTAGTTTCACTCACTCCAACCATGCAGACCCCCCACCCCACCCACCCAACGCACTTGTTATAAAGTGCCAGAGGATGTGTTGTCTTACAATCAAAAGATTTAGCTGTATATTTTGCTATATACATCACTATACAGCAGCAGTAGATACAAACCAATAGACAAAGAGCCCAGAAGTGTGTTTGTGTTGTGAGATGTCTAAACTCATTTGCATATAAAGAGGATTATGAGAGATTAAAATCGCAGCAAAAGTTTGAGAATTTATAGTTAAATTAAATATTCACAATAACACAATTTTTACCTTCACCTCCACTGCGGAGTCATTTTTAGGATAGATGCTTTGCCTCTACGACGATGATGAATTTTTGTCTATAGGTCATCCCAAGCTTCGACCAAGAGGCCACCAGTGCCCATTGTGTGTGTGACTGACTGGAGGTTTGCCGGGGTGGTCCAGGCCCTGAGACAATAGCTCTATACCCGGGACATTGTCAGAGGCTTTGTGGGAAGGCCTCGCTGAATTAGCCTCCACCACCGCTAACAGCCCCCTCTGCTCCGCCGAGCCACCATGAATAGATCTCCATTGTTGCCGCGCATAATGTAACAATCTCATTATTACCTGATTGCAGAAGTTTGACACAGGACCCAGACCTCGGCAAGGCGGCGGCGACGCTCATGCAGGGAGGAAGAAGACATCCAGGGGTGTGAAGATGCGGCAGTGGCCGGAGTCAACGCAGGTTACCTCTGAAGACTGTTCTATCAGCCTCCAATTACACCTAATTGGATTGCCAGTCACCCCTTAAATTAGCTTGGCTAATAAGGTTTCCTGCTGTCAGACAACTGTGTGCAAAATAATGAATAAATACTGTATTTGAGGTGTGAGGCTCTGTTGTTTCACACTCGGTGGAAAAGCTCAACAGAAATACCAATTAAGCGGAAGCTTGGGCATCAGAGTCAACAGGAGAGAAGGAGAGAGAGAGAGAAAGAAAGGGAGAGGAGGAAAGAGTGGCAACGAGGCACAACAAGGCAAAGACACAACTAAGGGTAAAGGAATGCAATATTTGCTTTCCTGAGATTGAATATTTAACGAAGCGCATGGTTAAAAAGTAACACAATGCACAGGCATTGACATTCCTATTAATTTTTAACTAGCCAAGCAGGGGTATTCGGTTGTGTGTTCTCTGGAATTGGTTTTGCATAAAGAATTAGGATGCAGCATGAAAGCAGGGAATTTAAAAATTAATCAGAAGTCCAAATGGACATGTTGCAAGAATCAAGCAATGTGTCTGTTATGCTGCAACAACTGCGTTACAGCGTTTATCAATGAGCGGAGTCATTCATTGTTGTTGTCAGCTCCGGGTGTGTGTGTGTGTGTGTGTGTGTGTGCCTCACATCCTGACCTCAACGGCCACTGAACCAGAAGATATCCCTGTGACCCCGAGTGTGACACCGTCTCTCCCGGGTTAGACGTTTTGTTTTTGCGCACGCTTGTGCTCTGCCTACGTAAGGCAAAATGCCTCCAGCAGATACAATCAGATGCATGACTACGGCATAGGAAGCAGCAAGCATTTCTCCAAACTGTTCAGTATTCATTCCAATTCTCGTGACTAGTGGGTAACCCAGCCACAGGGGATTTGATTGGCCGGAGAGAAATACAAGGGTCCACAATGAAGGTTATAGCATTTGGTCCTTTTCAAAATGGAATAAATCTCATTATATTGGACATGTTTCAGGACACTTCAACTGCAATTGTGCGGAAGTTTCACTCCGGTTCTTATCAAAATTCTATGCAGGAATAATTCAGAAAAGGAGAAAATATTCATGCATTTAACAACTATTGTATGGGGACATGGAGGCTTACTGCATGAGCTGCAGAATCCCCGGAGACATAGCATGCAGCACGGCCTTTTCAATCACATCAAATCTCCACGCACCATGGCAGGAAACTTTGGCCTTCACCATGGAGAGAGAGCGTCTCATCCTGATAATTACATTGGGATATAGAGATTGCATTGCCACAGGGCAAAAATACTCCCATTGCTAAAACTCCTCAGCGGCTCGGCAGACTCAATGAGCCTGGCGAGCCCGCTACAGTTGGACTGTGTTTGATCCTCGCAGAACGGGGGAAAATCAAGCACAGGCATGAAGTCGTGAAATCCTGTTCGAGCTTTCATCACTCAAGAACTTGTAAGCTGGACGTACATGTGTACATACCAATGCATAAAAAAGAAACTGCTTTAATTTACCCAGAGGCCCGATGTAAAACCACTTGGAACTCCAGAGAACGAGGGAGGTCACCGGCGTCAAAATGTGAAATTAATTACTTATCAACTGTTTTCATTTAACAGCATTGTCAATATTATTTGTCACTTTTCTTTGGAGCAGTTTAAACCGAGGAAATAAAAGTACAGATTTTCTGTGTTTATACTCTTAATGTTCCTACATGAAGGAAATCAGCAATCTATTATCAATCTATATGCAATGTTAGCAACCGCTGCCTGGCAGACTTGCAATGCAAAATTCAACATATTGTAGACCACCATAGGCTATGTGCCATGTATTAAGTCCGTAGACTTGGTGTGTGCCTATTATCTTCAGAGATGGTGAATGTGTCAGGTAATCTGTTCAGACTGGGCAGCAGCATTAGCAAGACAATAGCACAGGTCTGCCCTGTCAGATGAAGCAATTCGTTAACACTCCTGCTAATCAGCTGTTTGCACCGGCAGACAAACAATCATTAGCACCCGGCGATAAGGTAAGGTTGTGCTTCTTTGAATGGTAAGACAATTAATGAGAGCAACTTCTCCTGTTCTTGTAAATGACAAATTCAAATTGGGGTACACATTTTGAATGACAGCTTACACGTAGTATCTAAGAAACACAGACCAGGATGAAAGGGTTTCAAAATTGGGCTTGCTTAAAAAAGAAAAGTGTGGAAATGCAATTGCGCTGCAGAGCAACAGTACAATACTGATGAGGAATGACATAACATGTACTATGTTGAAAACTTTTAAAGGCTTTTTTTGAAAGATATTTCAACTAATAGTCTTCCTAAAACATTTGAATAATGCAAACATATTATACTTATATACCTATGCTTATAAACCTATACATGTAGAGCCATATCTACCCATATATTCTATCCAGGCATCAATGTACGTGTTTATGGATCTCTACTTGACCACTAGAAGGCCTCTACAGTCACGTTTTGCAGTTTGTCGTCACGGTTGACTGACATCCCATGATGCCGAGTGCCGTTTTTTTTAGGCCACAGTGTGAACGCAGCATCTGTCTGCCACCCGGGCCGGTGTTCATCTGTGATGCGGCTGCCTAATGAGGCATGGAGGCCAGGTTGTAGGTTGTGGGAACCTGGGCCGTGCTCAAGCTCTGGAACTGTGGACAAACAGGAAAAACCATACAACAGGTGAGATCCGACACCGGCCCCATTCACTCTAAAAGGCCAGGAGAGTGGACGCGCACTACAGAGGCACGGAAACCCGTCGCCCTTTGACCCCGATGTCACTTCCTCCTTAACTTAAAAGGTCAAATTTCCCTTGCTTCCTATGTAAACCTCGGGCAGCCAAACTGTTCCGTAACCATCTAAACCAAACCATTACTTCCTATTGTGTATCTTAGTCTTTCCTGAGAGGGAGGTTTGCTATTTCCCTCGCTGTCGTGCCTCACTTTCCCGTATAAACAGAGGAGAGAAGAAAACGGTGGGAAACGTTGGGATTTAAAAGAGGTTAATATCTCCATTCACTTAAGCAAAAACTACATCTTCTGTCAGTTTATACTCTGAATGCAGCTCTCCCGGCTCTGGATTCATGCCTCAGTGTCAGATTAGGACCGAGTTCTTCATGAATATACAGCTGGTTACCCTCATTTCGTAACATTAGTCCCTGTTTGGCTTAAAGCCAGTACAGTAGGGGTAAATAGAGCAAATACAGACAGGCCTTGCAGATGCTAATGTACTTAGCGTTAGCGGTAAACAAAATGAGATTACTGGGGAGGGAAGGCAAACTCCGAATTTGATTTACTCAGGCTTAGCGTAAACAGCTTGTCAAACTCCTGCTCTGCTGCCATGAAAAGACCGCAGAATGTGTATTTGACTAACAAGCACAGTAAGTGTTTCTTGCTATTCATAAAATTACCGAGGCAATTGTCACTATAATTGGAAGTGACTGTGAAAAGTGAATATGTAAGCACATCTCCCCCCAAAAATACTCATATTGATATTGTTTACTTTTTTCCCCCTTCAACTTGTTGTTGTATTTTGAGTGATAGGGGATTATAGCAAATAGAGTTAGGGACCAATCTGTTGGGTTATTATAATATTAGAATGTGAATCTGCATAATGCTAAATGAAAACAGATAAACAAGTTTAGCGAATGAGAATGTGCAGCGTTTTTCCGAATGCGGGTAAAGATCAGCTAAATGTTAGTTAGTGCGGCCGCGCGTCTCGGCAACATTAGCATAATCCACAGTATAATCCAGAGACGGCGGCGCGGGCCTCTCCATAACGAAGCAGATAACGAGCGCAAGACACCACTCCTTATGGGAATAAAACTCAGCTAAATGAGATGGAACCAGGCTTAGTGCTCTTATTATGTGATAAATAGGATTTTCCAAGTTAGAATTTTCTGGCATGTTATATTTTTTCCACACTTTCCCATTTTTTTTTTTTTTTTTTTTTTTTTTTTTAGTTCTGATGACTACAGCAGTCATATTATTTCTCCCTTCTCGCCGCGGGGAGAAAGTTTTCAGTGTCTCCCCACAAAAAGGCAGGCTAATTGCATGTCAATAATTCAATGCTTAATTTTAATGACCAGGAGAGTTCATTTATTCTCCGTCTGGGCTGCCTGACGATGTGATTAACGGGGATGAAAGATAAAGCTGCGGGGAGAGAGAGAACGAGAGAGAGGGAGAGAGGAGAAAGAGAAAGGGAGGGGAGAGATAACGTCAGGATCTGCTATTCTCTTCCTTCCTCCACCCCTTTCCCAGATGGCAAAAAGGTCTCCCAGACTCCTGAGTCGACAGTTTTGGAGGAGTGTGCGGGCTGCCGGGGCACATGTAGAGAAAGAGGAGGAGGAAGAGGAGGAAGAGGGGAGGGGACGGTGGAGGAGAGAGCGTCTCTCGGTGCACTTGACACGCTCTCCCTTCGTCTCCGAGAGCCGCCAATCATGATCAACGAGGGGAAAAAGACTCAACTCTTCGCACTCCAATGACATCTGAGTCTGTCTGAATCCAAACCAACCACAAACCCAACATCCCATTTCATTACGGTCCAGCAGACGCAACAAGATGTGGGGAAAAAACAATTCTTTAAAGTGTTGTTGCTGGAAATCCACTGTTGAGCTTGCGTAATCCCAAGGGGGGATACGACCTTTGTTTGCGGGACAAGCCAAAGGTATTACAGCCACATTATTTGGAATCAAGCGGTAAGTTTGGTTTCGAAGGGGAAGACCCACCCACCCCCCAAGGTTTCTTCCCCACCCGGACTTGGTAGGAGATGAAGGCATCACAGACCGGTCCTGACAATGGCAGCACTTCCTCCGGGCCTAATGGCCTCTGAGCCGCAGCTTTTGTCCCCTGATTAGCCGGCCTATTCAGGGCTCAGCCCCCTAATTGCATAGCCTGTTTAGCTACCCGGCATTACAGTAAGAATTAATGAGACACAATTACTGCACCCAGGAAATCTCCGTCCCGCCGACCACTCTGCAGAGAGAGAGAGAGAGACCCCGCTGAATAAAAAAAAAAAACCTCCTTGAGAATAGAATTCAACCCGCTGTCAAAAAAAAAAATAGTGGTGCTGCACCAGGTTTTTTCCCCCCTCATAGTAAAAGAAAAAAATAAATGTATTTATTCGAAGCTATCTCATAATTAGGCCCTAGAGTGAATGAGTGAGTGAGGGAGAGGAGAGGGAGAGCAGGAGAGGAGATGGGAGAAAGAGAGAGAGAGAGAGAGAGGGGAGAAGAGGGGAGGGGGGGGAGAAAGCAGCATTCAATAGCAAAAAGGCCCGTAGATACAAAAGGCAGAAGAATGACAGGCACAAGAGTGAAACCTGCTCGGAGAAATGAGGAGGAGGGAGAGAGAGAAAAGATGGATGAGGGGGAGGGGAGGAAGGGATGGGGGGAAGAGGAGAGGTGGGGAAGGGAGTGGAGGGGGGGGGCAAGCTTGTCTCACCAGACTCAAACCTGCTCAGTTTAGCTCCGGAAAACATTTCATCACAGTGGAAAAAAAAAAAAATCAAAACTATGGAAGCACCCGGGGGTGAGCAGCATACGCTGGGTCTTCTCGCCGAACAGGGCCGCGCGGTGACACTTTTTTTTAAAGAGCCTTTGAGACGGGACAGTGGGCTCTGGAGCCCCGTTCACGTGGGAGAAGAGCGCGTGTGTGTTATGGCTCGGAGCGCTGTCGGTGCAGGGCTGAGGATCCGGGGGCACAAACAAGGGAGAAGCTCACAGAGCCGCCTCGCGCTTTACACACTCTTCCTGGGACGCACGCTCTCACGCACGCACCACAGCGACTATGAAATAGTTATGATTTCCCTTTTCTATTTCTGTTAAGTTGGATGGGTTAGAGGGGGAAAGAATCTACATTTGTGTTACCATACGAAAATGCCCTCAATGCCTATCTATTATTGATGCAGCGCCCTTTGGTGTGACTGACAGACACTGAACCATTGGACTAGTAGGTTACTAATAGTTACATAGTTTGGAATGCACTGACATGCTGTCTTGGAATTCTGTGGTGGTTTGTATGATTATTTTCCCTTATGCTACGTTCAATTTCATGTTCTCTTCAGGGTCACGGGAGGGGGGCTGGAGTGTATCCCAGCATGCATTGGGCAGAAGGCAGGGAGACACACCCTGGAAAGGTCGCCAGTCCATCACTGCTAGATCAACACAGAGAGACAGACAAACACAGTCACATTCATACCTATGGGCAATTTAGAGTCTCCGGTCCGCCTGACTTGCATGTCTTTGGACTGTGGGAGGAAACTCAGGTGAACAGAGAGAAGATCTGGAGATCTGACCTAGGTCCTTCTTGCTATGAGACAACAGGGATAATCACTGAGCCACCAGCTTGCTATCATGACATTTTGTGAAAAGTATATGATCTCTGAAAATACAAATAAGTGAGAGAAATATGAAAGGATTGCATGAAAGAGGCACTACTAGAAACAAGCAGTAGTTAGACATAGAAAAGGTGTGGTGGAAAGTAAGATTGTGGTGGATGGGCAGATACATTTGCTTGCACCGCCAGTTCAATTCCCAACTTGTGAAGAACTTTTATACTGTGGAGTTTTCATTTTTAGCCAAATATTTTCTTATTTGACCTAACTCTAACCCTCTTTAGTTTCTTAACCTTAACCAAAGTTGTTTTACTTGCCTAAACTTAACCGTCAGCCAACCTTTCCATGTGACAAACAGGCGTGAAAATGGCGTGTCCAATTTGCGCTATTGACACATAATCCAATTCATGGAGGAGGAATGTAATCTTCACATAATTTGTCCACAACGCGTAATCGGTGTTTCAGAGTTCGTGCTCATTTCACTGTCACTGAGTCTGTGTTGTAACCGCCATGTTGCCTCATGCAACGTTGTCAGTTATGACCACTGTAAATACGAGTGCTGTACATACTGTAGCAGCAGAGTCCCTGAGCAAGAGTAAACCAGTTAGGTAGATGAGATAAGGTCTAAAGGTTGAAGTTTCCCTCCCGCTCCTGCAATTAACTTAGACGTCCCCGTCACTCATCAACATTCCGTCTGCAGCACTTTGGCAGAGAGGTACTAATCAAACACAAAGCATATTGATTCCTCGCAAAGGAGCCGTCTGCTTCATAAATGCATTTTGCGAGTGTGCGAGCGTAGGGGGGGGGAGAGCTTTTCAAGTCCTCTTATGTGGTTTGTAAGTTCTGAATTTGCCCAAGATTAGCCTTCATAAAGAGGATTACCACTTTTGTATGGAATATTTTCAACACTGGGGTAGTCATTTCAGGAATGTTCAGTGGGGCTTTCAGTGCATTGTGTTTACTCACCTGTCAGTCTGTTTTTCCTTTTCTTTCACTGATTGAAACAACCCCCAACCCACACCACCCCTCCCACCCGTCCCAAGCACTCATCAGGGCTGAAGTCTGGTGGCGTTGACTGTGCAAACGCTAGTACATTAGCCCCAGTGTTATCTGGCACTGGGAGCCTGTCTGTCTCAGGCCGGCTCAGAGCGTTTACCTGAATGGCCTTTGTTTCCCGGCGACCCCCCTTAGAGCGGGTCGCAGCCCGAAGCCATTCCAGCCTGGATCTAGCCCTCCTCAGGTTTCCTCCTCTCCTCTCCGAAAAGACAGAAAGGACGTGAAGGAGTGAGGGAGAAAAGAGAGAGAAAGAGTGACAGAGAGATGTAAAAAAAAAAAAAAAAGGGAGGTCAGAGGCTCAGGTGAGCGTTGCGTGTAGCCTGTCAATCAGACATCATACAGCGTAGCTCAGGGGAGGCTCCGCGCTCCACTCCGGTGCCCCTTCCCCGCAACCTGTGCTCCTTCTTTCACCTCTGCATGTCTTTCACCGCACATTAAAAAGTGCTCAGATGCATCCAGGCCCTAAGCTGAGCTCTACATTCTCGCATTTTTGTTATTTGATTTGCAGGTATTTTGACAGAGGAATCTATTACAGTTTTCATGCTGCTGTTATTTTGCGTTCAGATTTGCCCATGTGGTTGGACAGTACCGACGTTCAGGAGCACGCGATCCAACACACAACTGAAGCGCTACACCAGACTTTTTCCATATTCCTTGTAGTCCTATAGCCAATGACAATATCTGAGCATGCTCTGTTGACACTGGCAATGGCTGTCAAATATAAGACTCTATCATAAATCACAGTGTTGGAAAGCAGCACTGAGAATAGTTTTGCTCATACTGGCGACACATCTTGCACATACAATCTGACCAGGAGAAAATCATATAGATTAACAAAACATTAATTATTAACTAAACTAGCAGGTCACACAAAACAGGTTAAGTGCAAAAGCTCAATAAGAATGCAGTCGCAACACTTATGTTGATCCTCCCTGATTGCACCATTAGCTTAGTGGTCTACTAAGCACACTCCCATTGTCTGGAGATGCCAATCTTAATGGTGTCATTGACTGATAAAGATGTCCTCAGTCTATATCTATATATGGAAAGATAACATCACCAACTGGAGAGCCGGAGCTTTATTACCCTCTGCCTTACCTGGCTGATGCAATCAGCGAAAATAAAGCAAAGTCGCCTCAAAGGAGCTCAGTCAAGCCCGCTAACCTCATTTCGGCATCGTGACGATTTCAATTGATCCAATTACCATTTGCCGAAGTGGAGGCCCATAATGTTAGAGGTGGAATAAAGTGTCAGGAATGGGCTTTTATCTCTTGGTGTTGCTGCACATTGCACAGTCAGATCACGAGTGGATGGAAGGCTACACCCGTTAAATCAACTATCCCTCTCTCACTGAAAGTACACACAAAACAACATTTGTTTCGTTGCGTTCCCTTTGAGGAAAGGCATTGAAGAGTTCAGTGCCCTTAGTTAGAGAAGAAGAAGGACATTGAGGACTAATGTTATTATACCATAGAAACCATTGCTACAGCTAACTTTATATTACAAATGACACCACACTGCTGGTTTACATGGTAGATCAGAATGGTCTTTTCTCTGTGGCCCTTTAGCTAAAAACAGCCCTTTCACTATCTGTCCCTAAAAACACTACAGGAAATAACATATGCAGCCATGGTACGATTTATGGAGTCCGCCCCACAAAATTTGGAGGAGGAATTTACTATATCTACATGCTACACAGAAAACAACATCCCTCTTTGGTGCAGGGAGGAGTAACAGTCCTATGGGTCAACCATTACTTGAATAGGACCCTATAGAGATAGTATCCATCATCTACAAACAACATTGGGCGACACTGTAGACATGCAACTGTTTATTTGACCCACACTAGACTCTGTAGTCCATTTTCATTGTCTTTTCCCTGAAATGAGTTGAAAAACTGTTGTGTTTCCTGCATTCCTTCAATGGGCCCACAGAAGTGAAAGTCTTTTTAAGGCTTTTTTCATTGTGCACAGTAAACAATACAACAGCAGGCTGGTTTGGCAGGCTCAAATTGTGTCACCAGCGTTCTTTAAGGTCACCAAAGCCAGAAATGACACATGAGATCCAGCTCAGAAAGGTATCTCTGCTGTGTATCACATGGCCTTGTGTATAATAGTCAGAAATCCTTCTCAATATTTAGTTTATGAGGCCACAGCGAACATGTAATATATTGTATTTACTAGAGGTGCAATGATTCCAGCTCATATTTGGATGAGCAAATAAAGCTGTCCTGATATCAAAACTTTAAAAATGTGCTTTGGCACAATATATAATTTCTCAGTGGGAGGGAAAACATGTGAAATTCATAAGCAGAGTTCATAAGCGGAGTGCCGATTTTATTTACCCTCAAATTCCACTCAATGCGTCACGATGCGTCGCTGTCAGCACAGCGTCAATGTGATGTTCCAACTTCTCCACAGAGCGCTTTTATTTTGAAAGAGGAGCAGAGAGGAAAAGCGTGCCAACCGTATTCATCAATATGCAGAAACATAGCTTTGGTGTGTGTTTTTTTCACTGTGTGTACACATGTAAACAAAAGCTGAGCTGGAAACTACAATGCAGCCAGACACTGGCACAGTAGGTTACAATTCTCTGCTTTTTGGAGTATGTTTGTCACTTTGAACAATGTGTAGGCCTTTTGTGTAGGATTGCCATTCATTTTATGATTTCTCTACACAAGTCAGTACACCAGAAAACAACCAACATCAACTTTATTTCTCATAATTTCAATGCACTTTATGAGGACGAATGCACGTCAGCCATCAAGAACTGAATCTTGGCAATTTTTGAGCTTGGGCCCTTCCACTCAGCACTCAGTTGGTGTTCCTCTAATATTAAGCGGATGCACAAATACATACTAAAGGCGGCTATGACACCATGTGAGCATCATATGTGGGTAAATACCATGTTCATTATCAATTCGTATTAATTATTCAGTTGGAACCAACATGCCTGTCAATGTTTGTATGAAGGGGGCGGGTGAAGCACGTCGAGTTTCGGAGGCGTTCGAGTCCAGGGAGAGATGTGTGTGTGTGTGTGTGTGTGTGTGTGGGGGGGGGGGGGGTATGTTACAGATAAGGTCATCAGTGTCCCACTATCTGGCCTTGGGGAGCCAGAGATTTCCCTCACACACACACACACACACACACAAACCACCCACCCGAGAGTCTCCTCGTGCCTCCGACTCGCCGCAGATGTTTGCCGGAGAACTTCAAACAATATTCCTCACGCCCGCGTCTGTTCCCCCGATCGAGTCTGTCAGACGGCGCGCTATGTAAACCCAGTGTGAAGGCTAAATTAATAAATAACGCCCGTGTTTACCCGCAGTGTTTTATTACATAAATAAACATGTCTTAATCGGACTGCTAATGAGCGGTATAGGGTGCCCGGGGTAGCTCGCTAGGGGCGTCACTCGGCCTCTGATGTGCGCGGCGCGAGCGATCGGGGGGTTTGATAGCGGCGCGAGCCCGCCAAGAACGAGTCGCACAACTCCACAAGGTCGTTTGTGTTTTACACATCTGCTCCCTCTTTGGCTCCCTTTCTCTCACCCCTCCGGATACGGTTTCCCACTCTCCTACCTTGTCGTTTTCTCTCTCGTTCTGCCTGCCTCTCTCTCTCTCTCTCTCTCTCTCTGCCTCCTTCTGTCTGGCGGTCATCCTTGCCCTCGCCATCTGTTTCACAGTACGCCACACACAGAGATGGAGGGAGGTAGAGAGAGGGAGAGAGAGATGGTGAGCGGGAGAGAGGAGAAGTGAGGGGAGCGGGAAAAAAAGTGGAGGATATGCAGAGAGAGAGGGAGGGAGAGCGGTGGCTGGATACTGGGCCCAGTGCTTCCATAGACATTACTGTACATTTTGGAGTCGTGCTCCGATGTCGTTATCATGAGATTCTGCACTCTTAACCCATCAATGTGTTCAATTTGGAACAACACACATTTACCTACAGTTATACCTACAGTATGTTGTGTCATTATGCATTACTAACATACTTTGTGCGTGAGTTAGGCTTAGGGTTAGGGTTAGTTAGTACCAGTAGACGTACATCAAATTTCCAACCAATAATACCATCACAGATTCTTGAGCAACCCCCCTCCACCCCTCCCACCATATAAAACCTGCAACCTCACAACTCTCAAAGTGACACGAGTGGCAACATGGTACGGCGGTGGATTTTTCTCCATTTTTGGCCTCACACCAGGGACAAAATATCCCTCCTCTCCTTCTTCCTCCTCCAGTTCCTGCATTCCAAAGGTTTCGTCCACTGCTGCTCCGTTAACGAGGGCAACGCTGTCCTCTGCAGCTAGACTGCCGGCCGGCATCCAGTTCTTCTGAGTCACTTTCCATGTTTGTTCTGGTCCAACCGGCCCACTGCTGAACTGTCTCGCCCCGACATCCTGCTTCAACCGAAAATACGATGAACAGCGGATGCGTGACACCATCGAAATTCTCCTTGTGACTTTAAGAGTGTGACTGAATACCGTCTTATATTTGAACCACAGAACCCGCAACTCCTTGTGAATCACAGGTAGAGATGCCTTATTGGGCATCACAGAGGTAGTTTAAAGGACAAGTTTGCCGATTTTGGACCTATATATAATTTGTCTCTAACATACCTGTAGTACTTGGACCCACAGACAATATTGGTTTCAAATGTCCCAACAAAAGATATCAGATGTGTGTGAAACCTGCAGATTATGAGCCGTAAACACTGCCTTCGTTGCATTTATTATAAGGCAGTGCTGCTAGGCGGCTTATGAACACCTTGAGAAGAGGGTAAAAGAGCACAGGTAGAGGTGGAATAGGATGTATTCAAAGGCTGCATGAATAGTAATGAGAGAGGTTAATTAGCACCCTCTGCGCCCCGTAGAAACGGGCGCAGACACCTTGTGACCCTCTGCAGTCTGGCCAGGAGCAACCGGGCCAGCCCTCCCCGCACTATCCAACCCACTCTCTATGCTGTAACGACAGGCAGCAGCGCACGAAAATGAAATTACCACCTTCCAGATCCAAAGACTAGTGTTCCACCCCATGTGTTGGAACCAGATGGCAAGTCTACCTGCTTAAGTGCCGTCCATGTGTCGTTCCAGGCAGGCGGGCCCCGTCTCCGATTACAAGCAGGGGTTAAAAACTCAGCTCGCTCTGTTATGTGTGTGTGTCAGAGAGAGAGAGAGAGTGTGTATGTGTGTGTGTGTGTGTGTGTGTATGTTTCCTGAGCAAGGGAAATCTCTGTGGGCTCGCTTACCTTTCTGGACGGAGAGAACAAGTTGCATGCTGTTTTACAAGAGGGGAGATAAATCTGACAGGGGTGTCAAGTAGCGGGGCCTCATACCAGCCAAAAGCAGACCACTGCTGGCTGGCCAGATTCTTGTGGCATCGGATGGCGGAAAACTCCAAACAATTGCACGGTAACACACACACGCCGGCTCGGGGATCGCGGCCAACAATAGTCGGCTCCTTGGCCGGGAGGAGAGCGATGCGGATTCTCCTCGTGGAGGCAATGTTGTTTTTTAATTAGTTTCTGAAATGAAAAGTGAAGCTACGTTGTTGTTTTTTTACAAGATTTTTAGGCATAACCCACCCTACAGATGTGTATGTCATTATGTAATAGATTCTTATTGCCACTAAGCAGTTTGTGAAATGAATTATGGCTGCCATCCAAGAAATATGCCCAATATACTCATGATTAAACCTGATGTTCATGTAAATATACACCTGTTCAAAGTTCAAATTTTTACAACAGTGTACCTCTTGCTGCCATTTGGAAAGACCAATATGCCTATTGCAGCTTTAAGACAGGACATAGTTAACTCAACTTTCTCGCTCTGTCTCTCACTTATCCCCATACACACACTACCCCCATGCATGTGCGCGCACACACACACACACACACACACACATTAACACACACACCCTGCCTAGTCACACAGAGAGGGACAGTGGCTGTAAGGGAGGATTTCCTGGGGCCGCCTGTCCTCCCAGCAGTAGGCTGATTGGAGGGGCCGGCTGTGTTTGTTAAGGTAATGGGCCCTAGGTGAGCTAATTCACAGGGTACACGCTCCACGCTCCATCACCTCAGGAGGAAAGGGGTTGCTGGCGGGGGTTGGGGTTGGGGTGGTGTGGGGTGGGGGGGGTTGTGTCCAGCTCTCCAGCTCTCCAGCTCTCCCTAAAATCCCTCCAGCCTCGCTGCGGCTCCTCTAGCTCCACCTGAAAGTGATTACCAGGCCAGCCGTGAGCAAACAAGCCCCATATGGAGTGTCTATAGTGGGGCTGAGGCCGGGGCCCGGGGAGCACCTCCTCCGTCTCTTTGGAGAGAAGAGGCCTGAGCAAACACAGCTAATGAAGTCTTAACAAGCGGCCCCCGGGTTAGCGCGAGCCCGCTAAATGCCACCGAGGCTCTTGGAATTGTGTCCGGCAGATTGGCCAAATCTCCTCGAAAGCTTTCCTTTACAAGATAAAGTTGTATTAGCATATCTCCGTCTCACCATCTCAGAGGTAAGTCCGGGATCTGGCAGGCGGGCACACTTGATGGGCTTTCCTTTCTTTTCGGCGGGAGCACTTGATTCTGACCCAAAGAGTGGGATTTTTAAATTGGACACATTAACTTTGGATCTCGATGTGGATTCCGGGTTTTATTCATTGGTTCCAGAGTAGGATATTTTCTCACAGGAATTCCTGAGTGCGTCGCAAACAGGAGATGAGCGGACGTCCTCGGAGTAAATCATTATCTCTGCTCAGAGCGGACCGAACGCCCTCTCTCACCCTCTCTCACCCTCGTCCATCCCTCCCTCCGCTCCCTCCATCACTCTCCCACACTGTGACCAGCACCTTACCCTCACTCCCTTTTTTTATTACGTGTCCTTTTTCACACATCTCAAATACCAGGGTTTATTATTGGGAAAATATCACGCCCTGCCTCCCTGCCTCCCTCCCTCCCTCGCGCGCACAAACATCCACTCACAAGCACACACATACCACTCCGTTTCCTAATCAAAAGCAAACACCCATTAGGAGAGCTCCTTCCTTATCTCGCATCCCTGACTCAATTTCATCAATCTATGTCCTCATGTTCTCCCGATACACAGGCACGCCGGGTTTTTAGTGCGGGTTGTTTTATTCGTTCGGTGGGTCGGCTGTGAAAAGCTGCCTCACATGATAAAGACCTGGCTCCCCTCCAAACACAATACCACTAAAGTTAAACTCCACCACCACGCCCCGGCCCCCACACACAATGCTGCATTATGCCTGGATGGGAACCTGGGAGGAAGATGCTTTTTTTGCATCCTTCTTGCACTGGAAAACCACAAATAGGCCTCCTGGCACCCAAACACTGCAGGAACTAGGAGTGTGGACAACAAGTGAGTTTGTGTGTGTGTGTGTGTGTGTGTGTGTGTGTGTGTGTGTGTGTGTGTGTGTGCAGTAGAGGACAAAATGTCTATTCAAAAAGACAGCCCTCTTGTTGCTGAAATGAATATCAAATTTCGAACAGATGTGCTAATCACATGTCTGACCTCTCTTGGCTGGTATGCAGAGGCTCAGTGGAACCTTATTATCAAAAGCTGCATGATTTTGCAAACTACAAATAGTCTATGACAACAATAATCACAATAATAACCCATGACAATTACTGATAATTACTGAGCAGACTGGGGCTGTTAGATTTGTAGAAACAACAGTTATAGAGAGGTTAGTATGTTGGCCTTAAGTTCACCTTCTGAGGTAAAATAATGATCCAAACTACATCCATGATGTCATTTCATTTAAGCTTTTAAACATATTTTTGTTGTAATTATTGTTTGGGCAGCAGTGCATTTTTAGTCTGAACAGCAAAATCCAGTGTTTCTAAGTTCTGCTCTCACAAAAAAATAGCTATAGTAATCATATAACAAATTTGAAAAGGATACTACACAAATATCACAGAAAAACTATATATAATAATATAATACAGTATATATATAATATCCAGTAGGAATATTATAGAAGATTAAAAAAATCCATGAAGTATGATAAATTCTCCATAAATTACATACACTACTAGTCCCTACATTAATATTGCAATTAATGTTGCAATATAGTGATACCATAGGAGATGAAAAAATACCATAAACTACAATAAGCTCCATATAAACTCACTATTGATCACAGACACACTAAGGGAATATTACAGGAATATTATAGTGACACCAAAGGAGATTTAAAAATACCATTCAGTACCATAAGGTCACTGTACGAACACTATGAGTCCCACAGACACACTACATAAGCTCCTATTGGAATATGACAGACACATGGTGGCGATAGTTTTGTTTAGGATGCTCTGCCACTGTTTCAGTTGTCTGTGCTGCTTGGTCTTTGCCTTGTGCGCAATTACGCCTCCCGTGGAGCTCTATGCAAGCGTTAAACGAAACATTAGCACCTCATTTGAAAAATAAAACAGCTTTTCACAAGGACAGACAGCTCCCTGGGTAGTCTTATCATGCGCAAATTAGCCAATTTACCAAAATGCCCCTCTCTCACAGAAAGAATAATAGAGTGGATGTATCCTCCGTCTGCCTGGTGTTCATGTTACCATTCTTGTGACATTGTCAAATGTTCCGTGTTAAGACCTTGAACAGCAAGTTTAGTCATTTTGCAAGATTATACCCCCGTGAAAATTCACTATAATATTCCTATAGGGACTTGTGGTGTTAAATAATGAGTTTATAGTGACCTTATTGTACTTTATGGTATTATTTATCTCCTATGGTGTCACTATAATATTCCTATAGGTACTTACAGTGTGTGTAGCCTATATAGGGCCTTTCAAGTGACCTTTTCATACTTTATTTTTATCTCCTATAATACTCTTATAATATAACTTATAATTTTGCTGTGATTTTTGTATATAATCTTTCTAAAATGTTTTATATGGTTATAATAGTTCTTTTTTGTAAGGGTAGTCGATGTCTCTGGGTAATATTTTTGAGAATCATTTGGTTATATGCATGCTATTGTTAGGGGAAAAATTCATAAAATACGTGATTTTTGACTATATTTGTAGTTGTTTGTGTTATGATAATCATCATCTGGAGATTAGATTTGACCCACCTCTCCCTATCCCTCCACACCGCTGATCCTGGAGCCTGGTGCCACACAAACAGCCAAAACTAATATGATCATAATATCTTTAGGTAAAAACTTGATTGACTTATCCCGAAGCACCGCCCCTGCTGCTCTGTGATTGGAGGAGCGGCCACGGGGGCGCAGCCTGACAGGCTCCGGTATAAATACCCACCGCTTAGTCCTCAAGCTGATGATTTGTATGGGAACCAGGACTAAGGGGGGACGAGCCGACTGAATGTAGTCGCTGTGTTTTGAAGAAAGAAAGAAGGCCCACATTTTCTATTTGTTGTGATCGGAGAGCTGCACTCGGGTTTATCAGCGAGAGACTGGCTAAGGATACAGAAAGCAATTTCCATTAGAAGGTGGATTCACTCTCCTCTCAGCCATCTTGACTGCTGCTCGCCGCCCTGAAGGCTGTTTTCTCCTCTCCTCCACCTCAGCTGAAAGTAAACACGGCTTGCAAATTGCTTGCAACTCCGTGCCAAATACCGAGTAAAGCGAGATGGGCTCGCTGCGCAAAATCTAACCGGACCGGACTCGCGGGAGGCAAAATTAGACGGCTGAGAGGATTTATCCGCTGCTGTTTTTACCAAAGCAGGAGAGGGGGACACGACGCGCCGGAGGGATGGAGTACGACCTGTTGGGGATTTACCTGCTCCTCTCGCTCGCCCTCCTGCCCAGATCCAGCGGCACCACGGCCAAGGAGATCACCTGCCAGGAGATAGCCGTGCCCCTGTGCAAGGGGATCGGCTACAACTACACCTACATGCCCAACCAGTTCAACCACGACACGCAGGACGAGGCGGGACTGGAGGTGCACCAGTTCTGGCCTCTGGTTGAGATCCAGTGTTCCCCGGACCTGAAGTTCTTCCTGTGCAGCATGTATACCCCCATCTGCCTGGAGGACTATAAGAAACCGCTGCCGCCGTGCCGGAGCGTCTGCGAGAGAGCCCGGGCCGGCTGTGCGCCTCTCATGAGGCAGTATGGCTTTCCCTGGCCGGACAGGATGAAGTGCGACCTGCTGCCGGTGCAAGGCAACCCCGACACGCTGTGTATGGACTACAACAGGACTGACTCCACCACGGTTTCCCCGGTCCTTTCCAAACCCACGAACCATCCCAGTAAGGCTTATAACCCGCATAAGAATAAACCTGGGCATAACCGACCCGGCGCGCCCGGTAAATACAAGCCCCCTGCCGCTCCCTGCGAGCCGGGATGTAAGTGTCTGGACCCCATGGTGCCGGTGAACACGGACCGGCACCCGCTCTACAACCGGGTGAAAACGGGGCAGATCACCAACTGCGCCATGCCGTGCCACAACCCGTATTTTACGCACGACGAGAGAGCGTTCACCGCCTTCTGGATAGGACTGTGGTCCGTGTTGTGCTTCGTGTCCACGTTCGCCACCGTCGCCACTTTCCTCATCGACATGGAGCGGTTCAAGTACCCCGAGAGGCCCATCATCTTCCTCTCGGCTTGTTACATGTTCGTGTCGATCGGGTACATCGTCCGACTGATCGCCGGACACGAGAAGGTGGCCTGCAACCGGGAGTACGACGTGGAGCACATCCACTACGAGACCACCGGCCCCGCGCTCTGCACCGTGGTCTTCCTCCTTATTTACTTTTTCGGCATGGCCAGCTCCATCTGGTGGGTCATCCTGTCCCTGACCTGGTTCCTGGCCGCCGGGATGAAGTGGGGCAACGAGGCGATCGCCAGTTACTCCCAGTACTTCCACCTGGCCGCCTGGCTCATCCCCAGCATGAAGTCCATCGCCGTGCTGGCGCTGAGCTCGGTGGACGGGGACTCGGTGGCTGGCATCTGCTACGTGGGCAACCAGAACCTGGACAACCTGCGGGGCTTCGTGCTGGCCCCGCTGGTCATTTATTTATTCATAGGCACCATGTTCCTCCTGGCGGGATTTGTCTCCCTGTTCAGGATCCGCAGCGTCATCAAGCAAGGCGGCACCAAAACGGACAAGCTGGAGAAGCTGATGATCAGGATAGGCATCTTCACGGTGCTCTACACCGTGCCGGCCACCATCATAGTCGCCTGCTACTTTTACGAGCAGCACAACAGGCAGAGTTGGGAGATCACGCACAACTGCTCCTGCTTGCTGGAGCGGGACCGCAGGAGTCCGGACTACGCCGTTTTCATGCTCAAGTACTTTATGTGCCTTCTGGTGGGCATCACGTCCGGGGTGTGGATCTGGTCGGGCAAGACGCTGGAGTCGTGGCGGACTTTCTGCACCAGGTGCTGCTGGGGCAGTAAGGGCACCAGCGGCTCCATGTACAGCGACGTGAGCACGGGACTGACGTGGAGGTCGGGCACGGCCAGCTCCGTGTCTTGCCCCAAGCAGATGCCATTGTCCCAGGTTTGAATGAGAGGCAAAAGCAGCTTATGGGGACTGCTAATTGTTTGGGAGATAACCCATCACTCCCCGTCTTAAGCAATTTGCATAGTAATGAACTGCTGCTGAGGACCCCCCCCCCCCCCCCCCTACACACACACACACACACACACACACCTCTCTGTTGGGAGAACTGGTTGAAACAATGTACCTGGCATTAACACAGGTTAATTCCTCCCTGTTTATATGTATTAGAGGTACAGACTGAGGCTTTTACACAAACTGGGCATTACTTGTTGTAGGCTACCTTTAGGCGACAAGACAGTTTTGTTCCTAACTTGCTTCATACAAAGAGCATTTGGGGTTTTTATGACCTGTTCTATCTACATAGTGCCAGATAACATTGTATAATTCAATCACATCAAAGATGGTTTAAATTAAGCCTTAATAGTGCCCAAGTATTTTACGGGTCGTTCTTTTTTGTAATTTCAAATGTATTTATATAATGGTTATGTACAAACTTGTAAATTTGTGTATAAAAGAAAACTTTATAAGCTATTGTAAATTTGTACAAAGTGTAGATGTCTTTTTCCGTGAGAAAAAACAAATATGACCTTTATTTTGACAATAAAACATTTGATAAATCTCAAGGTCTGTGTAACTTTTCAGTGTTTTTCCCAGGGAGTCTCATCCAGCCTCTTCTGTTCCGAGCCCAGGCATATTTTGTGGTTCCTTGTGGTCACCGTGTTGAGGATGGCAGCGGCAATAGCAGCTTTTGAGAGTCCCGGCTAAAAGGAAGCCCTTTTAACCATCAGAGACCGGTAATTAGAGGCAGGGGTTGAGTTGGAGCATCTCCATAATTGTTAAAGTCCTCTTCACATGCCTGCCGAAGCCCGCTTTCTTAATTTAGTAAAAGAGGGACTGGGTGAATGGGGGTATAAATGCAGGGAACGGACCCTTTTCATCTGCAGAAACTTTGATCTTTCTTTTTAAACAGCCTAGAATAAAGGTGGTGTGCATTAGGAGTGTCTGTCTGATGTGCCAAGGTTCTCCTAAACGTCCCCATTTGGATGCTTTGATGGACGTTCTACAATTGAAAGAGCATTCTGGACCCTCGCTTTTGGTTTGTCAGAGCTGAAACCTGCCAGAGCCCCTGTGTCTTGTGTTTGGTTTCTCGTAGAGCCTGAATTGAAACATCTCTCCCTCGGCTCAAGCTGTGTCAGAGAGTGCAGGGGCCTTGACATGAATGATATTGAAATGGCAATGAAAGCCCCACAGGTGGTCTGTTCACATGATCTCACATCTTAGGGCCCCCTCAGCGAGGCATTTTTGCAACAAATGTATCTGGTTTGGTCCCAATTAACCCAATGCGCTGGCATAAGATGATACACTGTAATCCAGCGTAGAAATGCCTTTGATTTGCTGGTCAATGGTGACAGTGTCCTTTGTAGTGACTGCTTTGTTCCTGCTTTATTCCTTTAAACTCAGACAGTAGATGTAACCTGCAAGCCTCTTTTCAGTGTGGTGCAGCTGTGCATCTTTTGGGAGTGTAAATCAGCGATATAAATCTTGCATCGCCGCTGTCAGCCGAGACACCGGGCAATGAACAGTGAGTGATAACAAAAACTACTTTTCTTTAGATCAAAAAAGTGGCCTCTTTGGGAGAATACAGCATTTCTTTCAGCACTTTGCTTCCACATCGCTTTATTGACAGTTTTGCTTCAGTTGACTAGTTTGGGGTTTTGTGTGTATAGTTACTGAGCATCATTTTTTTTAGGCACCTGTTATTGCTGCGTTGCAATCACTAAGTTTAAATGTAATTAGTTTGTGCAAGACTTTAAAGGTCTCTGCTCAGTGAACACTTTGCATACAAGTTCTCTCTTCAATCATGTGGCAGTTTATTTGTATGGAAAGAGTCATTTTTGCTCTCAGTTTGCACCTTCATTTTCCAGTGTTTACCATAACTTCAGTCAGTCTGCAGTTCAGCTCTGACTGCCAGTGAAAGTGACATAAATTCGTAGCTCCACCTAGTGGTGAGAGCAGCACTGTGCATTTCTCTGGCTTGTAACTGAACTTTTAAGCACTGTAAGCCATGGTATATTACCTTTGTTCGAAGCACTGACCAGAAAATTGCCTCCCCTCTCTCAGTCCTAAAGGAGATAGTCACTGCAAAACTTAGTGCCCCCCCCCCCCACACACACACACACACACACACAACCCCTCACACACACACACACACACACACACCCTGACCCACCTCTCCCCCACACCCAGCCATTAGGCTCCTTGCCCACGAACCAAATGTCCAGGCACTTAAAACAACATGTCCTGGCTTGGCCGTTAGACACACAGCATAATTATCAGGGAACAGTCTGTTTCCTCCTCAGAGGTCACCAACCCAATTTGGTGCAGTTTACAGGAGAAAGTACGACTTAGCCTGGGAGTATTGTAAAGAGATGCTTCACACACACCCAGAGGGGGGCTTCCGAAATGGTTGGCTATTATTAGCCGTTTATGGGCTAAAACACTCATGTCCTGACATGTTCTATGGGCAGTTTGGAAGGGCTTTATGAATTTATTATTATGGGGAACTGTCAGGGCTTTCGTATTGTGTTCACCAACGCCACCTTTGACCTACTGCAACTATAGAAACATCTGTACCATGGCTACACTGTAGCAGAACTGTAACTACAGCAACATCTGTAACTACCATCCATGTTACTGTAACAGAACTGTAACCATAGAAACATCTATCTCTACACTGTAGCAGGTCTGTAACCATAGCTAAACGTCTGTAGGTAGCATTCATAGCTACACTGTTGCAGAACTGTAACAACGTAAATAAATCCAGTAAGACTGGTGTTCAGCCTCCAACCAGCAATAAAAAGTGTTGTGCTCTTCAAATAAATGAAGAGTAATATTGGAAAAATCTTTTCTAGTCTTAACAGGCTGAGTGTTGTCTGCAGTAACCAAGGAGTAGGATAATGTTTTTTGCCTCTAAGGAGGCGCCATTTAATTTGATTAGAAATCAACAAAATGGACTGACTTCTTGACTGCGGAGTGATATGATTACATGTGAAACAGCTGTCTGTTATTCACAAATAACAGACCTTAGAATGCCTTCATTGGCCAGTCAGAATTGACTATACACCACAGCTGTGTAATAATAATGCAGTACCACTCAATGATTACAGAGTAACTACTATATGTGCTCCCCGCAATGGATTCCAATTCCTTGATAACTTCAAAAAGGAAATTCACTGTCTTTGAGCTAGACCCCTTCACTCTTACATCATCATCAACCAGTAGTCTACCCTAATCACAGTAACAAATGAAGGCGTCATCTCTTACCCCTCAACCCGTGCAGGGATCCGAGGAATGACCTTTCATACAACCACTCTGATTGAATTGTCTTCTTTCCCAATCAGTTTCTGCAGCCAAGCGTTAGGCCTTATTTCTAGGGCCAGGAGGAGCATTCTGACATAGCTGCCCATCAAATATTAATGGCGGCGTTTGATGAGAGGCAGACACAGAGGAGAGCAGAGGGGTTGATAGGCGGGTCATGCTTATTAATACTATTGATCCTTTCGATACACCTGGGTAGGGTTTTTGTTCTTTATCTCTTAATGCATGAGAGGAGATGCTGCGGCTGTGGAGTTGCAGAAAGCAGCCTGTAATCTGCATCAGTGCAAGGGTGGAAGAGAGGGGAATGTGCACACTAGGGTTTGACCAATATGGGATACTGATATTGATACTGTTTTGTTTGTATTGAAGCTGCTGATAGCCGATATTTTGCGCCAATATTCAGGATCTTTAAATTCAACTATTAAATTTGACCAAATATTCAGTGTTTCAGTGGTTTATTCTTGTCTGAAACAGCATTCAGACCATCAAGGGACACTAGAACTCTCCATTGAAAACCAGACAGCATTGATCAAACCCTAGTACCTACATCAATTCCACTATGCATCTCTTGCTTTTGCTGACCTCTCATCCACCCCAATCAACAGCTTTGAGATGTGTGAAATGATGGAAAGAAAAAGGAAATCTTATACATGAGCACAATATCATTGCTCTTTAGTCTCAAGATGACATTTGTCAATGGAAGATAAACAATAGCACTAAAAATACCAAAGAGTTCCTGGGAGTGTGTCTGTCTATGCATAAAGCACAGCAATGACCTCAGCTTTCTGTGACCCATTTAGATTAATGGGGAGGCTCCTGACCTCCGGTTCACGCACATATTCCCAACTGGCCTTTTGAGAAGCCAGATGTTGGAAAATAAAGGGGGACTCAGCATTCTGCACTCTGTCAGACATCACAGTAATAGTTTCCGAGGGACGTGAGCGTCATTGAAGCTGTTGCAGTTTGGTTTGCCCATATAAAAGATGGGGTTAGGTAGAGGAAGAGGTTCTGGGGGGAGGAGATCCTCGGAGTTCTTCATACTGTCAGTATCATCATGATCAGGATCGACATCAAACACTTGATATGCAATCTTAAAATTGTTTATACACTGGACAAAATCATGATCTTCAAATAGGTGACTGCTTGATATTTTAGGCAGAATTGAGTGTCTCCTTACTTTACTTCTCTGTAGTTTTTATTTTCTCTCTTAGTTATGAGCTGTAAGTTTTGATACAGCATGACATCATAGTTCTTGAGAATGAATTAAGCTAAAGAGAAATTACAGTCTGCTGTTGTACAGTAGCAGCCAGGTTGAAGCTGATGAAGCAAAAGTGTTGACTTTCACAAATGCTAGGCGGTAACCGTCAAACAATTTGACCACAGGTGGTAAGCAAATTAAGGTAGTATCTTCTTATAAATATTTGGCTACTTTAACAGATGATAGTCTTTATTTTAAGCCACATAATGAGACCTTGTAAAAATAAGTTGAGGTGCAAGTGAGGGTTTAATTTTAGGAACTGTGTGTTTCCTTTGAGTCTAGAAAAAGACCAGTTGCTGCTACCTTTTCACCTGTACTTATGTTGATGTGATGTATATGAAGGCATCAGTTTAGTGTCTGGGGCCACAGACATGGCCATTTAAGGCCATACCGAAGAAGCTTCCCTATAATTCATGTGTTTATACACAAAAATGTGAGGAACGGTATAAGCCAAGGTTCCAAGACTCATTTCTGTTTAGTCCTGGAACAGCCTGCAGAAAGTTTGGCAACTTAAAGCTCTAATCTGCAGCTTCCTTCCTTCCTTTATTTTTTTTTTTTTTGATGACATCTTTGCTGCTAAAAGCGCATTGCTGTGGTGTTTCTGCACTGCACTTCCCAGAGATCACCTGTCAATCAAACAGTGTGTCCAGTACTGTGATGATGTCAATGATGTCAATGGGGCAAACCTGGACAAATAAAGGTGAAACAAAAATAAAATAATAAGAAGTGCCTTATCAGACCCAGTTATGCAGTTTTTACCAATTAATGCTTCAGTTTGGGGTTAGCGCTATTACTGAGCCTGACAAAGATATCAGCATAAATGGCTGGCTCCCTATTGGCACAGCAACAATGACTCTGTGGTTTAGTAGTCCTTACAGTGCCCCCCTGCTGCCTCTTCCAATCCAAGGACCCCCCACCTCCACACACACACACACACACACACACACACACACACTTAACAGCAGAACACTGTGTTCCCTCAGTCCCTCAGTGACTGACTGACGTGCACACAAAAGAAAAACTTCTTTCATCTGAAGCGCTGAGTGCTTTCCCAGATTCCCTCTAAAAGCTACATTAAATTGTTAAGTGGTCAATAGAGGGCGCCACTTAAATTTAAAAAAAAATCTACAGGAGATACAGAGTGCTTTAAGGTTGGATTTTTGTAGTGCATTTGCTTGATTCATTAAAAAGTTTAATTAAGAAACAGCCTTTACCAAATTTTTCATCTACCAGATTTATTCAAAGAAAGTGTCAGAGCCACAAAGTTATATGAAGATACAAATAATCACATATCAAAATCAATCATCATCACAACGCTTGAGAGCAGCTGGGAAGATTTCAAGTGTTGGATAGAGGTTGAGAATATGGCAGCATTTCACATTTTATGCCACTGGAGGGCAGCATGATATATCAAACCAAAGTATCAGTGAAGCCTCAAGAATGGAGTGGATCAAAGTAATGTAACATGAACTAAACTGTAACAATAAAGTGCCTTCAAAACCAAAGATGTATTATATTTCATGTTAGGATGTTGTAGATTATAAATTGAATAATCATTTTGAACACCCAAACTGGCAGTGTCGTGTCACACATGCACAGCTTCCTTCACATTTGAGAGTCAATCTGTGATGTACAATTATAGAAATATAAAAACAAGAGCAGAATAAAACAATTAATCAACTTATACTGTATACAATCAGAGTCACTCGACAGAATCTAGTGAATAAAAGAACACTGAAATCCATTTGTTATTGCATTGCATAAAAACACCTGAATCAAGTATGCTGCTACTAATAGGAGAATTATACTGGGATACGATTTGGTGTAACAAAAATCATTGTTTTTTTTAATAAAAGGTATACATATATATATATGAAATGATCATTGTATTCAAAAGCAATCCATTAGTGATTGATAATTATCTCATCATTAGTCCAGTGTAGTTTGGACCATGAACATAAAAACATTCAATCAAGTAGATATGCAACACTGATTATGCAATATTTTAAGTATTAAAGCAAAGAAATAACAAATTTAATGTCAGTTATCATTTAAGTAACTTCCTTAAGGCGAGGCAGAAGAACAAACAATTACCAATAAATGTTATAATAATAGTTTACCCAGACATTGCAGTGTGTAAGTATAAATGAACTTAAGTGTAGCTGAATCCAGCATTGGTGTAAGAAGTTTGAATTGTTTGTTGTCTCTCGACCTGCTTCCAGCTCAGAGATACCAGGTGTATGAAGATCGTATGACAGCGGCGGCCTTGCTGCGGGCCGGTGAAAACCCCCTGTGGTCACTCATATGACAGAGCGTATCACGCTGTAGATACGTGAGATATGAGGCTATTAGCTTTTGTTGTCACCTTCAAAGAGTCCGCAAGAGGCCAGAGGAGGAGGAATGGAGATCAAAAGCTATCCGCTTACACAGAGGCTGGCCCCTCAGCTATAGGGAAGCAAACCAACAGTGATGCCACTGATTTACTGCGGGATTATCCTCTCCTCACACAAGTTACAGACTTAAACATAATAATCTATGCAGTTCACAGATTTAAATAAAAATGCTGACAGGAAATTTTTTTCATGTTCAGAGGGAAATAATACAATTAATTTTTACATTGGCAAAAATATTGATCTTAACAAGTAGTCCAGCATTGAGTCAAAAAATCTTACTTTTCTTAAAACAAGTGGAAAAAAAAGCAGGGTGAGATGAGTTCACGTTTCCATTGCAAAGGTTTGATTTCTTGAATCAAGTGTCATTTCCTTGAGTGATCTACCTTATGCTCCCTTGTTTGGAGTGCAATGATCTCAGCAACAAGTGAAATTATCAACAAGTGAAATGATCTCACCCCATTGACAGAATTTTTCACTTGTTTCAAGACAAATACTTACTTGTTAAGATGGACATTTCTTTTCAGTGTAGAAAATGCAAAACACATTAAATACAGCTGCACAAGTATGTCCAATAAATGTTGCAGCACAAAGCAAATCAAAAGTATAAAGGAAAAATATGTCAAATGTATCATCAATTTATTGCACACTGTTTAATCGGACACACAATTTCAACAACAGATCATAATGTGATCTGATTCAAAACAACAGATCATAATGTGTAGCTGTTGTTTCCACCCATGTCACCTGAACTATCAAAACATCATATAGAAAATATAAAAACATAATTTCATAAAACTGGGGCTCAAACGGTTGGACACATCTCAGCGAAGGAGCATGTTAATTAAACATTACAGCGGCCCCAGTAGGTGCACGATTGAGATGTGTCACAGCGGGACGCCGGCGTCTGACCCTCACATTCATCTGAGCGTCGGTCGAGGTGAAACCAAAAGCCCCGGTGAGCAGTATGTAGAAATCCTGAAGGGCAGCAGACGGCACAGTGTTCCTTTCCAGAGCGATGCTGTGCTCTATTTCCAGTGCCAGTGTATGTTTAAAGCCTGTATTCCTCCTAAGCTCCGCGAGGCCCTGAAATAGAGTGACAAGCTGTCTCCATAAATACAGAGCCCTATGGGGGAACATAATTGCTTTGTGAGCCCATGTGAGCTTCGGGGGCCTTCATAGTGTCCTTCGCTTCTGACGGAGGAATCCCATTGAATCCTATGAGCTCCGGGACAGCACCTTAGCAAGATTATTGCCTTTCATTTTGTGACCCTCTCATTCCCAAAGGTCACCCAAACAGCGCAGCACAGCGCCCAGAGGCTCTGCCCATGTCCTCTTTGACCCCACTGGCCCACACACAAAAGAGAAGAGCTATATGGTGACTGTCCAGGGTGTCACGTGGTGTGTGTGTTCATGTATATGTGGGACAGGTCAAGGCCTGCCTTTGTTTATGGACAGTGAGTCGGGGGAGGCGGGGGTAAAGCTAACAAGGGAAAAAACAGGTGGGCCGCACTCTTTTAGATTTTCTCAAGGTTGAGGTTTGTCCAAGGACGCTTGAGTTAAGGCTAGTGTGTCCTGTCGTTCCTGACTTGTTTTGTTAAGAGCAGTGAGCATTCGTGACTGGATTCTTTTCACTGCCGGTTTCGAGACTCCTCAAGTGACAGTGCAGCCTGCGTAGTGGAATGAGCTAGAGAGCATGGCAGCGTATCAACTACAACAGTTGCTGCCACTGTATAAGCCTCAGGGTATCGCTCTCTCTTTCTCCTATTCCTCCCCCACCTCATCTCCCCATTCTCATGTTCCAAAACAACCAGGAAATAAAGCGATCCAGCCATGTCAGTCACACCCACTCTGATCTTTTCTCCTGCCCGTCATCGTTGGTCTGTAGCTCTGCACCGCTGGTCAACTCCACCAGCGTGTACTGACCCACCCTCCTTGTACAGACTGTTGCCGTGGAAACATCGGCGACGGGCCCCACTGATGCCCCAGAGGGCAATCCAAGGTCCCGTCTGGGAGGAGGCGGCGGTTTGAGTCGACTGCGCTTACTAACGCGGATGGACCTGGGTGTCCCCATGGGCTCCGGGGGGCAGAGAGCTACCTCGCTGCCGTCCGCCTCTGGAGCCTCCTCCTGGGCTGCGGAGTAGCCGTTGTTCCCATTGGTGTTGGAGCCTGGAGGCCCTGGAGACAGAGGGACTGGAGAACAAGGGAGAGAGGACTCCACTCCTCTACTCGACCCCTTGCTGCACCGCCTCTTCCGGAAGCTCCCCGTCTGACCGGCTTCTACCTCTAGATCCTGATGGGCCGGCGGGACGTTCGGGTCTATCCCGCGGCTTGCCCCGCCGGCCGAAAGGTAGTACCGCTCCTCCTCGTACATCTTCTGCACCATCATCTTCCTCTTGCTCTTCTGCCGCACCGAGCGCTTGATGGCGCAGATGAAATCCAGCACGTTTAGGAAAAGAGACAGAGCTCCGGTACCCAGCATGAAGTTGAGCATCACCGTCTTCTCAGTTGGCCTGGAGATGTAGCAGTCCACCTGGGTGGTGCAGGGTGGATGCTGGCACAGGAACCTCCTGGGGATGTAGAAACCAAACAGATAGTAGTGGGCCGCCCCGAACCCTGCCTCCAGCAATATCCTGAACACAAGATGGAGGATATAGGCTCCCGTGAAGATCTGGGCCTCGAGAGCCATCTTGTTTATGGACGTCTTCCTGAACGACTCCTGGTGGATCTTGTACAGCAGGGAGGCTTTGATGTGACCTGAGGCGTCCGGGTCGACGGTGAGGCCGTTCGAGACCTTATGGACCACGAAGATGACAAAGATGAGGTAGGGGAGAGATACGGTGACGAGCTGTGCCAGCCAGAAGCGGAACAGAGAGACGGGTGCGAATAGGTCATAGCACACATTAGCGCAGCCAGGCTGAATGGTGTTACACACAAATCGCTCTTGCTCGTCCTGGTAGAGGGGGTAGCCAGCAAACAGGAGGATCAGGATACGGAGGAAGATCATCACAATCAGCCACACCTTCCCTGAAAAACAGGCAGAGAGGATTTAAAATGCACTGGATAAACAATGACACCCTTTTTCTATTGTTAATGTCGTTAAAGTGGTAATCTGCAAGATCCTCATTTTTTATATTTTGTCTCATCTCTGGTGCTCAGCGCTCATTGCTGTGGTGTTTCTGCACTGCTCTTCCCAGAGATCACCTGTCAATCAAACAGTGTGTCCAGTACTGTGACGTCTTTTTCTTTGGATTCTTTTTCTTGGTTTGAGTTTCTGTAGGTGGCGCTCTTTTCTTTGTCTGTTCAGCCATGGTGGCTATCGCTGCTCATGCTAACTACCCAGTTCTTCTTCTGTTCATTCCAAACAAACTGCTGTTACTGCTGCTGGAAAATGCATCACTTCCCAATGCAGACCTACCAGATACCGGGTGTTTAAAAGAGCAAATGTAAAGTTTTCATGAGCTGGATATAGGTTGAGAATCACTACTGTCTTATATCAATTGGTCATAGTAGCAAAACGGACATTTATTTGAATGAAAAGGTTGCGGATCGTTACTTCAAAGCAATTCTTTCTGGTTATGTTCACTGTAAGATTAAACTACTACAACAATCAAGTTTGACAGGAACATGGGAAGGCTGTTTTGTGTAGCTCTTTCTGACAGACAAATCGGTTCAAATGATTATACAGAGAACTCAAGGCTCTTGCAATCGGCCAACACTCTGTTTGTCTGAGATTTCACCTTGAGCTTTATAGATTCATTGAAAAAACAAAAGCATTCCTCTGCACTATTTTATGAGCTCCTATCAGGTGCAACAGTAATGGCTTAACACCATTTTATTGTTATTTTAATGAGAGCAGTGCTACTTGACATGCATTGAAACAGGGTTAAAAATCACATCCTATTCAAATAAGGTTGAGATGCAAGTAATGGGGCTGACTGTGCTTGCTCATTAAATATGTTCCATTTACAGTCGTCAGAATCCAGTTCATCTCTGTTATTAGTGAAGTCAACTCACCCATTAAAGTGATGCTGTGATTGACGGAGATGAAAATGACCTCGGAGGCACTTGATCCCCCCATGGCTGCTGCGCTCGACTCCCTCCAAATCCCCCCCCGGTCCTCCAGTTCCAGGCCCCAGGCTAAACCCTTGAACCAGCACCTCACTCGCTACCCTAAGCCCTTCTCCTCTTTCCTCCTCCGCCCTTCCTACCGAGGGACACGCTGGCCTCCAGCAACACAATCACCTCCACGTGGACAGACAGAAAGTTTCCAACGGCAGCCTGAAACTCCCATCCAATCCTAGGAGGAGTATCTGCCAGGTCCCGGCGGGGAAAATCCACTCTGATCCATCCGAGTCTCCCCAAGTCTCTGAGAGATTGGGAGGAAAACTGTGTGAATCCTCCGTCTTACCTCGTCCTCTGTCCCCCTGCAGACAACTGCTCTGTCCTCAGACAACAGAAGACGGGAGCGAGCCCCATTGTGGGTCTATTCTTAACCCACTTCCAAAGGCACGTCGCCATCCTGGCATTGCAGAGATATTTTGGTGCTGGTGGTTGTCCTTACAGGAGAATAACAAGCCTCCTGGATTACTCATTCTAGATTGCTGTATTAAGTTCTCAAGCACAATGGCAAGCATGTCCAGCCAGCTCCATATGTGACCCCCTACCACCTATACAAGCCCTGGTAAAAATACAAGGGTTTACTCTGATAAATCATCATAACATGATGCAGACCGTACATTTCCTGTTGGTTATAAATTGTGCATTCTCCTACAATTGATAATGGCTTATGATTGATAAGGACCTATAGCAACTTCATGTGGATGTGTTTTTCATGATAAATCTGAATAACAGAACTTTTGTCATGGTCAAGAAACCCTCAAACTACAGTATATTAAGCTCAAAAAATGTTTTGGTCTAGGCTTTGAGTAATTCTAACTTAATGAAGTATTATCATTTATGAATGACTCAAATGGAACTTAAATAAAATTGAATGAATTTAAATGTATGCAATTTGCTCATAATGCAAAGGCATTTCAGATGCCTTGGTATTATTAGCATGTAAAAGACAAATTTCCATCAAACTAAAATTATTGAGCAATACGTTATGTGGTTACAGATCTGATAACAGTCTAGACACTTCAAACAATTTTAGTTCTGTTATGTTATTTTGTATGTTTTCCTGAAACTGTGTTTATTTGGATAAAATCAACTTAATCTTTTTTCTTAATATCAAAGAGGGTCAATTAATCTCTACTCTATCCGTAATCTCTGGGGGGCCACAAGGCTAAAGACTGCAGGCTTGGCTCATAATGACTAGAGATCAAAGGTCACTAGCACTTGCTTATGGCTCACAGTAAAGTCCTACATGGCTTATTTTGATTGTATGGCAAGGCCAGGATTGAAAATGCAGCAGATTATGTTGGAAATCTATACATCTGATGAATTAAATGTGTTTTTCATATCCTTTGGCTAGTTAATGGCAGTGGGATAGGGCAGTGCACATAGATGGTAGGAGTGAATTCATCTTTTACGTTGAATGTCATTGCTGAGCCAACTGAGTGTGTGTGTGTGTGTGTGTGAGACACTTGTCGGGCATTTTTACATGCTGTCATCGAAGAATGCAACAATGCCTGGATTGGCAGTTAGTATAAAGTTGGTTTGCATCTTACAAAATGAACAGGAAAATACCTGTCATAAAATGGGATCAGCTAACCAGGGGAGGAGAATAGTGTGGAAAGAGGAAAATGAGACCGAACTGTCTAATTATCTACCAGAAAACCTTTTAGCTATCTCTAGTTGTACAGTAGTTTAAGGCATGTGGCTTTTATGAAATGTGTGCCATGTATTTTGATTGTATCTCATTTTATTTTAGAGGAACAAATCTTTTGCACACTTAGGTCCAAGCAAGTTTCTTTATTTCACCAAGCTTTCGGTTTAGTTGACCTTCATCTAATTCTTATTTTGGCATTTCTTCTACAATAACACTCTCCTGCTTTTTACATATTTAAGGAATTGGTGATTCTGTGACATGCCATTTGAGCCTTGCCACTTGAGAAAAAAAAAACCTTAAGTAAATGTATTTCTGATCACTTTATCTGATTGGGGAGTTGTTTAACTTTCAAGAAAACATTTTTTCACCTCAGGCATTAGTTTTTGACAAAGACACAGTTTAGGTTCAACTGTGTCATGAACAACTTGGAGTCTGTCTGAAATGATTTGAAAAGATATCTGAGGTAACTGCATCACATCACCAGTTCTAAGCAGAAATCTAAATTAAAAACCCACACCAATTGTCCTTCAAAGCATGTCATGAGTCACTGGCCTGAACATCTTGTATTAAAATGATGCATTATCATCAGAAATATTAGAGAATTTATATTCTACTGATTGAACAATCAATTACACATTTCCTACAACTCTCAAATTATGAACAAAAACTTGTTAAACGGGTTAAAAATGATAACGGGGCTGAAAGGACAATCCATATTTAAATGCTTGGGAATGTTCTAAGGTAAAGAAGGGTAAAGTTATACCTTGCACATAGTATGACAATAGAAAAAATGGAAATGTTTATTGACTTTTTATGAAAGCAAAGCAAATGAAACAGTGAAATGAAGAAATTAGCAACAATACAACACAATACAATACAATATATATTTTTTGATATCACTTGAAACCAAACCAACCAAAGTGATCAGACTGCTGAGTGTTGGACCAAAGTACCAGGTCAGGTCTTGAGCTGAAGCTGACTATCTCTGGTGGACTGTCGATTACTGGTCTATGTCTGATCACTTTTTTTCTGATTTCCCAGTCCCATAGATTCCCCTAAAAAACATATTAAACTTTTTTTTGACTTGTTCACCTTTATGTAGGAAGTCAATTTATGCAGAGACTATGTTTTTTTCTCTCTCAGAATAGCTCAGAATGTCTTTCGGCTTACTTTCAACACTCTGCTGGCAGGGACTCCAGCACTTGGTTATGCTGCAATGTGTATAGTAGCCTACAGGGGACATGTGGGCTCTTCACCTCACAGCTGCTTGAGGTTTGCAGTTGATGATTTAGGGGTGATGTGCCGCATTTTCCTGGTGATGTACTGTATTTACCTACCAGCTTCCTCTATTCTAATTGCGTTGCTTTGTTCTGTACAGGTTTGCTTTCGCCAAAGCCTCCATGACCCAGCTGCACTTGCCCCACTATATCCTTGTGTCTAAGTCCTTGTTGAAATACTTCTTTATTTCTGTCCATTTGTTAGGGTTTTCTTAGGAGCCACAGCTGTGTGGTATTAAATATTTTGTATCCCTTATTTAATATTTATTTTGGCAGTGACCTGGTATATGGCATACTGTGGAGAAATGCAGCACACTGGAATTTCTAAACATATCTTAACACATACTCATATCGCTTCACTCATAATCATTCATCTCCCTCACTCAGATAATGAATTTTTCCCTGTCTCATTATTTAATTTCTAATAATAATACCAATAAAAGTTCTCTAGGAATACATTTCGAAGCCCTGAAATGTGTTTTGAAGCATCTCTGCAGGGTTCGCTCAGTCTGTGGCAGCCTAGTTCCCTCCACATTAAGAGTGAAATATAGTAAAATGAAAGAAAATGTAAAATGTATTCAAATTTTTTGTGACCAATTTTTTTTTTATTATTTATTTTATTTTCCACAAGGTTTGCAGGTGTACATCAACAAGTAACCTCTGTCAATAACGTAACATATAGGTATACCAGGGCATTGATAGACAGGTAAATAAAAAAACAGGAAATAAAAAAGCAAATAAAATATATACTTATACTTTTTTTTCTCCCCGTAATAAATTCATAACTTAATGTTTTAGTCGCAATAAAGCCATGCCATTATAACTAAGACAGTACAAGATACAGAAAAGTAACAGAAAGCATACACCTGCACCTTTGATCGCTCCTTAACCCTGACCTACCCCATCCCCATGGGTCTTTCTCTAAATTCCACTATACATGCAGGATATTTCCTAACAGTACGTTGCAAAATAAATAAGGAAACAAAATAAAAATAAAAATGTATATCATGGTTCTAGCTGCGTTGAGTGCCTCCTTCCTAGCCTCAAGCATAACCTGGCCTGCCCCATTCATCCAGCAACAGAGAGCTCCATAGATACATCTTTACAACATCTAGATACAACATCTTTTTAGCAACAGTGCATGCTGATAGCCACAGCTGTCTTTGAGTATGGTTTGAGCATACATTCTGGGGAGCAGTCGATCTCTAAAACTAAAGTGTTTCAGAGAGACGCTTTGTTATTTGTTCCCAAAAACTTCTAACTGATGGACACTCCCACATGATATGTAAAAATGTCCCCATTTGATTCAAATCAGATAGGGTGCAAATGTATTCAAATCTGAAGAGGTTGTTTTTTTCCTTCCTCATCTCATATAACCGGAGACGATGCCGCAAATAAAGTAAATAAGGCGAGGCCAGTAAGATAAAGAGTGAATGTGATTTCATACAAGATGACCGGAGTAGAGAGAGATCAGTGGGGTTCAAAAGCAGAGTTCCTTCTAGCTTCTGCTGGGAGTATTGTTGGCCTGGGGAACATATGGAGATTCCCCTATCTTTGTTACAAGAATGGCGGAGGTGAGTATCTCTAGCAAAAATAAAATTCATGTTCAAATAAGCCTGTGTAGAGCTGTGTATCCTTAGTTCAGCCACAAGTTTCCTTTGAGGAAGTTTGCAATCCCCCCTCAGTGTGTTCATCCATATCTATAGGTGTGTTTACATTTATTGCGTATCATTCATATATGGTTTTTTTCATTAAATTGCCATCGTTTTTACTTTCTAATTCATTCAGGTGCCTTCCTGGTTCCATATCTTTTGTTTGTGGTGGTTTGTGGGATACCTCTGTTCCTGCTGGAGACTATGATTGGTCAGTTCACTCAGCAGGGCATCGTCACCTGCTGGAGGAAAATCTGTCCCTTGGCACAGGGTGAGGATGTACAGTGGCTACTTCATTGTGGCAAATTTTTAAAAAAAATCCAACAACATAACTTGTACTGATGATGAATGTGTGGTATTAGTTTGAGTGACTTCAGTACCTTTTCTACAGGAATTGGATATGCTGAGCTTGTGATCCTGTGTTATGGCACCCTTAGTTACCTTACCATCCTGGCTTGGGCTCTGTTCTACCTGGTGTTCTCTTTTAGCTCTCAGCTGCCCTGGGCGAGCTGTGGACACTCCTGGAACACAGGTATCTTAATATGAATTTGACCCCTCAAATCCATCTATTTGATTTTCAAAGAAGAATAACTATAACACTGAAAATCATCTGCTTTCCACCAATCAGAGAACTGCATTGACTTCACCTCACTAAATCAGTCAGCTAACTGGACCTATGGGCCTAACTCTAGCTCTGCTGCCACTGAGTTCTGGGAGTAAGTATAGACCTGTAACACCTGTATAACACCATGTGTTACTTTTTCTTAGTAAAAATAAACTTTCATAACTGATCTCAACTGAAGTCAGTTTGCCAAGATGCCATTTTAGTATACCATCACGCTGGGGATAGTTAAACCGATATAAAGGTTTGCAGACATATATCAGGCCAGATATCGGATGGAGGTTCCTCCCCAACCAGAGTTTTTGAATTATTTTAACGATTATCATTTTTATTTCAGATGGCTGACCAGAGAAATCATCCTCACTGTGGTGTGGGACGATTTTACTCAACTGCTTTAAAGGAATACATCAAGTTTTTTGGGAGATTGGCCTGATGGTCAATTTACCTGTTAAGTAATGAGAATATAGAAAGCACAATCATACATCATCGGGCCAATCTCCCAAGAATTTCATTGGTATGGGTTTCAGTGGAGAAATTTAGTGTTTCAATGCTGTTTCAGAGGTTTCCGATTTCCAGGAGAAATACTGAATCTTTGTGAGTTTTAAATATTGAATGTATATTGAATATCAGCACAAAATATCAGCTATTGACAGCTTCAGTCCAAAAAATATCAGTATTGGTATCAGCCTTCAAAAACCCATATTGGCATACCACAAACAAGTTTTTATCTAGTGTTTATATCATATGGAATATCATAATGTGACTGGGATGGATGATCCACAATCACAGATTATGATCACCGTTAGCTCTGCATGCAAGTTGAATGGGGTTGAATAGAAGATCCTCCTTCATTGCAACGTTGATCAATGGAGTAAACACTCTTTCGGAGCATTTTACTCTAGATGAACTGAAGGGTCGTTGAACATTAGAGGAAAAAGGAGATTATCAAATGTTGCATATGCCTGGAAATCTGATTTATTTTTTATCTCCCAATGAGGCAGCGAGTCCTGGCCATTTCTGGGGGCATTGAAGAGGTGGGCAGTGTGAGGTGGGAGCTGATGTTGTGCCTCATTGCCTGTTCTGCTCTCTGCTACTTCAGTATCTGGAAGGGGGTCAAGTCAACAGGAAAGGTTAGAGCTTCTCTTCATAAACGCACATGTACTGGAATGCGAAAAAAAAAAAAAATCCTCTTGCCATTGTGTTATTGTAAGACATGCTATGTTCTGTTTTAGGTGGTCTACTTTACAGCCACCTTCCCCTATGTGATGCTCTTGGTTTTATTAATTAGAGGACTGACTCTGCCAGGAGCTTGGAAAGGGATTCATTACTATTTGGTTCCAGACCCGGACCGACTGGCCGACCCACAGGTGATGCATTCTCAAACACGTCACCTACATTTTTGAGAATTAATCAGTTATCAATTACAGTTATATTACTACTTTTGTTCTCTCACAAGTAATGAATTGCTTACTAAGTTTGAGTCACAATTTTTACAGGTAAAATTGAAAAAATAAGTTGTAAAATATCACAATTTGAATGATTCAAAAACGACCTGCTTTCCATCCATCATAACTGACAGGCCTGTAACTGTTTGGCCAGTAAGTTGCGCTCAGAGGCACACCTGCATATATTTCCCCTCATATATCTCTGTCTAGGTATGGATGGAGGCCGGCACTCAGATATTCGTCTCATACAGCATTGGATCAGGACAAACTATTGTTTTAGGGAGCTTCAATCAAAATAAGTATAACAGCTACAAGTGAGTGAAAACATGGCATCTGTACTGTTGTGTATGATACAGTTTTCCATTTAATATTTCTGCATGAGTTATGCTGAAACACTGGTCCAAAACAAAATGAACTATGCATATTGGATGTTTTTAAAGGTTTGGAAGTGATTTGTAGTTGAAAACCTTTCATACATTTTGCATATATTTAAGTTCTGTTTTTATAATTTTGTTAATATCTTGCTCTGGAGCTCTCTTTGATACAGTGTGAGAAATTAGCCAAACCTACAGCATGTTCCCTGCAGGGATTGCATTTGGCTGTGCCTGCTGAACAGCGCCACCAGCTTTGTGTCTGGTTTCGCAATCTTCTCTCTGATCGGGTTCATGGCTGAGAAGCAGGGCGTTCCTATTAACACGGTGGCTGAATCAGGTACGCTTCAGAACGGAAACTCCTCTCAGTGTTTTACCTGAGAAGCGCTCAAGCATCAATGTCTGTCTTTGTATTCCAGGTCCTGGTTTGGCTTTCATTGCTTATCCCCAGGCAGTGGCAATGATGCCAATACCTCACTTCTGGACGTTTTGCTTTTTCTTCATGGTCCTGCTATTGGGAGTGGACTCAGAGGTATGACCTCATGACATCCAAGACTCATCTACAGCAATAAGATCAATAACTGCCTCACATGAATCGCAATATTAAATGTCTTGATTTATGATGCAACGTCTCCCCCCTTGTACCTCTCTCCTCATCAGTTTGTGATGATGGAGTCAATAATAACCTCAGTGACTGATCTGTTCCCAATGCTGCTGCGCAAAGCACGGAGGAGAGAAGTCTTCGTCCTCGTCTTCTGTCTCGTCTGCTTCCCTTTCCAGCTCACTTTCATCACAGAGGTAAGCTGCTGTCAAAGTTTGCAGAAGAGGATTAGGGCCACATGTGAAAAATTTGAGTTCTGAGATCTGACACTGACTTCTATTCTCAGAAATTTGCCTTTTATCTCAGAATTATGACTTTATTCTTACAATTCACATACATTTTTGACATGGGCCCTAATCCTCTTCCATAAAAGTTACAAGAAATGCAATAATAGATGGCATAATCATGTCTTCTTTTTCAGGGAGGAATCTATGTTTTCCAGCTCATAGATTACTACGCCTGCAGTGGAGCAGGTGTGCTCTTCATGACTGTGTTTGAGTGCCTCGTCATAGGCTGGATATTTGGTGAGTTTTGTTCATCAAAGGTCCTACTCGGTGCCAAAAGGGAAATTCATTACATTTTAATACCAAAATCAAGCCACATCACTCCCATTTACCAGCATCTGTCATGTTATGCCAGGCATATCACATCAGAATTTTATTTTAAAAAAAAATCCCAATAATGCTATCATGCATTCTTCTATATTTCTATACTGTCTAGGAGTGGATCAGTTTTATGACATAATCAAGCAAATGACTGGACAGCAACCATGTGTTTTTTTCAAACTGTGCTGGTGTTTCCTCACTCCGTTACTATCGCTGGTAAGTCAGAGAACACTGTGGACGTTCCAGAACACAGAACCTACACAGTCCTATACCAAGCTCACACATCATATGCTACTTATTGACAAAGAATTCTCTCCACACCTCCTCAGGGTTGCTTTATCTTCTACCTGGTGGACCACAGGCCTCTCAGGTTTAACCGTTGGTACGTTTACCCAGACTGGGCGTACGCTCTGGGCTGGACCTTAACACTCTCCTGTATTGTCATGGTGCCGGTGTGGGGGATCTATATGATCTGTGCTAGCACAGGCAGCCTGAGACAGGTCAGAAAACACACCTGTTATATCTTGCTTTCCCCAGGTTCAGACCAGAGTTTATGTTCTGACAAGGAAACTACGTAGACCACATTTGGTCCAGTAGGGCTACTAGATGTGGCTTGGGTCAACAGCTATTATATACAGCTTTAAAAACCATTCATCAACTTGAAAAATCATTGTATGGTAACAGTGCCCAGAATAGAAAAAAAAATCAATAATCCTAAGAATCTGTTCAGATAACATTGTTAACTATAAGACAAAAAACAAATGATGCTTTGTTTCTCAGTCTTCTAGATAAAGATACTGTATGTTAAAAGCAAATAATACAAATTTAAAGAATTTATAGGGCTAATCATTTTTCAAGCACATTTCAACAATGCCAAAATAGTAGCAAATTTGGTAAATTTGGCAGAAATTTGAGTAAATGTTTAGATTTTCTTTGGTTTTCTTTTTTTTCCTTTTTTTTTTTGCAAAATGCTGAATAACAGCATATTTGGATAAGTTATGGTATGGGGGGCAGTGGGGTTTATTTGAACAAAGTATACACATTTATGAATGCAACAAAGGTTACCCCTTCCTTATTCTGCCTATTAATCTTATGAGGATTTCCATGGTTCCTGCCGTTTGGTGTAGTGGAATACCAGACTGGTAGCACAGTGTTTCCAGATTCACTTTTTCACTTAGAACAAATGACATCATAGGACATGAAGGCAGGCATTCGTCTGAGGAGCTGATGTTCTTCTTCACTACTTTCTCTCTATCAGCGTCTTTCCATCCTTTGCCGCTCTGCTCATGATCCATTTCATCAGCAGAGAACCACAGAAAACCCCTCAAGACATGAAGAAATGTTGTAAGATACATGGAATGTGAAGGATTTTTTCTATAATATATACTATACTGTAGTGTTAGAATCTTAAGAGATCAGCAACATTTTCATCACTTTGATATCTGAATTCAGTTCAGTTTATGTAGAGATATTATCCCAGCCAAATTGGTGGAGGATGTCCTCGGTATCAATAGCAATAACAATCTGAATTTATAGTTTTGACCATAATTTATACAGTGGTACTCTCAAGTCTGACAATATATTTATTTTTCTTTCTTCTATTTTTGGCCTGCTGTAGACAGTGTCCTTTTCCTCCTTGCTTATGTGTGTGTTTGACTGTAAATGGGAGGGGATCCTTGGGAGAGACTAAAAATCTTGACCAAAATAAATGAATTGCCAACTTCTCTTGTATGGAAGGTTTCTTTATAGATAAAGTTTTCTAGCAAGGCGTATGACAACAACCTGTCTGGAAATAATTAATTGAATAAGCCCGAGGCACCTGCTATGTTGAAAGACAATGATTTATTCATCTATCCGTTATTGTTCAAACCTAAAGCATTACCATGTCAGAGCTTACCCATAGGATCCATTTCAAACCTGGATTAACTCATCTCCTCTGAGAAAGAGAACCAGAAAGAGAGGATGGGAGAGAATTCTATTGAATTACTAAACCACATGAATAGAATACATTTTAATCAGAAACATTTGTTAATGTAACTTTATAGTTTCTGGTCTTGTGGTATATTCAAGACATCAACATGCAATAATATGATGCTATGAAAAACAAACTTATCAGTACATAGGCTCACCATACAAACGTCAACTGAGAGAAATTAGCATTACTGTTGCCCTTCTGTTGTTTTCCAATTGTTAGATACAGTAAATGGTCTTGAAAAATGTGTCTCCTCTTGAGTAAGGTGAAGCTTATTGTTCTACCTTATTTAGTGTAAATGTTAACACTCGCTTACACACACTTACCCACATATTTAAGATTAGTTACCATTTAGAGCTGCTACAAGTTCTCATTTTCTACTTTTTTAAATAATACTAGTTGCCTACTATCACTCAACATAGTGTCTGCTAAAGTGTTAGCATGGAGCACCAGAACCAATGATCTACTGGGGACACATGGATGATTTTGGTGTTTATGCTCTCATCAGTGTACATCAACATACACCAAGGGGCCAAGCTCCCAAAAACTTGGTGTATTCTTTTAAATCCAACGTGCCTAGCACAGCACAGTGGAAGGCCCAGAGAAAGAAGCAGATCTTCCCTATGTTCCTAGCACTGTGTCTACCTATTATTCCCCAACCAATACATAAGTTCCATGTGTAGTATGACACAGAACCTTTCTTGTCTGAATTGCTGTGGCGGTAAACAGAGATTTGGTTTCAAAGACTTGTGTGTGTGTTTAAGCTTGTGTGTGAGTTTGTGTGGCTGCATGTGTGTATGTGAAGTTTGCATGTTTGAAAGGGAACATAAAGGACGTGTGGCAATCGGCTGCTCTAAAGCTCACAGCGGCGCTTCCACGAGAAAAGTCATTGCAGGGAATTGACTCGTAGAGCAATTACCAGAGCAGCAATTGAAATGCAAATCTGGGCTAATACGGGGGATTAAATGTGTCCCTCAGTGACAATATGGCAGAGTGTAATCTCTATGTTACCACTCGCTCTAAGCCATTTAAATGGTTCTTTCTGGGAGAAGAAAGCCCGTTAAGCCATATCAGGTCTACAATACAGTTCAACATATTGTGATACAGAGTGGAAAGCACTCATAAACACCGTGAATGATGCTTTGATATCTCAATGTGTTTGAATGGCGGTTCATGTTGAAGCATCGTAGTCAATTTAAAAACAATTAATTGAGAGCATCAGGGGATAAAACAAATGTCTTGGTATCGGTTCGTTCTGAGGAAAACCAAAATTGAATGATGAAACTGGTATTCTGGAACCGAATGAGAAACACATACACTTGGTTTATTGCAAGGTTTAAAAGTTTAATCGTTGCGCAGGTTTTTCTAAACATTGCTTCAGAAGAGAAGAATTGGGAGCAGTTGTTTAAATCATAGTTAAAAACATACAGAGAGAGAAAGAGAAGAGAGAGATCCGAGTTTGGCAAACTGAGAACAGGAACAAATGACCGACTCACTGCAAAGGAAATATAGGAAGTAGACAACGACAACAACAATAACAGAATACAGTACAAGTCCTTGAAAATGTCAATCAATGAAAAAAAAAAAGAGGTCACAGCTACAGCAGTTGTCTGACGTTAGCACAGGAAATCGTCGAGATCGAAGCTGAATTTGTAAAATCCCAAAAATTGTCATAGAAGAGAGAGGAAGAGAAATTGAGACAAAAGTAAAAAGTAAAAACTCTATGCAGAGGTAGAGTTCAGTGCACAAGGCTATGACACACACCCAGTAACCAGCCGACAAGACGCCACAGGCCCAAGGTGTTTGCTGTGGGGTTTCTCCGTAGGTTTCACCTCAGGATTTACCATAGGTCGCCATTGGTTTCACCATAGTTTACCATAGGGCATGCACGCTTACTTCTGGGTTTAGAAACACCAGACTGGACTGTATGCACACACACACACATACAATAAATAGGATACACAATCTTTGAATACCTCTAACGGCTGAACTCACAATAGCGACTCCTGTAACGTTACTTTCCTAAAGACACATTTTGCACTTTTTTCCCCACTCACTCAAAGCACCATGCAAAAGAGCAGTTCTCTTTCCGAGTCCCGACACCTCTTCAAATACTTCATGTGCAAGGGGGGCTGGCTGATCGGAGCAGCACATGAAACAGGATCGTCCTTCATTACTTGATTACTTTGGTACAGTTCTGTCCCTTCTTTCATATCGACACTGTTGGTCAAGGTTGGAAACCGCGCAAACTTGATTGACTGATTCTCTAGTAACTTGACCAACAACAACAAAACTTAAATCACAGACATGGAAATCACCGTGGAAATGCAAAAAATAAGGAAGTTTGAATGTCATCGTTCGCCGATGTCACGTTTGAGTTTGAGCCTTTTATCTGACCGTTGCATTGTGAAGAAAAACGCATTGCAAAAAATGGCAATCTTAGTAAGTGTTTTTGTGTCGTATTCAGACATTTCCAGCTAATTTCAGGATATTTGAAGCATACAGTATACTGTATATCCAGTGATGTAGTGATAAATACAAAGGTTGGTAAACTAGAACATCCAGTTGTTGATCATCATGAAGCAAACGACCACTAATATAAACAAAAATCAGTACGATTTTAAAAGCGTGAATTTATGCTTTCTCCTGTAAAAGATGCTGCCCTCATACAACTTACATCAGTTTGACAGCACTTACTATGATGTACACCATGGTAAATTCAATGAGTTTAAGTGGGTTTACCCTTCACTACATACCTGTTTATACGTATCTTACTCTAGTTTCAAGAAATTTCAAGAAAAAATAACTTAAATCAATTGATGTCTTCCAAGAAAAACAGTTAAGTGTTTATGACAGTTTCACTTATTTCCAGTTCATGTCAGAAACAGGTGGCATCTCTTAAAGCACAAACATATAAAATCGTTTTTCTAAAAAACATCTTAAAATAAGCTTGAATTGTCTATATACCATAAATGTGACACTTATTTGCTAAAAAAATCTTGGCATTTTTTGCAGTGCGAAAACATTGTAACAAGAAAACATTGAAAAAAATATATTCTTTTAAGTGGTCTCTCCCATCTAAATCAGATTTTCAATACTTCACCTTCCTCTTTACTTGATTTGTCATAGGAACAAGGAATCAAACATACTTACCATCCCTCTCACCTACAGTAAATACTGATCCAATATAAATATTCTAACATAATTCTCATTCTGTTTTTTACAGTGCGACCTCAGCCTACAGACTCTGCACACTGGTGCTGTATTTACACTGTACAGACAATTTTGCAAAATCTATACAATCTATCTTTTTGTACGCAGTCTTTGAATCGTCACATAACGCTTTTCATTCATTTAGGTCCTCTCCAGAACAACAACAACAAAAAAACACAACCCTGAAGAATCATGCTTAGTGGCTTCGTTTTTCTGATTTTCATTATTTCACTTGTGCTGTTTCTTTGCAAGCTGGAAGAACTATAAAAAAAAATGTTAAAGAAAGGAAAAAAAATACTTCATAATTATTTGTTCTATTCCTCCAGTACAAAAGGGAAAGAAGTTAATTGTGTTACACTAGCTTATTACAGGCACCACAGGTCAGGACAATGGCAGTGGACAAAATACAACACAACCTCTACAGTGTGTCTCACATCTGACTGCGCCTAGTGGACCCTTGTCATGGAATCACTTTCCTCCCACATACAATAATCCCTTTGCACGCTTTATCGTATTTGATCGGAACAATAAAGCAGTGCACGAATATTGCTTTAAGCGAGTAGCTGTATCCGAATGGTGGCAGGGAGGCCTAGACGTTAAACAGACGTTCTGTAACTGAAAGGTCACAGGTTCAATTTGAGCTTCGGCTAAATGGCTAAAATATAAATGAACCATAATAAAGACTGAAATGTATTTAAGGTTATATTTTGTCAGGGAGGGAAATTTATCAATGCGATCATAAGCTGTACATTGAAGTAATACTGGAATGTTCTTTCCTTTGTAAAACACGTGCTCTGCTGTCCTTTTTCCAAGATGTGACGCTCTGGTGGATGGGAACACACATGAACAGAAACACATCAACAAAACGCTGAAATACAAAGGCCAACAAATTGAGAACATCTCAAATTTAGACTTGCCCGTTACCTGTGTCCAAAAAAACAAACAAAAAACATCTTCTTGTGCTTCAGCTAAGAAACTGACTGAGCCAGAGGATTAAAATTAAAGGAATGTACAAAGCCAACCAGTGATCAGAAGAATGTTTCTCAATTAACCGTACGAGCCGGTCGAGCCTCAGAGGGCCGTTTGGAATGCGGTTGTCGGTGTCATGGGTTGTTATTTCACGTTAAGCAATCTCCTCTTTTCCCACCTTTACACACTCTCTCCTTTCGCCAATGTTATTTCCATTTGTTTGGCTTCTTCTGCAGTCAACTTTCACTCGTCCAGTTCAGTTTGGTTCAGCTCAGTTCAGTTCAGCTCAGTTTGGTTCAGTGCAGGCAACCAGTGGGACTTCTTGTATGTACAGCAACCAGAGGGGGTGCAATAACACTCGTAAAGTGCCAGATTGCATGTGTGTATGTGTGTGTGTGTGTGTGTATGCCTGTTTCTTTAGGGCAGACAGACGCACTGATCCACAGGACTGCTGCCCCCATGGTTTGCCCCCTTACCAGGCAGAAATATGTCTGACAGGACTATCTATTCCTCTCCTTCGCCCCGCCGGCAGCCGATGTTAGGAAATGATGGCCGGAGCCCACCGCACCACCGCCAGGTTGTCCGCGCTCACCGACCGCTTCTTGGCTGCTTTCCTCAAGTCCTTGTATTTGTCGTCACACAACCTTGAGATGGCCTGAAAGGTCACAGAATGACAGAAATGAGATTTACCATTCCTACCATTTGTTTTAGCTACAATAATCGGTTGAGATCCACACGCATGTACAGTATGTAGGTAGTGTTGTCAAAAGACCAAAATTTTAGTTAGGCACCCTAACTAAAATTTTATCATACCAATCGTGTTTTTTTCTAACTGGAGAGTTTACTCCTTTAGTTTGGTTTGCTTGGGCAGGTGAGAACAATGCCATTCAAACTCGAGATTTTGTTATTATTATTATTTTGCTGCCACTCAGCTTCCTCTGCTCTCACATGCTAGAAAAACAGCACAGCTATAAGAATAAAGAAAAGTGCACGATAATCTTAAATCATCTGGAACATGATTATCTTGTAAAATATAAATCTTATGTACGTGTACCTAAACAAGTTTTTACAATTATTTACATTTGTGAGTCAAATTGTATGCATTCTGACAACAGTAAATATGACAAAAACCCTGCAAAAGAGAATACTGGCTCTGGAAAGACTTCACTACAACTAATGTTTCTTAAATCAGGTACTGTGGCACTTTCTCAGTATCATTACTCTATGCAGCACTAGTATAAATTTTGCAACTTTGATATAGTCTGGTGGGTTAGCGAGACTATCACTGTCTCTTTGACAAAGAAAATAGGGCAATGAAACTTCTGCCAACATCACTACTGCTGAGGTTAACGATAATTGCCCAGCAGTAAGGCAGAGGGATAGGAAGAGAGAGAGAGAGAGAGAGAGAGATGGTGAGGCAGAGAGAGACCATTGTGGCAGTAAAGTTAATTACACAGCAACATGGCCCTACATCCCCTGTCTTTCACCCACCAGAGAACACCAAGTGTGTGTTTTATGTGTGTGCTTTGTGTGCTTTGTGTACTTTGTGTGTGTGTGTGTGTGTGTGTGTGTGCTTGAGCAGCAGCACTGTCGAATACTGAGAGCGCAGGCTAATTATCAGGCTGGCCTCTGTTCACTGCGTTGCCCATCCTCAAGCCACATTAAACCGTATTCGTATTTAATGAAACAGCCAGGACACCTTCTGAGAGTCTACTTTTGGAGTCCGCTTTGAAATGACTGACCTTTAAAAGAAGTTCATTGCTAACTATATAGTTTGCATTGATGGTATATGACTAAACATTTTAATGCAACACAGCTTTCAGTGAGCAGACCAGTGACAAACCTTGAATAATAAAAGCAAAAGCATATAATATGTGCTTTTGGGTGACCTGATTCCCCCAAATGCTTATTTGTGTGTGCTACTCATTCATCTCCAGTGTGTATGTTTGTGTGTGTGTGCAGTCACCTCTAGTTTCTGGGCCTTGTCCCTGCTGAGCGGCTCCAGGGGGAAGCTGAGGTTGTTGGCCTCGGCCAGGGAGCGCAGGTCAAAGTAGTACTTGGCGTAGACGCTGGACGGCACGTTGATGTTGAACTGCAGCAGCTCCAAAAACTGACGCTCCAGCTCATTCCTTTGTCAGCAGAGACAGACCGAGAGAGGGAAAGAGGGCAGAAGAGATAGAAGATTGGTGAGTGGGGAAGCGAGGATTTCAGAGGCAGCATTTATAGGGCACTTTTGTTTTAGAAACCACTAAGATGAACAAGCCAAATACAATAAGAATAATTCAGGATAAAACAACCTACATCAAAGCCTGTCTATAAAAATGTGTTTTAAGGTGATTTAAAAGATGACACTGACTTTGCCTGTCTATGCTCCTCAGGCAGGCTGCTCTAAAGCCGACAGGCCCAGATGGCAAAGGCCCGATTAGCCTATAGCTGAGACTTGGGAAAGGCCAGGAGGATCCTGCCTGAGGAGGTCAGGCTGAGCTTCAGCTCTGACAAGCTAAAAAAAATTATATTTGGCTAGAAACCAGACTTAGTTGAGACTAAAATTTGTCAAACAATCTAATTTCCATCTACAAAGAAATCCTGTACAGAGAGACAGAGGAAGACAGAAAGAGAGCTGAGAGAGAAAGAGAGAGTGTTAGTCCACATGAGACCATTCTGGCAAATCCACTTCCATCACCTCACAGAGACAGTGGGAGTTACATTCACGTGTATGGCACCAACACACATGCACTAACTAAATCCCCGGTGCACCCACCAAATTTAAACCTTTCCTCATACTGAGGGGGATGATATCAAGCAAACACAACCCTTAGCATTATATTTAAGAAAATAAGAATATTAAATAAACCCACGTCCTGATAAACACTGTTGTCATGCACTGCCTCACTCTTTCATCCCTTTCACTTGAGTCATGACCAAATCATTTTGACATAAGTGTCATCTCTTCTTCCTAGTCTTTGTTCTCCAGCCACACATTTTCTTAGGCGTGCAGCAACAAACTAGCTAAATTTAGACGGCACTGGAGCCAAATTCTGCCTAATAACGCTGGCTCCTTCTCATCTCACCATTCCACTCATCTTACTATCTCTCATCTACTTCTCTTTACCTCTCCTCTTCCCAGACTTCCCTGCAGTTATTTTACAGTTGGGCCTAAGTGGATGCACAGTGCCCTGTATCTACTGGGGGTGGAAAGGGGAACACAGCAAGCCCAGGCTAGTTGCCTGAGCAGGGATTTAGGAGACTGAAATTGATCTTCAGTGGAAATCTCTGGTCAAATATTGAGCCACTGTCCGGTAAACCAGCCATACGGGAGCAGAGAATAACCGCATGCTGGGGCTCCTCTCATTGGAGAGCATCCAAGGCAGGCGGGTTGCTGTCACGACTGTGTGAATGTGATCTCAGCCCATATACAGCCACCGGAGCAGAAAATGAGTGTGAATGCGCCGTGGGTCAGAGGTCACAGCAGTGGCAACACGTCTAAGGAATCGTGTTCCACCTCAGAATAATCCAGCCGAGATTCCTGTGGATTTGTGACGGATGTGGCATATGGGACAGCATGGCGAGGCCTCATGCTCGAGATGCTTCCTACCCTGTCTTAAGAGCTGTGCTCAAGCATTACTCATAGCCATGTCCACAATAACACAACACGGTCCAATCTTAAAGCCTCACACCCTGTGCCACCTGAGGTTAACGCCTCCCAATCCAATCTATTGCTATAGAATTCTCCTTTGCTCCAACTTGAACTGTTTTTTTAACCTTAAAGCTGCACTAGGCAAGATTTTTATGTAAAATACACCCATCTACAAAATGTTCAAAGCAATGTTCAAAGTTGCCTAGTGCAGCTTTAATTTAACCAGGTGGGGCGATTGAGATTAAGAATCTCTTTTTCAAGAGAGACCTGGCCAAGCAAATAACTTGGCAAAAATGTACATAAGTCAAAATTCACTACATAGGCTAAGCACTCAAAAGGACAGTGGTCCAATTGTAGATCATCAGAAACAGGAGCCAAATCCCAGTCAAGGGTGCCAGGTTAAGGGGGCAGAGGTCCCTACACATACATCTCTCAACACCTCTTGAACTAGGGCTGACCCCACAAACCAAGGCTATTCTCAGCAGAATGGCCCTGATTCCTTAGCACTGAATGGGAGTGAATGGCGGTCTTCTTATTCTACTTCTACTTCATCTGTTATCTGAGTGTGTCCATTTGTGTTTGTGTGCATTTTCAACTGCCTGTCTGTCAATGAAATTCAATGTCTTGTGTGTGTGTCCAGCAACTCACATGTCCTCCACTGTGATATCCTTGAGGATCTGGCAGTAGTCGACGTTCCAGACCGCCTGGTCGTCCCAGACTTTAGATGCCAGGAGGATGGCGCCCAGGACGATGCGCTTCCAGTTGGCAGGGCAGATGTCGATCTCAGCATATGTCAGGAGCCTCTCCAGATACACCTTGAACAAAGAGGCGTGTCACATGTAAATATCTCAGAAAATATTTCTAATTTCCACAAATTGGGACATACACAGTATAACACATCATTGGGATGGATTTTCCAAAGGGTCAAATGTAGGGAGGGGCCATTTTTGGCATAAAAGGGGGCATACAAAATACTGCTACATGCAATTTCATGAGTTTGAGCGCAGATTTTGACTTACTGTTCCATAAATCAGGGGGTCATTTCATCAAGTATTTTTTCATATGCCACAGTTATAAAGTAGACACGATGCAACATTTGGATTCTGCCTTTTCTTCCCGTAATATGAACACAGTATTATGACAACAATATCACAAGGCCCTGTAACTAAATTAGAAAGAGATGAGACGCGGGCACAAGGCCATGAGTGCAGTTTAACACAGTGACATACCGTACACACTGGGTCAGATGAAGGCCACATATATTCTTATCACACATGTGTAGTATGTACATCAATCTAATATCGGACATCACGCCTTTCCCTTTAAACATGGCTGAGGAACAGCAAAGATGGCTGACCTCAAAGATTTAGTGTTTAACAGTTTTTATATAGAACATTATTTTCAGTTGATGACAATTTCCAGTTTCACTAGAATGTACAGTTAAAAAAAAACTCACAAATAATATAAATCATGTCAATATTTAAGAGGTTAATGCATTATCAATTCACTAGGTCATTAGCAATCCATAACCAAATCCTTTTTCTCTGTGATTAATTAGCTGTTGCACTCCCTGCCTAGATTAATTTGGCGAGTTGGTTTGCTGCTAAGTGCTTTGCAGTCTACCGCCTACTCCTCCTCAAGGTAAAAACCACAATAACATGATGTCAGAACCTGATGAAATGCAGCTTCCCTGGAGCTCGCTCATAAAATATCCATGTCGATCGAAACCCTCCGTGTGTCTCCCTCTCTCTCTCTCTTTTTCAGCAGCCAGAAACTCAATTCCCAGTTTCTATAGATCACAAAAGCACACTGAGCCCGCAGGCACCTGTTACTTGTGAGTCGACATGCTTGTATAGAAGCTTTTTTTTTTTCGTATCCATTGATCATCATTTTGTTATTTGCCAGGGAGAATGTGTTCTATTAGGTTTTATAGCCCTCGTCCGACATGGGAGCTGCAGTGGTTTGCAGTGCGGAGACTGTGAATGTGTCTGGCTCGCTAATGGAACTCATACTTCATAGTTTTCACATAAAAGCTTATATCTCCCACGGCACCCTCCGGCAACTAATACAACGCATTTCTTGCCTTCAGCAGCAAAATGTCGAGTAGCCTCTCTCTGTGATGAGTAAGTTTATACGATAACACTTTACATTAGAGCTACATAAACCGATTCTTCCCAGGGTTATTACAGTTTGGGATTTTTCATTAGCTTTTATTTTTATATAGTTTTCAATTTTTATTTCAATTTCAGTTTAGTTTTAGTTAGTTTAGTGTGGTTTTGGTAGTTTTAGTTTAGTTTTTCTTTTGTTTTAATAAATATTTAATAAATATTTAATTTTTGCTTAGTTCTCTCAATCCATTAGCAGACTCAACAGCAATCTGAATTCAGACCGTGTAGCTTAAAACCTTGAATTAATTAATCAAAAACAGGATAGAACAACAATCTGCAAAATGCAGACAAAAACACAAAAATCTGTGTTCAGAAGTGACGAAGAGAGAAAAAAAGAGATGAGTGTGTATATTTAGTCAATCGACCATTTAGAAAACTCCCAAGTTTTGTCAGCCCAGATGACAAGTCTGACAAAGCATGCAAAAAGGGGCACTAACAAGAAAACTTCAAATGGACAACAGTGCATAAAATGTACACATAGGCACAAATATGTAAATACATGCAAATTTATGTGCAAATTGTCTGAACAGTCTACAAAATAGATGAACATAACTCTGCACATGCACAAAGACAGAAACTAAAAACACTTCAAGTATATATTTAACAACTAATAACAAATAATGTGACTATTGCTCTTATTTCCTCTTGCTCTGATTATGACAACAATTCGATTAAGCTGTTTACATGCGCAATAGAAGTAAATACCTCTGTGTTTATGCCATGTCACGTTACCCCGACTTTTCAATATATAGGTTGCGTTCATGTGTTGAACCACAACAAGTCAGTGGAGTATATGCCCATAACCGGGATTCTGATGTGGACTAGGCTAATTGCCTGGGGTCAAAATTATAATCATGTCAGAGCACTGATCCGAGCTGTATAATGTTTGTTAAAAATAAATGTTATTCCGAAGGCATCGTATTTTTTAATCATTTATTTTTAATGTAAACATTTGTTTCTATCAATATGTTTCATAACGATAGTTTACATTGAAGCCTACATGTTCACCTCAGCAAAGGGGCTAAGAGAAGGCTCTTACAGCTATATACTCTCGGAAAGTAAACTAATGGATTATAATAGTAGCATGTGGTTTGGACAAACAGAGAGAGCTATGCAGAGAGGAGAGGGGAGTGAGATTGTGAAAAAGAGAGGAGAAAAAAAGGTGGGAATAGTCTTTCATCGCCTTTTGAAGCCTGGTTTGACTTGCCCACTTGCACAGCTCAGGTGGCTAATTGGACGAGTCGTGCTGGGTTGGGCTTTGTGCCTGCAGGCAATGCCAACCTATCACTGTTGTGGCCCAAAGCCTGCCAACAGACCCCACATATACACTCATCTGGGAGCAGGCAGGAGAGACATTCAAAATAGGCCTGCGTGAAATGAGAGACAGAATGCATGCTGGGCGATATGAATGCAATAGCATAGGGAGAAAACTATACAAACAAGCACAACAAAGAAGCCAGAGCCAGCATGTTTGGCAAACACTGGCCTAATGCAACCCGATTAAACCCAAATGACTGAATTTTAATGTGCTGTGTGTCATTATTCCATGCTCTCTTGGAAATCTTTGTCATGGAGGCTAGTGTCACGGACAGGGTTCGGTCATAGACAAAGAAATTGCTTTCCGTGGAGCTCAACATTAACATGAACCTTTGGAGCCCAGGAATCGGCTAATTCTGTCTCCAAAACCAGGCAGGGATGCTCTAATTTGGCTTTTTCTGAGCTGATCCCAATCACTGAATATTTTAATAAGGGTCTGACTAATTAAATAGCACAGTATCTTTTCTTTTTTTTTTCCACTGTGTTTTTCTTTTTTGTTTGCAAATAAATACATGAAATGAAATCTTGCACTGATAGACAACAGAATGTCACATTTATTACTACTAGCAAAGGGAAGCCAATGCAACACACTGCTTGGTGATTAACAGATGATGGTTTTCTCACATTAATTGAATTGGAGAATCAGTTTGACCACCAATCTCTGTATGAGAGTGAATATCCTCTGACACCAATCCCTAGTTTAGTAGTTAAACTACTAACCAGTAGAAAGCTTACTTTTAAATGCTGGGATCATACAGAATCCGTACAGTCTTTTGCGGGTAGAGCAAAAGTGCAGCAGCAGCAGTGAACCAGCAAGTGGAACCTCTACAATGGTAGCTATATATATTTAAACCTTTATAAACTAATAGTTGCTGTGTGTCAGACCAAGGCATGACCTCTGCCCCCTGATATGCACTGATGGTTCTGGTAATGGAGGAAGAAACACAGTGTTTGACGTTAGGAGCTGTAGCTTCACTCTGCACCGTGTGTTTATGTGTGAATGTCATGTTATTAGTGTCTTCTATTGGAAGTATTGAGTGATGACTCCTCTCCATACAAAAAAGACTCTCTGTCAAACAGAAAGACAGATAAAAGTAATGAGGGATGGTCATTTCCTGGAGAAACATTCCCTCCTATTCCATGATGCAATGGCTGGGAAAGGCAGGAAGAAGCCCAGCTCCCATCTCGACTCTAAAGTTAGCTGCGGCAGCTAAGCTAAGCCCATAACCACCAGCCCACAGCCCTATTCAATTACTGACGGCATGCCAGACTTTACTCTGGAGAGCTGGAAGAGGCAGGCCATGTGCCAGGCGTGTGCTATGTGTGTGTGTGTGTGTGTGTGTGTGTGTGTGCGTGCGCATGAACGCGTGCGTTTGTAAGCCTGACACATCTATGTTCAAGAACACCAATACATGAATATGGACACGTACACTGAAACAGACATGTAAGAGTTGCTGTCAGTGACCGGGCACAAGGGCACACACACCCACACACTTGTGCATCTGTCAGGAAAGCAGAGCAGCCCAATACTAGGCCACCAGGCCAACCATATTAGCCCTGCACTCACCACTCTCCAGAGGCATAGTGTCAGCCAGAGGGACAAACTATGGAAAGACATATTTCTGGGCAGATGAGTGCAGAGGGAGAGAGAGTTCATTTCCAATTGAAGATAGCAAATAAAACTTCTCTAAAACTATAAATGAGCAGTATAAGACCCTCCTGTTCTGTATTAATCTAATAGTGGACATGCATGTGGGTCAAACTTAATGCGACCAAGTGGAAGTGCAAGTAATGTAATACAACATAAGAAAATGAACTGACACTACTGCGGGTCCCATTCACATCTCTTGGTGAAACTACACAATTCATGGCATTTGCTTTATTTTGTTTGCCTTACTTTCCAACTCTGCCTTGACTAGATATCACCATTTCTAAATAATCTGTCAATTCATCTATCTTGCTTTTTAAGACCTTGCATTTAGATAACTTAATTAAAGACTTTCTCAGACTTGCTAAGGACCCGCAGATACCCTGGAGAGAGTATGAGAGAGAAACAGAGTATGAAAAAGAAAGTATGTGAGAAAGAGCAAGCTTACAAGAGAGTTGCAGAAGAGTGCAATAGAAACAGTAAGGGAGAGAGAGAGAGACAGATAAGCGGGGGAGCAGAGCCGGCCTGGTTTATGAGGGTTTTAATGCAGGTGCACAGCACAGGATGTCAGTAATAAGACATAGTACAAGAGGTAAGAGCTGAACCTTGAATTCAAACCTAGAGAGTTCCCCTTGTGGCCCTTGCGGCCTTGCTGTAGGGATAGAAACACTTGACAACAAAGTAATCCTGAGAGGAAACGCTATTGGAGAGGTGAAACTGACTCTCTGTCAGCATTTTGGTTTTACCTTCAGAGCTTCTACGCTCTCCTGTGAGAATCTGTTCACTTTTCTACATGGGTTTTGTATGCTGGATACATTCTCTAGTGGGGTCTACTGAGCACTTGCGCTGATTCGCCCACTGGTGAGACGCTCGTTACTTACAAAATAGTAATACATTACTCATTAAGCATTACTAAAGAGTGATACTATTACTTTACTCATCACTCCCTGGCTGCAGCAACTTGTTACACTAGTCGTTAGAGGCGGTGATAACAAAAGTAAGGGTTTTGATTGGTGACTGTAAAATCATCACTGAAACTGAAATAGTAATTTGTGACACTACTCATTACTGGAAAAAAGTAATAACATACTGCAATTCATTGTTTGATTGGTTGATTGACTGACTGAGTGAGTGAGTGGTTGTATGGTTAGTTGAGAAAACAGTGAAACAGTGCCACTCAAGGCATTAGAGGCATTAGGCAGTCAGCCATGAAAATCTGCCACCAGAGACACAATCAGGCTCTGTGGTTTATTTCCAGGGTGGGTCTGAAGAGGAAGAAATGAGATAGAAGAAGAAATGAGAGAAATAAGTCTTGGCAAGGCAAGGACAAGACGGCAGGGCATGACACTAGAGAGGGCAAGGAAGGGGAATCAGAAAGCAACACTCCCTCCTAGTGTCAGTGGTGAAATACACACACTCACACACACACACACACACACACACACACTCACCAATGTGACAATGGCACACTCGGCGGTGAGCTGTGCGGCACTGAACAGCGTTCTGACAAAGCGGTAGATCTGCTTCTGCTCAGGGTCGTGTTTATCATAGTCAGGAGGAATCTCGGACTTCTACAATAAATACAGGTTAGAAAGAAACATCCAGATAAATCAATAAATTCAGCATCTTTTCAAAATGAAAAATCCTTCATTCAAAATATTAAATGCCCCATTTTTAAAATGTTTAGCTGCATGAAAATACAACTCATTATGGAATGCTGTAAACTGTTAGTTGAGACATTTGCTTACAAATTAGCAACAATTTAGAAGATGGAATGATTTGCATTTTTTGGATGCAAATCAATGAGCATCAGGCAAAATGCATATGTAAATTTTTGGAAAAAAAAACTGCAATTTTTATGTGGATGAATGATATGTAGGATTGCCAGCCATGGATGTTGCTGGATGTAAGCTGAAAACAAATTTGCAAGATCCAGATGGCTCCCAAGGTTAATAGACAAATACCCCGACCATCCACGAGTGTTTATTTGCTGTTCATCAGCTTGTATGGGTTTGCTTGCTGATGAATCCTGACAGCTCTACAGCTTGTGCACAATGGAAATTTATCTTCACTAAAGGCCTTACCGACAGCGGATGGAGCTTCTCGTCGAAAATATCTAACAACATTCTTCCGTCGACTTCTCTGGAATGACAGACAGAAAGGAGAAACATCAGGGTATAATAAAAATGATGAATGTAAAAAAAGACAGACACAGTGGGAGACTCAATTCACTTAGAATAGGACTCGCTCACAGAAAGGCACTGCCCGTTCAATAAGCCATTTATGGGCATTTATCTTCACTTCAGTCAGCTGCCCTGCATGACATCCCTATCACTTAAAGTGAATAGAGACAAAGAGAGGGATGTCTGTACATCCTCTGAGCAGACCGCAGTTCACTGGAGAAGGAGGCCCGGTTCATTCAGGCCTCTCGTATTGAGTCGGCCATCAGGCAGAATGTCACAGTATCTAAAGAGCTTGACATTTCAGTGTAAGCCTTGGGGGCCATGAGGGGCTATTTTTGTCTGCAAAGGTTAGTGCTTTATCTGCTAACAACTGATGTTGATATTTGATGCAGGACCGCCGAATGGGGTAGGATGATGTACCTTCAAGAAATGGATTGAGAGGAATGAATGAATGAATGAATGAATGAATGAATGAATGAGAGCGTCAACCTTACCTGTTCTTTATGTGGTAATATATTGCGAGGGCTACACTGTAAAGACAAAAAGAGGGCATCAAAATACATTTCAAACTGAGATCAACATAGAGTACAATCCACAGAAATAGTTCCATCTCGTTGCAGACTTAAATATTCAACAATGAATTATTTGAAATTCTGCCATAATCAGACATAATTGAATGTGGGAGGATTTCACTGAAAGATTAACTTGGCATAGATGTACAGTGAGCTACTGGTAGAGCTGATTACCATTTGATGGTGTATTTGAGGTTGGGCTGACTGACAGTGCTGTCATCAAGGAATATGGTGGAACATGAGCTGTACTTCCGTCTCACCGGGCCTGGATGATGCTGGAGTTCACACACAAACATACATACAAACAGACACACACACACACACACACACACACACACAAACACACACACACACGTGTCAACCTCTATTTCTGTCATACTTGGACAAGCCAACAGACATGGAAAGTAGGGCACCTGTAAGCCTAAACTAATCCTGTCTGTCCTCTGTCAACGCCTGGCATGGTTTTATGACGGAATGGCATTTATGGTGGAGTGCACCTTTAGAAACCCCCCCAAACTCCCATTAAGTGGAGAACTTGTTTTTTTGCTGGCTCATCTTGTTCTAAATGATTTGCCCTAGCCTTCGGGTGCTTACTGATGCAGTGCTATTATCAACTCAAGAGCACCCATTTTCTGCTCCTCATTAAAAAGTCATATAAACCTAGTTGTTTTCCAACTTGCCTTTTAACTGTTTTGACAAGCACTCCTTCTCTGATCCAACTATTGGAAGAAGTGCTGATCATATCTTTCTAAATGACTACCGGAGGGAACCAAGTCAGACAATTCATTCAGGCTCTAATCAGTCCCTCCAGGAATTGCTAACTTGCAAAATTAACACTTCCCCGCTTCAACACAAATACTGCCACTGCGGATTTGACCAATTCCTTCACATTTACTGCATAACACCCTTCAGTGTTAAGTGCTTCAAAACATGACAAGGCTCACTGTTTTTCACTGCAAATCGCAAGTTAACTACAGTAGATTTTCCAGTCACTTTGTATCACTATTTTTGAACATCCTTGTACAAATAAAGACAGTGAAAAATTACAATAACCTTGCCTTTTTCCTTTAAAAACCCCACAACAAAATCAAGCAAATTTGGTTGTCATCATAATGTGATGGGCCTGTTGCTACAGACACTGATAACACTGACTGACTACGTCTAACAAATACATTTCTTTCAGTTAATTACAGACAGATGACTAAGTGGAATCTATGGGATTTGTAAAGGGAGGGACAATGATGAAAGGGTCATTTTGAGGACTTTACCTTGTTCTCCGAAATGTGTGTGAACTTGCAAAAAAAAATACAAGCAGGACACTAAAATTACCATCACCATTACAAACATAGGTCACAAATGCATTACACTAAAATAGCCACATACTATATATAATAAGTAAGTAAATCTATAGACATTTGAATAATTAAACATGAATTCATCAACTTCATAGTCTTTAGCCTTAGTTTAGCATTCCTAAGACCCACCCATGCCCCTATAACAAAGACTACATCAAGTCCTTCTCTATGGTATGGAGATCATACTCACATGGTTGATGTAAAGGCTCTTCCGTTTTTCTCTAACTGAAAAGGAAGATGGGTGGGGGGGAGACAGGCGTCAATGCTGCCAGGCAACAACAACACAATCCCAAGTCCATTACCAGTGCAATATACCACCCACACAGACAGGGGGCAGCATTTACCCAGGGTATCTTCACCTGACTAAAATAAGAAAGGTCCATAAGTTCACTATTGCTCTGGGATTTTCAAGATTTTGAGCAAATATTGGGTCAACAGGTATACTTTTTTTTCTACTTATTCTACACTACATTAAGCACAAATATTTTTATTATGGAAAAAAGATAATTGAAAATAATCTGAATGACTCTCCTCTCCTGGTACAACAGAAATTGTGTATTGACGGGTGGGAATGAGCGTGTGGTAATTAATTAAAGCATTCATCATTTTGGCCTACATGAGTCAGAGCTAAATCAAGCATAGTGACTGTTTTATTCAAGTGTAAATTGTCATTTGAGCTTGTCTGTTTTCATTTCATTCTGTTCATAAGATAACTGGTCATTTGTGTTGCTAATTCTGCTTAATGGACTTGATGATTTGTTAGTTTTATATTCACCCACAGAAATGGAGCTCATTTCACTGGGTGCCATGTTGTGTCATGCTAAGTATGGCAACAGCCACTGGGTGACACAAAGCTGTGTGTGTGTGTGTGTGTGTATGCGTGCATGCAAGTGTGTCGTGCATGTTTGTGTATCCATGTGTGTGTGTGTGTGTGTTTGTGTGTTCATGCGTGTATGTGTGTATGCTCACTCTGATGTAAGAGAACACACAAGGGGGAAAGGATCGCTGGCAAAGCAAACTGGAGCAGACGCAGAGCGCGGCATCACACACACAGTGACGTAGTGAGCTGTCTGGCACCTCTCATCCCAGTACTGTCTGTCTCTCACCTCTCTGTCACACACACACTCACACACACTAGAGTTGTCACGGTGGTGCCATTTTGACACCGGTGTTGTTTCCCTCCTCAACACCGGCCACACCGGTTATACCGCCTGTCGCCACTAGGGGGTCTAAGCGCTATCAAAGTCAGCGTCACTACAATGAAAGCGAAACTTAAAATTCCTTTCCAAACTCACATGTGTTAACGGCATTTGTAAACAGTAACACTTTTTACTCAATGATTTATAACACTGCTCAAAACTCTGAGAGTTAATTTGAGTGCTGGTCAGATTCTGGCATATTGCCCTTCTTTAGGCTCCCATTGGATTGTACTGGACACATTACTGTCACTAGGTAAGGACAAATAATTAATCCTATTCATCCTAATCTGTCATATTAGTGATCATATTAATGATCAGTAGCCTATGTTGTTAGTATGTCCATTTATCATTTAGTAGCCTAACTTGAACATGGAAGCTCTGAATATGTGCTTTTATTTTACAAAATACAAAATAACAGTATTCCTGGTGTAGGGCTAATAACACCGGTGTGGACTCCAAGACCGTATGCTACCGGTAACACCGCCCACCGCGACAACCCTAACACACACACCTCTCTTCCCCCGAGCAGTCGTGATTGTGTGCATTGCTTTCTAGCAAAAAGCAGCAGTCTCTTATGTCATAATTAGGGCTGCACAATTTATCGCAAAAAGAACAAAATCGCAGTGATTTCCAAATCACTTTCCAAATAAGAAGAAAGAAAAGATGCTGCAATTTTTTACTTATTAGGACAGATGCTTCAGACAGCTTTCTAAACAACATATGATGATTTTGTTTTTTATTCACGCCCTCTCCTCCACGGAAGAGAAGATTTTTCAAGGCACTGCTGAAAAAGAAAAAAATCTCGGAAAAAAAACACGTACCAAAGGTCAAATTTCAACAGTCAAAATATGATCTCTTGGTCAAGGCTATGCAGCCCTAGTCATAATGGTGCATCTCACACACATGCACATAGGCACACACACACACGCACGCACACAGAGAGATATCAGCAGCTCCACAGCAAAGGTACATCGCCTGCTGACAGTACGGATCGAGTACAAGAATACAATACAGCTTGAGACTACATGGAGGGGCCATTCCCTAAACAGAGTCAAGCCCAAGCCACACAGTAAGCAGACCTGCCCGCCTACCGAGACCACGCACACACACACTTACCTCTCTTGTTGGGCACGGCAACTGAAAAACACAGAGTCCAAGTTGTCTCCATGTTTGTTTATGACACACAGATATACACAAAGGGCTTCAGTTACAGAAATGTCCGTGTGTAGAAATCTGAATAATGCTGAAATTCTGAGTATAAAATCGTTTAATGGATGAAAATGACTCTAATGACTAGATACTGGTTAAGTCCTGAAATTATGTACATGCTTTCCATACTCTGTTAGTATATTGTTTGATAAATGATGCCCAGTGTGTGGAGAAGATAATATATAAGTTATGTTTTAGATTTCTATGTGGGTCTTACGATTTTAGCAGTCAAATTAGCCTTCAGTGCAGCCCTTTGTCTCAATTACACTTTGGGAGACGAATATGAGGGATTAATTTTCAAGGAGCCGTTGACAGTATCTTTCATGTTTTCAGTGTCAGAATCAGGCCTTGTTCATTTTCCTCCCCAGTTATTGCCATTGGTATCTAACCAGTAAGTCCTATATTGGTATGTATGTAGATATGTTCTTAAAATAGGCCAGCAGACACTTGCATAAGAACCAGCAGTTTGATAAGGCTAATAAAAGTGCATGGAGGATCAGCACCTGAATATCAGATTAATATCTCAGCCTTCAGGCTATAAACTCCTCATCTGAACCAGCTATTCTGCAGGCTATGCAAATTAAACAATATTAAGCCACTTATCATCACAGTAAAGAGATTATGTCTAAAGTGAACAGTAATTTAAAGCCACAACTTTATATTATAACCATTTTGCTTGATTAAAACATGATATCACTGTTACGCTGAAGGATCCTAGCTGATGCAAGATCATTTTCTCTGCCTGATAGCAGACAGGCGAGATGATCAAAACATCCCAGTGTGTCTCAACAAATCTGACACATTGCCAATTGGTTTAAAATTTTCATTGGAGCCTGCAGCGCCTTTGTGGTGGATGAGAGGACGTTGCTCAATGGTATGTTTCTGTAGTTCCACGTTTGAAGTCGCTGCATCAACAAAGCAGCTTGTTTCCCCCCCAAGTAGGCGGCATATGTTCCCAACACGACTTGCAAGAGTTTGTAACACAGTAATACTTTGTGTTACAGTTTGATGTGCAGCCTGATTTGTGTGGCAGCAGGCACTGCTCTGCATGATTTCTGTCAACAAAAGTTGTACATGGCCTTTGCAACCACAACGTTTTCAATCACCACTGTGGTAAAATTCCAATGTGTAAAAGATCTTGAATTTATAATATACGCTTTGCTGCAGGGCTGCAGGATTACAGCTTAAATCCTAATCCCAGGTATTTTACCAGATATTATCATGACTATTATTAGTTACGATTATTAGTCTTGATTTGAGGAAAAACATTTTTTACTGCACTTTATATGGCGTCTTATATCAACGTCTTGACTAGGGCTGAAACGATTCCTCGAGAAACTCGAGTAACTCGATTACTAAAAATCATCGATGCAAATTCTTTGCATCGAAGCTTCGTTTAATCCATATAACTATATACACGCTCAGTGTTTCGCACGGATGATTATTACTGTTGCACAACGCGCTGGAGAAAGAGAGAGAAAATAGCGAGGGGCGAAGAGAAGAGACAGGCCAGAGAAAACGACAGAAAGTGTCCAAAGTTTCGGATCCAGTGTTGCCAACTTGGCGACTTTGTCGCTAGACTTAGCGACTTTTCAGACCCCCCTGGCGACTTTATTTCTCAAAAGCGACTAGCGACAAATCTGCCGACTTTTTCTGACCATGGGAAGCAATGTTAATGTGTTGAATCCCAAAGCATTTGGCAATAAATTGGTTCGGCTGATGCCGGTTTTCTCTACTTGCTTGTCTAATCCAGAGAGGTCTGACGGTCACAGCGCTTCCCACACAGTGTAGCTCCCTCCCTCCACTGAGAGCAGGGACTGTAGGATAGGGTCCACTTGTAATTGCTACCGGCGTACGCCGAAACTGGCCGGGTGGGCGGAGTCAGCACTTAATATTAAAACGGGATGAGATGAAGGCTAGTAAAGAATGCACGTTAATTATGGCTATATGTAATGGCTAGTTAAGAACGTAAATCAATATGGTGGCTAGTTATGATGTCCCTAAGTTAGCTAAGTTTTGCTCAAGAAAATAACCACAGAAAATAAAATGCTGCAGTCAATTTGTGAAAGCCTGAGCTTCATTCATGTTATTATTATGATAGTCACACACACATACACACACACACACACACCTACTCCCCTCACAGTGATGCATAAAATACCCCAGAAAGCAAAATATCAGGTGGTGTAAGTAGCAATTGGAGCCTAAAATGCACCAGTCCAATACAGCAGGTATATTCAGTTTAGTTTGATTGCAGTGAGTAGGGTCAGCAGGTGTAGGGCAACCCTTCAACATAGCAAATAAATGTACATTAGCCAGTCTTATGAACTTGTATGATATTTAGGCCTAGTAATAAATATCAATAATAATAATTATTTCACCTCGTTTTCAGTAAATCACAGTGTTGTATGGACAGCTTCGTGCGGACAGCTTTTCTCTTTTGTATATTTACTATTGCTCTTTAATAAAGCAAAAGTATTTCTTATCCGATTACTCGATTAATCGATGGAATAATCGGTAGAATACTCGATTACTAAAATAATCGATAGCTGCAGCCCTAGTCTTGACTATGTTCAACTACAGCAGACATTCCAAATTAAATGAAATGTTCTGATATGCCAATATACTGTGATCAGGGATATAGTGGAGGGTAGATCCACCCAAACTCAGTTTACTCACTTTTATATTTGCATAACAGAGCTGACCTACTTTTTATAGTTTGACAGAGATCTTTATTACATAAATGCATAGCATACATTATAGTGAGTAATGCCAAACTAATGTGAGTTATATGACGATAGGGTCTTTTAGGGGGAGAAAATGTAAATGAATGCTTTTCTGTTTCGGTTGTTTGCTTCATGATGATCATGAGGTCATAATTTACCCACTTTTTACATTACTGACTGTGATAATTAACTCTGGGAACTAAATTCCATTATACATGTATGATTATACAGAATGAATTTTATGGCCCTACTTTGCTGTAGAGTAACTCCACTCAAGTCACTCTCTCAGGGACAGTCTCAAGGGGAACCAACATTTCAAAGCTAGGTTTGGGAGGATAAAACCCTTGATCTGTGCTCACCATCAGTCTGTGACTTGCTGAGGAAGATGGTGCTGGCCCGGGGATGGTCCGACGGATTGTACTCCATGGGTAGATCTGGGGAGAGGAGAAGACAGAAGACACTTAGTCTCACAGGCAGCAGCCAAATTTTCTTGTTTTTTTTTTGCATGTAGTTTACAGTGAAAAGAAACAGGACGGTATGCAACAAGGGTCCCAAGCTGGATTCAAACCCAGGACATATCAGTTACACAGTATGCGCCCCAAAAATATCTGTCTTAACAGACATTTAGTCTAGTATTATATAGCCTTGTCTGATACAATCTTATTTTATCTAAAACAAAAGAAAATAAATGACTTGTTAAGATACACATTTTTTGCAGTCTAAAATGATTGCTGTCATTACAGCATATCATTAAAGCTATCAGATATCTCAAGACCCTTACTTACAAAATAATGCCATTTGACACAATGTGTAATCATCCTCGTTTTAGAAATAATAAGCAGTCAACACCAGGCAACAATGTTTTACCGAAATAACTAAAAAACGAAATGAAACCCTTCATTTTGACTTGAATGTGTGACATTGGCTTTGGGGTTAACGTCCTTCTCTTATAATGGACTGAGCTGAATGGAAAAACAATCTGTCAGCTGACAGTTTGCCGCATAGTGTTGTGTAAACGGTGGTTTGTAAATCGATGCGCTAAGCAAACACAGCAGAAAGGTATAGATTTGTTTTAGATCACTGTCTGTGCACACATTACCCAGGGTAAACCACAAGACCAGACAGTAGCTGGCATTCGAAACTGCTATAAATCATACGTAATGACTACAAGAGATAACTGACTATCCAGTAGCTGTTGAACTCTGACAGTCTGTACAATATCTTCCTTCTCAGTAGGACTACTGACTGTACTGCAGGTACAGCTATCTGCCACCAGGTGTCCACTGATACAGGTTGGCTGCAAGTTTCATCAAGTTCAACTGAAATTTGTTTAATGCCAGTTAGAATTAAATATGAGACTAAAGTCACAGTTAAAATAAACATGAAAATGAAAACAACTGCATAACTATCTATCATATAACTACCTGATTCCTCACCAAAAAAACAGCGCACCAAGAAAACATTTTTAAGAACTCTGTTTTTTATTATATTGGCATGGTTGGCTGCATATTATGGTGGCTTGGTGTGATGATTTAATATCCTGAACAATAAAACTCTAGGTTAAACATTAACTCCAACCCTAAACCTAACTCTAAGATCTCAATAAATCCAGATACCAAACAGATGATAATTACACCATCATAACATTTCAACCAGTCATCATGACCATGGCAACAATAATAATCTGAACCTACCAAAACAAAACCAGAATAGGGAAACTTTGCTTCTAACACTTTTCCCATTTTAATAACTATGGTTGATATCATGAACAAGGGTCTGAGAGAGGAGAAAGAAGGCAATAGTTTCACACTCACAGGCACACACACACACACACACCACACACAGTGCAAGGTGGTGACCCCATCAGCAGCTTCCTGGTTTCATGGATGATGTCATTGAAACAGGAAGGGTCAGGAAGGACCAACACCCAGATACACTAATAGAAATAGAGAGAGAGAGAGAGAGAGAGAGAGAGAGAGAGTGAGAGAGTGACAGATCTGGAGAATCAGAGCATGATTGACAGAGAGAGGAGAAACCAAGGTCAGGGAGTAGAAAGGAGAAGAAAAATGAGGAGAGGAGAGGGAGAGAATGGAGAAGACGAGAGGAGAGGGGAAAAGAGGAGAGGCGAGGATTATAAAGCAAGGAAAGGAGTGGAAAAAAGAGAAGAAGTGAGGAGAAGAAAGGGGAGGAGATGGGAGAAAGGGGAAAGAGGGGAATGCAGGGATCAGACTGAGCACCCAGCGACAGAATAAAACCTAGAAATGAGTCGTAGCCTGGTTGATGTAAAGCTTTCCTCTAAACACAAATATCTGGTCAGTTCACACCATTACAACCAAGGTCAATGCTTACCTTATATGTACATTCACTAAATGAAAACCACACACAAGCTACTGACGTGAGTTCGATCAAACCTTGGACTACAGAGCCACTTTCTGTAAAGGTTATACTCTATGTGCAAGCCACTGCTATTGTGTCTAAACTCTTTTGAACTGCTGTCTTTTTGTGTCTGAGAGCCACTTGAAGAACCTCAAAGGATGGAGATACACACACACACACAAACACACGCACACTGCCATGACGTAGGAGGAGAAGACACACAGCGTTGAATAAACGATGGGCGTGTGGGAAGAAGCAAAGAGTAGTGAGGGAGAACGGAAGATGGTTTAATGATATTGAAGTAAAAGGTTTAGACACTAGTCAACTGTGTGTGACGTATACACACAGTGAAGTGCACTCACACATTCAGAAACACACCAACTCACAACACTGTAGTCCCAAATCTCTAGTCCTGCACCATGCATACATGTATTCTAAAATAAGTAAAATGTACTCACCCCCAGTATTGTGGTTAAACTATAAAGCAGTGCTACAGCAAAATATAAAAAATGAGAGAACATTTGGTACCTCATGAACATCATAGTACTTACAATTATATTACATGCAATTAAAAAAGTAGGTAATGTTGACCTTGGTGTGGATAAAATGTGCTGTGAGACTCTAGTTTCCTTTGGTGAGTGTGATGCATTTAATGCAAGTTGGACATCAAACACTAATAAACACAGCGGGAATGAAGAATTTTATTCATCTTTTCCCAAATAAAGCTACACCGTGTAACGCTGTCTTTTACAAGTACATTTCACAACTTGTCAAGTGGAAAATCTTGGATCCTCATAACTGTGATTGCAGTTTTCTTCCTTTCTTTTCACTTGAGTTGAAAGCTGACATGGTATTTGGTGTGATAGGAAAGTTTCACGATCCTGTGACCCAGGGCATCGGATCATTTTAAAAATGCACGTAAATCACTAAGAGAACAAGGCTATTTTCTTGAAGAAGTGACACTTTGATGAGATGGGAAGTTAACTAGCCACCGATCCAGGGTGTGTCCCTCTGGTTTGGGCTCGTTTTCTCTGGAGTGACCCTCTTCCTCCTCCCGCCCAGGGGGTCCCACCCTCTCCAGTCTTCCCTTTCTCCGAACCTGGGGAAGACGCGAGCACGCAACTTCCTGCGTTTCAGGAAGCGGAAAGGAACTGAGGTGGGGGGCTGGTGGTTACACATTGTTACGGAGGGAGCCTGGACAAAGGGTAGGGAATAGCTCACTCCCTGTGTTTTTAAACCAGCAGTGTTTAAGGTTCTCTCACCCTCTGACCCCACCCCCCCACACACACCCACACACATGCACACTCATGCCCCTACAATGCCATTTTACCAAGATATGAAAAGAAAGAGCACAAAATCAAAAGAATATGTACACTAAAGCCACCTCAACTCACTGCTCTGTCTCCCACACTCCTCCTCCACTATGATAAATGAATTAAAGCAATGCCAAGGGCTCCCATGAGTGCTACCATGCAAGCTGGAAGCACATTCTAGCTCACATTTACTATACAACTTAAAGTTAATGGAAATCCATCATCTGGCCATTGTCTTGGCACCAGCAGCCGACTAGGGCTGCACAATCAACTATATACAATCGGCATTTCTGCTTTATTGGATAGTCCATAGTGGAGAGGGAGAGGAAAGAAACCTGACCTACCCCACCTATTCAGTGGTAGGGGAAACTCTGGGATACATTAGGCTTTTTAATTAAGAATTAAATGAATGCATAAAATGTGCAAAGGATGCCACATAGGCCTATATTGCCATTTTAGTTTACACAATAAATAATGGAATTCAGCCATGAGGAAACATTTAATTTTCTTTCATTCAGAAAATTGGTTGTAGTTAAAAATAGTAAAGACATTGAAATATGATGGCAAAGGTGCAGCAAAATAATTTGCTCCCAAAATCATCAAGACAATTAATCATGACTAATAATATTATCAGGATCAGTAAAATAATCAGGATTATCATTTTATCCCTACAGTCATGTCAAGCAACAGCTGTAGTGCGAGCACGTTTGTGTGTGCTTGCACGTATCAATGAATAGACACACACACACACTACAACGCTGGGGACAGGAATAGCTGCATTACTGCGTTTGACGGTCAGTTGGCACTCTGCCCGGCCCGCCTTGGCAGCCTGGCACGAGGCTGGTATCAGGTCACAACATCAGCCCAGAGAGGAAGGCCCTTCGCTGGTTGTTGGCTGCCCCGCTGAGGTGCCACCCTGAGGGGCTCCAGATGGCACAGCACGGCGTTGCCCTCGTACCATCCGGCTGTCAACAGCGTGCTATCAAATGCGTACACCCACATGATTAGCATGAGAAGAACACAGCATCTCTTGTAATGGAGTGTTTAAGAGTAAATCACAAGATCCAGCTGGTGTTTGAAAATAACAAGATAAAATGTGTTAGGAGGTGGAAAAAACACAGTGGTGCGTGGTCTGGATGAATTCTCAGTCCTAGTTAGCTGGAGAGTTGATGCTATTTTTGTAACCTTGAGTAAAATTGTTTCATTGCTGTTTTAAATGACACAATCTATTTTGTCCGCTGGCGTGTGATGATTTGGGTTTTCAAGTTGCCTTGAAAGCTACAAAAATAGCACTCAGGCCCCATCAAACGTTGAAATTACCTTCCTAGGGATACAGCATTTCCCCGTCAGAATGATTTGTCTTGTCAAGTCACTGGAAACTAAGGCTTGTGAAGCGAACGGGGCGAAGCAAAGCAAAGCCAAGCCGTCCTTCAGTCAAAAAGCAGCACAGAACCAGCGAGGCATGACTCTCTCTCTCTCTCTCTCAGTCAAACACATCCTTTCACGCCTGATCTCCTCACCTCTCGCACCGGGCAGCTGCCATGTGTCCACCGGAGAGCGCCACAAGGTACGCCAAAGCATTATGGGATTGCACGGGCAACGGATTTAAGCCCTTACCCCACTTGGCTGCTCTATCACTCTCTCTGCCTCTCTCTCCTTTCTCACCTCAAATCTCATCCATCTCTTTGTTGAGGTAAAATGGCCACTTGAGTGCAGTTTAGAGCAGTGAAGCAAAACAGCTTTCATCCAACACTTATCACAGAGTGAAGTATATGACCGCTGCACCACTCGATAAGCTGGGGGCCTGATAAACTCCTGCGTGTGTGTGTGTCTCAGAGAGAGAAAGAGAGGGAGAGCGAGAGAGAGAAAAAGAGCAAACACACTGTCTACAACATACTCAGTGGGCGTTGTTAGTGAATGAGCTACAGGCCGGGTGTGAGTGTGTGTGTGTGTAACAGAAGGCGGGTCCTGGGGGTTAAGTGACTCTCACCATTAATAACAAAACACTGTAGAGCATGAAGGAAGGATGGACTTAGTAACTTATTATGGGCTCTGCTGTGGCATTAACCCTGCACCTATATGAATATGTGTTATCTGTGCTATGGCGTTTACACCTGCTCTATATCACTAGAAGGTACCGGCTCTGTGTGATCTCTCACTTGAAGCGCGTGTGTGTGTGTGTGTGTGTGATAAGAGGGAGGTGTGGAGTTAAAGCAGCACTAGGCAAGATTTTTATGTAGAAATACATCGTCTTATCAGCCTTATCATCTCATCCACCCTAATTACACCACAATAAACACCATAGATTCGTCCTGTTTGCCCAAATTAAATTCTGATGTTGGGTATGGTCACTGGCGGCCACAGAAAGTGACAAATCGAAACTAAAGAGGAGCGAACGATTTGTCCAAGGCATTAAAGGGTGTGAGAGAGACCAAATGAATGGCTGACTGAGTGAATGACTGAGCAGACACACGTATACGAGTGTGTCCTTGTTTGTGTGTGTGTGTGTGTGTGTGTGTGTGCGCGCGCATGTGTTGGTGTTCGTAAATTGGATTGGCTGATACTTAATGGACTTATCCTCTAAGTCTCCCTTAGTATATCCTTTGGTATATTTCTGCTCTCTCCACACACACACACACGCACACAAACAGGGGAACAAAAACCCCAGCAGCAACATCAAAGCTTATTTACGCCATTTTCTTCCTAACGGCTTAAACCACCCCTGAGCTCAAATCATCGATCGTCGGGATCTGCCAAACGCAGCGCAATGATGCAGTCTCATCAAAGGGAAAGAGCTGAGCTTTTATCGAAGAAAAGCCTACACACAGACATTCTCTCTGTTTCTGGGCGGTGGAATTGAGCTGGAAATGGGAGAAGAGGGAAGGAGGTGGGAATGAGTTTCAATTTCACGTGAAGACAGAAAAGATCACCTATTTCCCATGGTCAGCGGAACTTACACATGTATGTGTGCTTGTTAGTGTGTGAGTGTGCAACCCTCTGACTTTGAGCATCACACCAACAAATCCACCCAAAAAACAAAACTCTCCAATGTTCCTCTTGTGATCAGCGCCAGTGCTCTTTGTGAATATATCTCTCTATAATCTCTATAAGTTAAATCTCTCAAGCTAGTCTGTCTTTAAAATTGTGTAACACACGTGGAATTTTGTTTTGGATTGGGTTTCCGCTTTAAGAACAAGTAGGAGCTCAGAGATTTATTCAGTTAGCTTCCTGCACTGTTCAATAAGGTGTAAGCCCTGTAAGCGCCACGCTGCTACTCAACAATGCTGCTAACTGAACAATGCTGCTAACTGAACAATAAGCTGTTAACAAGCTGGGAAATGCCACCGGTGCCCTGACCCCCTGGCTTGAGTGACAGAGAGAAAAAAATACATATAAACAGAGGGGTAGGTTTTCACTTCGCCTCTGCTAATCCCTCCGTTCTGCCTCGTTATTTTCCTCCGTCCTGCCCTCCCCCTCTCCAGGAGGCAGCGGCGAGCGCACCGTCTCCCCGGGGAAGGAGAGAGAAACTGCGGATTCGCCTCCCACGCGCCGCCCTGCCTCCCTTGCAACAGCTAACGATGGTAAATAGTCACAGAGGAGCACACGCACACAAACACACTAACACCCCTTGTCAGACTGAATAGTGATGGAAGATACTACTCACACGTGCACATAGACAGATGCATGTACATTCACACAAACACATGCACACTCACATCCATAGGCTCACAGACATACAGTCCTCAGAGAAACTTGACTTTTTTTTAAACTTTCATTCAGAGGACCACATGTAACGTCTCACATGTAGGGCAGGATATTTTTAAACTGATAATGATAATGGATGCTTAGAGGGGGATCTCAGCTTTTCTACTATCAAATGTCATTTTTATTTGGTATGGTCTGATTCTGTAAAACGCATGTACAAATGCCTTGCAAATAATTTACTCAATCACATAATGAAATGCGCTTTCATTCATTACAGACACACATCAGAAAAAGTATCATCTACACTCAAATTTAATACCAGCTCTACACTAGTATTATTTGAGGTCTCGGATCCGTTATTGTATTGAAGATTTTCCCAACAAACCCCAGCCCCAGATTTCCAACTGTCTAACACTGTTCTCGCCAGAGAGTTGAAACAGCAACACCGCCTGATGCCTGGTGACAGGATTCTTCCCCAGGCAACAGCATGTGAATGCTGCATTCGGCACCGGTGGCAATGTAGCACTTTGATGGATAGATAGAGGATAAAATGTGGACGTCTGTACGATCTCGCTGGAGACTCGCACGCAAGAGCTCCCGGGGGATTCACCAGAGAGAATACTGGACAGCCCCGCTCTTTATTTTTGGATTTACTAGGACGCTTAGTAAAGCGGAAAAGTTGGGCGTCTGTAGCGTCTTTCAACAGTGGTTGCTGTGGTTGAAGGCTTTTTGCGCACATGCGAGAGGGCTGACCTTACAACACATACACACCTGCAAACACACGCACAGACACACACACAAGTACTAACACATGCACACACACAGTCATACACAGGAGACTGAAGGTCAGGCTGAAGCTTAGGGGGTTTGGGGGCCAACAATAGGTGTGTAACGACATTCATTTTCATCTGAGAAGTGGAAACCAGCAGTCGGCCACTGAGTCAAGCCCCTGGACATTGTTCATAGACAGCATCTAACATTCTGGCTCTGCCCTGGTCAACAGCCCTGCCACTAGCCGCCTGCACTCTGAGGCTGAGTTCATGGCGGGACGCTGTGCATTGTTTTCACAGTTTATTTGCTCGAGGAGAATGGTTCTCACACCGAAGTTGTTGACGCTTTCCTGTGTTGCAGGATTGTGCTTGTATATATTGTCCCTGAATTTCTGCACAGGACACAGCCTTGATTTCAGCGTTATGACACACAGTGACTGCTGTACATATTCCTTTTTTTTTTAATTTTAGGGCATTTAGCTGATGATCTTATCCAGAGAAACTTACAACGAATGCAACAGTGGAATAAGCTTCAAGATCATGAACATTACAAGTAGACAATAGTAACAGATGTAAAGGTCAAAGCGACAGCATCCTGACAACAGTTGTACCAAGTGTTCCTGTGCCACTAGAATGAAATGACAGGTGAAGAAATAAGAGCTCAGGAGAAAAGGTAAAAATAGTCTTGTCATTTCTTTGTATTTCTGTGTTTGTGTGAAAATGTCTATTTTTATGAGGAAGAAAGCACTGAGCCACAGTCTAGGCAGTAGTGAAAGTCATTCGACAGTAGAGACCAAACTGTAAAAAATGCTGAAAAAGTTAAAAAAAAAAAAAAAAAAAAGTGCCCTTACACTTTCACATTTGGTCAATTCAAGTGTGGGAGATTGTGCAAAGTGCCCTACCACTTCCTTATTTGGCCAGTCTCAGATCACAGTGGATGATGTGCTCTTAAGAACAAGGACAAACACTGTAATAGACGCAAAGCAACCTACATAGTTCAGCAGTATCAGACCAAACAGTCATTCTCAGCATCCTGTGTGCCATGCCTCCTAACGGCCACTAGGGGCAGATAGCCTAACCGTGAGTGAGTGATGAACACCACTGAACTGACATATCAAACCTGACAAAGTGCCGAACATAATGCCGAACATAATGCAGCCTTCACACTCAGTCTGGGTTCTGGGAAAGACATCCACCATCAAGTGATGCTTCACACTCCTCGTTATCTATCGATCTCAAGCCTCCTATATGCCGCATAAAAATTTCAAGTGATGCTTCACACTCCTCGTTACTCCCTGTTATACATTGACATCTAAAGCCTCCTATATGTCACACAAGAATTTCAAGTCAACTGAAAACTATAGGTCTAACTTCAAAACACTAGACCAAATCGTGTCTCTTCACTTAAACTCGCACATCAATCCTCGGTATCTCCACCCACATGAAAAAGTTTTATACGGAATCTAGTAGGATACTTGCATGTAATTCTGACATTTTCAGGTGCAAAGGACATATACATGTAAAATATCTCTACTAAAATGTCTATATACATGTAAAATATCCATAGGAAAGTGTCGGTGTTCATGTAAAACGTTGAGTGCCCATGTTCATGAAACATAGATCCAGTTATTTACTTATTCAGTCATGCAGACATTGAATCCCCCCCCCACACACACACACATCTGGGAGGTCCACCCTTCACACATACCACACACACCCCACTTCCTGTCTGCCTGGACAGTTGGACAGCCACTTCCTGCTCTGAGAGGGGGTGACATCCTGGACTCGCATGAGGAATGACCCTGCGAGGGACTACGATAAAAAACCGTCTCACGGCTCCGCATGTGAGGACTACATTAAAACATCCACCCCAAAATGCCAACACTCCATCACCGTGATTTGTTGCCATGTCACTCCCTGGCAGTGTACCTGGTCATGCATACTGATGGTGCTGGATGTGGAGCCCTGCTGATGATTACTTTTACTTGACGGATGGCTGTAATTAGGTGAGGCTGAAATGGAACAGAACAGGGCATGACAGAAGAGTACAGTGATGGAGCCTACACACCAAGAATAACTGCTTTAAGGGAGACCTGGCTAGACAAGCACCATGAAAGTTGCAGAAAGACAAACATACAACAATGTAAAAAATCTATATAAGCATTCCAAGACATGCAGACAGACGGAAATGAAAAGGAAGAGGCAAAGGGAGGAAAAGACTGACTGGTGTGGCTGCACTCCAAAACATTTACATCATTCCTGCTCCCCCATATCCAGCTCCACCCTATCTTTGGAGAGTTTCACTCCAAAATGACATATCCACCATTTGATAGCACCAGTGTTTGGGGGGTGGGTGGGTGGGGGGGTTAACTCATATTTTTTAATAACTTTCAATCTAATATAGGCTAATGGCATTGCAACATTAGCTGACTATTATACTTCCACCTGATTACTAAGACTATGAATTATAGTCATAGTTCACTAACACACTTTCAGCATTTGGCAGCATTAAGTCTTGATTGTTTGAACACTACATCAGTGAGAATTGCCAGCTCCATGCGTGATGCGTCACAGCAGCTGAAATGAATCCAAATATTAACATTGTATGGGAAACACTTGAGAAAAGTAAAAACATGAAAGTAAAGCACAAGATGGGCTACTGCTACGAAAGTTTAGAGTCATCTTAAAGTCACGATCCACGATATTTTCATATTAATAAATGTCCGTTTTGCTGTTCAACTTATACACAGTTCATGAAAGCTTTTACATTTGCTGTTCTTAACACCCAGTGTCTGGTAGCTCTTTCCTGAGAAAAATCCTGGCGGACAGGAAGTGATGCGTCTTTCTGACAGCAGCAGGTTTGTTTGGAATAAACAGAAACAGAGCGTGAGCAGTGATAGCCACCAAGGCTGAACAGACAAAGAAAAGAGCGCCACCTACAGAAACTTAATCTTCAGAAAAGCCAAGGAAAAAGACGTTACAGCCCTTGACACACTGATTGACAGGTGATCTCTGGGAAGTGCAGTGCAGAAACACCACAGCGATGAGCGCTTAGAACCAAAGGTGTCATCAAAATAAAAACCAAGGAACTCAAGGATTACCATGTTAAGAACATTGCATATGGTTTTTTTCTAAAATTGATTTTTGGCATAAACCCCTTGACACATGCATGAAGAGACACACACAACGCACAAATCCAAGTGTAATTCTGATGAAAACTGACAATCTTGCTGTCCAGTTGATAATTGTCCCAAACATGATACACTGTCATTTCATATCCAAAATATCAGAGGCGTCGCTGTACCCCCACCAGAACATCAGGTACCCAACCCGACATATTTGTCAACAACATCTGTCAATTGTCATTTACTATCTTATCCACCACAGAGAGAGAGTGAGAGAGAGAGAGAGAGAGAGAGCCTAGAAGAGAGGGATGTTAGGGCTTGGAGAGCCGATGGGCAGGGAAAGGCCTCCTTTACTCTGCACCCAACTGAGAGCCATACACCCACCCTCTCTCTCTGTGTGTGTCTCTCTCTCTCTCCCCTCCCATCCCCTCATCCTCTGCTCGCTGTAACTAGGCAACGCAGGCTTGAAACGATTCAGATGGTAGAGGCAGGCCCATCAAAGGCAAAGACAGACAGCCAGGCTCACTGTCTTTTTCTTCCTTTCTTTCCCTCTCTCTCTGTCTCTCTCACCCTCTTGTGTACCATACTAATTGCAGCTGGGTCTCATTGTGCTTGAGGATTTAAAGTGACACAGTGTGACACTGTACAACTTTAATCATTGCATTGCTTTCTTAGATAGCAGAGAGAATGAGAGAAAAAGCCAGGTGAAGATAAACAAAGAAAAACAGAGAATATAATGATACAGGCCTATATAATGATATGTTGAGAAATGCCACAACCTGAGGGACAGTGGCCAGACACACACGCACACACAGACAAAAACACACACACAAACACATACAATGGTTTCTACATTATTGGTAATTATGTACCGAGTATGGTCTGAAAGTAAAAACTGTTGGTTGTTGGTTTCTGAAGATTTACATTTTGTATATTGCATTGGCAGTATTGTTTCTGATAAACAGTCACGAAAACAAAGTAACTGAATTGTAACCAAGAAACAGAGAGTAGAGGCTCAACTGTGGTGTAGCCTCATTCACAGCGTCCATCAGGATAGACACACTGTGTGAGAGCAATTACAATACACGGGGGCTGGTGCCGCAGCTGCCAGGATGCCTCACTGAGAGGTCGGGGTCCTATGGGTGCTGACACATGGAGAGGAACTGGCCAATTAGGGGCACTAGAGGGATTTAGAAACAAGGAAATGCAGGCTAGAGCCAAGTGCCCGCTGAGGAGGGGATGAGTTAGGGTGTTTGAGGTTGGGGGGGGGGGGGGGGGGGGGCGGCTGCTACATGCACATATGCACCCATGCAGACATAACACACACACAAGACACGTCACACGCACACACACAGACACACACAGACACAGGCTGGAGTCACTCATTGGTCGGATGGGTTTCCACACATTTCACTTTGAAATGAGAATAGCCGAGGAATGGGGCTACCGCTGTTTCTGAGATTCTCATATATTATCCTGCTCATCTTTGGCCACCAAACCACTTCTAAATAAATGCTAATCCATAAAAGTTACCTACTGCAGCTTTAAATACTGAGATACGTCATTAGAATCATTTTCAAACTATGTAGAGCTCAAACAGCTGAGTAAGCTATGGCTATAGACCAGTAAGTAGAAAGGTTTTAGTGTCAAAAAATGTTCTACACTCTCTGGCATTACCTCTGACTCATGCTTGGGTAGCTGTTTTTGATAGCAATTATGTCAATATCAAAAGACACACGAAAACCCAGCGTAGGCAAACTTCTAGAAAGTAAAGTACAATCTTGTTCATTGTAAGGTATGTGGAACAGAGTTGTCATACCATGGCTCCATGACAACATGAATCATCTCAAAAAGCATCCAGGTTTTTGAGGAAGATGGACCTAGCCAAACTAGCATGACAATATTTGTGCAAGCTCTGTGAAAGTGTGACAGAAGCCAAAGCAGGAGAATCTCGGCCCTCACGCCAACATGACTGTAAAAGGCATACAATCAATCAGTACCGTATACAGCGGAAAGTGTTATAAGTAACACTTTTTGTCCATAATCTGCTTTAGCTTTAATAAATATTGGCATGCACAGATATCTGAATATTCAAATATTTGTTTAGACCACGGACTGAGTAGTCGACCAGGGGAAAATAGACTTGTACACACATCTCTCTCGCTCTTGCAAAATCACACTGTGTAGATGCATCTCTGTGACTGCATATTCTGATATATTTTAGCTGTCAACAATCAATCACAATCAAATTTCCCTGCAGATCAATGACACATATCATGCATGCTCTATAACTGGGGCCAGTGGAAATACAAAGGTACAAAAGACATGCGTTTCAGGATGACGAAAGACACGTAGCTCGGCGATGTCCGGCTGTGTGTTTTGTGTAGACGAGGCAATACGACCCCCTCGGTTCCTCTCCTACCACTGACCATCTGGCTCTGCAGAACATGATCCATGCAGTGCTAGCGGGGATCTACATCAGTCAATTCTGGGAGAAAAGTCTGGAAATATCATTGCTATCTCTGCAGGCAGCAGGCTGGACAGACGGTATGGGCTAGATGACATTCCAGGGCCGCGCACATAACCATCCTGTTCAGTAGATGGGTTTCCATCTAAGTATTTCTATGCAAAACGAGTTACAAAAGCTGGATGGAACTGCAAATTTTGATCAAATTTCCTCAATACCACAAAAAAGTTTTTATCCTTGCTTGAGGTGGAAGAAGGAAGACTTTTGTCAGTAAAGATTATGCGATAAATAGTGATGAAAAAGTTGTTGAATAAATACTGATGCGGCAACGTTTGTAAAACATCTGTCCATCACAACTTCACAGAAATGTTCATGCACCCGTCATGGTTCTATGGTCATTAGTTGGTGCAGAAGTGCATTTCTTTGAACATGAAATATGGCCGACATAAGCTGACACCAAAGAACGACAACAACTTTGCTAATCAATTCTTGAAAGACTCTTTCCTATTTTGGTGTGGAAGTGTTTCTGACACAGCTTCATTCTATGTTCAGGAAGCTGGATGAAAATATGGCTAATGACTCACAGTAAATGTTAGCGGAGGAGGGAAATAACCACTTGCCACCAGCTAAATGACAGTTGATTTTTGTTAACCAATTATACTACACACCATGGCTAGCCTGTGTTCAATCACTCTTTTATATTCTAAAAGTCGCCTTGGCTGCAAAGAAATTTAAGTGTCTGATAATATTCTCAATCCATTTGCCACTGTGGCCGATTTACAAAAAAAAGTATCCTGCCCTGAATGTTCGTCACATAAATGTTACAGGAAGAGTTTACTGGTCCAATGAGGCATTAGCCTGCCACACCACCCCGTCTCCTCTCACTACTCCTTGTTCCTTCCAACTCTCTCTCTCTCCCTCTCTCTCTCTCTCTCTCTGTGAGGTCCGTCCGGTGTCAAGCTGTGGAAGGAGCCGAGGATGACAGGAAGGCCATCTGTGCCAAGCTCTGTCACACTCTGTCTGTGTTGACATTTACACACACACACACACACACACACACACACAGGCACGAACACGCATGCATCAATACAAACACACACAAACACGTCAGAATGAGAATCACTTTTATCAGCCAAGTACAATGGCTGCACAAGGAATTGTAAAAGGTATGTACAATTACAAAATGAACACTTTGAAAAATGAAAGCGTTGTAAGATTACAGTTGACTGATTGAGTTGACTCACTACATACGCAACCCAGCCCATGCTGTATCTCACCATCAAAACAGCCACCATTCATTCTTTGTCTGACACAAATCTATGCTTTTTCACGTGATTTGTAACATTCTCTGCAGTTATGTTAGTACCCGCCTTCTGTCAATCAGAACCCAGTCAAGCCAACAGACAAACCAAAATAAGACGCCAGCTACAGTTTGTAAAATTAAACCGAAATTAAAGCTAGATTCTACACGATTACAGCTTAAAATTGACACCCTCTTCTTTACTGGGAGTAACTTGTAATATTTAGACAGCATTTATTTCAAAATACTTTGGGGAAGAAATATGTGAAAAAGCTGGAAAACAATCTACAGTGATGTAAAACACTAAGGGAATGCAGGAAATGAGAAAAAACTCAAATCACACTGTAATTGTCTTTTAACTCCCTGGAGGGAAGGAGAATTTGATATGCACCCTTAAGGATCAATAACATTATTATTTTGTGAGTTGAAAAACAATGGAAAGCAACACCTTTCACCCATCCCTCTTGTTGAAAAGTAACAGATCGCACAGTGGCTACACCATACTCAGACTGAAGCAAACATTCGCAATGACCCATCACGTCCAGCCCAGATGTCTGGTGTCGGCTGTATTGCCTGTCAGGGTTGGTTGCACCGTGCTGACTACAGCAGCCCGGGGCGACTTCAGATCAGCCAATCAGCACCAGCTAATTACCTCCACACCTGCTTGCCAAAACACCGCCAACTCCAGTGGTCCCATCTGATGGCTGCACGCTCAGTTAGCTGGCAAAATTAGCCCCGACTCCGCTACAGTCACCATAAAAACACGGCTTCAGAGACTACTTTCCCTGCTCCATCAAAAAGCCATATTCTCTGAGGGGGAGAGGATCCTGTGAACAGCATCCATACTTTTAATCCAGTACAAATCGGCCATGTCTGTAATTTTTCCAGAACATCCAGAAAGAAAAAAATCTAAAGCAAATTACCTACTGTGTTTCAGCAAACTCAGAGATAATAGGAATCCAGTTCAAATCAACATCTCCATAATGTTGTTGCATCATGTTTTTGGTGGCTGGCAGAATGTCCGACCGCATTAAAGTGGAACTGTAGATCATGATGTTTTACATCTGGGCTACAAGCAGTAATGTGAGGGAAATCACAGAGATCCTTTATCCTGTACAAATGGCCTTCAGGAATTACATACATAGTGCATAAAAATTACATTACAGGACCTTCCCCAGTAAAACTAATTCAAATAGTGCTAAAGTTTTCCCTTACTTTTCTGCTTTTTGTAGTTTTCCTAGTCTGCCAGTACAGTTCTATTCTATTCTATTCTATAATGCTGCCAATTAAGTAGTGAGTCTTTAAAACGTATGTTTCTTAAAACAAGTGAAAAAATCTGCCAATGGGGTGAGATAATTGTACATTTCCAATGCAAATCAACTTTCATGAATCTTCTTGAATAAAGTGTAATTTTCTTGATATTAGTAGAGCATTTTGCTCCTGACATTTGTTTCTCAAAAATACCACAAACAAGTGAAATTCAACAAGTTGAATTACCTCACCCCACTATCTCACCAACAAATTTGCACTTGTTTTAAGAAAAAATATTTAAAGACTGAATATGAGACTAAAAATATGGACATTTTTCACAGTGTTTCTCTGTGATCCTTGTGGATGGCCTCCAGAGAGGTGCTCCGTTGTTTATTTTACCTATAAAACTCAAGTTAGGGGTCAAGCATGGAAGGGAAGATGTCTAGGGAAAAAAGTTGGCTGCTGCATCCACAGCTTGTGCTTCAAATCCACCAGAAGCAGCTGTAGGGCTGACGTCATGTCATGAGAATGCCTCCCGGAGTGGATGTGTGAGTCAATGCATTTCCTCATCCTTCCATTTCCTTCAAACTTTCAATATGGCATTGTGGTCGCAGAAAAAAAAACCACAAATGAAATGAAAGTATAAAATCGAGTGGCAGTTGTTTGACTCATTTTAAGACTCACTACCAAATTAGATGACTAGATGATGATTAGATGTAAAGTTTTTGCAGAGCGTGTTCAGCTATGTGTCAAGAGTTATATCAACCTCAGACCCATGAATCTCTATTGTTTCAAAGATACTGTACATGGCTGTTAATGAAAAATTAAGTATTCTTCTCCTTCATCCCTGAAAAACAATGTTTGAGGATGAGTTGGCTTTCGTCTGACAGCAGCAGATAAGGTATTCCCCTATGGCCCATACAGTAGCAGTTGTATTGGCCTTTTCATTGAGGTACTTTAAGAGACCTACTACTTCAGGATAATGGGTGCTATTCATGCGCCATGATAAGAGAGTCACATGACTGGCAGCCAGGGCATCATGGGTGGGGACCAGAGACGACACAGAAAGAGAGGAAATAATGTTTCTCTCAATGAGGATGATTTGGATCACTCCCAAGTTTGGACGGACCTTTTATTAAACCAAATCAATCTGTGGAAGAGAGCGAGAGAGAGCGAAGAGAGATAGCAAGAATGAGGGAAAGAGAAGAGAGATAGGATAGAGAGAGAGAGAGAGAGAGAGAGAGAGAGAGAGAGAGAGAGAGAGAGAGAAGAGTAATACTCTCCACACAACTAAATGAAAGAAATCTGGAATATTTATGCTTCTCTCTCAGGGATGGTGACTTGAATAAGTCGCGCATATATTGACTTCAGACTCAACTTGAACTTGTTCTCAAATGACTTCAGACTAGACTCAGACTGACATGAATGACATGTCTATTGTATAAAAAGATTAGAAGTGTTTATTTTTAGGTTGCCCATGACTATGACGTAACATTCTGCTGGACCCAATAAAAGAACTGAAATTTGCAAAGCCTGCTCTATCACAATAAAATATGCTGGACGTCAAACTTTATCAGACACCTGAGAGCACACCCGGATAGGTCAGTATTAGCACAATATCTGCATTATTATAGGCAATATTTACTGTGTGTCAAAAACAGCCAGTAAGAGTTAGGACCTCAGCACTTTGCCTATGGACCAGAGAAGGGGAAGATAGGAGTGTTGAAAGGAAAGGGTGATGTAAAACCATAAACTACATCTATAGGTTTTTCCTATTGCAGGGTAGTGTAGTGTATGAAGTGATTATGTACACTTGTGGTTCATAACCAGAATGGGTTCAGAGGAGCCACTGTAAATCTGTGCCTTACATCCTTTTATGAATAGCTCAGTGAGGTCAAACAACATCATAAAGGCCTGTCCTGTGAACTTCATCTATCTCTCTGTAGCATTCGGGTGTCTCCGTTTCCTCTGCTGGAAGAAAGACAGAGGGACAGTAGCCTCTCCCATTTCACAGTCTAAACAGCGCAGTAATGTGAACGGCCAGCCGACAGCTGTGTCCAAATGATCTCTTGAGCTCCAAAGCACCCCATCTAATTGCTGTCGAGTCCCATTCCCGAGCGCGCACACAGCCGAAAGCGCCACTTCAGCGAGCAAACAGACAGATTGCATTATGTAAGCTGAATTCTGATTATTGCATTCAAAAGCATGGATGGGAATCTGCTTAGAGTGGGGGCACACTGCATGACTGAACAGACTGTGGAAAAGCTTTGACATCACACACTCAACAACTGGCATTTGCAGATTTTTTTTTCTTCTTACACTGTAGAAGCAAACACAGTTGGACTCGGGGAACACATATTTGATGACATGTTGGATTTTGGGAACACACTTGACAACCAGTTGGGTTTGGGGATCACACACTTAACGACCAGTTGGGTTTGGGGATCACACACTTGACGACCAGTTGGGTTTGGGGATCACACACTTGACGACCAGTTGGGTTTGGGGATCACACATTTAATGACGAGGTTAAGACTGGGATCACATACTACCCAAGTTCCCATGCCTTGCAACTTAGCCATCTCGCAGAAACCTGAGCTCTCGTGCTATTACAACATGGAATCAAAACAAACACGGAAGTGACAACATTTTTCTTTCACAATTCTTGTATTTCTTTCCTTTGAGAGCCTTACAAATTGTTTTCTCTCTCATGCGCAACTCTCATTGGCTATTGCAGGACTTCAATTAGATATTTGTTATTGACCAGGTCAGACGGGTGTATTTTTCATAAAATCTTGGCTAGTGCAGCTTAAAGTACATATTCAACTGATATGATATAAATGGGCCATTGTGCAGATGGCTGAGTAAATTCTTGTCATTCATGTCATCAAGTAAGCAAAATCAAAAGAGTAAAGAAAATATAGGCTAACTCTTGCTTAGTTTTACTAACAAGACGCTGTTATCTAACGCCTACATTTGATATTTATATCAATCCTTTTTTCAACTGAGCCGGAGATGTGTTGGTGTTGTCAGTTGCCAAATGTGTGGTGGTTTTGTAGCACCTTTTAAAGGCTCCCTCTAAAGGCCAAAACACACTGGCGCCGCAGCGCGTCATATGACACGCGTCATGTGCCGCCCCTAGCACCAATAGGAAGCGTCGCGCTGCAGCACGTCAACAGGAAGACGACCGACCACACACAGCGCGGGACAACGGGTTTTTTCAGGGACGGCGACGCTGGAAATAGGACAGTGGCGTGAAACGTTGCGGGGTGGCACGTCGACGCGCGCCTAGCCGCCGCTGGTGTGGGGGTTGTACATAGAAAATAATAGGGGCGGCTGTTTTGACGCGCGCCGTACAGCGGCGGTGTGTTTTGGCCTTAAGTGAATTTAGTGTTGCCCTTGAATACACTTTGATGTGTGTGTGTGTGTGTGTGTGTGCATATGCTTGCCTTCACACAGCAAATAATCACCCTCTTCAGAAAGGTTGCCCTTCCAGCATAAATGTGAACAGCCACATTTGTCATTAGGGTAAAAGACTTCAAGGACCTCTCTTTCCCATACACCAGGTTATGCCTCAAACACAGTGAAGCATCACTCCACTCCCACCCTCAGAGGGGGAACCGAAGTATTCAGAGCAGGAATAAGGGGAAACCCTTTTTCAAGCTTGCTCCCGTTAGCGATTGCTTTAGCCCCAGGGGGAGCATCAGGCCAGACTTCAAACACACCTATAAATAGCTCTGAGTGGACATGGTTGGAACCCAAATGTTTAACACTTCCTCTGCCATCCCACAAATAAAATGTTGACATTCCACATACATGTCCTGTATAAAGCATTCTCTGATTTTATCTCTATCATCTTGATTTCTTCTATTGGGGTGGGATGTTTTCATTAGCCCCCAATGGTTTCTTTTATTCACCTTGACAATTTGTGTTTTTCCTCCTCTTTCACTTTTTAACCAAAACTTCAGTGTGAAAACCTTCATACATTTCCTGTTCTCAATGACAGGATAGATTAGGGATGCACCGATCCGATACTGATATCGGATATCGGTCCGATACTGACTCAAATAGCTGGATCGGGTATCGGTGACAATGGGGCCGATCTATTCAATTCAATTCTATGTTTATGTCTACGTGCGCATACTACGTCATGCGTCAGCAGCGCGCCGGTAGACCCGGCCATTTGCCTTCGGTCCGTCCGGTGGCTCCTCCGGTCCAGCAGCTCCGGAGGATCCCGCCTGCCGCGCGCAGCGTCTCCCGCACTGAATTCTCGCTCGTGGGGCGCGAGCCTCCCGCAGCTAGCATCCAGGCTAACAAGCTAACCTGGCGCCCAACCCTCATAACAGAGCCGGGGTCGGGGTGAGCTGACCGGGGGTCGGTGCTGATGCTCGGTAGTTAAAAACACACCTGCATGAATACTTTGTCTCGGTTATATGTTTAAACTCTCCCGGGTCACCGCGCGGCCGAGCAGGCTGCCATTTAACCTGCGAGGTAAAGTAGTTTTCCACCAATTATACAATCGGCGCGTCCAGCCAGACTCCATTCATAAATCCAAGGTTTACGGGGACTCGGCTGTAGGTCAACGTTGTTTCCTGCCACAACACGATTTAAAGTGTTTTCCGTGTTCGTCAGGTACTGCTGCTCCATTCGGCCGACACATAGTCAGACTAACATACCTTGATTTTTTTTCTGAGGGCTGTTTCATAAAGCAAGATTACCAGTTAAGCCAGAGTTATTTCAGTAATTTAGGTTTATTCTGCATATTTTGAATGTTTTGTTTTTACCAAGTTACTTGTTTATACTACTTGTGTGAATTGTGATTTAATTTATCAAGTTTGTTTGCACTAGTTTGTGACTTAATTGTGATTTAATGTTTACATTTTGTTCTCATTTGATGCAGTTGTATTGTTTTATACTGGAATTTTAATTCCTGACCAATTTGTTGCTGCATTTAAAAGGTTTACACTTGAATTGTAATTCCTTTTTAATTTTGAAGATGTTTTACCAAGTTGCTGGAGCACGATTATTTATTATTTTAATAATAAATAACAATTGAGTACATTTATATCTATGTATTTATTTGTTACATTTTGTTTTACAAAGTTAGGAAAGCAATGTTAAAGTCAAGCCTGATGTTGCCTTACACATAAAAGAATGATCCCAGTCTCTTCCACACAGTGAGGCATAGCCTACAGTTTATTAATTAAACACTGGTATCGGATCGGTACTCGGTATCGGCCGATACCCAAAGCCCAGTTATCGGTATCGGTATCTGGACTGAAAAAGTCGGATCGGTGCATCCCTAGGATAGATATCTTTAGGCTGCATGTTAGCATCATTGCTATGAGACTAGATTGCCAATGCCACTTTCCATCTCCAAAAAGTCAAGCTTTTATGAATTCTGAGAAACATTTCTCCTTTTGACATTGAAGAAAATGTACTTGTGAAATTTTACAAAAGGTTTTGATTAGGCTAGTCTTTATGGGCCTTAGGGTCATATAGCCATCATTTTCAGCATATAAAAGATCATGCAAAACCAATTCCAGGGGGGAAAAAAGAGTTTCAAGGTTTTCACACAATGGCAGCATTATTTTACAAATGTAGACCATCAACTTTTGAACTTAACTGTGAATAAGGAACTCACCTGATCAGCCAACATAATGACAATATCCCCCTGCACCCCACCCCACCCACAGTTGCTGCCAAGGCATCACATGACTTCACCAGTTTTCATTGATGTATCCAATTATTAATCTCCTTCAGTCATCTGTGGAAACCACAGAACGGGCTATAAGAAGTCAGACACAACTTTGGCATGCGTTTTAGTCCTCTCTTTCACACAGAGACACAAGTTATTTTATTTGAATTAGCATTCACCATCATCATGATTCAGGGGCTTCATGCCCTTCCCTTTATCATAACTGGCAGAAGACCATTACAATGTGAATTTCTCTAGAGACGGCAGCGCTATGAGTGAAAGTGAGACTGGGTAATTTGTGGGCAGTAGATGCATCTTCCCACGCGCAGGCCGAGTCAAGCCGAACGAGGCCAGAATGAGATTGTCACAGGCAATTGCATTTTCATTAACACTTTGTGAATCAGTCAGTTTGTTTTTAAAATGGAAACAGTTTCCTCTGAAATAATTTGTTATTCCATTTGGCAAATTGTTGGCTTTCATCAGTGAAAATAAAAAGTGGTCGAGTAGATAAATGTGTTTTGCTGTGGTGATGTTTGTGACGCGCTTAAACAGACGTGATTCAGAGCATCTTTCAACTGTCAAAGCCATTTCTGCTATTCGCTGAGATGCTCATGTGCTTAATAGGTTAGCAGCCAATAGCAGGCTTCCATTTTGGCCCCTATTTCAGCCGTTGTGCCTCAATTATATTGTCTGTAACAGCCGTATTATCACAATGTCTTCAATAAGATGTTTTTTTCAGCCTGACACAAAGGCAGAAAGACACCTATACTCAAGCATGGGGCTAGAGAGGTGGCCTTGTGACTGGAAGGTTGTGGGTTCAAATTACCAGAATGGGTCGGGAAAGTATAAGAAAAATGTTCCCCTCCTTCAACAACTATAATCTAGATGCAAAAGACGATTTACCCCCAATTACTCCAGCAGCGCTGCTCCACGACCAACATTAGAAGATTCTACTTGTACTGGGAAGCTCCCAGATGTGAATGTGTGTAAATGTGTAAACATGAAGTGGGTTGTTGCTGAAAAAGAGCTTGCGTGCTCCATCAACTATCCCTGGATAAGATAAAGGTTAAAATACACTCGCACAAACAAGATAGCCCAATTAACGTGGGGTAATTGCTCTGGCTTTTTAATATGCAATGGCAGGCGAAGTGCCATGGAAGGAGAATCAATTCCAGCAGAAAGTCTATGGTGGCAGGCCAATGGATGGGGTGTTCAGTAGTACAGAGCACCAACACCTGAGACCCAGGCAGACACTTTATCTGGAGTAATGGGGGAGCAGGAGGGGAGCAGGAGGGAAGAGTGAGGGCGTCCCAGACTGGAAGACCCCAGGGGACAGACGGATCAACAGAATGAATGACAGAATGATGATGATGTGACGAACGCCAACAGGGATCGTCATGTAAATGTCACAGATGCAACACTAAACACGACTTAAATTATCACACATTTATATGTGCTGTTGCTACACTGGCTGTACAGTTGAAATGTGCCTGCCGTCTTTTTCAGTGGCTCCAGTTTCACAAGTAAATTTCACATTCTTTAAAGGAAAATTCCACCATCAGATACTTTTACACTGTTATATATCATTGATCTGTGATGTTCAGTGCATTCCAGGGGTTACTTTGTGATGAGTGTTGTAATTTACTTCACTACACTTTCCCTCAACGTGCCTCGTGTACTTCTACTTCATATGCTTTTTAGATTGCTTGTATGAAGTAACCTCCCATATACTGACATAGGGTAAAGTCAACCCGGAAATTATGTCTACTTCAGCTGCCCATTGGGAGTGTGTGTATGTCCGTGTCTTGTCAGGTGACCTCTTTATTTTTATTTTGTATCCTAGCACTTAATCTTTACATGATCTTTATTTGGTCACATACTGTCAGGGCACTATGGCTCTGACTCTTGTACTCCTTACTACTGGTAATGATGGTGATCTAAGAATTTGAGCTTATTGCACTCACTGTAAGTCATGCCAGATAAGAGCGTCCGCTAAATGTAAATGTAAGTGTTTATGCGTGTGATTCTGTGTATGCACGTCAATATGCAGGATATAATAGATGCAGTTCCGGAGACACAATGAATACCATTTCTCATTTCTCACATTTCTCGCCTTGCCAAAAATCAAAACAAAATAGTATCATACATTGTACATCTAGGTCAAATTGTCTGGAATTCACAGTTTGGAGACTCCCCAGGCTCATCAACCAGGCATGAATAATCCATGTCCAGATTTCAATTAGCCTGCTAGGAGGACTCATCAGTGTGTGTGTGTGTGTGTGTGTGTGTGTGTGTGTGTGTGTGTGTCTGTGTGTCTGTGTGTGTGCATGTGGGTGTGCTCCAGAAATAACTAACTTTAACACTGATGAGACAGAGACGAACGCTAGGCCCAGGGCCATTGCTCATTTACAGATGTCTTTGTTAAATAAAACCCAAACAGGGTTAGAGATCCATCTGTTTCATCTTCCATACCGCTCCCTTTCTCTCTTATTTCTGAGTCGTTTCACATCAAGGCCTGGTGCTGCTTCTACTGAGGGCTGCTATACAACAATACACCAATACAATGCCCTCCGATCAAATTAGGCTATAAATAGCTTGGCCGTTGGTTTGGAGAGTCTGGGGATTGCACAGAATATCCCTCTCTTTTGTGCTCTGAGAAGGTGAGCTAGGCTTTTTTGATCTTTAGATGGCAATCTTTAATCTTAATTAATCTCTGATCGTCTCTTCCTCCATCTTCCTCTCCTCCTCCTGCAGAGGAAGCATTTCTCTCCCATACACTGCAAAAAATGTCCATCTTAACAAGTCATTTAATCTCATTTTCAGATTTAAAGTTGTTTCAGAGATTTTCATCTCTTTATTCACTTATTTGTATTTTCCTTTATTTATTTATTTATTTATTAAGAAATGATATGATGTTCTTTTATGTATGAATACATGGGGAAAAAGGACTAAAAATATTAATCTCAAAAAAAGAAAATTTCTACAAACAAGTGTCAATATGTTGAAACAAGGCAGAATAAGCTAAATCACTTCACTAACGTCAAGACAATGACACATAAGAAAAGAGAGAAGTTTTTCCATTCCTTTGCATTGGAAAAAACTGAAAGTATCACTTCCATTTGGAAGATATATTTTTGAAGTGTGAAACCATGCTGATAAAGCTTTTATATCCACATTGTTGCTTCCAGATGATGTCTAATCTCCACAAAGCCAACAAACACAGCTTTATGTTCAAATAACTATCTATGCATTTTTTACTTAAATTAAAGCCCCCATGGGTAGAATATTTAACCTCAATATATAATTCACAAATGTATTTTGATAGCATATTATAATGACTGTAGAAAAAATTAGACCACCACCATGAAAATTGGTAAATTCAATGTTTTGCTCTCTATGTGTTTATTCTATTTGCCCCAGGGTACAGGGTATTTCCTGAAAAATGTACAGGATTGACTTACAGCATAAAGATAGAGCCTCAACCAAAACAGAAAGATGACTCACTTGCTGACTTATTTGTTCATACACAAACAAATAGACAAGTACAGATGCAGTACAGTCCCACAGCACCTAGCTAGGTGTGCAGCATCAACTGTTGCTGTAGTTGAAGTTACTACAGTGCTGGAATAATCAGGATAACCACATGAATGTTGTCAAGAAGAATAGATCCATCTAGATACATCTTTGCGACAGTGATGTAAAACAACACCACTAAGGGACTCAAGGGGTCACCAAAGTTTCAAATTCTACTGATAGCAGCTGTAAAATGGGTTTAGATTGGGCCTCATCCTGATCGTGGAACTGCTCAACATATAGAACCATGCAAGCCATGAATTCAGGCAAAAATCACAAAATTGTGCTGGTATTTCCCACACTGGGGATTTCCTCCCCTCTGGAATCAATTATTTAACCTTTGTGCTGATAACAGCCATAAAATGGAACTACTATTTAAGCCTGTATATCGGCGGCAGTCAACAATTCTTATCACAGTCAAAGGCAATTGATGGGCTTGGCCCTGATGTGCTAAAGAGACCCATGCCACAGTATTGGATTTCACAGGTCAGAAGCATCTCTGTGCTTGTTCCAGGTAAGCAGATATATGTCCTGTGGAAAACAGCCTATGAAGCACAACAGACTGAGCACAAATAGGCATAAATAGAGATAAATAGGCTGTCAGGATAGTGCGTGGATCTCCAGCCTCCATATCTCTGACTAACTGGCATAAATACCATACATTAAGGTGAGAACACGTAGGGGAATGTATGGAGAGCTAGCACCTGCAGAGGCGTAAATCAGATTATACTGTGAAAGGGGCCGCTTGACAGACCCACTCATACTTGCAAGGGAGTTGTTCAATGAGCACTGTGTGTGCTGTGTGTGTGTGTGTGTGTGTGTGTGAGTGAGTGAGTGTGTCGTCATCACTGTCATCAGCAGTTCTCATGGCTGATTTTCTACCAGTCACACAGCTATGATCACACGCATACATACACCCATACACACACACATACACGTGCCTAGTCACAAAACCACACAGGCAGGCATGGACACATGGGCACACACATGCACGTATGCAAACACGATCATACCATTCCCTCCGGTAAGACCTAATCAAATAAAAGTGAGAAAACACAAGCACTAGATTACTAACACACTATCCTCTATGAGATCCTATCAGGCTGGTTAAACACTTGAGAGTCAATTTCTTCACTCTTATTCTACTTTCAAAAGACAGATATCAAATCTCCTTGCATCACATGGTCTCCTTAACACCTTTCCATATTTACTGTTCATAAAGCCTTCAAGATTAAGTCAACCCATGCCTATAGCCAAGTTTGTGCACAAGGATCTACAGTGTATGCGACCAGGCTGTGTTCCTCCATGGGATCCATGCTAGGTACAAGAGTCTCCTGGCTGTGGAATGCCATTAGAGGCCCAGTGACAGGGTCAAAGGGTCAGCCCTAATGACTTGAGTAAACAACTTAAGACAAACACTAAAAGCAGTGAAAACCTCTCTTCAGCTTGGTACATGTTATTGCTCTCCCCTTCCTTTCAGCATCCGATTTATTCTGAAGGCAAAGTTGGTGTAAAACTTGTTTGGATTCGCTCTGTCACCTTGGGGATTTTGTAAGTAAACAAACAAAATGGACAAATGGAAGGTAAGGCACTACAGATTTGTTCATTCATTGCTCAAAAGAGAGCAGAAGAAAGCAGCCTTGAGATTGAGCACCATGAGTGTAAAACGGTCACGTCTGACCCTGATGTGCCTCGACTCTCGGGTTATACAAATATATAAGATATAGGCCAACAAAATTCAGATATCGGCCAATCAGTGTTGCCCGTTGCGGATATGACGGAGGTGAGGATATGATTTTACTCAACCAGCTTATAAAACTGCAATGAAACCTGCCTCACCCTGCTTTAAGGAGCTGCTAACCCACCACCAGAATTTTGTTGGGTTCATGGGTTTTAACGGAGAGTTTTAGTGTCTCGTAATGGTCTAAATGCTGTTTCATAGGCTTTCCATGCTGCAAAGAGTAAAATTCTGGGGTAAACAAACAGGAAAGTATTCAAATTTATACACAGAAGATATTGACTATAAGCAACTTCATCCAGTAATATCGGTATCTCTATCAGCTTTCAAAAACCCCTATCAAGCGAACCGTACTCAAATCATCTCATGACTGGTCCATCGTCCACAAGGATGTTGACAGAGGCACAGTCCAGATCGTCGTGAGGATGGGGCTCCTGATGACTCACCCCAGGGAGCCGGGAGCCCCATCCTCACAGGGAGGAGGGCAGCAAGGATGACTGGCTCCTCGGCAGCTCATGATCTAGACCGAGCAATATCCCTTTAGGAAGAATCCTGTCATGCCAGAGAAACTGAGAAAGAAATATTTCCATGTGGCACCATGCCGTTCCTGCTTTTGGCTGATATTGCCCCACCCCTGTGGAGGCCTGTTTGTACTATTTGTACCCCCACCATGCACTACAAGTGACAAAAGCCATAATTTTGCAGTCACAGACTAATTTTGAGGGCTGGGAGGCTGTGACAGTGCCAGGTTGGGTGCTCTGGCTTCCTGCTTGGAGTATGTACCAACAACTAGTGTTAGAGACTCAATGACTCACCTAGAGCTCTGCGCTTGAGCCTCCTTTGGGTGTCTGATAACATCATACCAGCTTCATTTTATCATAAGAAATTATGCATGATCTGGTATTGTAAAATGTTATTACGACTTTTTGAAAACCACAGAAATAAGCAGAATAGGGATTGAGACAGAGACAGATTAGTCCCATTTGATAAAATTGTGCCCCAAGGAATCCTATCTCACAAAGTTTTGACATTGAAAAGAATTACACAACTGTTTATACTGTATTTGGGGAGATAACAGTGAGGAAAGGGAAAACTATGACTAAAACAGTCACTCTTACACATTCTTTCATTGTGCTAATGTGTAGTGAGAGGAAAAAATAGTAAAATTAAACTTCTCGTTTTGCTGGGGAGCCCCCTGGGACCTCCTGCAGGACCCTTGGAGGTCTCTGGACCCCACTTTGGGAACCGCTGCTCTAACATACACAGCGTGAAAATGCTGGTGTTAATTAAGGTTGAGTCATGTTGCTGGTCATTTCCTATTCAGCTCCCCGGAGGCTTCTAAGTGAATGGACACCCCGCCATAAACGTGGTCCATCATTATCACAACACCTCCCACTGGAGCGTACATTCACACTCACCCTTCAATACGCTGTCTCAGCCTCACACACTCTCTCTCTCTCTCTTTCTCTCTCTCTCTCACACACACACACACACACACACACAGACGGGGTGATGACGCAAGCCCAAAGGCCTGCATCATGTCATGCCTCCCTCAGCAGACTCATTGAAACTGCCTTCTGGACTTGGCAGAAGAATGGCAATAGACAAACACACACATACACATTCAACCACACTGAGCAATACAGTCATCACATACTGCTCAATGACTTCAGTTCACCATCAAATTACACTGGAAAATATGGACTAATGTTTGGGACACTGTAGATCAGGCGTTCACAAACTTTTTCATGCCAAGTAGAGACACTTTAGACCTCCATTTAACAAAGGCTTTGCCCCAATCTAGGAAGATTTTTGTTGTCAGTCTATACAGAGGTGGGGACAGTGAAACCTCTGATCAGGACAGTTACTGCTGTACATTCTCTGCCAGGTCTAACCTCTAGTGAGTGAAGTAGGCTAACAGTGGAATTTAACTACCCCTCATTTTGCTGGGTAACTCCTGGAGCCCTCCCAGGCACCCCTGGGGGTCCGTTGGGGACCCCAGTTTGGGAACCACTGCTCTCTGGGTTATTTCCAATATGCTGGTAGGCTAATTTAGGTCTAAGGACAAAAATAAAACTATTGTATTGGTGTAATGGGTGGGTGGCTCCTTTCCAAAGATGTTACAAACCTTTATTATCCATTTACTGCTGTAGTCTAAATCTTTGGGGGCGACAAAAAGAAATCACTCTCCACTACTACTATTATTTTTTTTTTTTTCATATGAATGCGTTATTATTTAGATTATTAATAATACTTGTATCAATAAGTTGCATTTTTATTACTATTATTCTAATAGATAATAAAACAATGTCAAAAAATGGCAGTGATTTACTCTAGTCTGTAGGCTAATTAGTTACGCCCCCACAGATTAAGTGTGATAATAATAATAACAAATTAAAAGTATTATTATTATTATAAATCGTTATTGATTATGCATTGTTTATTACTTGTACTACTCATAATAGTAATAATTTCCATCTTATATGTTATTAGTAAAAAGGGTGAGGTCTGGTGTAGATGTTTTCAGTTTACCGTCTATATTTTCTCTGTCGCTGATGTGCTGGAGGTTGCAGCCCGTGTCCTCCCGGCTCAGCTCGGGCTCCGGCCGGTAGGGCTCGAGCCTGGAGTGGTTGTTCCTCCGGTGTTTGGGGCTCGACGACACGCAGCAGGAGGTTGTATTCCCCATGGTTTAAACTAGTTAAGTTGATATTCCCCACCCAATACTGTATATTCAGCTCTCTCCTGCCCTGCTATACTAACGTTACTACAACAACCGAAAAAACGGGGCGGTAACGCAGATAGAGAGACCTGGTCCAAACTACAAAATAGCCGCGATGCCCGTTATCGTTACACGCCCTTCCCCGGTCTAGAATAGGAGCAGCAGTGAGAGCGGAGCCATTTAAAAACTGGCAAAACGTTAAGGTAGGCTAATAAATCAGAATAGTAAGCCTAACGTTACTCGTCCCCTGCCAAACCTCCTGGCGAAAGCAGATAGTGCCTCTAGAAAACAGGCGTCGGTTTCACTGTCGACTCCCTCGACTTATAATTCCAGTCCAAGCGTCCAGTTCTCTTTATGAACATATTTTGATAATACAGACGACATGATACTTTAAAGGGGAAGATATTTGCTCTCAGCGCTACATGGTTGCCGATACTGTAGACTGCTGCTGCTGCTGCTGCTACATCCGTTGCCGCGCTGCCTTCAGGTGCTCCTCGTATGCTCCGATTTCCGAGCACACAGTGGGTAAACTGAGTTTAGGTGGGTTTAGCCCCAACTACATCTCTGGAAGTAGTAACTCTGGACCCTGTAGCAAAAGTATTTTTTTTCTGTGGATGTTGTTTCCAAGCGGCACAGAGCTATACTTTGCTCTACAGCGGTAAAGAGGAGAAAATGCATATCAGGCGTGTAATTGATAGCTTTATTAGTTTATTAAAATGCGTGGCAACTAAAAGAAAAAAATGCCATATAACAATAAAGTATGTTCCTTTTTACAATAATTTGTTGGCACGGCTGTCATGCTCCCTACCCCCTAAACGTCGGCCACTTTCCCATTACTGTTAACCACTTTGTTGGGTCGTGCATGCGCGCTCTAGTCGAAATTTTAATATTTCCGACAGCACTTAAAGGCAGCATAACAAACCAACAGCGCTGTGCCTGTGGTGGAAAAGGTTCCGGTTCAAGTGGGTGGTTACAATACTTACATTACAACACTTAATACTTCCATGTGTAATAAACGGACAACAATTATTACATTGTTAGCCGTTTCTCAGGTGGATAAAAGGAAATACAGAATAGAATAGAATAGGACCCTCTCAAATAACTATTAGTTCCATTTCACTGTTATTTCATTCATTTGAAGTCAGCACAATGGCAGAATGTATAATAAGGGTTCTTCTAATCAGAGGTTTCACTCTCTTCACTATTATCTCCCCACATACAGTTTAGACAAACAAGAACAAATCTTTTCAGATGGGGGTCCATGACACAACCGTTGTTAAAAAGGGGGTTTGTGGTCTAAAGTGTATTGTCATGAGAAAGTTTGGGAGCCCCTGAAATAAAATACAGTGGAGTAAAGAATGAAAGCCAACACACTTTTCCTATTCATCAGTCTGCATCCACTTACATTATGAAGAATAGTTCTGACCAGTGATGAAAAGGTGGGTGATGACTATTATGGGTACAGTCAGCAGTGTTAACAAACAAATAAATTGATTAATAAATTCAGAATACTATTGGTGTGTAAACTCTATTGCACAAATAAAAAATGAGGCTAATCTGAGTTTAGGTGGCTTTACCCTCCACTACATCCCTGGATCTGACCTGTCATAAGCAAAACATGGGCATCTGTCATTTCTCTGTGTGTGAGTTAATTATTTGACGTCGATTGATGACCGACAAGTCCATAAGGGCTTTGCGTTGCCTCTGACGGAGCGAAATGGCAGCTCACAGTAAATCTCTCTGCAAGATTAAGTAGGATTAGTGGCGGTTAACGTAAACAAAGTGGAATCCTGAGGAAGAGCCTAATCCTTTGAGATGCTGCTTTGTCACGCAAGACAATAGCCTTTGATGCATCAGACTGGCATGGGTGAGGCTGGAGTATATTATGAATGTATGAAGGCCCTTAGTATGATTACATTGCTTCAAATAGGCTACTGTATTACATGATCAGGCATGGTGCTGTAGTGCAGCCTGCTGGCATAGTAACTGTATTGCATTTGGTGATAGAGGATAGTGCAAAAGTAATAACCCTGATTGGAAACATGAGGTGAGGCTGCTTCATGTGTTTTTTAGTGATCAGAAAGACAGTTTTACACTAAAGAGAGGAATAAATCTCTCTTCTAACTCCTAATGTACCTCTCCAGTACATACTGAGGAATACATTTTGTGAATAAGGAGATAAACTGATTGTTTCAAATCTTGTGTGTGCTGTAGTTGTATGAATGCCCAGCAGGTGGAAACATTCCAACACTCAATATTAGTCTGACTGATCTGTGCAATGATCTCTAAATGCAGAGACAATGTCATGAAAGTCATTAAGTTTTATGAAAGTTATGATTTTAATATCGTTAGATCCACGGTGTGTCAGCACACGCCGTTTGGCATGGTGTCATTTGTGCAATCATGTTTCAGTGTTGAATGAATTTAATTTCTATGGCTACGGCTACACTATTTCAGTCAAAACCTATTTCCTGTTCCCTACTAAGTACATTCCACTGTGTCGTTTTGTCTCTATCGGGGTGGAAGTGGACTGTGTTTTGTAATAGAGTGGACAGGAAGGCGGTTTCACAATAGGCCCAGGTGCAGGTCAAATCTCAGTGGTATTGGGTTCTTTCTTCAGTCTTTTTTTTTTTTCCTAAGGTTTCCCCAACAAGCAGCACAGAGGAGCATCAGAGCAGGAATGCACCTAAACCCAAAATGGTGGAGAGGTGGCTCAAAGTATCAACGATCATGAACATCTTTAATGGAGATGTACCATGAAAAAGAAAAAAAAATCTAAAAATGTAATAACCTAAAACATACACTTACATGGACTTAGATCTAATCAATAATGATGGGTCAACTTTGCCATTCCTTACTGAAAAATGGCACCCTCCTCTTCAGCTGCAGCCACACTCTGCTCCATGCTACCTGAATGCAGACTGAATGCTCAGTGTATATTTGCAGAGTGATGTGTATAGTCTATTGTGTGTCTTGCACTGGTCCTTTGTACTGGATGTAAGGTCCTGTTGTCCTTGCTCCATGTGTGTCATTATGTTCTTGTAGTACTATGTTAGTTATTGATTTGCCTCTGCACCAAAGTGACCAAGACAAATCCCTGTGCATTTATTGTACTGGCAAAATAAAGTGTTTCTGATTCAGGTCCCAACTATCCCATCATTATTGATCCATCACTACCCATTGTTAGTACTCTCCAGTAATCATTAACTCTAATTGCAAGTCTTTGTCATTTGCCTTTTCCTTAGATTTTCAGAGTCGTATATGAAGAGTATTTGGACTGGGTTAGGACTGTACTGAACATTTGGACTGTGTTAGTTTATGGATATGCTTGATATGTGATTGGACAAGCTTCACAGTGTATCTTTTTTGTGAACAACATATTCTCAAGTTGCTCTTTTTTTATGGAACTTGACCGCAGTCCAGCAAGCCAGAGGATGCCATCACTGAAAACTGGGCCAATCTTTCCTTTCCCTCAGCGCCATCCGCATTCCACTGGATTTGATTCATGGAAAATGTGTTCAAATACTCATCCTCCTTCGTCCCCCTACTCCAGCTCACTATGTAATAACAACACCATCATCCAGGGAAAACAGTAAATGGTGTGAAAGGAGAGAAAACACTTCACTTTATCAGTGACAGCCCTTGCACTGAGAGCAGCACAATCAATTCGACTCACAGAAAGTACAGTACGTCGTGTTCTGTAAGCAGACTCCCAAGGTTGAGACTCAACGCGGTGATAAAAGCTCCATCACGCCGAGCCACTCATAATAGCACCTTTGCATTGGCGCTTGTTTGATTCATTCAGGATAGAAGAGTGCTGTGATTTCTTTTCTCCCTCTCAATCTCAGCACTAATGACCAGTGCACTCACTTGTTCCAACTTGCTTTACAAAAGCTTGTTTTAATTTCCCAAACCAGGCATGTTAGGGGCTTTCTGAGCCGTGGTTATCAGAGAGCAATGTGTATGCGTCACAAAACTACATAAGATTCACAACACCACCAGGCCTTAAAGTGCCTGCCACTACCAAGAGGCTATTTCCTGCATGTTCCTATCATAACAAGTTGGTGCAACAAGGCTATTTATTTTTACATGACTCATTTTTGTTTTGTGTGCTGCGACACAACTCGCAATGTGAAAACAATTGCTGTAATTCCAAGCTACTGAATATTTGAGACAGTACAGAACACAGAGTGACTGAGCAAGCACTTTATTGAGGCAAATCAAATAACAAAAAAAAATATTATCAGGGATGTGATCAGAACAAGACAAAAGATTGGATATTATAAAGGAGAAGCAGGGGAAATAAGAAATTGCTGACTAAAAAGAATGTGTTAAAAAAACTGAACCTCTGAAAAAGACAAGAAAAATTCCATTCCATTAACATAACATAACATAAATGACAAATTTACAGAGATGACTTCAAAATTCAGCCACTAATATTGAGATGAAGCGAACAAAATAATAACAAAATACCTGCCTACCATGACAACAAGTTAATAAGATTTCAACATACATGTGTTACTTGTGCTCTATATACATTCGATATACATTCATTCATATCAAAACAATGACAGCTTTCTTATAAACTGTATGGGCAGGATATTCAAAATACACACAAATGCAGTGTGTTCGAGCCTGTCCAAATAAATTTCATCTGTCAAATAAATATTCATATCACAGGTTAGAAAGGATAGTCCTCATAGAGATGCACACCAGATGCTGGCGGGTCTCTGAATCAAATTCTAATAAAGTCGGGTGACAAGTGCAGTTGGAGATAATTCCAGGCGGTTATGATTGCATTGGGACTACATAGCCTCTGCTAAAAGTGGAATACAATAAAAATACACCTTGCTATGTGAAGCCCTGAAGCTCAGATTCCCTTTGAACATTTGGCTTCTAGCAGCATTTTCCCTGATCAAACCGCAATCGCGACAGCTGTATGGCAAGTCACTGGCCAGGGAAAATAAACCGTCGCAAAAAGCTATCAACTGGTCTTTGAATATAGCCAATAACTATAAACCAATGACAGAGGAATGTCAAATACAGTGCGGAGATAGTGAGAGTAATAGCAAAGGCATTTTGTGACACATCTAGGCAGGGTGTCTAGAGTCCTGCTCTGACTTTACATGTTGTGGAAGAGCTGCAGTTTGGCCATCAGCTTCCTATTCTCCACCTCCAGTGTGGTGACGCGGGTCTCCAGGCAGCTCACATACTCCTTCCTCCTCCGCCTGCACGCTTTGGCAGCCTCCCTGTGCAAAAGGGACAGAAGCTCCTCGTGATATTCACTGGCAGTAACCCTGACCTGAAGAAACACTGTCGGTTTCGCTGGTGGTGCCGCACGGATACTCAGAGCCAGAAACATTGACATCATCGTGTAAACACAATTAACAGCATGGACAAGGAGTGTTTTGTCTGTGCGAGTGTGTGTATGCATGGAATTTGTGTGTGTGTGTGTGTGCGTGTGTGTGTACGTCTGTATACGCAAAACCAGTCTCCAAGAGATCCCATAGAAGCGGTCTGTAATCCACATACTCTCCCAGTCCCTCCTCTAGTCACAGCGATCATTCAACTTTGTGTCGGTAGATGTCTTTTAAGGCTCTAAGCTCCTCAATCAGAGTCTTGTTTTGATTTTCGAGCACGGCCACGCGATTTTCGAGGCATTTGACATATTCCTTCTTCTTTCGCCGGCACTCCCGGGCAGCCTCCCTGGAAGCAACAACAGTCTCCGTGAAAAATACGTCTCAACACTGGGCTTTTCTCCAGACCCAAGTACAACAAAGGTTACTTTCTCTAGCCTTGAATCAATTTGAACCAGAGAAAAATGAAAAATCCTATTATAAAGCCTCCTAAGGCTTGTCCCGTGGGCAGGATAGTATGTTCAGATGAGGGTGATTATGAAACTTGTTTGTGACACCTGATAACTTAGGCCTAGAACATCACGTAATAGAATCAAGCAAAGGAGGACGACGTCATGCAGTTAAAAAAAGCAACCCAGCAGATTCAATGATTGTAAAATCATCATGTGGGAGGACGGGGATCATGCAAAAATAGAAAAAAGAATAGTGACTGTCAGCGTCAATAGTGACACGTGGTTGTTTAGCAAATTGACTGGAAGCTTAAGCCCTTCCACAGACAGCAAGCAGAAAGCACAGTAAAAGCAATGCTCACCAGCCAACAAATGGACTAATCCACACACAACTGGCCTGTCCACACACACAAAACAGCTACAGGCCATGTCACACATCTCACCCTGCACTCCAATCACAGGTAACAGAGCAGATAGCAGGCAGACAACCTAAGAATTAGCGGCTAAACACCCTGGATGAGGGAGAATCATGCGGTGGAATGATGATAGGCTTGCGGAACTTATTATTACATGGAGCACCGTTCTCGTTCATCTGTTAGCGTGTTGTTAGTATGCTGCACAGTATGTACGATCCACGAGCGATAGTGGGAGGAGAATGTCCCAGCGACTGCAGGTGAGTGCGTGTCGGGGGAGGGGGGTGTGAGCTGCCTGCTCCTCTCTTACCTGTTCTTCATCAGGCGGAGCTCCCTCTTTCGCGAGACGTCCTCGGTGGGCTGCTGGGAGCCGTGCGCGACGGCCATCGCCATGCCCTGGGAGAGGCTGGAGCCGGGGTTGTGCAGCTGGTAGGCGGACATGTCACCTGTGGTGCCTGGAGACACGAAGAAACAAGAAGGCAGCACTGTCAGTGTGGCACTGGAGTACTGGAATCTGTGTTGCTAAGGCAAACCTTTTCATAGGTGTTTGGCATTTTCAACAGGCTAAGTCATGCACATACACTGTGTGTTAGAGACAGATAAACCTACAGCAGACAATGCAGAACTTTTCTGTCCATGTAAAACCTTATGCCATAAATAGCTGCCTAAATAATCTTGTAAGGAACTGTTTTCACTTTTTTTCACATATGACTTTCGTTCCTCAAAACCAGTGTCTCTCAAAGTGGGGGGTCCTTGAAAGGATTCCAGGGGGATTGGTGACATGAAACCATTTGAGAACCCCTGCTCTAACCTAATATTACAGAGAAGGCTAATTGCTGACACACAAACTGCAGAACCCAAAGTCAAAATTCACACAAGACTGAGCAGTTTCCCTGAAACTTGTGTGCCGAAACAGAAAGAGAGATGGTGCCATTCTTATCTACTTCTCCTTCTGCTGAGTGCTTGCTCAGTGGCAGGGGAACTATGCCCTGTGTATCATGCAATATGCCGATGATTAATTCTGTGATGGGTTGCTGTTGCAAGAGGAACTGCCTATAATCACAGCAGACCAGCGACTGACGTCAGTGTACATCTTATTCGCTGGTTAGCATTTACATGTCGCTGCTGGGGGCCTGTTCCAGGAAAAGCAGTGACGTCAGCCACTGCTGCTATGTGCCTTGAGTGGGCAGAGCATTGAAGCATTTCACAGAAAGAGAGAGGGAGAGAGAGAGAGGGAGGAGGGGCGGAGAGAGAGAGAGAGGGAGGGAGATTGAGGAGACAAGCAGACACTGTGAAAATGTCTCTTATCGTAGTCAGCTTGTTGCATAAAACAGACTATGGAGAAAAATTACACTGATATTTCAACCGTTCCTTTGCTATTTTAGAAGAGCCTATTCAAGATCTTATTTGGAGGATTACTGAGCAGTTTAATGGTGGTTTGGACAAACATAAACAACAACAATCTCACGTCTGAAAAGCCAAGCTCACGATCAACAGGTTGTTTTTTTTTCAATCCCAATTATGATAAACGAATTGTGAATTTCTTCAAACACTTTCCCAACAGCTATATCCTTGTACTCAGAGTGACATTCATATTCAAAAACTATGATTTGAGACATTCCTAAATGAGTATTTCAGGTGAACAACAATGTAAAGAAGCAGTTTTGAGTTCTGACAGAAAAAGAAATGATGGCAAACATACCTGCTTCTGTCTCATCCCCAGTTACAGCCATATCTACTCCCAGGTTTTCCAAGAGAAACTGTCCCCTTCAAGTCTTCTCTCTAACTGAAATGTTACCATAGCCAGCAGCGAGGCTATGTGTGCAATTTACAATTAGAGGCATTGACATCACCATGACATCACTGGCCTCCTGATGTCAACAGCACGGTTTGCTCTCTCTCCCGACACAGCGCTATGAGTCAGGGGCTCTGCTGTTTGTCTTTTGGCTGGGGAGGAATTTTCTTCAGCTAGACTGAAGTGTATGGCTTGCTGAAGGTGGCTCACAAACCCTCTTGTAACAACCAAAAACTTCCTTGTGTAAGCCAGAAATAAAATTGGCCAACACATGATGTTATTTTTTATAATCCAAAATGGGATGTTTGGATCAAACTCAAAAAAAGGAGAGTGTAGTTCTACAGTATGAGAGACATTGTCATGATCAGCATTTCTTCCTATTGTATTAGAAGTAACCTTCTGCTCAGTCAGAGAGAGTAGCTGGCAGTTGCATCTTTTTCATACTTTTTTGCTGGCAGACTATTCTAGCTGTGCGCAGGACACCACAGGTGGAAAGGAATATTTTGTTAGCTGGTTTATTCATGTAACAGGGAGACTCAATCGCAAGGTCGAAGGTTCATGTAAACAGCTTAATCTGAAAATGACCTTAACCATAGTATGGCCAATAGCCTGTAAACAAAACATAATCTCTTTACTAGTTGACTCCACAGTCAGTAATAAGGGAGCTGGCTCCCTCTGCTGGTAATTCAGAGGTAAGTAGAGAGGTCTGTTGAGGCAATATGATGACATCATGTTTCTTTTTTAGATCTCCAAGGTACAGTATCTTCTTAATCATTTAAGGAGGCTGTGAGTTCAAAGTGACTCATCTACAACAAGTAACTGTTTCCCCACCACATCCCTCACCAGCATTATCATGAAATGCTCTGGTCTGACTGGAAGTGATGCTTTCAATGTGGCTTTCACTGTGGCTTGGGGTTCACAGTACTATTTTTGATGACTGAGTACAAGTATTTCCTTAATACCTCCTGATACACAGTACCAATACAGAGTGCTGCTCTAAATAGTGATAATATTGGTTAAACTTTATAGTAGTTACGATAGTAATAGTGATAATAAAGGATCTTGTGGCAGACTCAGTAAAGAGGTGTCTTTACTTTGTGTAGTTCAAGAGTTAAAGTTCACAGGTGAACCTACTGGTTTGACATTTGGTCTAGTGTACTTTTGAGCGCTTATACAGAAGATTTTACTGTGCTCTCTCTTTTATGCGATTTTGATTACATTTTAATTCTATACATTTTATATTGCTCTTTCTTTTGTAAGATATTGACTGTATTCTGACTTGATGCATTGTTGTATGTTGTTGGCCTGCAACTTTTGTGTTTGTCTCGATGCTGCTTTCTTGGTCTCCCTCGAAAAAGTGATTCATAATGGGACTTACCTGGTTAAATAAAGGTTGAAAGATGAATAAAAAGCATTACACTATCAAAACTTTGTATTAATCTGATAAAATGGCATACTCCCTCATGTTTTTGTGGTGGCATTAATGTTTTTTTATCTCAGGGGAATCTGTATCAGTGCATCACCAACTGTCAGTGTTTGGGTTGTGATACCCAGCACTCAAATCAATCAGGAAGCCCGGTGTTACCTGGCAGTATCATGTCATTCGGCGGCATATAATACTGATGAGGGCCATCTCCCATCTCCCCGGGGTACTGAAGGATGCTGGGTAGGGGCTGTGGTGTCGGTGTGCCAGCCATGGCCACAGACGGCATGCTCTGCATCCCCTCAGGCACGATCCGGATGGGACCTCCTGAAGTGAATGCGACTGGGAGGGAACAAAGGGTTGGGTTGTGGTCATTTTTACTTATTATGCTGTAATTAGCTTGAAATAAGGGCAAAGATAAATGTGTAAAATGTAACCTTGTCATATGCAGTAGTAGTGGAAGTAGTAAATAGTAGTAGTAGTAGTAGTAGTGGTAGCACAAGTAATAGTAGTAGTAGTAGTAACAATAGTAGAAGCAGCAGTAGTAGTGGTGGTAGTAAATGTTCTGCTTGCACACAGCCTTACTGTACTGGCCTTGGCTGGTCTGGTAAACAGCTGCAGGCATAGAGGGCCCTACTGGGAGGACATCACTTGGCTCAATTGGCTGTGCCGTCTCCTCTGTCTTCACTTTGTCAACTCTGGGAACAACTGAGGTCGCTGGTGGTGGCATCTCACTCTGATTTCTTCTGAGTAAGCAAAGATCAACATTCTTTACATACCCGCCTTTTTTTTTTTCTTCCGAAAAACGGGGGAGAAGTAAACCATGTAAGACAATGCAGATGTGGTCAGCATATACCTGGATATAGACTACTTACTTGTATTGTTGCCTGGAGGGAAGCTCTCTCTTTGTGGACATACTGGAAGAGGGAACTGCTTCTGAGCTGCCAATGTCTCTTGTCAGTATCTAAAAGAGGATTATCCTTTCACTGGTGAATAATAGCTTTTTGATCACTTAAACCATAAACTAAATTCATCACTCAAAACTGACAATACAACCAGTACCTACAGTATGTGCGATCCGTCAAGCACTGCTCGGCTTCTCCTCAATACTTTCCGTGGCTTGTCCTGCAGACCTGGGGGGGGGAGATAGTTGCAGTTATCCACTAGTGCTGCCTAATATGTATGCAATTCGTCAGTGTGATACAAATTGTATCGTATTGTACTGCAGATGGTTGGGGGTACATTAATGTTGGAAGGAGATAGTTGACTACAAACACCGTTTGTGGATGGCTCCCTCTGCTGGACAGGTGCGATATACAATGAATAGAAGCAGCCTGTTGCTCTTTTATCTCTATGGTTGCTCATCTGTAGTTAACTAGCAACACAGCTATTATCAACGAATGTTAGCTAAACAAGGCACTCGCCATAACATAGCCCAAGAGACCAAATTTGATTTCGTAGTAAGATAAAGCAATCTATTTACAAGCCATATAAAAATAAAAATAAATAAAAAATCACAGCAGAGCAGCATGTGGGAATAGCTGAGGTTCCCTCTAAACTGAAATGTATTTATCCAGTCACAATGACCAAATAATATTAGCTTGTCAGTCAGCAGTTATTGCTCCACTTTGTCTCCATAAATTTCACGTTAGTCCAAATAAGCGAGTTTCTAAGTTTTGGCATCAAATGATAGCTTATAAAACCCGAGACTATGCTATACGCTAGCTCAAGTTTTAGCGAACTGAAGCCCTAACGTTAGTACGTTAGCTAACGAATCAACTGTCAGCCACTGTTAGCAACTGACGTGGTCGGTAGCCTATACCATATTCTGGCTGGGACCCAGCGATGCACTCACGTCAAATTGTGTTGCCCCAGTTGTGTGAAACCTGGCGAGCTTGAATCAAGCAGAGTGAGTAAAACAATAGAAACTGAAAGTTGACAAAAAATTGCTTGGTTCATAAATTGCTGCGATACATTTTCTTCGTATGCATTTGAAAATGAAAACTACGAGGAACGTTCGGCATAAATCTCTCCGACGATTCTGATTGGCCAAAAGTTAGCTGTCTGAGACGGCTCTGTTAACTCTTTTTCATGGAGAACTCCACTCAAAAATCTCTCAGTTTAATGTTGCCTTGCTTGTCGGCAAAAAATGTACACCTGATAAAACATAACGTAAGACGAAGAATCGATAGGGTCTTCTGGTAAATTCGGCATATAGATGATACACCAAGCAACGATTAATCGCAACAGAATCTCAAGTCTTAGGAGTTGCTCCCATTGCTCACTACCGCCATCCACTGTGTTACCGAACAGTGGCAAATATGACTGGGGAAAGAATTTTCTATTGACTAAGTAACATTTAGGGGACGAAGAGCATGTAGACCTAAGCCATGTCAATAGCTGATGCTAACACTGATGTAATTTATTACTATGCTATAGCCTGTTTGCCATTCCATGTAAATAACTAGTATTGCTGTATATTTCTATTTCACTATTTTAATGATTTTAGCTTGTAGTTTTCATGCACTGGTGTTTTCTGGTTGTTGAATTAAGACATCAATTACATGCCTGACATGGGTTTTCTCCTCTTCATTCTACCACTGCAGCACGAAGTAGCTCTGTGCCACGTGTGACGACCCTCTCCGCCCTGTCTGCCTGTTACTTGGTTTGTGCGGCTGCTGTCTTTGCTGTCTGTGCAGGTACTGGAGGTGGGCGTGGCAGAGTGTCATCAGCAACACTGGCAACACCTGGGCCGTGTGCCAGCGCTCCTTCAAAAACCCTCTTGGAGCTCAGTTGCCGTGTGCTCTCCTCCCTGAGACACCCTTTGGTTTTTGGTTGGCGTTTGGCTTGTGTTTCTGCACCATACAACATTGCACCTACACACTTCCCCACTCATGCACTCACCTACACTGCTGATCTTACTGATTACACACACCACTGTTAGTTTAGGTTCTCCACTTATGTTATTCCTCAAACAATACATTGTTTGTTACGGTAATTGGCTTGGTTGTGTGCGTCTCCCTCTATTGTCATGGCCGTGCGGCCCGGTTTGTGACACACGTGATTCCTAAAGTAAAACATCAGCCAGCAATGACATGACAATTCACTTGATAAACAAATGTATTTATTGAAACATTGCATAGTTTTTTTTAACAAATAGGCTATACAATTAAGACACCCAAAGTTAATCCATGTAGCCTAATGCTCAGTCTCTAACTGAAAAGTAGTGAATGATGGCAATTACTTCATCCATATAAATATAGCCTAGTATTTACCATACAATATGAATAAATTAATCAAAAACAAAATATTGTTATCAACTGACTCATCACCCAATACAAGTGATAGGCTATATATCTCTGCTGATATGAGTTTAGCCTACCTGTTATCTTAAGAAAGTAGTGCTCAAGATCCAGCCACATCAATTTTGTGCACATACATTCATAAAACACATGACAAGCTAGCTAATACATATGTATTACATATATTTGTTTAAAGAAACCTCCCTTTGTGATACAGTATCTTTTTCCAAGATTACAACCATTTTTCCAAATGATATTAACGAAATTTAGAATTCCATATGGCTTTTGCATGTAGATTGAATGATTCACTGTATAATATCCTTATATGCATGTTGTTACCTTTTATCATTGAGACAGTTACCATCTAGTAGGATAGCATTATTAATTTACCAACAAGAGACAAACACTCCCATACCTTGTATGAGCCGAATGAGTCCATATGGTATGGCATCAAAAACAATAGCATATTCCTTTGCTGTTACTGGAATTCCACATTTCTGCAAAAATTCAGTGCAGCTATTGTTCATTGTTTTTAAACAGTTGATTCACAGACACATGAGGAGAGAAATTATGCTTGTATACAATTAACCAGTAGTAATGCTTGCCTGGAAGTTTGCCAGCTTATGGGGATCTTATTTAAGCTACATCAAAATTGCACTTTAGAAGAAGCTCAATGCCACTAATTTTATAAAAAAAAATAATATTTGGGATAATGTTCCATATTTTGCTTTTGGACTGAATGTAGTTTTTATCTATTTGACCTTAAATATTAATTGGCTGTTTTAAAATCTGGGGCATTTCAACCACCTTGATCTTGCCTATTACATAGAATACCTTTTTTCAAATAGTGTGGTTTATTTCTCCGAACAAAAATAAAGAGTTTGGAGTTGATCTCTTTTATTGTTGCATTGGGAACATCCACAGATGTGACAAATGTGGCAATTTATAGACAGGCCCCTGAACAACCAAGTCAAATCTTTTACCTTTTTTGGTCAAAATGTTATTACATCTTTTACAGGAATACCAGTGATATCCACCAATCTTCTTTAAGGCAAATACTTTTTTTTACATACAGACCAGACACAGAGGAGAAGATGTTCAAACAATCTAAAGCTTCCTTAACTTCAGATGCATGATGCAAGAAAATTGTGCAAGTTGACGGCACTTTTATTCTGTATCTGAATATTTGATACCACTGAATTCATATTTCTCAACATTTTGTGCCATTGTTTGTGCAACTAATAAATAGAGGAGTAGAGCTGCTGGGTTAATACCTTTATCTATCTTTAATATTTATGCAAAAATAATAGCAAACAACTTTGTGTAATAATTAATAGCCTTTGTTATGGGTCTCCAGTTATCTATCATGAGATGATCTTTGTTTGGCTTTGCCATTAGGTACATTAAACATTGGGACATAGAGGCAGGCAGTTTCCCTAGCTCAAAACCTTCTCTAAATACACAACATTAATTTATATAATTTTGAAACAATTTGTAAAACTCACTGAGCAGACCATATTTGCCTGGGGCTTTGTTTTCTTTAATTGAATAACGCTTGTTTGCATTTCCTTACAAGATATAGTTTCTTCACACATAGTCTTAAATCCAAGTGTATGCATTAGCCTCTTTTTTTGTAATTACTTCCAACCAAAAGCACTTGAATGCGTGACCAGTCGTATTCACGAGTTGTGGACTGGGAGGTTTGAGCTTACCAGGAGCACTTGAAGGCAGCAAATATAATAGGACATAGCTAACTGTTGGCCGAAGAAAAGTTATAGGTCGTCTGCCTTTTTACACTAGTATTTCGCTCTGAGGCTTGGTCCAGGTAGGTGGTGATCCGCACAGCTGAAATGAAAGCACATCGTGATCGGACTAAAACAGTTTACAGTAGTATCTAGTGATGAGTACATTCGAGAATTGTACACAATCCCTAAGAGGTTTCCGTAGTTTTAGCCGATACCATTTTAAAATAGGGATATTACCTACGGACTATGTGGTTTCGTGACTTCATTCTGAATGGGTTTTGTCCTACTTTTATATATAGGTGTAAATGGTATCTATGTTATTAAATAAACAGAAATTCCTCAAACAAGCTTTATGAAGATAAAACGTTAGTTCAATATACTCCTCCAGCTGATACAATGGTATAATCCAAGAGGTAGCGTAATGGAAGACCTGTAAGTGAGACAGATCAAGCCTGTGACAGCGGAGAAACTTGAGTTTTATAACAAGTAAATACTGTACAGAGGTACGTACTGTTCAAAACTTCTGGCTTGACCTCAGTAACTTGTTCTTGTTAACAATAATACCAGTGTTTGCCGTGCTGTCAGTGCAAATGTAGGGAAATTGCAACGAAGAAGCCCATTTGCTAATGATAGCTAGGCTAACTCCCTGCTAGCTAACTTGCTGCCTCCGCAGGTAAAACTGTATGGACTTTAGCAGGAAGAAGTAGCATGCTAGGTAGATGCTAGTTAGCCTGTTAGCTAGCCTTCCTATTTTGGGATTGGCATTTCGCTAGCTAGTAACTTACCATTTCCATAACTGTATGGTATAGCTTTCTAAGTAGGCTGTTTACTCAGTAACGGTAACACTCCACGGTATAAGATGGATGTCGGTTGATATGAAGTAACGAGCAAGGAAATTGTGCATGATGTTGCAATGTTTTCTGTGACGTTAAATCAACTGGTTTGAATGACGAGAAGCAACACAGGGCCTGGTTTCTCCTACTTATAGGTAACCTCAGAATCATTGTGTCACAGATAAACCCAAGTCTTACGGAAGTGTATACTGGTATATTCAGCAGTCTTGCAAGGCAAATCGCTCTGTTACAATTTTATTGATGTGTAATGGTTACCCCATTGACTGTGTACATTGTTGATGAGCGTTAATAGTGACAGCCCATGAACTTGACCACAATGTTTATATCATCTTTTGTTTGTCAGCTACCTTATTAATGTGAGCAGCTGATTTGAAATAGATTATTTATCATAAACCTAATTTCTGTTGACTTGGTTTGCATGTTGATGGAGACCTGTTAACTTTGCCCTTTATTCTAACAGCTGTGTAATGCACTCTTGATTGCTGTTATTGATGTTATTTAAAATCTTTATAATGGCAAATGTTGAGATTATTTGTATTGACTACATCATACACCATCTAGGGCTTCATACAAATAATCTGAAACACAGCAAAAGGGCACAAAAATGTTTTTGGTTGAGATTCAGTTTATTATATTTATTTTACTGCCTTGACAAGTATATCTATGTTTTTCCTTTGTGTGCAAAGTTTGGTACTGCTACTCAGGCCTAGACCAATAACCTGTTGAAACCTTTTCTTAGGCTATATTGAGTTTTTGCTTTAAGTTGCCTAAACTGCAAGATGCATATGTGGATTGGTACATTATGACAGACAAGACCAGTCAATTCTAGAAAACAGTATTAATCCATTACAATTGGTGATTTTATCCAGCCATGTGAATTTCTGTCCTCATTCATTCATTCATTCATTCATTCATTCATTCATTCATGTATTTATTGTTCTATCAGGCTAAAAGAGAAACCATACAATGTCCTTGAAGCCGCGGGTGGTGGATTTTGACGAGACATGGAACAAGCTACTGACGACAATCAAGGCAGTTGTGATGCTCGACTACGTGGAGAGAGCCACTTGGAATGACCGGTTCTCGTATCCTATGCAAACTTGCCCAGTATTTGAGTCTGTGATTTGAATTGCAGCACAAAAGTTTTCCGCTAAATTTCAGTACAGTGGCTATGGCCATGAATTGAAACACTTGGTCAGTACAATAAAGCAGCTGGCAGCATGCATAAGAGCTTATTGTATTAGACTTGTATAACACCAAATATGGCTAATTCAGATAGGCACTAGTAGTTTAGAGAGTTAGTTTACCAAGAGGGTGCGCAAAGATATGACTCATCAAATTAGCGCTGTCCCTGTATGTAATAATACTTCAAGTGTGGGATGTCAAAATGAAATGCAGAGCTATTAACTCCATTTGTATTTATTAGGGCTAGGGTACTGGCTAAGCATTAAATTTGACCAAACTGTAAAGTCATCTGTAGAGAGTAGCTGAGTAAAAAATATAATAATATACAATAATAATAAAAGAATCATAATTCAGATAATAATTCATATTAAAAGTTTAAGTACGTTTATAAAACAGAATGAAAACATGTTTATCCTTGTTATCTATTCTTAACTCTGACCCCAGTGACATTTATGCCTTGTGTGTTGCGTACCCAGAGCCCCTGGGTGAAAGATTGTACACAGAGACCAAGGTGTTTCTTGAGAACCATGTTCGGCAGTTGTACAAGGTAAACACTATCAGCAACTCTCCAGAGGCTGGCAAAGAACATTTGCAGAGTCTATTTTTTTTTTTGTTACCGCATTATGCTGCTTTCTGTAACAGCTGTCGCGCATCTGTGTGCATTTCAGAAAGTCCTGGAATCAGAGGAGAAGGTTTTAGTGATGTACCACAGATACTGGGAGGAGTACAGCAAGGGAGCGGACTACATGGACTGCTTATACAGGTAACATTACTCCATTTGACGTCCTCTGTTTCTGCTTGGTGATGTGATATACAGATATATACAGAATAAGCAAAAGAATCATAACCTTGGTAACAATAGTAATAAAAGGTAAAGACTGAGTTGTAAGCTAGTGAAGTGTGATTTGAGGGCTTTGAGGCCACTGTTCCAGACAGGACGTCTCAGTTGCATGGGATACTGTGTTCTGTCACGAGCGGCCTTTCAGCTTACAGTTGTTATTGTACACTTATAATATTACCTTGAAATGCATAGCGTGAAGTGCCAACAGCCATTTGGTGTGTCCTGATTCATTCTAAATCAATACCCCCTTGGAGAGGCGTCAGATCTATTTTTATGTGTACTTCCCACCAGACTGTGCCTGTGCATGCGTATGCCTTTGTGATTTATTGTGTCTTTGAGTGAGCGAGAGAGAGGAAGCGAGGCTGCTGACTTTAGTAGTAACATAGTAGCGCTCAACTCTTTATAGAGGAGAGGGTCACTTATTATCCTTCACCGACCTCCATGTGCATATACTTATGTATATAGGCATACTGTCAAAGATGAGTTATGATCCAGTGGAGGTTGGACTGAAGTATTTTGTCTTATTGCCACCTGAATCAAGTCAAAATGTTAACACCTCACGTCACTATCCCCCTCCTTCATTTTCAGGGTTATTTGGTACTCTACACTAGCCAGTCATTTTAGCAGTCATTTAGCACTTAGTCATGCTAGTGTTTTACACTTGTCAAAGCTCGAGCGTATGAGAGGAATGGGGGCGAGTGTCATCGCTGTCCCACTGATAGAAGCAGACAGCACAGCTGTGAAAACTACTTGTCATTTAAGCTGGATTGAGTCAGCCAACGGAGATCGGCGTGATGACAGCTGTCAAGTGTCTGTCTGTCAATCCGTCTGATAGCTGTCCTGCTGTTAGCCTACTCCTTGTTTCCTGTGAGATACATTAAAACACACCAGAGGTGCACCGATAGCATCTGTAGTATTGGGATTGACGGCGATCCATCAAGAAATGCTGCTATTTGTGAAGTTTGTAGGTATAGCACTTTCTTGCCATTAATGCCATTCTGTTTAATCTGGCCTAACCTTTACTGCACTGTTCTTTATCTGTTAACCTATTTTGAATAAGCTGTTTTTATCTGTGTACCTGTTCTGAATATGAATTTTTTTTATCTGTTAACCTATTCTGAATAAGATTATTTTGACCAGTGCAAAAACAACAAGAGAAGCTACATCCTCTATCCTATGTTATTGCTTTTTTATTATGAATGATCATAATTATTTTTTATTTGATTGAGGATTGTTATACAGTGGTCACTGCAGCATTAGATGTATAATGCATAACGAGGGCTTGTTAGGAGTGTGAAATGGTCAAGATGAGCTCTGACAGTAAGACTGCTGGTAGCTGAAGATATCCCTCAGTGTTATGAGGAGTTTTTCAGGTCTTTGAATGTGTCCCAGGACACATCAATAAGTGATGTGTCCTGGGACACATACAAAAATGTATTATACTAGCAAAAGAAAAAAAAGTAGTAGTTTAGAATCAAAAGTAGTTTCTTATGTCTATATGTTTTATATTTCACTTTTAATTGAAGTGTAATTGTTAGATTTGTATTAAAATGAATGTGTTTTACAATTGTTTACTTACATACGCCCATATTCTGCATGGCTGTATTAGGACAATGTTTGTGCCAAAAAGGCGTATTTCACTCTTTTGCCATTTTAAAAAAAGTTAACAAATATAATTCAACTTAAACTGTAGCAGTATTGTTTTTATAGTAATGCTCAATCTGGTAACACAAAAAGTTAAAATGTTGTGCTTAGTATGTGGTAACGGCAGCTGATCCAAGTTTAATCAAAATTTGTTTTGGCTCTCCTGTAAAATCTACTATAACGCACTTATGCCCCTTTGGCTCCAAGCCCTCGATAAATAAATGTAATTGATGCACTTCTTCCTGTAATTGTTTTATAAGAGGATAATACACACGCACGCACACACACACACACACACACACACACACACACACACAGACAGTACACAGTAGATGCCTACTACTTCAGCTGCTTGAGATGCAGTTGATGCATTACGGCATTATTTCTGCATTTACCTAAGTTGTTTAACACTCTCCCCAATCGCCCCCTTTGTTCAGGTATCTCAACACTCAGTTCATCAAGAAGAACAAGCTAACGGAGGCAGACCTACAGTACGGCTACGGAGGAGTGGACATGAACGAGCCGCTCATGGAGATTGGAGAGGTACGGTCTCTGATTAACACACTGGTAGAAAATGCAACTCAGCTGAAGCCTTTTCAGATGGTAGACGTCCCTGCACGCCCACACATCCACACCCAACTGGGTTATTAAATCAAAGTAAGGAGAGCTGTGATGAACTTCTGTGATCCAGCACCCAGGTCAAGATGTCACCTTATACCGCCAAACTAGAATGGCCTACACCAGGATCTGTCTGTGTTGTGCTGATATCCTGTATTGTCTTTGTCGTTGCAGTTGGCGCTAGATATGTGGAGGAAGCTCATGATCGAACCCCTCCAGGCTGTCCTGATCCGGATGCTGCTGAACGAAATCAAAAAGTTAGTTTTTCACACAAGCCGAGCCACCGGTGGTTATTTTGTGAAATGTGCTTTTCATTGTCTAACACGCATAATGAATATGTCTAGCTGTCTGATTTTGGAGAGATAAGAGAAATTATTTATTTTCTGCTGCGCCTGTTGCCCCACAGCTTTTATTAGTTAATTAGTTTGGGACTTCACCTGCTTTGCTCATGTCTTGTCCATGCATTTTTTTTTATTATTATTATTGCAAAGCCTGGGTTCAGATCTTGTGCACTGGTAAATGTCTGGACATTTGGACTCATTGGGCTGCAGTACTTAGTAGGGTTGGGTTCCATCAGCTGGTTCCAAGTTAGCAAAATACCCGGATTCGTTAATCCCCAAGTGGAACGAATCCTCTTATTGAATCCCCTGTCCCCGCTGATGATGTCATATGCTTGCGTCCCCAGTCCCCATTTCCCAGTGTGTTTGTCAACATGGGGGATCGACACGCGCATTCGAAAGCTTGGCACACTTCTGGCAAAATGCAATATTTTGTGGCACTGTTCTGTCGACTAAGTGTGATGAATAAGCACTTATCAATGCAGCATAAAAGTTAACCAGTGGCGTGTTTTTTCCCCCCAAAAAAGTATGTAAAAAGTTTCGATAAGAGATTTGAAGGATTTGGATTCTAGCCTAGTATTTAGCCTCTACTCACACAAAACGGTGTGTTCCCACCATGGTGATATTAATTTAAGTAATCACTAACACTGTAAAAAGATCAATCCTAACACCAGCTTCTTTTCTTCCAGTGACCGTTGCGGCGAGGACCCCAACCAGAAGGTAATCCACGGGGTCATCAACTCCTTTGTTCATGTTGAACAGTACAAGAAGAAGTTCCCGCTGAAGGTGAGACAGCAGCACCTCCTCTGATGCTCTCCCAATGGATCAGAGTTGCACTGTGCTGTGTTTTTTTACATCTATCTTTCCGACTATTTATTCAGCTATTGTTGATGTTGATCTGGCCAAAATCCAAAACCAAGATCCCAAATCCAAAACTTGCATAAGAAAGAGATCGCTCAGTTTCTGCTCCTAGGCATACAGCTGCCATTATTTCTAATGATTCCTCCTTCATCTCATCATTTCCTGTTTCTGTGTATTGTCATGATCACATCATCACATGATTATTGTGCACTGTTCCCTGATGACTGCGGACTATGTAAATAATGCAAGCGTCCATCTAGGCTTATGTATGACTGCGTGCGCCAGATCATGTGTGATCCACGTTCTCTTCCTGTGTTTCAGTTTTATCAGGAAATCTTTGAAGGGCCATTTCTGACGAAAACAGGAGAGTATTACAAACAGGAAGCCTCCAATCTACTGCAAGAATCCAATTGCTCACAGTATATGGAAAAGGTAGGCTGGATGGAGAGATAGATGTTTCCTTGTGGGGGGGGGGGGTATTCTACTTGTATCGAAGAACCCAGAGACGTAGCCCAGCTGCTTTGCTCATAGTCAGTGTTTTGTTGGGGTTCTGATGACACCCACAGTGCAGCCAGCTGCGTGTGCTTGTGTGCGTCCATCAGATGAGAGTACGTTCACCAGGGCCTGTGTGTGTGTGTGTGTGTGTGTGTGTGTGTGTGTGTGTGTGTGTCAACTGCCAGGTCATGTCAATCTGGTGACATAAGAGTTTTAATCTGAGTATTAGCCGTACCGTTAACCCGCCAAGAGCGAGATCACAGACCCCTGGATAACTTCACACATTATTGCCTCTCTCTCTCTCTCACACACACTCTCTCTCTCTCTCTCTCTCTCTCTCTCTCTCTCTCTCATTCTGTCTCGTTCTCTCACTCTCTCCCGTTCTCTCACTCTCTCCCGTTCCCTCTCCACGCACTGCAAATCAGTGCCAATAATCAGATTTCTCTGATAGATTTATCCCTCTGGCCTGTAAACAGGATAATCAGCCAGGCTTAACCCGGCACCAGGGCAGTGTGCTGGGTTCTTGCCTTCCTTCCTTATCTTCCGTCATGCTGCCGAGCTGAAACCTCTGTAAAGATTGATATGTGATATGACTGTGCAGGAGCAGTCCTGGGCCGTACAGTACAGTCCCCTCCTGTCTGGACAGGCACAGTCGCAATGTCTTATCTGACCCAGTATACGCCCTGTTGGGACTCGGGAGGCTGTTTCTTTCTCCTAGTTGCGCTCACATTCTGTGTGTGTGTGTGTGTATGCTCACAAACACATGCACACCCAGTACTACACTGCGACTCACATGGCTGAAAAACCTCAGCTGCTCTTTCATTGCAGGATAACTTTACAACAAAGCTGGTTCAGGGTATCTGTGAAAGTCTGAAAAAGTTAAATTTAAGTTAAGTTAATTTAAGTTAAATTTAAGGCCTTTAAAAAGTAATAAAATGTCTTAAATACAGCTGTTAGAGGTCTTTATTTTTCACCATGTAATACAGTTTTAAGTTTCATTTTGATGGAGCCAACAAAATGGGCAAACGTTAATGTGTAGTTTCACTAATGAAATGAATGGGACTAGCAGTAGTATCACTTTTATTTTCTTATGCTGTATTACATTACTTGCACTTCCAGCTGGTCACATTAAATTTGACCCACAAGATATTTTGTTTTGTTTTCATTACATCTGCTTTAGTAAACATAATTGGACATCATCTTCCCAAACAATAAATTTTCGGATGCTCTTATTCTTATTCTGCCCATTTCTAGTCAGAACTTTTATTAGCTGTATTCAATTGGAAATGGTCTGTTTTTGCTTTTTGTTTCTTTATTTTGATCGGCAAATTGGTCTTAAATCCAATTCCAGGATTAAAAAGTCTTAAATTTGGCTTTCTGAAACCTGCAGATACAGTGTAATTATCGTGATTTGTTGGTATTCTGACATATTTTGTCGACAGGGAGCCAGCCTTGGGTGTCTTGCACTGTACCAACAAATCTCTCCCTCTCATCCTTCTCTCGTGCTCTTTCACCTCCTCCAGGTCTTAGGGCGGTTGAAAGACGAGGAGGTGCGATGTCGGAAGTACCTGCACCCCAGCTCCTATGCCAAAGTCATCCACGAATGCCAGCAGAGGATGGTGGCGGATCACCTGCAGTTCCTCCACGGGGAGTGCCAGAACATCATCCGGCAGGAGAAGAGAGAGGGTCAGTCCACACCTGTCCTCATTGTTTTCCATCCCCTGTTTTCCTCTCATGCAAATCCCCCCCACCCCCTACACGCCCAACCATGTTTCAGAACTAGACCTTTAGGCTTCCTCTGTAACCGAGTGGCTTAACGGTATCATTCTCAATCAGTGTGCGATGGAGTAAGCTCAGATGTTCCTTTTTAGGTTTAGCTTAAATGTGCGGCACTCAACATCAAATGAAAAGATTAAATTCACAGGAATTTTAGAAATCAGTCTAAAATCTTAATGCAGTTTGACTTTAGGTAAGTGGATATTTTTTGCCATCTTTTGCCAATTTTTTTACCGTTTTTTGTGCCATTTCCAAGCAATTAATAATTAGGTGTACCTTAATTTAGTTAAGTTTAGTAATGAGTTTTAACATAGGAATTCTCTTATTAAAATGGTTGAAAAGTACTAGTCTTTCCATGCCAGGGGAATGTCATAGCTTCCCCAATTGAATGGGGTCAAATTTTGGGCCGGGCCTGGTCTGTTTTGGCAGTCAGTCTTGCTCCGATGAAGAGCATGAAGCTCCAAACAGCACATGTGTAGCTGTTTAATAAATTCATACACCTTGGAAGTAATGTGCAGACTCTACATCTGTTTCATACTTTGAATTCTGTCTGGCACCTGGTTAAGCCTGGGATGTGCATGTTTTTACTCTGCTCACCCGCTCACTCTGTACCCATTTACACCTTCACTGTACATGGTTTAAATCCAATAAAATACCACACAAGGATTGACTACCCGCTCTAGTGTAAAGAGAACATAATTATGTTTGTCCAAGCTGCAGCTGAAGCTGTCCAAAAGATACTTCTCAGACCTGCAGTATCGATTTTGCATGTAGTGAATGAATTATACACGCACACAGACCATGTGCAGCTGTGGGAGTGGGAACTAACTGTGTGTCTCTTTGTCCAGACATGGCCAACATGTACACCCTGTTGCGGGCCGTGTCGAGCGGTTTACCTCATATGATCCAGGAGCTGCAGGTCCATATCCACAACGAGGGCCTCCGAGCCACCAGTAACCTCTCTCAGGAAAACGTTAGTACTACAGCACTCTGTGTGTGTGTGTGTGTGTGTGTGTGTGCCCGTGTGCCCCTCCCTTTGTGGAGTATAAATCCAATTCATGATACCTCACAGCAAGTATGTTGAGTGTTTAGCAGGGAGAAAACATTTCCACTATAATTTTTTCTTTATACCTGTGAGGGCTGAAGGTAATTATAGTTTTACTTCCACATCTGTGCATGTTTTGGTTCTAGCACAAGTTGTTATTGTTGTTATAAGTTGTCATAAAACTTAAATTTAGCTTGATTTGACAGCTTAAGTTGATGTTTTCATGGTAAAACCATTACACTACAAACATTTCCCTGCACTTGTTATTACTTGTGTTTTGGGCTAAATGTTAATATTCTCATATCACTTTTTCTCCCACAGAGGTGGCAGAGTTCTGTCTGTAGTGGCACATTGCTTTAAAATGGACATGGGGAAAGGCTGCAGTGAATTGTGTGGCAATCACTTTGACTATTGATACTATACAAATGTATAAAAATGTATTTTTGTCTGCTAAGCTTTAGCCGCACATCATTCCTGTACTAATGCATCTTTGTCTTTCTCCTCTGACTCCTCTAGATGCCAACCCAGTTTGTCGAGTCGGTGCTGGAGGTTCACAGTAAATTTGTTCAGCTCATTAACACAGTTCTGAATGGAGATCAGCACTTCATGAGTGCACTTGATAAGGTATTAACCCCCTGACTCCAAAGGCCAGTGCTTAGTGGAACAGCACAGGAATTACTCATAACAAGATACAGCCACTAGATGGCAAAAGTGAGGAGGTTGTTGACAAGCTCCCTTTTCCCAATATGATTATCTGTTCTATAAAAAAAATTACTGTTAGCTTATTAGAAGGTAGTTAAAAGTGGAATTAGGCAACATGTTTGAAAGTCTTTTTCATCATTGCAATTGTGTGCCTCAATCTGTCATGTGTTGTTTGTTTGATTTGTTCTCTCTTTCTCAGGCTTTGACGTCTGTGGTGAACTACAGGGAGCCCAAGTCCATCTGCAAAGCCCCTGAACTGGTGAGTGTACACACACATGTATACACACTCACTCACACATATATACACAGGGCCTTGACCTGGTCTCGTCCCCCCTGGTGTCCCTCTGTACAGCTGGCCAAGTACTGTGACAATCTGCTGAAGAAGTCTGCAAAGGGAATGACGGAGAACGAGGTGGAGGACAAGCTGACCAGCTTCATCACAGTGTTCAAGTACATAGACGACAAGGACGTCTTTCAGAAGGTGACCTAGACTGCACTGATTTAGACCGAATTAAATCTCATACCAATTTAGAAAATTGTTATAAAAACATATTTGTTTTCTCTGACGGTTTCTTGCGACATTCTGATGTACAAACTTTGACCGGGAGATGGGTTTTGGGCTTAAAATAGTTCAAGAAATATTAGTCTTGTAGCGTGTGTGCATTTTTAGTATCTTCAATAGTCTCAAAATACACAACACTACAATAATAGATTTGTCCATCCATCACCAAAGTGTCTCTTCTCAGTGCTGATTTGGAAATATCCCAGTGTATATTTGTTGTTTGTTTGAAGTCTTGTGTTTTTTTTCTGGTTTTCACAGTTTTACGCCAGAATGCTAGCAAAGCGGTTAATACACGGCCTATCATTATCAATGGACTCAGAAGAAGCCATGATCAACAAACTAAAGGTAAACGTACAACTGAAGGAAACAAAAAAAAACACTTGCCTTGTGTTTCACAATGCACCTCAACAAAAAGTCACTCAAACTCTGAATCTTAGCGAGGAGTGGAACCGGTCCACAAAGCATGTGATTCATTCGACCCCCTGTGGTTATCCGTCATCATGTGTAATATTTGCGAGCGACCACAAAGGACACACTCATAAAAATCTTCCTCGCCTCTCTCCCTCCTTCCTCTCACCTTGTCCTCTCTGTGACCCCTCTGGCCAAACTTTCTCCCCCCCCTCCCTCCCTTCTTAATCCTGCAGCAAGCTTGCGGCTACGAGTTCACGAGCAAACTCCACAGAATGTACACAGACATGAGCGTGAGCGCCGACCTCAACAACAAGTTCAACAATTTCATCAAGACCCAGGAGACGGTGGTGGACCTGGGCATCAGCTTCCAGATCTACGTATTACAGGTGAGGTGGAGGAGAGGATGGAGGATTGGCTGAGCATTTATGGAGAAATCTCCCATTGATGTAAAAGAAGTGTTGGGAGAGAGTGGGTTTGTCAATGGGGCTATCAAGTAGACAACTTCTATAACAGTTATTTGGTTGAATTAGACCACTGACACCTACAGAAAACTCAACAGGGAGTGCTTGTGTCCCAGAAACCCTTTCAGGATCGGACAGTGCATTGACTTTGCAAAGTTGTTAATGTTTTGGTCTGTAAGAATCTCATTTGTTGCTGTTGTGTTTTTCAGTCTGCCAGTAGGTCAAGTTATTGATGAGGCAGAGCCAGGAGGATACATGAGGACAGGACAGCTAGAGCTGTGCCCAGTGTTACTAGAAGTGTTTAATACCACTGCTATTACTACTACCACCACCACCAGTATTATGGTTTTAATTATTGCATATATTCAAAGTGTAGAAAAGGAAAGATGATAGGGAATAGGGTTAGGAGGAAAATGAAACAAAAAAACTGAATTGCAAGTCATGGTAGTTTCAATCAAACAATCATTTTTGTTTATATTAAATTAGTAGTAATCATACAGATTACTTCTGTCATACATTTCTTTTAGTTTTAGCTGCTACTGTCATAGAGTGACAGCCACTATCAGCATACGTCATAGTGAACACTGACCAAATTCTCATCCATTCAAGAAATTAAGGTCTGGAAAAAGTATGTAATTCAGAAATGGAAATTTTGTAGGAACCCTGGTTATTGAAATGACATTTAATCAGCAAAACATGTTCCGGGATTGCGTCCAGACTACATAGAATCACAACGTGAGCCTGTCCACTTGCATATCTCATTTTAAAAATCTGATAGTAATGAGACGGAAATCAGATTTTTGTGCATCCAGATCCGTCACCTAATGATAAATCAGGAAAGGCCAAGTGTCCATGTTGTTTCTCACCTTTCCAGTCTAACTCTGTGATGTTGTGTCTGTCATGTGGTTGCAGGCCGGAGCCTGGCCTCTCACACACGTCCCCTCCTCCACTTTCGCCATCCCCCAAGAACTAGAGAAGAGTGTACAGATGGTGAGTTGACTCCTCTGGGAGACGGCTGATGTGTCGATTGCAGAGGTTCATACTAACATGAGAGGAGGGCGTTGTGGAGTAATTTCTGGCTTTGCTTTCCTTTACAGTTTGAGTTGTTCTATAATCAGCACTTCAGCGGGAGGAAGTTGACCTGGCTGCACTATCTCTGCACAGGTAACACAAACACACACACACTTAAAGCTGATCTTCATGTGAAAATGCACATCATCATCTTAAATCACAAAGTGGGGCATTTTTGTGTGCATTATCAATAGAATATGCAGATAGAAATATATCTGTGACAGTACTGATGAATAGTAGTGCGCCAATAATCTGTCAGGATCCAATTCACAGATTTCATATGGAGCTATCCATGCTGGGACTCAGTTGAAGTAAAAGTTCTGAATAGGATTACTGTATGCTCCAAAGGAAGTTTTCATCCTAAATAAATTGGTGCTATTTTAATTTTGGACTACAGGAGAGCGTAAAACTGCATCTGTTCCTCATAGGTGACAATGACAAAGAGTGCATACAGCACAGCAGCAGGCAGCATTTGCTAATCCATGAAATCAGAGTGCTAAGACTGTGCTAACAGCATTCTCGGTGTTCACGGCATACCCTGGGCCCAATCCCCACAAACACAGCAATTAAAGGCTCTAGGCTTAATCCGAACAAATACGATTCCTAGAGAGAATACAAGACAAGGTGTATTACCTTCTGCAGCTCAGCCTACAGAGGAGGCTTTTCAGCTCTCAGGAATGTGGATGCTGTAGCCGTCGAGTGTGACACCACAGGTTGCAGGACACATTAAATAGCAGATCCGTGAAGTTACCAGAAGATTGTGTTTAGGGAAAACGGCCGTTGAAGTGACGATAAAACTGATGACAACACTATCCCGCACCACGACAACTGCTTTGAATTGTCTGGCTGCTTCACTTTCCTGCCCGATGGCCCTGTGTTTCAAATGAGCTGAAAACCTTTCAGGGTTCTAATTTGAATCACAAATACAAATCAAATTAAACCTACACTGTTTGAATAGTTGAGCGCAAAGACTAGCTTTGGGGAGCTGTCAATTATACCTGATGTTGCTTCCAGGCTTCTTTGCTTAAAGTCTTATTAATTTTTTTTATGTAATAATCAGATATTGCTTTGGACTACGCATAGTTTATGGTAAAATCTTTGTAGTTATATAGCAGCTAAATGTAGCAGTTGCAAATGCTAAATGAATGGGAGTCATGAGGGAAACTTTGATATGTCTCAATTTTTGGGGAAAATGAATGACTGTGATTTAGCCTGCATCAGCTTGTGATGATTCATATAGATAAGAACTGCAATTTTAGGTGCTGATGATTTAAAACACAACACTACAGCACTTTCAGCAGTATATAATTAGTGTGTATGGAAAGGAAGTGGAGCAACTGGCCAATACAATCCAGTCCTGCATAGAGCTGGCTGGTGATGCATTGGATAAGGATTTGATAAAGACTGATGAAATGACAATGACTGAAGAGAAAAGCAGTAAGTCAGCAGTTACAAAAACAGTGATGTCAGCCTCCTCTCTTATCTACCTCCCACAGTCTTGATGTAATAAGAATAAAAAGTAAAGATTCAGTACAGTCACAAGGTGCAAGGCATTTGCAAGCTACAGCAAGCTTCACTGTAAAAGTGCAAATCTCAGCCTTAATGATGTCAGACAGGGTTGTGAATTATGAAGGTTCATAATAAAAGATACTGCTCAGTAAACAGCAGACATCTGACGAATGCTAACGTTGGTATCACCATGCATCTGTCCCCTCCCACAACCAGGTGAGGTGAAGATGAACTACCTGTCCAAGCCCTACGTTGCCATGGTGACCACCTATCAGATGGCCGTGCTACTGGCCTTCAACAACAGCCAGACGGTGGCCTACAAGGAGCTGCAGGACGGCACCCAGATGAACGAGAAGGAGTTGCAGAAGACCATCAAGTCTCTGCTGGACGTCAAGATGCTCAACCACGACTCGCAAAAGGTCGGCCAGCCAGAGTGTGGAGGGGTGGGGGGTCAAAGGTCGGCGCTTTCTAGTGCAACAAGTGGAATATGACGTAGACCTCACAGTTGAGAACCTCTCTTGGCACTGTGTTTTGTATTGCTGTCGTTGGTAATGGGTATTGCATGAAGAGGTATATGTGTACACAGAGACAAATTCCAAGCAACCTTAGCTGATATGGCAAGAAACTATTGAAACTTGTATTATAAACTTTTCTATCACGGTATCTGGCAATGTACTGTGAAGATGTAACAGGGAACCAAGGAGAAGTGTGACAGCACAGCATGACTCTTGTCAGTTTTGCCACGTACCTTGCCACTTTTAGACATGATAATCAACCTTTATGGATGTATGATTTTGAATTTTCAACTTACAAAAGGATATCTTCCCCCTTTGCTCACAGGAGGAAATTGAAGCAGAGTCCACGTTTTCACTAAATATGAGTTTCACCAGTAAAAGGACAAAGTTCAAGATCACGACGTCGATGCAGAAAGACACGCCACAGGTTAGACAAATGGTTGTCCTCCCTCCTCGATCCGTTCGTAAACTTTCCACTGTGGTGCACGCCTGTATTGACTGCATATCTCAAGGCTTGTTCATGTCTCTGTCCCACCTTTAGGAGATGGAGCAGACGAGGAGCGCCGTAGACGAGGACCGCAAAATGTATTTACAAGCTGCTATAGTGAGAATCATGAAAGCCCGCAAAGTGCTCCGACACAACGCCCTCATCCAGGAGGTGGGTGGACATTTTGTGGATGACGACTTGATTTCTTGTTAATTTCACAATTTGGGGCAAGGAGAAAGATCCTTCACCACAGATGAAGGATTTATTGGCAATCTGGGAATACGAGGAGGAGGAGGGGCAAGGTGTGTAGATGGAGGGTGGAGGGAAGGTAGGGCAGTAAAACATGCTGTGGGCCTCAGCATAACAAATGGCTACCTTCAAAAGAGGCACAAAGAAAGGTAGTATTAGAAGGGTGGGGTGGAGGAAGAGGAAGGACACAGTAAGTCAAGCATGCATATGTATATATCTATATGAAGGCAGTCTGCTATTGTGTATGTCGGTGGTGAATTCCCCAGCGGTGAGGTAAGGCTGCTATGACAGAGGGATGTGTCAGGAATGACTCCCTCCCCCCTCCTATCCCTCTCTCCCTGGGACCATGTTGGAGCATGCCTTCCCTGGAAGAAGCACCTTGCTCAGCTGTCAGCTCCAACACAAACACACACACACACGCACATGTTTCAGATGTGCTAGAAACATGCCTTTAGACACACACACACTTAATTTACCATGTCCATGAATTTTGAAATCAAAACTGCGTGGGAACCCTGTCTTCTTCTAGCACCACTTCCAGTCTTTTCTCCACCCTGTTGTATTTAGGCAATTCCAAGTCATTTGTTATGCTGGGACCCACAATACGGGCTTGTTTGTCTGTTTTGCTGTCCCCGCCTTCCCACCTCTTGCCTTCTACACATACCTTGCCCCGCCTCCCCGCATTCCTGATTTGCAATTAACCTCCAGTCCCAGGCTCGGCACAGATTGGGTAAATAGCTGAGCCGGTTGCCTGGGGGAAGCTCTGATGTGTTCATGGATCTCCTCCTTTACTATCTGGTGTGTTTTCTGAGGAGAGCCGGCTATCGCTGCCGCCCGCATGGGAACAATTGATGGAGCTCTGGGCCTCTAGTTCAGAGCTGTGGTTGGGGGAGAATTGAGTATCGACAAGGCTGACAGTCTGGATGCATTTTACACACCACAAACTCTGCTAACTATTTCACGGTGAATTGTTTGGTTTCACAGTCAATAGTCCAAACTGGTGCGCTGTTGGGTAAAGACAAATGTTATATAGCATCCTAACCAGGGATGTAGTGGAGGATAAACCCACCTTTTTAGGCTGACAGAAATTTTTATTAGCAAAATTTATAGTATACATCATATTAAGTAGTATCAAACCAATGCATGTTATATGAAGATGGGGTGTTTTAAGGACAAAAAGCATAAATTAATGCTTTTCTTAAAATATATTTGATGATCACCAACTGGGGGTCATAGTTTATCCACCTTTTTATTTACCACTGCATCACTGATAATAACCACAACATAATTGCTCCAATGTACTTAATATTGATGATATAAAAGTCATAGAGCAGGTCTGCATGGTAGAATCCTTTTGCCTCTGTATGTATCATTAGAGTAATTGTTTCTCAACCCTCTCTGTCCGCAGGTCATCAACCAGTCCAAAGCCAGGTTCAACCCCAGTATCAGCATGATCAAGAAGTGCATCGAGGTGCTCATCGACAAGCAGTACATCGAGCGGAGCCAGAGCTCGGCGGACGAGTACAGCTACGTGGCATAAACGGAAAGAGCCGAGCCAGGGAGCGCCTACACATTAACACCCGCCCATCTGAACGACCGGCTGACGCAGGTTTAAAACGTCAAAAAAAAAACAAAACAAGAAAAAAAAAAACAGACTCATTCATCTATTTCGTTTTTGGACTGTCGCTGTCTGGCGTGATCACCGTCCGGGGACCGAAGCAGGACTGGTGCCTCCATCTCGGATTTAAACAAAAAAACAAAAGGTCGCCGAATCACGTCAGACAGCCAACGGACACCACCACCCATAGGACCCTCCCCCCCCGACCCCACCCCGACCCCACCCACCTTCTGATTTTAAGCTGTTTACAACATCACCAGTGCCACGCACCCGTGCGTCAATGAAATAAAAAAGAAAATGCCTATAGCTACTCGAGCGGAAAGAGCTGATAAACACATTAGTCGACTTAACCGAAAACCGACAAAAAAAAAAAAGCAACAAAAAAAAGAAACCGGGAAAAGAGCGAGATGTGACATCAATGACACGTTGGTGGCTAGACAGATAAAAAACCATGCTTTCTTTTCTCACGTTTGCAGTTGTTGTGTGTTTATTATTTTTTCTTTCTTTTTTTAAATGTACCGAAGTTAGGAAAAAAAAATATTGTAATAAAACTGGTATACTGACTATTGTATCTACTTTAAAATGTAAAGAAAAAAAATTGAGGTGACAAACATGATCCTGCTGCTTGTCAAATAAATAAATAAAAACACTGAGGGGTTTTATGTAAACATTTGTCATGCGTATCCATGTTTCAGTGATTGCGGCTGTTGGTTTTTGATTAATGTACACACTATATCATCATAAGGGATCTGCACCCATTTTATTTAGTTCATTGTAAGAGCCAAGACTGAGACTCATAGGTTACATCAGGCAGGTAGAGGTAAAATAATGTCCAACTCTTCTCATCATGCTGTTTGGGGGGCTACTGTTTCCTCTGTTTACCTCTAGGGGGAGTATTAGAATTGGGACTGTGCTATCCTGGAGCGGTGGTTCTCAAAGTGGGGTCCAGGGACCACCAGGGGTCCTTGAGCAGCTTCCAGGGTGTCCCCAACAAAAGCAAGAATAGTTTAATTTCACTACATGTTCATGAAAAATGACCCCATCAGAGAATGTATAAAAATGATAAATCATACTCACCACTGTTTTCTCCTCACGAACAGTGTAAACAGTCCTACAATTCAATACCAAAAAAGAAAAACCTTTCCATATGGGACAAAATCGTATTAAATTGGTGTCAGTGGCTTAATTTGGGTCTGTGAAAGTTGGTAGTGGTAACACTGAGGTGGCCAAGTGAACAACCAGGTTGCCTTCATAGCTACTCCAGCACTTTCTGGCCTGAATCATAAAGCCAGAGATAGTTCAGTGCAGGAGGCAAAGCTTTGACCCCGACGTGATTTGAACACGCAACCTTCTGATCTGGAATCAGACGCGCTACCGTTGCGCCACGAGGTCACAAGGTCAATGTAAAACTGAGTGAATTTCTGTGGCTGTAGTGGACTGTTCTCAGGTGTGAAATGATGATGGTTTGAAAATATTTATAACCTTTAATTCACCCTATATGTCTTCTACACCATGCATTGAGACAGTATGGGAGAGGGATTGTCCATCTTGCACTCATGCTCTTTACATTTGGGCTACATTAGTTCACAAAGCAAAAGTGCCACAGGGAGCAAACAAAGCTCCAAAGAAAGGTTGCAGTTGCAGCTTTTGTCAGTAAATTGGGTCATATTGGAAATCCTGCTGTAGGCTGATTTCTAATACTGCACTGCAGTTTAGATGCTAATTATCAGAGCTTTATTATGGCACTGGATCTATATTTTTTTTTATCCATTTATTTTTTAAAACTCATTTGCAAGATTAGTATATGCTTTACAGTCAATGGCATAAGTGCAGCTTAGGCCAAGGATTCCCTAAGTTTTTCATGTCAAGAGCCCCCAAATAGATATATGCATAAGATCACAGACCACAATTTTGGTAAGATTGTGTCCTAAGGAACTCCATCTGTTTTGTTGTTAGATATGATTTAGCACAGAAGTAGATAACTGTCGACAGCACAGGTGGGTAGAGGCAGTGAAAGCTATGATAACCAGTCACCCTTGTACATTCTCTCAGTGGTCAAAGCTCTAGTGAGTGAAAATAGCAAAATTAAACTATTTCTTATTTTGCTGGGGACCCCCTGGGACCCTCTCAAGGACCTCTGGTGGTCCCCTGACCCCACTTTGGGAACCACTTAGACCTACAGCAGGTTACATACTTCGATGGTGTGCTTGGGTTCAAGTTATTTGGTCTGTCTCAGGCTTCCATGTCAAATTTCCTTCCAAGTCATGTTTCCTTACATGCATACATGCTCAACCATCAAGCATTCATTTGTCTTTCACAAATCCATCCAAATGTGGTAATACATGAGTAATACCCACTTGATCAGGTTGATATGATTTTGCCCCAGGGAATCCCACATGAGAAGATTGTTGTAGTTATTATTATACTGCAGGTGGGTAGGGGGCAGTGAAACCTCTGATAACATTCTGTGTTGTGTGAACCTGGAGTGAGTGAAATAACAGTTGAATTAAGCTATTCCTCATTTTGATAGGGACTCTATGGACCTCCCCGTGGATTTCAAGGACCCCTGGGGACCCAGTTTGGGAACCAGATAGAGTATAGCCACTGTTTTTTGACTGTCATGAATTAAATCATAAAATCAATAAAACTCATGGATGGAGAAGAGTTCAAATAAGAGCTTGTTTGTTTCATTAATGAGTGTTGTAGTAAATAAATAGGTGTGTTTACTGATCTCCAGTCATAGTATTAATAATTTACCTATATTCATACAACTTACACTATGAAAACACTATCATTAACACTCATATCAGCTTAAAAAGGTAAGCAAACTGAATTCAGATCGGTTCACCCTCCACTTGAACGCCTGATTTTGACGCACGGCTTTCGTGCGTAATGGCAACATAGTTCGTGCTTGCCGTAACATGTGGGCGCACTCGCGGTAGTATCAGCCCAGTGGTGCGCTCTCGGTGGAGAGGGCTTGTTGGGAAGTTTCTCCTAAGTGAGTCAACACGGCACAACGGGGGAGGAACGCCACCCAGCCCGGATCCGATGCTGCCTGGGCGCTTTCGTTCCCCCTGCCGAGGAAAGACAGCCTCAGTCAGCGCGATCTCTCCAGACGAGCCGGGGATGTTCTTTTTAACCTTCGCATATCGGGGATGGTTATTCTTCTGTTGACGCGGCGCGCTTTTCCCTACTGGAATTAATAAAAAAAAACACACAACACGGCAGAGGAGAAATGAAAGTGACGGTGTGTTTCGGGAGGACCCGGGTGGTCGTTCCCTGTGGAAATGGGAATATAAAAGTGCACAGCCTCATCGAACAAGCGGCCATGAGGTATAAAAAGGCGATCGCCAAGGTAAGTCCACCCACCCCAACCCACCCTGCTTTCTTTTTTTTTGTACGGTAACATTTGACACAAGGCAAAAAAAAAAAAAAAAAAAAAAAGCCCCTGACTGCCGGGAGCTGCTGCATCCACACCGGAGCCTCAACATGGCGCTTTCCTCGGACTAAGAAAGAGGGAGACAGCGGTTGCCCCTAAACCGGGATCCAGTGGGGATCCCCGTGGGGGCCTCGGTGGGGGGAGAGGGGTGTTTCCAGGGGAGGACACCCCAGCGAAACGACGGATACTTCGGTTGCACTAATAGTTTACTCTCTACACTTTGCGCAGTGAGAGAATGCGTAAGGATGACTGTTTTGATCATAGTTTTCACTGTAGCCAACTGTTCTCCCCGACTATATTATATACAGCAATGCATTCCTATACTTTATCAAATGGGGCTCTCTCTGGTCTGTTGTGGATGTATTTTGGGAAAAAGTTTGGGAACCGCGTCTGAATTCAATGCCTGCTGTATTGGACTGACAGAAAAGCGCGCGTGTGGTGCGTGATGCAATTTTGTGGTGCGTGATGCAATTTTATTGTCATAAGTTCACACAGAGTGTTTGGCACATTGATGAAGAGTAAAATAACTAAATGTGTGTGTGTGTGTGTGTGTGTGTGTGTGTGTGTGTGTGTGTGCGTGCGCGCGTGCGTGCGTGTGTGGAGATGCACGTGTGCCCTTACTAAAACAACCATTAAAATATCACAGCAAAACCTAAAATATCATGCAACCACTATAGTATAAAATTGTATAGTGAAAATTGCACTACAGAAAATACTAGTAATACCATATAGAAGATAGAAAAATGCCATATAAAGTAGGCTATAATCTATAACCTCCCTGTTGACACACTATAAGTCCACATAAGGATATTATAAAAATATTTTAGTGATACTATAACAGTTACAAATTCCAGAAAGAAAGATAAGGTCACTATAAACTTGCTATTGAGTACACACTTTAAATTCCTGTGTGTGTGTGTGTGTGTGTGTGTGTGTGTGTGTGCCTGCATGTGTTTATGTTCGAACAGTCAAGCAGTTGTATGGGATTAGTGAGAATATGGTTTAAGAAGGTTCCCATGCACATCCCAGGCTTTTGATAGGAAACACTGGTTTGCACTCGTCGCCCTTTCAATTACATCCTGAAAAAGTTTTATAAGTTCATCCAGGTTTTATTTAAGTCCATCCGACAAATCGATCTGTGATGGACCACATGTCTGTGTGAATTTCTTGTGCCAGATTTGAATAGCGCTTGACAGGACGCTGATTGCATTTCCCTTTTGTGGCTTTTTAATGGCTCCGCTTTAAGGCCCATTAAATGACTAATGAATGAATTCAAGTTTGTTTCTGTTGCCATGGTCAGTGACAGCGCTTTCTCCTCCTCGCCAATGGCTGGTATATTACTATTGGAGTCACGTTAATGGTGCAGCTTCTCTTCAAGGGGCTTTGGAATACCTCTGTGAACCCGCGCCGGTTTTTGCCAGGATATTTCTTTTCAGTGTTTCAGCTTTGGGAAGCATTCAGCGTCCCTGTTCCAGAGAGGAGTTCTTTAGACGGGTTTCAGAAGGGATCTTGGGTGAGGGGTATAGCATTCTTAATGATGGCTACTGATGCGCTTTTGATAGAAACGTGTCCAAAAACCTTTTGCCTTAAATGTCCAAAGCCAATGAAGTGCTTGGTTTTTTCTGCAAAGATGTCTATTTCTTTCTAAGAATTTCATTCCCTTACAATGAAGACGCTTGCTGAGGTCTTTCCACAGGCGCTGGTGCTGCTCTGTAGTAGATTTTATCACTGAAGGCAAACAATGACACAGTAGGTCAACACTAACACTGGTTCTTGAAGAGCACTTCCTCCTTAGACACACACAAGCGGCCACACACACCCACATTCACTCCTCTGTTTTACCGCGCTTGTTGGTTTTCCATGCTTCAGCAGAACGGAGGCGACTGGCCCATTGATCCATGCAGTGGTAAGTGTAGAAGTGTAGGCTTTCCCTCAGGAGAACACTTGGCTCTGGATCAACGCTAACTTTCACAGGCCGGCCAAGACCTTCGGACAAATGGATCACAGCTTAGAGGCTAGAGCGGGGTTTGGCTTTGAGATGCAAAGGAGGGCGTAATAACATAGGAATCTTTAGTTTAAGAGTGACAAGATATTCCTTCCGCTGACAGTGCCACAGTGTCGCTTTAATCCTCAATGCATGTGCACAAACGGTTCTTCTTTAAGGCTGTGTTCACACTGCAGCAACAATCAGAAGTGTCCTAATGTGGTACGAAAAGACATGAACACCCAAATCTGAATTTAAAGTAAATCTGTTTTAAATCCATCACTGTCAATGCATATTGGTATGGGATATGGGTTACATCTAAGAATAGATATGAACAGTCATCAAAAAAATCAGATGCAATTCAGAACTGAGCATGAAGTCCTGCAGTGTGAACGCAGCCTAACATGCCTTCTCTTGGGAAATCAGGGTGGATCGCTTTCTTTGCTGTCCTGATCACCTCTCATGCCTAAGTCATGCATTCATCTACCTTCTATACCCCTTTGCTTACATGACTTGGTTGTATCTTTCAGAAGCACATGATATTTGATATCAAGCTCTACTGTTTGCCATTCCGCCTGAGTGCGGCGGTGGAGCTCTTACAGGATATGAGAAGCACTCCCCCGACTCCCTGCTTGAGCTGAAAACTCATCTCTTCAAGAAATACTTAACGTCCGCCTCTTCCCTACCTTCCTCCTCCATATTTACAGATGATCTTGCTGCTGCCGCTCTTATTTCTTTGTCTCGCTTCTTTATTATATATGAACCTTCTTAGGATGCAGACATATTTGTTACATCTGTTGTCAGGGTGCTGTGGCTTTTGCCCTTGCACCTCTTACTTGCTTGTAATGTCGTTGATCTAGCAAATTCAGCGTATTCTACTCTCATTGTATGCGGCTCTGCATAGATTAGCTGTAACTGCGGTGGACCCCAATCAGACAGTGTCAGACAGTTACAGGCTGTGCTGGTATACCTGATCTCCTCTGGGGACCCTTAGCAGGCTTTATCAGTGTCTCAATGGGACCAGGAAGTATGCATAAATCAACCACTCAAGGACCATTAACTTCAGAGTCAATCTGGCCTACAGTGTGCGCAGTCATGAAGGATTAATGCTAAATGGCTTTCCAGGCTCCTCATCCTGCTCTTCTGTTCACAAGGCTGTTGTGCTTTTTTAGCATTTGGCCAGTCAAGTAATGAGTAGTTACCGCATTTTTAGTCATGTAACCATGAGCAATATGAAGATGTTATTTTGTGGGCTATCCTGATGGCATACAAAACACCATGCACACGTGACTGGGAGGTTCCAATCTCTACTCATGCTATTTCCGGTCTTCTCCCGCTGTATGCTGCCACACGCGTAAAGCAATACATGTCGGATCGCCTACTCTCCTTTCAGTTCGTGAATCCATAATTTGTGCCTCTCGCTCTCTAAGGAGCTGTCTGTCTAGAATCCCGATACTCACCAGACTCACATTTTCCCACAGCTGCTCACCCTAAATGTAGACTAAAGCCTTAAATCACATAATTACTCTTTTTTTTCTCAAGAAAATTCCACAAATTCAGACTTGCAGACATGTTGCAACATACAGAAGTTGTTGAAATACACGGACACAAGAAGAGCCTTAGGGGGGGACACAGTTAAGCAAAACAAAGTTCCAATGTGGAGAAGTGTAAATCACCCCTCCCCTCTCTCTATATAGCCACCATATGAGCCGCATGTGTCCTCTGGCCCCTGGACTTAAAAGAGAAGCCAGATTTAATTTAATAAACAAATGATTGATCTATCTTGATGAGCGGCAACTAGACAGATGCATGCGTCATCAATCAAAATGTTATGTGGTTAAAGGCTTGCAGATGACTTGACTGTGACTGTGTGTGAGTCCACAGTGGTAATGATGAGAACATCTGCCACCTCAGAATTATGGTTTAAGCAAGAGAAAGGGTTAATATCAAAGTTGTTATTCAGAATCATTTGATTGCTGGTAAAATCAGTGTTACTGCTGGGTACAAATTATTTAGAGGACATCCGTTTTGATGCTGTGACTCCATTGTCTTTATCTTGATTACCATTTAGCTCTTGGAGAACACCATAGAATTTCTCAAGCTTAAATTCCCCACTTATTGAGAATTCAGCCTCAAATTCCGTGCCGTTTTTGAAAGTGCTCTGAAAAACCCAAGGTCAGTTTACTTCCGAAAGTTGCTCAGTCTCTGAGCCTTTGTCTGGTTTGAGTACAACCATAAATTACATGTTTTCGGAGCTGTCTTCTTCTTTGTCAAATCTTGTTTGAAATGACAAACCCTTTGACTTTCCCTCCATAGTAGACCAAGTGCGCTCTTGGATCAGACCTTTCTCTCACCCCCTGCTTCAAACAGTCCTGAATCATGGTTTTGGGTTCTTTCATTGTACGCGCTGGAAGATGGTCACCTGACTGAAACGATCCCATCCTATGTTGCACTTATTATATCTGTATCAACTCAGACTTATGCACCTAAATAGACTGATCTTGGACATCAAACAAGACGCAGTTGAGTTTCATTTTCCTCACTGCCAGGAATCTCCCCTCTGTCCCCTAGGTAGACATATTTCTCATACCACTTTCTGGTTCACTGAGTCATTTCATACTCTTGGATCCACACACACACACACACACACACACACACACAAACACACTCCACACCTAGAGGGCTGTCTGTTGCTGACCCCTGCCTTAGGGCTCCCAGTCTCCCTGGCTCCTGGAGGTTGTTAGCCCAGTGCAAATTGGCTGTTCAGGAATATCTAACTATGCCTGACGACAGGCAACCACACAGGGGGAGAACTACCTGGTTTCATGCCATTGGAGAACTCAGTGACACCAGTATAAAATAGAAGCCATCACTCAGCTGACTGATCATCTATGTTGGTGATAAGATGTGAGAAGAGTCACAAAAATGTTGATTTGAAGGGAACGTGAATGCCAAAAAATTCAAACAAAAAAAAACATGAAGAAGCTAAGTCGTGGGAACCAGGGTCTTGGCATTTTCAATGCTCAGGTATTGGCAAGCATAGCTGGCAAACCCGATTGAGAATATGTGTTTAACTGTACATAAAATTCCCTGTGATATTTTGGTGATTCTGTCCTGATTTAATCTGTCCTTCAACTGAGCTACCTGGGTTTCAAGCCTTGACACTGCTGAAGTGTTCTTGAGCAAGACACTAAGTCCCTACCAGCTCCAGGATGTTGTTCTGTAGCAGATCCAGCACTCTAACCTCCATGTGCAGGGAGAAAAGATAACTTTCCCTAAGGGGAACAATGAAGTATCAAATTACATTAAAACGACCCCTGTTACAAGCAACACGGCTTGATTTGCCTCCATATTGCACTGCTTCAGCCACTGCTTGCATGTGCATCACGTCTGCTGGGGAGTGTAGGCCCCCTTTCCAAAAGCACAGCTAGAGTTTTGTAATCCTCAGCTATTCTCAGCTAAGGAACTAACAGGAGACTCGGCCAGCGTGCAGCTGCACAGAAACACCGCAAAGGGGAAAGTGGGAAGTGCCATTGGAAAGGTTGTCAGAGCTCATTAGCTCACTACACTCAGCGGCCCACTGGTTACGTAACGGAGAGGAGCTGCTCGGTAATGTCAGTAGGAATATTACGGTAATGAAAGATAATTGAGGGGGGGTTATCTTGTGAGCGGACTACGGAGCTGCTGGGCTCTATAGGGCCTCTGGGTTGACGGGATGAGATGTGATTGATGGTAAGTGAGTGGGAGTGGGTCTATGGTTCAGCTGTGGTCAAGCAGTAGTGTGCTTCAGAGTTCATTTCCACCACAGTGGGGATCACAGCAGGGGCAGAAGAGGAGAAGAAGCGTGGACTCAATGACCTCTCATCCCCTTACAATAGAGCTGTATTCCCCTTCTCTCCGGCTCTCCCTCGGTTTATCGGCCTTTTGTCTTTTTCTTCTCCCCTTCTTTCTTGTTGTTTCTCTTTATCCCTCTCTCTTTTTCTTTCTTCCTTTCTCTCCAGCTGGTCAACGCAGCGCTCCATCTCTTCCGGCCGACTGAGCGGTGTCCTTGCTTTTCGTGCTAACTCCTTCCAGGGGGAATAGCCGGCTGCCCGTCTTTGACTAAAACATCACACACACGCCGCTTCAAAAGTCACGAGTTGAAGTTTGCCCAGGCATCCAGAAAAGATGTGCAGTGCCCTCCGCCGTCTGTCCGCCAGATCTAAGACTTTGATGTGGCCCAATTTGTTCTTCCGTTGCTTTTTCTGATTTAACATTTGAGGAAATCTAGATTCAAAGTGTTCGAAAGGGTTAGCAATGTGGAATAAGAGTGTAACAAAAGGAAAAAAACAGATTGCACAGTGCATAATAGTCTACAATTTCACACAAGTATGGAGGCTGGTAACAGCATGTTTAGTTTTATGCTCAGCTGTGCACAAGGCAGAAACTGTAGTTAAATATTAACTTCAGAATTTGGAAGAAAGAGTTCAAAGACATGAAACAGTTACTCCTATGTAACAACAATTCTTGGATGCGGTTTGTGTTATTAGTCCTCTGTAGTGGACATAACGGAAGGGGTCAGTGTAGGAACATATAGCTGTTACAGACTTTGGGTCATGGCTATAGGGCTACATCTGTGTGGGTCTGAATATAGGTCAGTGTAGAACAGAGAGAGAGACTACTTCCTGATCCTAACTGTCTGGCAGGCTTTTTGCCTGGTAGGCTGACAGACTGAAGGGCTGTCTGGCGAGCTTCACTATCCACGTGAACAGCACCAAGGACAATGGCACCACACTGAGCCCCTTATCTTCCCCCAAACGGTGTTTTCTCCTCTGGGGCAAGCTGAGGTCGCGAACCTGGTGACCTCAAGGCTTTACCCACTGGTTAGCATACATCTAAGGTGTACACAGGTGCTCATACGTACACGTGTCTGAGGAGGTGCACATGCATGCAAAGACTAGACTGTTTGCACACACATGCACACACCGCTAACCACTCTGGATGATGAATAAGTGAAAGTGCAGAGCTTTAGTGTTGCACAAAGCGGGGGAGAATTTCTGGCAGTGGCTGCCAATGGCCGCAACGCGAGCGGGCCACACGCCATAGCGGCAACTGCCAAAGTCTGAATATGCTGACCATTGCGTGACTGTGGTGTTTTCCTGCTCCACATACCCTGCTTTGGGGCATTCAGGGTCGTGCAATATCCAGTTTCATCATATCATTTGGGCTCCTTTCAGCGGGAAACGCTTAACTGTGTTCTCGATGCAGACTTTGCATCAGTCAGGGTAATGTGATGCGGTGTTTCAGGTTTCAAGAGAGACATATGAATTGTTGGCACAGAGAAACACCTGGTATTTCTTGCTTTGGTTCCAGTTTCTGTTGGCACATAACCGCCGCTGCTGACACAGTTGTTGTATTGATTTTTTTCCCGTTCTTTTTTGGTTTCTCTATGTTTCTCTATGTTTACCCGCCATCCTTGGAGCTGAATAACAGAAATCGCTTTTGTTGTCAAATCATTCACAGATTTAGCCGGCCTTGACACAAAGTGGCAGGCAAAGCATGGCACAGTTCTGGGTGTGTGTGCACGCATGGGTGTGTTTTCTATGTAGACGTAAAGCATATGTGTTCTTAACTGACTTTTATCACCGATTGCGTGGCTCCATTCAGACTTAGTTCAGTGTGACCGAGCTGACACGTCAAACATGAGTTCTTGATAGCTGCTAGCCTGTGTTTTCCTGTCCCAGCCATGGCCTTGCACCGGTGAGGAGTCCCTTTTGTTATCTTAGTCCACCGGTTCAGATAATCCAGTTAATCATTAGCCTGAACCGTTAGAAGTAGGACAATAGAACCAATGCAGTGCACGTGATCTGGCATAACTTAGACATAACGTTTGTATTCAAAGGCTATCCTTCACAGCTTCAGGAATGATAGAGATGAGGTGGGGGTGGGGACTTGCGAAAAGGTTCTGACATTCCTGGTTACTGATGATGGTGAATACCTGGTGTTCAGCTAGTAAAATGTGTCACCGAATGTCACCACAAACCCTTTGTTGAGCCATTAATAATCCTTGTATTTGTCTGTTTGGAGGGGCTTGTGGTGGCCCTCTTGTGTTGTCACCAAGCTGTTGGCTGAGTAAGGCTGGGGACACACTAGAGGATTATCAGGCTGATTTACACCAGATTTGCCCATCCTGACAACTGGAAGGAAAAGCCAGATCAGAGGGTTGGTCAGGGCCGATGGTTGGCACAGATCTGGTAGTGTGAGGGGTTTACAGATTCAATCTTAACCACCCCAGTCGACTGGCAGACTGGTCCGGTCTGGTCTGGTCAAACGTGTGATATTCTGTTGTTTTGATTTGTGTTCCGTTGGAGATTAGAGGTCCTGCATCAGTGACGTATCAGGAGTCAGCAGGATAATCTCAGTTATTTCGTTAAGTGTGTGATACCCTGTTCTTGCCTAATCGTCTAGTGTGGACATATTTACAACTGAGAGACAAAGAAATCTCTGAAATCCATCATTAAGCATGTCTGGAACACCATGAATTTAAGCAGTAGGTTGATAACTATTCGCTGTACTTACATGGGCAGAGGAGAGGTTTGTGTGCAATTGAAAAGCTTTGACCCCGACGTGATTTGAACACGCAACCTTCTGATCTGGAGTCAGACGCGCTACCGTTGCGCCACGAGGTCTCCTGCTGTTTAATTTTTGGTCCTTTCTGTTTCTCTCCCTCCTTATCTCCCCTGCTTACCTCTCTTATGCCGTCCCATTCTAACACTCCCATCTGTTATCACAGGCGAGTCACGAGCAGATAATGGGTTTAGGACAGAGCAAGTAGCAATCACTTGTTATATGAAACTCTCTTGCTGCTTATGGTTTTAGAAAAGCCATTATCTGAAGTCTAAACCCCTCATTGGCAAGTTATTGTTTCTTTTATTCCTTAACATATTTTCCTCTTGCATCTATTTCCTCCATTAGTGACTTTGGATTATTTTGCCATTTCCAACTCTTACCATGCAAGCTGCTGCAGGACTTTGGCTCTGTTGATGTAGAGTTGAGCAAATCTAAATCCACATGTTCCTGTGCTGTCAAACCACCCTGTCCTGAGTGTGATATGATGCCACGGCCAACAACATGCCTTCATGAAAGAATAGATTAACACAGTGTTTAGCCGCTGTACCTTCCCCAGGGCATGGAAGAATGGCTCTTTAAGAGGACTCCATAAGCCATGTTTGGAGTCTTTGAAATGGAAAAACGATGTGTACAAGCTGTTGAATTAAATGTATTACAGGGAGCAATGGCCGACATTATGCTTGCTAATGCTGTTAAGATGGAAAAGCACTTTGGACCTCCCCGACACATCCTCAAAGGCTGTTTTGACAGCTTCCACTGTCTAAACTTTGCGGGTCTTAACATGGAAGCCTGCTTTTCTGCCCTTAAAATACACACAGGCATTCCTTTTCCATTGAATAATGGTATAGGCTGCTGTAGCTTCACTCTTTAGTCAGGGGAAACTCTCAAATCTGGGTCTGTGTGGAGGAGAAGCCTTTCTCCAGCTCTTATTTCATAGATTGGAGCTTATACAATCATTTCTCCATGGCAAAGCTGCTCTGGAGGCATAAATAATCTTAGTGGTTGAGCTAAACCTCAATGGGCGGAGCCAAAGAACCACAGTTTTGTCATAATATAAATAAAAAATATAAAAGGCAGTGACTTCTTTTTTTCAGTAATTCATGATAATGGCATTCATGATCTTGGAAGGTCAGGTAGCTGTAGTTTAGCATGGCTATTTTGAACTTGGAAGGTCAGCTAGGCTAGCTAACCTAAATAACTTAGTATGACTAGATTGCATTTTTTCAGTTAGAGGCAAGTGCGCTAGGCTTCATAAAAAAAATAAAACTCCAATCTGCTGTTGTTTCAGGGCTGCAGGACAAATGTCAGAGTTAAGTTGGAGGGTTACATGATATGCTGGACTGACCGAATGACTGGCCGGCTTGCTGGCTGATGAATGGATTTACCATAAAGCTGCAGACCACAGAGTGATCTCCCTTTGCACTGCAGCCTGAGTGGTCTCCATTAATTATCACTCTGCTTTAGTGTGGTGAGCCGTAGTAGTATACACATGGTGGGAGTATGAGAGGAGTTTTTTCTTGCTGTGTTTTTGATATCCTACACTTCGTTAATAACTGAAGCTCCTTATGTTTCTGTTAATCATAAGATGTGCATTGTTTGATGTAATAACATAGCAGGGACTAAAACTGTGCATTGCCAAGGGGTAAACATGTGGATTTGGTAAATGCAACGATTTGGACACCAATTCAAACCGTATTTCCTTTTGTTTTGTGTACAGTATTGAAGTACCTACAGTTGTTCCTCTTGTTTTTCTCATCCCACGTCTCCATGAGATGACAACTCCTGCCTCCAGCTGAATCCGACAGTGAACAAGTTGTAGCAAAGGCCAGCTATGTGGTTTGTGGTGTTTCGACATGCAGGCCACGCCAGGCCCTCTTGGGTGTGATCCACTGTTTTGTCAACAGCTTATTTCTGTGGCCATGATTACAGTTTCGGAGCACTCTATTATTGGAGCGCAAGGACAGGGTGTTTGTCAAAGAATTAAGAACAAGAGCTGTGAGCGCTGTCTTTCACTGGGTCATGTTCACATCATGGGAGGGATGAAGAGGCACAGGTGTTCATGTTCTGCAAATGTAATTAAGATCATACAAAGCATTGTTCAAAGCATTGGGACAAAACTAACTCTGCTACACACACTCAGAGACACTCCCTCATGTTACCATTAGTCTCTCTCTCTTGCAGCAGACCCCATGTGCCACTTGGACAAATGCTTATCTCCTCTCAACTTGCTTGAGGTTGTTTTGCTTTTCTCTAACCTCTTTATCACTGTTGTTGTCTTTCCCTGCACACCCCCTTCTCCTCCTCAAGGGAGAGGGTCAAAAAGGGCCAATATCCAGTAGTTTGTCTTCCATACACCAAATCCTCTCCTTCCTTTGGAACTCTCTCCCTCTGGACTTCTGTCTGTGGACACTGTGGACACCTTTAAAAAGCAGCTCAAGACCCATTTGTTTAGACTTGCCTTTGTGTAATTTTCTATTTACTTTTGTTTTTATTGTGTTTTTTTTGTCTGTTTTTATTGTGTTTTATGTCTGTATCTATGTTTATGCTTTATTTCCTCTGTGAAGCACTTTGTGACGTCTCTGCTCTCGAAAGGTGCTATATAAATAAAGTTACTTACTTACTTACTTCCCACTACGGTTTCCATCCTGACAGACAGTATCTGTGAGGCACCATGAAGGTGTTCCAGTTAAAAGTTAAAAGTGATCATTTGAAGTCTGAAACTGACACACGACAAACACTGAAGGCCTGCAGATTGGAGTTTTAGTCATGCCAATTTCTCTGAGGCAGAAATAATCTTATTGGTTGAGTTAAACCTCAATGGGCGGAGCCAAAGAACCACAGTTTTTTTCAGTCAGCTAACTGGCTTACTTGAATGGGAAAGAAGAAACTCTGGTCAAAATATAAATGGTTGGTCATTAATTCCTCACCATGGCATTCATGTCCTGTTGAAAAAACAAACAGCTTAGACCAGCTAAAACTGTTTTTTGATGGGCACTGCTGGTCTTTTGCTGGTTTTAACTAGGCAGAGACTGTGATGCTGGTTAAGGTGGTAAAGAGAACAATGATGGTAGACAAGCTCAGACCAAAGTACAAGTGAGCTAAACCAGCATTAATGTTAAGAGCATGACCAGTATAAGCCAGCATAACCAGTTTGGCTGGTCTAGGCTGTTTATTTAGCAGGGTGACTTTGGAAGGTCAGCAGCTAACTAGCTAGCTTACCTAGATAACTATAGGCTAGTACGGCTAGCTTGACCATGGAAGGTCAGCTATAGGCTAACTAGCTAACCTAGATAACTAAGTATTGCATTTTCTCACACTTTATCCCCACTGACCACTGTACACTCTTTCTGACCATGAGCAAATCACAACAAGGTCTTGGCAAGTTCTTGGCAGGTGAGCCAAAAAGTTAACTTGAGTTCAGTCACTGAGTGGATATGGATGTGAATGGAAGATGTTCTAAGCTGAGTTGTGAAGGAGTGTGTAAACAACATTGTAGACGCCACAAAGAGCACACATTGTTCATACTATAACATAACAATGTATACTTAATTCATCCCTGGAGGGAAATTGTCTTTCTGCTTTGCCCCTGTGTGCAGGGTCAGCTGTAGAACAGCACCTGGAGCTGGTAGGGATTCAGTGCCTTGCTAAAGGACACTTCAGCAGGGCAGATGCTTGCCAAAACAGGGGCTTAGACTCATATCCTCCGGTAGGTCTCTCCGCTCACTAGGCCAAATAATACAATTAGATACAGTGGAATGATGGACCAATCTTTTTATTATTGTGCATAGTTGATAGATTTATATTGTGATTCAGTATTTATTTTAAGATGTCTGAAAGGCTTAGACTGACTTGATCGAGCCATACAAGTATTGGAAAACAATTCTACTGCATGCAGCATCAAAGTGGTCCTGTGGCTTTGTCTGTCATTGACTTCTGATCTTTCTAATGCACTCTGGGTCTTTCAACCCCGGGGCGCTATGCACACAGAAACTCTTTCTCTCAGGGAATCAAGTAAATAAACATGGTTGTGTATAGTCAATAGCTGCACTAAGCTTTTATTAAACACCATACAACCTACATGTACTCTCTTACTAGTAGCTTTGTTTGCCAAGCTAGAATGACGCTAAACCTTATTTCAGTGTAATCAATAATTGATCATCCAAATTTTGTGTAACACCATTGTGACTTAATATAACAAATACTGATACTAAAAACTGATACTAATACTAAAATGGTAATACTAATCATCAGACCATAGCATTGACTTGCATTGCGATTTTACACCTTTTAAAGACAATTTAGGCTGGTCTAGGTGTGAAGAAACATATTGCATTCAGAATATGTGCTCCTTGAAATAATCAAGAAATCAGTGCATTCTGATTCAGACTTAAAACAGAAAACAATGGAAGTGAAATATCTCTTTCCAAAATCTTTTTTTAAACCACTGTGTGGATTGCAGTCTTACTTCAAAGTGGCTTTCACTCCGGGGCTTACTTAGCATCACAGTATATCATTATCATTAGCTGCATTTTTCATGTTGTAGATACAGCAGTCCCCCGGATGAGGTTTAGCCTGATTAACTTAACTGAGACCCAGACAAGGCTTGTGCTGAAAAGCACTGACTAATGACTTTTGAACCGTGCATCTATTCATCAGGCATAATTGTTTTTATGAACCATTCCCTACTGATCTGGAATCCATTATGTTGTCAAATTAAATCATTGTTATCCTGTCAAGCCGAGGGTACTTTTGTTTTTCCTTTGCCAAACATTTGAATAATCTCTTCTCCGCCAGATATGTGACCTTACTTTCATTTTTATTGTTATGCATAGCTGTGTTGTCTAGCCCCACATCACACATCTTGCAAACAAACCTGTTTTTCTGACAGTGGACCTGTAGATCAGTGTCTCAAATAGGAGATCACTGTGTCACCTGTGATTGTAGTATTGGACTGATACGCTTGCATAAGAAAATGCATGCACCTTAGTACCATTCCTCAAAGCAGTTGTTATTGATGAACCATATCTAATGCGTTATTACTCATATGTGGAGATGTTTGGCGTTTATATGAGTCTATTTGCGTGTCTTTCCATGTGTCTGCCCACCAAGACATCCTCTCAAGACAGACAGCCAAGACAGAGCCATGAAATTGAAATGGCATGCTCAGGGCTATGGGAGAAAAATGAATCCTTGACGTATAAGGGCTTAGGTGTTGGTGGGAATGTGCAGTCAATTGCAGTCCTCTTTGACTACTTTATTTTGTGTCAACCCGAGCAGTTTGGACAGACTGATAGGAACGAGTTTGCCGCGATGCTGAAGTGGATTCCTGTCTTTGTGAGGCTAACGAACACGAGACAAAAGTTTTTGGCAGGTTTTGTGCTCCGGTGCTTAAAGTCTTTATAATCAAAGTGAGGACTTCCCTGAATGGGAATTCACTCCTCTCTATTCTCAGGGCAATGCTTCAACAGTTTCTGTTGTGGAAATATACTAAAGTAGTTAGGAGTTCAATGTGGCTTAACTTAATTGTGATGAATGATGTTTTAGAGTGGCATTACTAACAGTATGAGTTGAGTCCCAAAATGGGTTGCAGGCCTGTTTCTGGCGTGTTCCCACTCAAGAAGCCTAATATTACATTTAAATGAGCTTGGGTCCCAGGGTGAAATTAAATGCACTCACTGTTTTAGACCAAGGATTTATGGCAGGGATCTGCTCACTCATGACATGCATGTATCTCCTAGCTTTAGTTTGCAGATGCCACTCGTCTTATCTGGTATGATGGTAACGCAGTGCATTGCTATTTGACCTTGGCTGTAGCTTTGTTGTAGATGGCCTTTGGAGTCACTCAACTATTTCTTCATTGCTCTTCAAGAAGAACGATTATGTGATTGCAGCCCAAGGCTAAGTTGTTCTGGAGGATAATGATTCAGAGGATTGAAGCAGATGAGTCAGTCTTTTTGTCAGGCATCTTGACTGAGATGCCTTTGATTTGAAATTGACACGAGCCCAGAGGAAGTATAAGATGATGAATGGTTTGTTGTTTGTCCCATGGACACCTAAGAATAGCCACATCAAACACAAAGAAATGGCATCCTGTCATTGCCCTGGGAATGCTTCCGCTAGACAGGTTAATGGGACACCTTGCTGCAGTTTGCGTTGGTACTTTGAAAGGTTAATGATAATGGCGATATCATATGTTTGAGTGATGTTGTTGTGGCCTGTCGGTCGTATGTACATCCGTGTTTTAAAGAGGAAATCCAACAGTGCAAATCATCTTCAGGCTTCAGATCTATGCGTCTACTTTCCCTTTGGGCATATTTGCTGGAGTCACAGAACAATTATCTGCTGACGGGTTTTAATAAAAAAAAAAGATTAAAAAGTCAAGGAACAATCTAATTCCTTCTTCTGAGGATGACCGCAGGCATTCCCCTGCCTTTCATATTTTGCACCTTTAGTGTGAAAAGGCTGAGAGAGACAAAGGTGTTGGCATTCGATCTTACTGGCACCATGTCTGAGCACAGAGTTTATGTCCTCAGCTGGATTTGTTTACTTTTTGCTTTTTATTATAGAATGTTAAATTGACTGCACCATCTTTGGCATGCTGGCAAAGAAGCAACCAACTTAGTCTTAAATGTTATTTTCAAATAATATAGATGAATGTGTTGAGAAACTTTAACATCCACTTGAAGGTTTTTATCCACTTTTTACAGCTTATCTGGTGCTCCTGGATAGCTGTAGAGGCTTATACTGCATGCCTGATGGGATTATGGTAACGCTAGAATATATCTGAACTGCAGTTACAGGAATCATCCCCATGCATTTTTCATTTTCAACTTAGTGTGACGCTGCGATTTTGCAAATGATTTGTAAGTTCAGCTCATCGGAGTTTGGGGCCAAACATGAGAGATGTTGCTGGGAGAAATTCACCGACAAATAGATGAAGTGGTGGATTTATCTGCGCAAAGTAATTTCCTGCCTAGACACTTTTTTTTCTGGTTGCGGAACATGTTGAGGGATGATTAGTCTTGGCTTGGTCCTTCAAATGGGGTCATTCGGTACAGACTAAAGGAGTTTCATCAGGAAGTGTGGCTGAGAGACACGGGAGCTGCTTGAATGTGAAATTGGGGTCGGTCACAGTGTGTTCGTGTTTGTGCGTGTCTTGACCTTTCCGTTTGATCACTTTTGTTAAAAACCTCATTTCTCCAATAATAGGTTTTTTAAAGTAACTTGCACCCCGCGGGTAGAACATGATCCTTACCCTTGGACCAAGTTGCCCTATTGAAAATGCATTGCAGTATGAGAAGTCCCTGGAATGTATGGGTGCCATGGGAAAATCAACCAGTTTGTCCAATATCTGAAAACCTGGCTACTTGTTTGGATAGGAGGTTTCTGCGGGCCACTGACTCATAGTCAAGAACTCCTCCAGCTTCTATCACATCTTCTTCAACATATACTATCATTTCGCCACCCCCGAAAACAATTGAGGAACAATCGAGGCAGATTTAAGCTGTGACGGGGAATCATGGTCGGGTTATCTAATTGCTGGGGTGAGAGCTGCAGTACATTGATAACAGATGGGTTTCTTCTCGTCTATTTTGCGAGACTGGGAGGATGAGGCTTCCCGAGCTGAGATGCCACTGACAGGGCCAACCACCTCACACCCTGTGATTAGGGATCAGTAACGCCTGAGGGAAGGAGAAAGCCTGCAAAAAGCTTCTTCGGCTTCCTGCAAACAAACCCTCACATCTCTGGAAAGTCTAGTTTTACAGTTACTGGGGTAAAAAATGCTGGTCTATTTTCCTATTGATGCCCATGTGTTGACATTTTATAATCATTGAGTTGGCTCAATACCAGCGTCTGAACATTTTGGGCATGTGGAAGATATTGTGAGCTGTTGACTGCAGTGAAAAGAGTGAAACTGGAGATCAGAGGTGTTTGCAAGACACTAATATTAAGATATGGATAGGGAAATTCTACAAATCTACAAGTTTCAGTCGTTCTGATCATCTACAATCATATTACTAACAACAACTGCTTCCCGGTTGTCTTTTGTGAGTCGATGATGGAGTTTTCACATGTTTTATGGACGGAGGCGCCCTTGAATGTCCTGTCATGCACGACTCTGTCTGGTCATGTTTCTTTTTTTTTTTTTTTTGGCCCTTCAAAATGTCTTTTACAATCTTGGTTTGCCTCCAACTCCATCTGAGGCCACGTTAAGATTAAGTGCGTTCATTTCTGTAAAAGCAATATTCTAAATGCTCCAAACAGTTTCCGCAGGCTATAGGCTTCTCTGATGGCCAACGCTCCGCTGGAGGCTGATAAACACCATGAATGTCGCGGCACATCACATTTTACCGAGAAAATCCCCTATGGAGGTTTCATTTGGGTTCGTTTTACTTGCCTGCCATTGAGGGAATTGTCTGGATCCAGCAGCCCAGTTGCTTTCCTTTGCAAGAGGGAAACCTAGGCTGACTGTCAGCGGGTGTTAGGTGTCTTAGATCATGTTACACCACAGCGTCTAGTGACTGATGTACCTCTGACAGAACAAGACCTCCGAGGTGTGTGTCTGTACTTGTGTGCTGCTGAATTTGGATGCTCCTACCAAGCAAGGCTATGTAAACATCCCCCATCTTTGTGGTCCACCTGTCAGACATTGCAACTTTCTTATTGGTTACTGTTTGTTTTTACTTTGGCATGTGACAATGCCGTCCTGGTTTATGCGTGTGTGCATGTGTGCTGTGCAAACTTGTATGTATTTATGTGTGTGTGCATGCATGTATTTCCGTGTGTACCGTCAGGTCTGGGTGAATGACCTGGTTGAGCCGGTTTCATGCTGTAAGCTTCAACCCCCTGTCTGTCAACCAAATGGATTTCCCAACAACCCTCCTCTTTACAAATGACAGAATGCCCTGAAGCACTTAAACTTTCATCACCTGTTTTCAGTCTGTTGCCTGCAGATGTCCCAAGAATAACTCCAAACCTCTCCTTCAAGTCCCTGTTGATCAGGAGCCCTAAGTTCCAAGGCTTAGGAAGTATTCTGCTTTCGCTGCAATGGCTATTCATGATTTGCCAAGTCAAGCAGAATGTATTTTCCCATGCTCAGGTTCGTAGTCGAGGAATGCGTCAGCTTTCAGCACATACTGATCTTTACGGCAGTCAAATCGGCTAACAATCCCCTTTGGAGCTGGGTCTAGCAATACCACATCGTCCCGCTGCAATCACCAGCTTTGTCTCAGAAACCAGACCAGTGTCATATGCGGAGGCTTCTCCAGTTGGACGTAATGAGCATTCTTTGTCTGTCGAAAAGCTTTGACCCCGACGTGATTCGAACACGCAGCCTTCTGATCTGGAGTCAGACGCGCTACCGTTGCGCCACAAGGTCTTGCTTTGAGCAGGTGTTCTCGCTCTCAGTCAGAAAAACACTGATTAAAATAGCATACGCAGCACATGAAAAGGTCCCTCGGAAACAAAGCTGGTTCTCCAAAAAGTGGGTGTTTGGTTTCCTATGTTGGCCAGGAGTCGATTAAAATGAGCAGGCGTGTTCTCAAACACGCCGCCTCGGTTTCTGTCTGCCTGTGTGCACGCGAGCGCAGAGGTAAACACACACCAGCCTGCTTTCCTTTTGCCTGGAACTCCATCCACTTAAAAATATCTGGAATCGACCCAGCGCTGCCCGCGGCGGGTGCGGGCACCTCTTTGTCTTCTCGAGCGGCTTGCATGGCACTCTGCCCTCCCCACCCCTCCTCCAACCCCACTTACCCCCTCCATCACCCACCACCCACCACCCCCCACCCGAGCTACGACTACTGTGGGACCCTGAAGCCGGAGCGAAACAAGGCCATTTTCTCACTCTCCGGTGGCTCTCCTCTGACACCGAGCCATTCAACTCTGGTGGTCCTAAAGAGAGATTGATGGGGCTCCCCTCCATCACCCAGTGACTTTAATGGGAGCAGCCTCAGTGAAAGCACTGAGTGGTGGGGGTGAGGGGAGGGGGGAGGGGTTGGACTAGCGGTTGTAGGCAGTCTAAAGATACTATAGCGCTTACATCACCTTCTGCGTCTCAGATTGGACCACAGCAAATATAGCTGGCTGGCTGGCTGGCAGGCTGGCTCACTTGTTGGCTCGCCTGTTGCTTTGTTCACTGCTGCTGCAATGTTGCGGGGAAGGATTGAAATGCGTTTCATGTTTTTATTTCTTGGGTCTTGTCATGGCACATCCTCAGGGAACGGAGATGTAAGCGAAGTAATCAGCTTAAGACGGACAGAATAACATAGAGTTGAAATTACGACACCTCTGTCACTGTCATGCTATAAAAACACGACACACTTCACGGTAACTTATGGTGACTTCTAAGTTCGTCACACTTATATCTCAGCTGTAAATGTGGCATGCTGCTTTCATGCGTAGCCACAGAGAATGAGATATATTGAGGGTGTTACGTTACAGCCTTGTTTCAAGCATCAGCAAGACTTTCAATTACCTATAGTGGATGTGTGTGTGTGTGTGTGCATGTGTGTGAAAATGTCTATTCTCCCAGCCGTAATTGCGTCCCTTATTCGCCTGTTGATAAACACTGAGCTCATCAGGTTTAACCTTGCAGCGCAGCCTCTGGTGCTTTCTCTCAACATCTCTTTTATTCTCTCCCAACCCTCTCTCCTCTCTCTTTATTCCCTAATTTATCCTCCACCCTTTTCTCTTGTCTTTCCTGCTGCCCTCTTTTCACACCATCCCCACTCCCGCGTCTCCTGTATTGTGTTCTCTCTTGTCTTTCCTGCTTCTATCTCTCGTTTTCTCCTTCTTCTTCTTCCCAAACCATCTCTTTCCAGCTCCCTCATCATCCCTCCACTCCTCAACTGTTACTTCTTGCACGTCTCTTCCGTCTTGCCGCTCACGGTAAAAAGCTCCAGCTGTTGAGGAGGCTATTCTTACATTTTCTTGGCTCTTCTCCAAATGTGCTGCTTTCATTTGCCCCCATATAGTATAAATGGAACATATGAATAGCCGGTGGGTTGGAAATAAATCGCTGAGTGCGGACACATCCTGGCAAGATCCTTTTAAGGTATTCACACCCACCCATTCACACCCTTTTTTATCTGATTGTATATTTCAAGTTTAATCTTGAAAACACATTAGAGATAAACCAATTTGAGGGATGTTAAGAAATAAAAGCACAGAGCCTGGTGGATCATGTCGAGACGTGAGGATAAAGTGGTGCAATAGGTTCCAAGGTTATGATGATTGTATGGTTAGTCCATTAGGAAACTCTGCCTTCTCCTCAGAGAGAGTGGGGGAGAGTACTAGTAGTAGGAGTAGCTTAATAGTTGCACCCCAGTGACATGACACACTCAATATTGTCCGCTGGTTCACTTCATAAGCTTTATACTTTCCATCTGGTGCTCCTAGTGAGCGCTGATCAAACACATGCGAACAAACAGCCTATTTCTGTCCTTTACCATAGTTAAGATTTCACATGCAAACCCCTTTTTTGTGGACGTCTTGAATGGGCGCAGAAAATGGTTTCTCTCCTCACAGGCACTTTATTAGCTGTGGGTGGCGGCCCCGAAAATAAAACATAATGTTATTATGTTTGGAATACTCTCAGTTGCCATTAGAGAAAAAACACCAGAAGACGGGGGAAATTATAAAGTAGAAAGACAAGAAAAACACATCCTGTTTTCGAGGATTTCCGCTTTTTGACACTTTGCAATGTTTTGGAAGGAGGGAAAGTTTTTCTTACCCAGATGGATGGATGGTGGCTGGAGTTATTATAGGATGCTCCGAAACCTAGAGTTTTCCCGGATGCCTCAAACAGACACACAGACAGAGGCTTGGAGACAGTGTTGTAAGGGTTTATATTAAGCGGGCCTAAAGGAGGAACTCTTCCCATGGTGTTGACAGCTGATGTGTTACAGTTCACTGTCTTCTGCAGAGCTTTGGATGACAAAGCTTCTTCTAACCCTCACTGGCATGTTCACATGTGTACAATTATATGCATTTGTGCGCATACACATATGGATGCATGCACAGCTGCATGCACATGCACAAAAAACACAGAAACTCATACTATACAAGTGGAATCTTGAGACACATCATAAAAACAAGACTTTGGGAGCATCATTGGTATCATTGGGAAAATAAAGCTTTTCCTTCATTCATGGAGGAAGTTGACTTTTGGTAGATAAGACATGTCAGTGTTAGACATTATGCAAGCAAACACACACACACACACACATACATGCATGCATACTTGCACTAGCAGGCTGTGTATGTGCGAGTCAGGCTTCTCCGTTGGCCTTTGGCCATGATGGCAGGTCTAGGCTGCCAAGCTTCAAAACCGTGAGCAGAAGAGCAGCTTAGTGGTTGTCTGACTGGTGAGCTTCTTCCTAACACTACACTTAGCACATAGATAAAGAAGGGGCTGGGGAAGAGGGGGAAGATATATTCACACACTGTTCACATAAGAGTAAGAGAAGGCTCTATTCCTCTCTTTCTTGGAGAGGGGCTCACTCTTGGTTTCAGTCCCAGAGTGTAGCTGCACGAAGGCCAGAGGAAAATCTTTGGGTTTTTGGGGGAAATAAGGGCAACTTCCCGGCAAAAAAGAAGAATGTAGAGAAAATACCCTCCATCGCTCTCAAAATAACTTCAGTGCATGAGCTACTTAATCCCTAACTGCTTTATTGGAGCTGCCAACAGTAGAAGACTGTGGTTATACTGGGCAGTTTCAAGGTGCAAACATGGGGAACTGTACGAATGTGAAGCAGAGCAGTTCTTAAAAGGAGCACATGTGCTCAGCAAACCCTTGTCTGAATTAATTAAAGGTTAAAAAAATTGATTGCTTAATGTTTGCAAAGTAAATGTAGCCTAAGCCTATTCATTATCATACCACACTAGTCAGCACTACAGGGAAAGAGATAATGGCAATGATTTAGGCTATATGATGTTCTTCGACCTATAATAGATATTCAAGCATAATAAAGCAAGAGCAAACTTTAAACGGAGGCAAAGCATTTGCTGCGTTCTCTCTACCTTCTGCTCATCGTCATTTTTTTAGTAACCCTGATCTTACATCATATTTAAATTCCATTGGCACTTGGAAGCTTGTTATTGGAAGCTTATTATTGGAAGTGGTGATGGATGAATAATGTTTTTAGCGAATTACAAGAAAAGATTCACCATGCGTAAATGAATCAAATTAGTGGAGGAGTTGAAAGATATGTACTTTCTGCCAAGCCTGAAAAGAGAGGTGAGGTTACGGTGGTTAAGCATGAAACGAGCAGGCTTTTATTTTTTAGTCTGTTAAGTCCTGCTCAGGTGGGGCTCTTTGCATGGGTGCACCAGAAAGAATAGGCAAGCCTGGTCATATTAAAGCCTTGCTGTGTTGCTTTGACTTGGCAAAGCACCGACGCAGCGACCCCGACATGACTTGAACACACGGCCATCTGATCTGGAGTCAGATGCGCGACAGTTGCGACACGACGCCTCTCTGGCATATTATGGCTCTCTGTTTTTTTTCTGACACTGTTACCTTGGAGTTTGAAACTAGTTTTGTGGAACCTGGAAAAGCTTTGACCTACATGTGATTACCGCCAATGAAGTTGGAAGGAAGTTATGTTGTGGCCGACCTGTCTGTTTCTTTCTTTTTTTCACCAGTTTCTGTCTGTAGTCACAAAGTTACAAACAGATTTGGATGAAATTTGTCGGACAGATCGCCCTTGACCCAGTTGATTCGATTTTGGTGGTGATCCAGATCTGGAATTTTGTTGGAAAGTCAAACCTGGAAGACAAACGATACACAAACCATGACAGAGGCTGCAGCTTTGCAAGTTGTAGAATTGTCCAGTGTTGGCGTTCTGCTCAGTGCCTTCTAGTTTGAATATGCAATCTTCTGATCGGTGAGATGCACTACAGGTCATGTGCAGGACAATCACCCACTTTTTCGCGATTTAACTCCTCAGTCAGAGGTTATGCAACCATCGTGCTACAAGATGGTGCAGCGCAACCACTTACTCTCTTTTCCTGACTCACTTCCCACCACCGTTTATTCCATCCATCAGCTCCTACTTTTTTGAACACATCCTTTGACATCGATCCCTTTCCCTTTTCGCCCTCTTTCACTTTCACTCTCTCCTTTCCTGCCCGTCTTTGTCACCTCACTGAATCTCCTCTCTGTCCTTTAACCCGCACGGATGTTTCCCACTGATGTCGCCTCTCTTCAGCCTGAAATGCTCTTTCTATGTGTCGGCTGCTTCCTGTGCAGGCTCATTGAGCGCTTCCCCGGCTACAGAGCAATCTCCTCAATCACTCAGTGGGGAGGCGGAGCGCTGATATGAGACTGAAACACACGGCACAATATCCCAGTCAGCGTGGGTTATCTGAACGTCAAACCTGTTTGATTAGTGCTTACAGTAAGCTTCTTCAGTTTTAGCAGCTTTTCAGTAGGTACAGTGGTGCGTGTGACATGCACATCCGGGTTTACAAGTTTTATGGATGATAAATATTCCCATAGGGACACATAGGTGTGATTCTCAATAGTGAGTTTTTAGTGAACTTATGGTACTTTGTAGTATTTTCTTATGGTATTTCTATAGTATTCCTATAGAAACCTATAGTGTGTCTGTGGCACTCAATAGTGAGTTTACAGTGACCCTATCGTATTTTATGGTTTTTTTTTTAATCTCCTATGGTATAAATATATTACTATAGGAACTAAGGAGATTTGCTGAGATCTTTGTATAGTATTCTTCTAAAATGTATCATAGTAGTCTATAGTTCCTGTTTGTGCAAGAAAGTTTGGAAAGAAAGCACAGATTGTGTGTGCAACTTGATCATTTTCTCTCTTTCATACGATCGTCTCGCTCTTCCTCTGACTCGTGCTTGCTTTCGTTCACGGACTAGACAGATTTGTCTGTTTGAAATGGCTAATTAAGAGGTCATGATTGACCTGATAATTACAGACAATACTGTGCTGTGTGGAGCAGCAGGCAGGGGTGATGTAGAAGACTTCTCATGTTACACAGTCTGGTCTGCCCAGAGGAAAACAACTGAAAATAGGGCAACTGAAGTGGGCCCCTGCATATATATGAGATATATGCAATTGAACGCTCACACAGTTTAAGGGGCTTGCATGACACACACAAAAGGCATCAAGTATTAAATAGAGCTGTTACTTACAGGCTGAAAGTGAAATGTGATAGGCATTGCATAGGCACAATGCTTTCTACTTCACTCTGCCTTGTCAGTCCTTGTCCAAGCAATCACATATTATCACCGGCTGAAGCATATTATTAGAGCGCAGAGCTCAGCCTGAGGATTGGCAAGGCATAAACACAATGTACAAGAAAACGCTGGGCCCAACTCCCACTCAGGCAGACCCAATACAGTCAAACATCTGGCCTCTCTCTCTCATTTTCTCCTCTTTTCAGACAGCGTTCCTTCCCTTCGTTTACATCTCGTGCGTTTTTTTGATTCCGTCACTTTACTGCAGCTTTCTTCGTCTCTCTTTTTCACGCGGTCAGGCGTCAGGGTTTGTGGATTTTGGACGTCTGCCCCGAAGATCCTTTGGAAACTGTCTTTCATCTGCACTCTCTCTGTCCCTGTGTCTGTCTCTCCCTCTCTCTCTTTCTCTCTCTCTGCATGTCCGTTTTTCCTGGCACAGATTCAGGAGTTCAGGAGTTCCTGTCACATATGACTCTGCTTGACAAATACCATTTAGCGTGTTCTTACGATGCCTCAGCACGGGTAGTGTTTCCATTACACCACTCCAAGTCTCGCCTTGACAAAAAGCCATTTTTCATATAATGCATTCAATCAGATCCACTGCAATTCAGAACATACGATTTGTGTAGGATCAATACACGCTCTTAGTAGATTATGTTTTCTTAACCTTTACATCTGTATGCTCACACACTCCTCTCTCCTCAGATTGTATTTGCTGTAGGTTCAGCAGTCCTCTGATTTCCTATGTTATCCTGTCAGGACCAGTTATGATGAGTGGTTTAGTTTGGCAACAGGGATTTGTCAATTGTCATGCATTTGAAGATGCTAATGGACTGGAAGGTTGCAGTTCTGTGTGATGACCCGAGGTAATCTGACAAACAATATCTAATTTGCGATCCTGACTTAGTGTTGCCATTGCTTGTTACTTGTTAGGGATGGGACAATAAATTCAATATATCGCAAGGCAAAAATGTGACAATACGTATTGTGGGGCAGAAAAATGAATCCCAATATTAGCTAGATTTTATTCTACTGTAGTAATCACATATGAGACAGCTTGCTGCCCCTCACAATTTCACAAGCTCTCCATGCAAATTATATTATTTGCACTTTGCAATGATATTCTAGGAAGTCAATGCCATTGCTAGAAAGATTTGTGGCTCAGAAATAAGCATAATTCTGCACAGTCAGACTTTGTTGTCATTGAGCTTTTATTTATTACATCGTATTGTGGTTGTATCGAATCGTGAACTCCATTTTGCGTATGGAATCGTATCGTGAGATAAGCATATTGTCCCATCCCTATTACTTGTACATCAGTATCATGCAAAAAGTGTGTATTTGTACTTGTTTTCTATCTGTCTACTACTTTTACTATTCAAATCATGGTGAATGGATTGTAAAATGTGGAAACTGAGCAGGTGCCAGTTGTAAATAGACATACTAATAGACTGAAAAGGTGGCACCGATGCTGTGCTACAGGGCCTTTTAAACTGCTGTGTTTCAATATTAGAGTGCCACTCTTGTGCTCGTACAGATATATATAGCTTCAAGGAGGATTTTAGTTTTTCTTGAGTGACCCTGGTTAAGTTGTGGAGAAACAAATGACTTCCAGCTGCGGCGTTCACTGCCTGGCGCATTTTCACGGCACTGCCTTTTGTCGGGGCATCCTTAACCGCTGCTACCTGACTAGGGCTTCCCGCCCGTAACGAAGAAGAGCCAGCCGAGGCGAGAGCAGGCTTGGCTTTCCTGTGCAAACGCCTGATGTCATGGGAGAGACTGGGGAAAGTAAACCTGCTGCAGGGTATAAGAGTGTGTGTGCGTATGTATGCGTGTGTGTCAGGCTTCCCGCCAGACCTCGTGGCGCAACGGTAGCGCATCTGACTCCAGATCAGAAGGTTGCGTGTTCAAATCACGTCGGGGTCAAAGCTTTTGAAATGCACACAGAAAACAGAACTACAGTACTAAGTCAGTAGTGTTCACAGTCAGGAGGTGCAATTTCAGATAGGTGAAGACTTGCAGAAAACCAGTTCTGATGGAAGGGGGAATAGGCGTGTACTCCTTTCCTAACAACCTAGCCACCTGGGAAATCAAGATCAAGGTTTAGACTGAGGTCAAACTGGAGATATACTTCTTTTAACCTATGTCACTTCATATCTGGACTCATGCCATGCTGAACACAGAATTTGGGCACATCGGCTTCTTATAACAAGGTGACAGGCTCAGTGTGAATTGCCTCCAAAGCCGGATGTCCCAGGAAATAGCATACTATACTATTCCTGGGTTGTGTGTGTGTGTGTGTGAGTGGGCTATTAGAGACGCAACCGCTTTACTGGGCCCGTGAGCTAATTTGGTGCTCACCAGTTGCAGTACAGATGTGGCGAGCGTGGCCCGCTGTCTGAACATGTGAGAGCAAAGTGTCGCCACTCCCTTCTGTTGGCCTTTAACCCTCCTGGGATGTTGATGTCTGCTCTACATATGGCGTTCTTGGACCTTAAGGGATTTGCACGCACACACACACACACACACACACGGTTCTCTCCCAGTGAACTGATCCTGCTTCCCTCCTTGAGTGTGAGGTGTACGCTCATGTGTAAAGTGTGTAAGAGGGTTTCATGGTCACGCTCCGCTCGCTTCTCCACACACCATTAACAGCACACTCCCCATTATAGATGGGCTCTGTACAGAAAAGTTTCTTAAACTGGACATGTTCTACAAAGTCATTACACAGTCGCTAGCCTGAATTTTGGTCATATTTGGTAATGTGTAGGTTGAGCGACAATGTACGCTTAAGTCTCAGATGCAGAGTGTCTATAGCTGGATTACCGACATAAAAATGCATCTCCATCATACACATTAAAATCAAATTTCTCTTTCCCTTGCAAAACACAGATTACATTGCACATCACCTCCTCCCGTGAAATTTTACACCCCAAAATTTGCCTGTAAACACCTCGTCTCACTTGTCGCCCATCCACAAATATTGTGACAATCCATTTTTCACAAGTAGGCCTATGCTACTATCCAGTCTGACTGCCACCTGTTGCCACTTGTGTGCACTTGATTGGACGTTTATTCTGGTTTACATAGTTGCTGTATGTGGATTGGAGACACATTGCATTTACACTTTGTTGTTCATTGGGGCGATGGGATCTTCAGTGCGTCTTGAGTGCATTTATACATGAATTTTACATGTTTTTTGCTCTTTATGCGCACAATCTGATCACCCAGGAACGCATTTCTAAGATACACTTCTCTTGAAAGGATTTCCTATAGCTTTTTTCAAACTGTTCATTAAATTTACAGCACACAATAAGTAGCACACAACTGTGTTTGCTCTGCATTTAGCCCCTGACCACCTCCTCCTCCACACACACACACACACACACACACACACACACACACAGAGAGACACACGAATCCTAGAAAACAGCCTGTGACCTCTCTGTCTTCCATCTGCAGCCTCTGAAAGTGCTGTGTGTGTCGTGACATCTCCACTGCGGGTTGTCTGTTCTCGGTGATTCACCCTGTGCACTGTGTTTCCCTTGGCTCATTTAGAGGTCCCATCTGGCAAGCATAACCTCCGCGCGTATGAAATAATAATCAAATGTGTGCCGAAATTGTGCTGACTGCTGACGCTGTAAGCGGACAAAAGGGTCTTGCGGCACTCAACCAGTTTTACTGTATAAGCAGGCTTCAACTTGCAGGGCCTATACTGGCGTTCAATGCCATTTTCATTTAGTGTAGTGGATGGCAGAAGTTGTTCCATTGGAAACTGGCGAGCCCAACCCATTATCTTTGCTTTGAGAGGTGAAATTTACAGAGGTTGATTCTGTTACCTAGTTTTGGTGGGGTTGATTTGAATATGGAAAGCATTTGGTAAACGGCAGGTCTCATTGTTCTCTTTTTGTCCTCCTGGGCGCATTTTTTATTTTTTTGTTTTTTGATTATATCTACACCTACATGACAGTTCTCTTGTATGGATATGATGAAAAGGACGCACTGGTGAATGAATAATTATGACTTTTTTAATGATAAACTACATCCATCTTGCACTTACCCTCACCCAAAAATTCATGTAGTCCACATCTCCGCCAAGCCTGGCTCTTGCTATCCCCAGGCCAAGGCTGAGAGGAAGGCCTGGACGTTTGAGACTAAATGCCGTTTCAGTAACCTGACACCTCCACCCTCTGTCTCCTCTGTAGGGTTTACTGTTAAGGGCTTGAAACTGTGGTAATGCTAATATGACACTTTATCAATAGACCAACTTTGTTCGGATTAGGCATACAAAGCGAAGACCATACGATGAAAGAAAGTATACCATAAGATGTACTACAATGGGAGGAGGGAGGGAGACGGGGAGGGGGTTAGGGGTTGTCTGTCTTATTCATGTTTTCATATCATAAAGATGTTACTGTTGTTCATGCCGACTGTGTGGTAAAAAATGTGAAAATACAAATAAAGTGTTAAAAAAAAAAAAAAGATGTACTACAAGCCAGGATGTTTTTTACATGTTAGCTCCTCGTGCCTGTTTTCTTGTGTAGCCTACCATGAGGTATGATCTTCTCTTCAGTGTACCCGGGTTGCTAAATCATGTATGTTGCTTTGCATTTCCCATGGTCCCAGGAGTTTTTGCTACTCAAGACAGGAAATGTGTGTGAGGTGTGTGTGTGTGCGTGTATGTGTGTGTGTAAAGCCCCCCCCCCCGCTGTTGCTAATGACCACTTGTCTCACAATGAGATAAAGTTGGCTAGCTGCCTAAACAAGCTACCTAGCCTAGCGGTCTAGATGGATTGCTAATAAACACGCTAATAAAACGTAGCTTTGAGATGCTAGCCAACACGCTATCTTTCAGTTAGCACAGACTTTGAGCTGTCTAATAGTTCGCGGGCTGGACCTAATTTCATTTCATTTTTACCCTTTGAATGTAAGATGTATATGTAAATTTACAGGACATTGTTGAAAAGTGTAAACATTAGCATGGCTGGTTTCCAGTGCTATGCACCTTATAAATGGAACTAATTACAAAGGAACATATTTGGGCTGTTTCTTATAGTTTGTCTCTGTATGTTGCCCGACTGTTGACTGTAACAAGTGAACTTACTTTACATAATACAAATTACATCATTAAAACATGAGCAACCAAGGCATTTTAGACTTCACAGATGCTCTCACACAGCAATGAACAGTTGTTGTTTTATGGGCTCCTATCAGTCTGTGTCCATGGCCCTTAATCACTGCCACATCCCGTCTGAAGGTTAACCTTTTAATTGGCTTAATGATGTATCATTATGGATCTACTCGATGAGGTCCTCATGTGATAATGTTCATTTTAATTCGTTTGTGAGACCTTCATCACAGCAGCAGCTCCTTCTCATGCTGAGCCATGAAGCGGTAGGCTAGACGTCTGGGAGGACACACACACACACACACACACGCACACACACACACACACACAGGCAAACACTGAGACCCGCTTTTTTATCCAGACCAGATGCTTAGCTTTCCACGTTGGACTTATCAGGAGGGGTGATATGTGCAGTTGTAGTTCTGCAGAAACAGGATTTAGGGACTACAAATCCCTTACTCAAGCAGATCACACAGCAGGGGAGCCGGCTGCAGATGTGTCTCGAGTTTATCCAAACACACAACTTATCCCAAACCAGAAAGCTTGGACAAATTAGATGTGCAGAGTGTGTGTGTGTGTGTGTGTGTGTGTGTGTGTGTGTGTGTGTGTTCAGCTGAAGTATGGCCGTCCCTTTGACTTATTGTGACAGTAGGATGTTTTCGATGGCTCTCTCCTTCTCTTCCCTCCAGCTATGTGACTCCAGTGAATTGACAGTAGTCTCCTTCCTGGCACAGTGTGTGTGTGTGTGTGTGTGTGTATGTGTGTGTGTATGGCAGATATTTGGAGGGTCTCCATGTCAAGGGGCTGTAGGATTTGGCTCGGCGCTTCACAGGCTGGCTTGTATTACCAGATTGATCCATCAGTGACCTACCTGGCACCAATTCTGCTGCTCTGCTATAGCGCACAGGGTGGGGAGGCCAAAATATATATACATATGTCTCTTTCTACTCTCTTCTATGTGCCTGCACTGCAAAAATATCCATCTTAACAAGTCATTTAATCAGTCTTTAAATCGTATGCTTCTTAAAACAAGTGAAAATAATAGTTTCACTTGTTTCCATTCCAAATTAGCAGTGGGAAGACCAATTCTTTCAACTAATGTGATTCTTTCAGGCTGTCAGACCGTAGTGAATCGATTCAGGACTGACTGATTCACCTTTGTCAAAATGACTGAACTGAACAAACCGTACAGTTTGGCACTTGTGCCATTAACTAATATGCTGTTTGGGTGTCAAGTAATGATGACAGTGAAAGATTGAAGAAGGAAGTATGAGAATTTTTTAGTTTGTTGCGACTGTGGTTGATGAGGCCCGTTTTGGTAGCCAGCCAACTCTGAAGTCACTGCCAAGGTAGGCAGATAATAGATGTCTTTGTCCTGAACACTCATGTGTGTTTCGCTTAGAACTGAATGGACAGCTACCAATTTGAAATGAGTTCAATTCAGTTCTGTTCACTTTAAAGTATTGCTCAGATAAACAATTGATGCGTGGAATGACTCCTTGCTAGTACAGATCAACTTGTTTTAAGAATGTAATTGAATGAAGTGTGTTTCATGATACTTAATGGAGTGATTTGCCTTGCTCTGCCTTGTTTCCAGATATTGACACTTGCTTCCAGGAAAGTTCCTGAAACAAGTACAAACTGCATTGGAAACAAATAGAATTATCTCACCTACCTTGGCAGAAGTTTCACTTGTTTTAAGAAAAAAGAAAATTTGAAATTTTGAAATGTCTTGTTAAGATGGACATTTGTTTTCAGTGTGACTGTTGTGTCTTCCATTTAAATACAGGGCAGAGGGCAGTTTAGTGTGTATTCAGGAAGCCTCGAGCCCAATATGATATGAACACACAACCTGGAGTCAGACATGTACTGTTGCACAACAACATGCTGTCTACAAGCAAATCTTTCCCCCCGGGAATGGCGACACTTATGAAACCTAATGTGGTCATTAAACACACAGACCCTCTCTCTCTCTCTCTCTCTCTCTCTCTCTCTCGCTCTCTCTCTCTCTCTCTGTCTCTCTCTGTCAGGGTGGAGTACATACATTTTTCTCTCAGAAACGATGTTGTAAACATTTATGCATGTTTGCGTGCTGCCCAGTGAGGGTGTCTGCAGGTCCTTACAATGTGTGAAAATGTGTTAAACTTAATTACCTTTCTAAGGCCTTGAAAGGTCTTCATAGCATTAAATCTTGCCTTTGAGTCTGAAATAAAGTTTCAGAAGTCTTAAAAACATACTTTTCTAGTAAAAAAAAAAAAAATCTCCCTGATTGCACAGACTCTGGTACTGCTACTGTTTTTACTCGTCAGGTATATTTTTGTGGTGAAACTGGCTTTAAACTTTATTTGAATTGGCATCAAAAACATATTAAAAACTCTTAAATCTAACTTTGAGAAACCTGTCACTCCGGGAATGCAGTAGGCGCGGTGTCAGAAGAGTTTGTGTGGACTTTTGGCACTGTAGGCTTTTGGTAAACTCAACACTCCAAGAAACACATAGTTTTGTGTTCTGCTGTGGGAGTGTGGGATTTAGCGAGTCTTTTTTTGTCTTGATGTTTCATTAAGAAGCATTTAAGTCAAAATTCCCTCTCTCTTCCTCTATTTCTCTAGGGTTCAAAGGCTGATTTACTGCAGCCCTCCTTTCGTTTTCCTCTTAAAACCTCCTCTACCTATCTCTTTCCAAAAAGAGGCACAGGGTATTATATATATCTAGACAATATGTGCAGTCTCAGCGTGTTTGAGCCATTGCTTGTGCATTGTTTGTCTGCTTTATGTCTGCTTAAGTATGTACTGTATGCAGGAGGTGCAGTACTGCTTGTATGCGTGTAGCGAGGTGTCGTGTTTCTCTCAGCGTTGTGCTCTGCAGGCAGGGACATCAATAATGCAGGGACCCTGGAGGTGACTTTGTCTCTGAGGAATACCAGTCTAAAGATACGACTTTCCTCAATATAGTTCCTCAACTCACTGCTATCTGACCACACACACACTCACTGTCACATGCACACTTTCCCCAGAGTTTGGGACCCAAGTAAGAGACCGGAATCCCGCTTAAAGGGGAATATTAATGATTTCCAACTTTGAAGCATATCCTGTGCCCTGAGGAATGTTCCATCTATTTTAGTGAGCTAAAATAAACTGGTAAATTAACTATTGTCTTCCATAGAGAAGAGTTTGTCCCGCCCGAGATGCATGACGTCACACCTAGCGGTTAGGTCGATTAGGGCTGATTGCAGCTTTTATAAACAACTGGTAAATGTCTCTTTTGCAGTGTCAGCTCCACATGGAAATTCTGACCGGGAGAAGTCAAGGCGTTCACCTCACCAGCGCTACTGGAATCCTTCATTTTCTGTGTTTATTTTTGTAATATGAAATTTCTGCAACCCATTAAGAAATCACACAAAACTGCAGTCCCTCTGACACGATTCTGGTGAATCTATTAGTAATCCTAGCTATGCGATCATAATAAGTCTTATGTGAGGCTTTTGTCTGTCTTTAGCAAGCGCACATTCTTCTACTAGTGTCCATATCATTTCTCAATAGGTTTGCAAAACACAAACATGCCAAAACTATAGCATGCAGTGCTATTGAGGGAGAGTAGTGCAGTTGTACGATTCATAGAGGTTTCAGATCCCACACACACACACACACACACACACACACACACACACACACACACACCTATAAGAAAACACAGGTTATACTACATAAGACCTTGCAGTAGCCTGCTACTGCCCTTTTTGTGTATTTGTTTTACTTTTACTTTCTCCTGATACCAGCGGTGAACTTTTTGACAAAGATAAGGAGTTAGGGAAGGGTGTGTGTGTGTGTGTGTGTGTGTGCAAAAGAGAAACAGAAAAAGTCGGTGACACTCGTGTTTACGGCTCGCAGGGGAGGATATACACACACACTCTCACACACACCCTATAAATCACAGGCCTTATTGCGCTGTAGAGCAACAAACTCTTAATAGTGGGAGGTTGAAAGGTGAACTACTGGGCTGAATCGGTAATTCATGGCCAATGGGAGGCCTGGACTCCCAGAGGTCAGAGTTCACAGCCTGGTGGTGTCTAAGCTCTGGTCAGTGAAAGTCTGGAGTCTGCGCTGTGTGATCTTTTCTGTAAATTACTTGGCAAACTTGAGTTGGGGTTTTTGTTAGATTTTGGGAGTCATCTGTTCATGTTCACTTTGTATTGTTCGAATACTTTAGGGACGCAGTACCAAAATGGACTGCAGAATGAGGTACGCAAACCATCTGTCTTAGATTGACACACTTAACTGCATAAAAACTGTAGGTTTGCTGCACACTTATAGACATCTCTCATAGACCAAATTGTCTCAATCATTTAGATTTTTTGTTTGTTAAATTGTACTCAGTTCTTCCATTTATTCCCAACGATCTGGAAATGTAAAAGGCATCACTTCATGAACTGGATATAGGTACTTGAATCACTATTGTGTTATGGCGATAGAGAGAAGCAAAACAGACATTTATTTATATGAAAATGCGATGGATTATTACTTTAAATAATTGCAACAAGTAGGTCTATAAGTGATCAAGTGTGCAGCAAACCTACAGTTCTCTGACTTGTTGCACTTTGCCAGTACCTGTAAGAGCACAGACTGACACTCACACCACGTCTTTAACAGAGACACGGTTATCAACACAGTATTGTTCTTTTCTGTGTGACTCTTTGTACAAACTGTATGCATGCCTATCGCATCACTCCCACTTTACTCAATTTACAGAGCAGACCCTGTTGATGCCATCTCAAGGCGATAATAGACAAGATCACATTTCATCCATGCCGTCTCTGTCCTGTGAGCCCTCGCTGCTTGCGGTTTGCCAAATTGCGTTCGCCTACTTGCTCTCTTTCTTTCGGGGATCATCTTCAAATTCTCCGCATTCTTCCAGACTAACGAATGCACTGACTAATGACAAGAGTGCGCCTGTGTTATCTGTGCATCTTTTTGTCTCCGTCGCTGATTTGTATGTCAGTCGATGGTATCTTCAAGCCGTTTTATCTAATGCGACTAATTCAAACTGCTGATAGTGAATGCATGGCAGCGATGGTTTTCTGAAAAGCTTTGACCCCGACGTGATTTGAACACGCAGCCTTCTGATCTGGAGTCAGACGCGCTACCGTTGCGCCACGAGGTCCTGCTCACTTTTGGACATCTGAGATGCCCATCTAGCCACTGATCTTCACTCCTGGGAAAAGCAGCATTTGTGAGAGGTCATGCGACGATCGTAAAACACACACAGGCACATGTTCTCTCTCTCTCTCTCTCTCTCTCTCTCTCTCTCTCTCTCTCACACACTCTGACACTCTCCTCCCTCCCTCCCTCCCTCCCTCCCCCGGCTTTCTCCAGGGCACCAGTCTTTGTGTGGTCTTCCACAGGAACAGGCAACCCACAATCCTGTACAAAGAGCCAGATAATGGGGTGAAGAGAGCTATTGTCTGGGCTTATGTCGCAAGTGTGTGCGTCTGTGTGTGCGAGAGGGAGAGAGAACAACCACCTCTGTGTTTCCCCTCACCTTCTACCAAGGATCAGATAAGCCGATACCTGATCAGAGCAGGGCGGCGGCGACGATGGCGCTGTGTCACTCACTGTATGAATGAATGAATGAATGAATGAAGGCCAGAAGCGACTAAACAGGCTACTGGGGCAAAAGGAACAACAGGAGAGTCTTGCTTATCTGCTCTTGCACTGGATGTTAAATTCATAGATCTGCAAACTGTAAACACCTTTTAACCTGTAAAGCTGATATATTTAGACTATTTTATATTTACTGTTTGAAATGTTCCCATTACCTTTCTGGCAATTCTGCTGTATTACACAGCGAGAAGAGGAAGGGGTGGCTTGTGACAAATATCATGAACCAGATTTGAACTCAGGACGAAGCAACAAAATGACATGCATCTTGAGCCACTGTCCCACCAGATCTTTTCTTTTTCTAGATGCCTCCTGTATACATGAAACGTTCTACTGTTGCCTTTGTTGCATTTTGATCCACAGCGGACGTGTAATCAGATCTGCGAAGCACGCTCTCCTCATTACGTTTTATTAGCAAGTCTGGCTCAGTTTGGATGCTGCAGCACCGCTGCTCAGTTTGCTACACGCTCGGTTCATTCGAATGAAACCCAACACGCATTCTTGCACTGTTGCGTTTGGCAACGGCACATGAAGAAGCTTCGAGCTGCTCCCACGGCTTACATTTCTGCTTTCCTGTGAAATATATGTAACTCCGTCCTGGGTAATGGGCTCTTGACTCAAGTGACAGTAATTTGAAAAAAAAAATTCCATGGTTATCCACTTGAAAATCAAATTGCTTCTCACCCTCTGAAAAATAGTTTTTGCAGATATAGGGCTGTCGTCTGATGGCAGCGATACGATACCCAGTACCTTTCACTGTGACCGAATGTTCATTATGTGGGTGGGCTATGGTCTGTGTTGTGACAGGGATACTTGTTCGGTGAAAAGGTTCTCAAGTACTTTGTGTGTTGCTCTCACATCTCACTCTCCATGTTTTTGAACCGCATGGTCCAGAATGTCAACTCTCAATCCAAGCTACACTTGCAGCTGTACTTGTCAGACATGTTTTGTTCCTGTGGTTCTGATCCCTATATAAATCAAGTAAGCCAATGCTGGCTCATTGTCTCTGCTGTCGTAAAGATTAATTATGGACAAAGATAAACTGAGGACATAAAGATGAAGACATAATGGTGGAGCGTTTTGTGGGCTGGGAAGGCTAAGCCCCAGAAACAAGGCTATAAGGGACTTGGTTGTACTTGAGCAACAGTTTGGCCATACTGAGTGAATCTGATCTGGGTTGTGTTTGTCTGTGATACATATGAAGTTTCCACTATGAAAAAGACAACAAGAACATATTGCGACTGTTAGTTAAACTATTGGCCGCAACCCTAGATGAGTTTTAGGCCCGTTTCTGGAGAAACCTCTCATGATAAGAGTTATCAGTATCTTCGTAAGCCTGGATCCTAGGATAATATGATCCATTACTGAAGCCCTTAGGGAACTCCTTTCGCTTGATCCACCCAGGGAGGGAGAGGTCAGGCTACAGTACAAAGCACTGCCTTGCATTTCATGGCAGATGCAGACCCAGGGTTTGAACTCAAGTCCTCCAGTTGAAGGCGGGTTGCTGTAACCACTAGCCCACCATGCCTCTATTTGTACGATGTACGTTCGAGAACCTATGCACTGAGAGAACTGTAGAGAATTAAATCCGGATACACACAATAAAAAACAAGACAAGTCCTTGACAAACCTGACCGTTCTTTAACAGGAAAAGCAATATTTGTGCAAGAGCCACCCTTGCATAAAACTGTTGGTTTAGTAGCAGAGATGATGGTGAGAAATTGAGCTGAGGTTGACTGTTGAGCGCGCTAACTCTGTATCAACTCGACCCCCTGTCCTCCCTACCAGCTGTTACCGTAGACTGATACAAATGGCTCCGTTACAATGGACTCCTTGTTGGAGGGGTGTGCTGTTTCTCTGTCTCTCTTCAGTGGATGTGTACTGCTTTCCGTACTGTAACCTCAGGGAGAATTTAAGTCAGCTCATATGAAACTGTGGATGTTCCTTCACTCATGCGCACTTTGCTCTGAAACTAATGTTAGTTATAAAGAATGTTAATAAAGAATGTCCATTTTAGAGAGCCTGTATATTAATCTGCATATTTAGTCCAAAGATCTTTGTGTGTGACAGAAATCTCTCAACAGGGTAAGATAGTATCACTTGATTCCAGTGCAACTTGTCAACTGTGTTGACAAAAGGCAGATCAAGAAAATCAAGAAGAATCAAGAAAATCCTTGAAACAGGCTGAATTGCATGGGAACAAGTGAGATTATCACACTCCACTGGAAAAGAAAGTAATGTTTTGTGACTGCATATGAGATTAAATGACTTAAATGAAAGTCATATAATTGCTCATATCCTCAACAGTTGTTCAACTGGTTTGGGTGAAAGATACTAGAAGTAGGCTAAACAGGGGATTTGACCCTTGGGTGTTTCTGTGAGCTGCAAGGCTATCGTGACCAGCTGTGTCTTCCTAGGGGGTCTCATTGGAAACACCTGCTAGTATCCACCGGATACAACACTTGCTAGTATCCACCGGAAAAACCTTTAGTCGTGTGTGTGTGTGTGTGTGTGTGTGTGTGTCAGTTAAGTCCTTGGTATTTACCCCAAAGTATTCAGTGATGACCCCAAAACACAAAATCCATCCCAATCCCAGAGTCAGTGATGAATTCCCCGCTAATGCTGCAATAAGGAGTCCTTGTACAGAGAATACTTACAGCGTTGCTTTTGGCTCGCTGCGGCCGAAGCTCCACTGATTCGCCGCTCTCGTCATCACTTGAACCCGAGTCAAATCTAAACGGCATTTGTCAAAGTCAAATGTTTCCCCTCATGTCTCCGAGATTAAGCTATCATCCGAGCATCTCTCAGAAACATATTCGTCGGCCATAATCCTGCTGAGGAACAAATCTTAGGCTGGATGAAGACCGTGCCAAACAGACGTGGAGTGTGTCAACATCTGAAGAGATTTGCTCTTCCCCCCGTTTCACGCTGAGGGTCAGTTTGTGGCCTGTAACGACTTCCAGATCCGATGAGGTTGCTCTCAGTCTTTCTCTCTCTGGGTTTTGAATCGGTTTTGTATTGGCATCGCTGTGTATTTTTGGCATTTTTTTCTTCCAGATCAGACCGCATGCAGGACCGCCATCCCAGTCAAACAAACATAAATTAGCGTTACCCACTTCTAATGTTTTAACTCAATTCATGAGAGAATTCATATTATGCATGTATTAACTAAGGCTTTCAGTAACGACTACAACATTGCATTCTTTCAAATAAAGTTACTGGTTCATTTCCTATTTAATGGCCATCTCATTATTATGAAATTACTAACATGGAAACTACGTAATCCTCTCTCTGCTTCCCATTTTTTGTCTTGTCTTTTGGGAACATACCTGATATACTGTCCATATTTTCCCTTCTAATAACCTCAGAAGGAAGGAAAATACCACACAATCATTCCCCTCATGATTTGGGCCATTTTGGCTGGTGAACCGCAGTGGAGTTCAGTACAACAGAGCCGTGCATGAAGGCATTCGACCACAGACCCAAAGACAGCTTGATTTGGAGGGAAAAAAGGATGGAAGGAGGGGAGTAGAGAGAGAGAGAGGGAGATACAGACAAAAGAGTGAAGAGATTCTTTCCTAACATGGCGATGGAGGAAGGAGAGAAGTCAATGAGCCTGAGTGGGTTTCTCTTTACCCTCCCCTCTGACTTGGGCCATGCTTCAGTGCTTGTGGGCTATGAGCTGGGCAAAGCCGTACTGTGAGGAGAAATGGGGGGAGGAGGGGGGCGAATGGAGGGAAGGCGACAATGGAGGGGATGAAGGGCTTTTACTTGTGATCAGCTTTTTATTGGTTTGATTTTACAGACACAAACGAGTATCAAATATCCATCAGATCTGTGTCAATATCCTGTATGTACAGTATGTACAAAATATCCAACATGCACACTATATATGAAGATGCTATACATATAGTATACATGACATTCTACTATTCAGAGTGTACAGGGACAGGTTTGGCGTATGAGTCTGCTGGTGCGATATTTGCGAAATAGGATGAGGTATGTCATCATACCATGCATATACACTGCATTGTACAACATATTTATATAACACCTTGCATACACTCAGTGATGCAGTAGTGAATAAAAACAACCACCAATATAAACAAAAATCAATTATATTTTCAGAAAAGCATTTATTTACTTGTGTTTTCTCCCCTCAAAAGACCATATCCTTATAAAGAAATACTACTTGTGTATTATGAGTTTGTGTCATAGAGATTTATGCCAGGCTAAAAAAATGGGGTTAACCTCCACTACATCCCTAAATACATTATATATGAATGCATGTAAAATAGGCATATGTACACACTTGCAAAAGAGAGAATGAAAGTTTGATGAACTGAAAGAGAGAGAGGAAAAGACTCGTATAACCGATAACAATGAAGTCTAATAATGAGACTGAATGAATTATGACACCTCCTGTCACACCTGTCTCACATCAACATTCATTTCCTTTTCTACCGCTGCATACCAATTGATGAGGAAATGTCTGAGCCAAATGCATATTTTGCATGTCATCCACCAGGGGATTACAATATTTCATAACAGCTACGTCATGATGCCAATTCATAACCATGTCAAAGCTGTGTCTGCCAGTTACAGGATCATTATAGATGAACTACATGGTGAATAGAGCAGCTGATTATTAAGGAGTTACAAGCTGCTAATTCCATTGGTCTGGCAATGCTAATATGTTATGGCTTTACTTACATAACTACGGCTGCAAATCCTAAGTCTATAAGGTGCAAATAACATTGATCTCATTACTGAGCTAATACACTCTCTCTCTCTCTCTCTCTCTCTCTCTCTCTCCCCCTCTCTCTCTCTCTCTCTCTCTCTCCCAGGATCCCAGCTATTGGGTCCAGGTCCATAGGTTGGAACATGGAGATGGAGGCATCCTGGACCTGGATGACGTGCTGTGTGACGTGGCGGATGATAAAGATAGGGTGAGTCTCAATGTGTGTGTGTGTGTGTGAGAGAGAGAGAGAGGGAGAGTGAAAGTGAGTAAAGAGAGAGAGAGAGTGGGGGAAAGAGAGAAAATAGTGTTGGAGAGTGTGTTTTCCCATGTTCATTTCTGCTTTAACAGACTCTTGGCAAACGCGAGGAGGCCAACGCCTTTTTTTGAGAACTTGTTTTTTTTTTTTTTTTTTTCAAAGGGACTTTTCCTCATGCTTTGTATGTTCTTCCAGCCAGTGTTGTTTGTCAGGGCATGATCATGACACAGTCCCATTGTCTTAATATTTCAACAGGGTTTTGAGCATTGGTTTCATATCATATTCCATCCTACAAGAACGCTACATTCTTAGGCCTTTCGCTCACTTATCCAGGTCGACTTACAATTATGGAGAAAGTAGAAGGTTAAGTGTCTGGAGATCATATTTGGGATCTCCTGTCATCCCTTTTTGTTTCCTCCAAAAAATGGTTTAGATAATGGGTGAACTCTGGTACTCCCAATCATAGGCTTTGTGCATAAGGCTTTGGATCTACTACAAAGGGCCCCATTGACATGTGCTCATGATTTCACCTGTCTGGTTTTACTGTCATACCATTACCAAGACATTACAGAGCAGTAAACTACTGGACGCTACTCCGTTCTTTCTTTAATCGTTCCCGCCTGTTGGCAGTTCTTCATAGCGCTCATAGTTGTGGGAGGTTGCAGGAGTAATGATGCACGGCCTCACTACATTACATTCTAGGTTCTTCTTTGATGTGTGTGTGTGAGTGTCTGTGAGTGTGCGTTCATATTTGCAAGAATGTGTGTCACAGGCAGCGTGATATCCCGCTATCAGCCTCACCCTCTAGACTGACTGTGAATGATTACCCACAATCCCGCTGTGTCCTTCCTGTGGGAGCAGTGCTGTGTGAGTGACTACACCTGAGTCACTGGCTAAAATGTTTTATCACTGGCTAAAATGTTTTATCATACACAGTGGGTTTTGCTGCATGATTAATTCAACATCATTGCTGCTAGCAAGGTATTGTAGTAGAAAAAAACATTGCTTAAAGTTTTTGGGAGATTGTCCCATTGGTCAACATAGTGTCTAACAAACAAATGATACACACGGATGATTTTGGTGTCTGTGTTCTTACAACATAACAGGTAAGTTGAGCAACGGGCCAATCCCTCAGCAAACTTGGTGTATTCCTTTAAATGATGATGAAACATGTGGGCTTGGTTTGCAAGCGTTATCTTTGATTCTTATCCTGTGTTGCCCGATTCCCTCGGGATATCTGGTGTCTGGGAACCGGTGCGGTGTTATGAAATCCCGAATGGTAGTATCCTTCACAGGAACACCATGTGCTGTGCGCCGCTCTCTCAGGTTGAATGACTAATACATTCTCCAGGTCTGACGTCTCAGGTTTGATGCAGTGCAATCGTCTGTCAATTTATGTCAACAATTGGTCCGCCTTACGGGGAAAGTAAGACGGATAGATGCTTATTGGCTTTGTGTGTGCATCTGTACATGCATGAGAGAGAGAGTGTGTGTGTGTGTGTGTGTGTGCGCCTTAAGGAGCCATAACGATTATGCACTCGGTGCCATGGTTACGTATCAGGTGGGATCAGTGGTGAGAGCAGCTGTTTTGCACCTGCTGTCTGAAACACTGCTGACAACCTTACGCTTTATCTCCTCCCTCCTATGGTTTCACCTCCTCTACTCTTTTCTCCTCTTTTCTCCTCTCCTCTCCTCTTTTCTCCTCTCCTCTCCTCTTCTCTCCTCATCCTTCCCCTTTTGTCCTTTTCACATCTGTCTTTATTCTCATCTAAGCCAGCAAAAAAACCCAAAAAAAAACACCTTTCACAGTCATAGCAACATGATAGAAAACTAGTCGGCAAATATATTTTCTTCTTTTCATCATCTTTCATCATCAACTCATCTTTCATCTGGCTGTGAGTACATGCACCCCCTGGCGGCCATCTGGGCTCATTACATTTATTATTGTCATTGTGCACTTATAGCACAAATGACTCACAAATGCATATGATGACATTTAGTGTAATAAACATGACACAATTTTAGTCTTCCTGTTTTGTTATGTAATGTGAATGTACAAGCACAAAACAGATTTTTTTTTTTTCCCCAAATGAAAAATCACTATAGTTTTCCCATAACATACCTATAGGGACTTATACTGACCTTATGGTACTTTATGGTATTTTTTTTTTATCTCCTATGGTATCACTATAATAATCCTATTGAATATTATATATAGTTAAGATTTTTATGTGATATTTGTATAGTCGTGTAATGTCCCTTTAAAGTTTATTCTAAAGTTCTAAATTTTATTATAAGATTACTATATACTGTGGTCTATACTGTGTGTCTGCATGACAGCACTATACTACCATGTGTCTTACTGTAGTGTGTAGAATGATGGCAGTGGCTATATGTGGGCTCCACTGTGCCACACCCTCAACAAAGGTCAATGTACTGTATATACACTGAGGGGCCAGACAGCCAGTCTGCCTGCAACATACACAGTGATACCATATAGTCTGACTTTGTAATACACAGTTATGTCTGGTGACAGTTGCTATAAATGCAGCAGTATAGGCTGCACAGCTCAACTATATGTGGGTTGGGGCTGATTTAAGGGCAGAGCTAACTTTACACCAGTGGCACAGCCCTAAGCTCTGTGTGTGTGTGTGTGTTTGTGTGTATACGCGGGTTTTTTCTCAGTGCGTGGGCGTGTGTTTCCTTGTGTGTGTATGTGAGTTCTAGTAGTAAATCCAGTCTGTCCAGTTCTCTCTATCAGCTACTGCTTTCCTCTCTGTTTCTATCCCTTGTCATCTACCAACAGACCAGAACACCAGCTGCCTGTTGAACGCAACACCGCTCTTATTGCTTTGAATGTGGCGGGTTAAACAGGCCTTGTTTGCTGTTAAGACTGGGAAACTGGACATGTGGACTCAGCCTGCTATTTAGACTGTACTGGGCCTGCTGGTCTTTTGTGACTTAAAACATATTTGGATTTTATTTGTGGTTTTACTTTGCTGTTTTTCATCTGACTTTGACTGTCTGGAGAAATATTCGTTTTTTATATTCAGTTTTATGTCAGTTTTGAAGTGCTGTATTGTATGTGTGTGAGTGTGTTGATTGGCCAACTTTTATGTCCCCTTGCGATTTGATTGGTTGGTTTGATTCTGCAATGTTTACTCAACATTGCAGATTTAAAATGCTGTCTGGCTGTGTTTTCATGATGAAAACATGTCATTAGCGAATCAGAGTTGTATCGAAAGTTCATGTTGTAACACTGCAACCGATAATCACATGTAATCACTTTGATCTCAATACAGTTGAGCCATGGGGTCCTTGTGAGGAGTTCTGCACAGTTTGCATCATGGGTTTAGTGTGATATGTCAACCCAATCTGTTATTGCTCTCACTTTTTCCTCATTCCCCATCCTCTGAGCTTCCCAAGCCTTCTCTCTCCTCTTGGCCTCTCCGCTCTTCTTCTTCTCTGGAAAAGCTTTGACCCCGACGTGATTTGAACACGCAGCCTTCTGATCTGGAGTCAGACGCGCTACCGTTGCGCCACGAGGTCCTGCCATCTGTGCCTTAGTTGACATCAGTCCCACGTAGCGGAAATATCTCAATTCCTCTCCCATCCTCTCTTCCCTCCTGCCTGCTTCCTTTAGAAACCGTATGCTCTCCAGACCGGACTGAATCACCCTGACACACGCACACACACACACACACACACACACACACACACACACACACACACACACACACACACACACCAGCTACAGGTCAAATACATACATTCTGGGTCAGTATTTTTGCTGGTAAAACATATAGGTTGATGAAGACCCATAACCAAAACTTGACAGTCTGTTCTTTTGCTTTAAATTACTTAAAATGTTTTGATATGAGATCTTCTTTTCAAACTAAAACTGCCAAAGGGTCCATTTTAAACCTCGTATTTTATTGAATCTGAAAAATTACAGCAGCAATGTATTGATTTCACCAGACTTTGTACATATATATATACATATATACATTTGAAAACATAAAAGGTCAAAATGAGCTGTTGGCAGTTCATTCTAGTGTTGAAATATCCAGTTCTGGAGGACGGCCTGATATGAAGCTGCAGTATGTATCTCTGGACTGTATCGATGCAGTCAGAGTTAATGCATGAACTTCTAGGGGGAAGCTGGCTAGTTGATAGCTCCAAGCCAAGGGTTCAAGGCTTGTATAGGCTTGTAGGTTGGTATTAATGCTGGTAAATTGCCAGAGTTAAGACCAATGTAATGGGATTTGCACACCTATATCTGTAAAGTTCAGGTTTGTAGAAGTCGTGTGTGTGTGTGCGCCCGTGTGCATGCTAAGGGAATTGAGAGAAATCCTGCTACTTTAGAGATATTGGGATAGAAAAAATCTGCTTTATCTCTTGTACACTGCCACAAACATCCATCTTACAAGTTATTTTGTCTCATTTTCAATCTTAAAAATCTTGCTTTGACAAATTCTGCCAGTGGGTTGAGATAATGCCATTTGTTTCCAATGCAGTTTCACTTGTTTCAGGAATTTCTAGATACAAGTGCATCTTGAAACAAGGCAGGATAAGGCACTCCACTAGTATCAAGAAAATGACTGTTGATTCATTTTGCATTGGAAACAAGTGAATCATCTCACCCCAAGGGCAGATTTTATCACTTACTTTGAGAAAAATCTGATTTTAAGACTAGATGAAATACTAGATGAAATGACTTGGTAAAAGAGATATTTTTGCAGTGTCGTGCTGTAATCAAGACAAATCCCTCAACACGCCAGACTAACCAGACTACTGGAGGCCTTGCGGAGTAATCCACTAACGCTGAATGAGCCAAATGCAGCCCATACGGTCACCATGGGAACCAGAGAGTAAAGCAACATAGGCCTGTAATTGGCGATGTCATGTTTGGATAAACACTTGATTCGATGCATAGCTGTAAGATGTATCCATGACTCCCTCCTAGATGTTGTTTGGTTTAATTCTGTCGCTTTGCCAGAGGAATGGCACAAAATATTAGAGCAAGACGAAAGAGGTAACTATGATATCCGGTCGGTGATCATTAGAAAGCAAACAACCACCATTATGAACAAAAATCAATTCAGAAAACACACAATTTATGTTGTTTTTCTTTAACAGAACTCTTCCTCATGTAACTTACGTCACTTTGACTTCTGTTTTAGTGCATCTGCCGTTGGGAGCACGTGGCCTGCCGAGCCGTTGGAATGTTAGGTGTGTGTGTGTGTGTGTATGTGTGTGTGTGTGCAGCCTGGCTCAGGTTCATCAGTGTGTCATCTCTGTATGATTCATACGCAATCATAGAGCTACATGCTGGAGCCTGTCAGTCTCTGCTCCACAGACCAACACAGTTCAGACTACTAGCATTTCATATGCATGGGTGATATGAGAGTCTCTGTACAGTCTATCTAGTGTTGTGTTTCCATTGGAATTGTATTGTTTTTTACACACTTTTTTGTGCTTTTAGAGAGAATTGGAGTGAAATTCTGATGGTTCGTTAGTGTCCCATTTGCTCAGCAGTTGCAGTCGTCTCCTTGCTGAATGAATGCATAATAAACAGCTATTTATCGTCAATGATTTCCTGGTTCTCCATATGTTTTACATGTCGACTATGGTGTAGAGTGAGGACGGCTGTTGGTGTTTGGGTTCCCAGCACTATGTCTGCAGCTATGTCAGATAGCATGCTAGAAAGGTGTTACCGTTTCACTTTCACTTTCAAACTTCAGCTGAATGCAACAAGTTCACGTGTTCATGGAGTTTTTACACAGGTTGAACAAGTTTTGGTCTTCAGGATTCTTCAACAGTTTCATTATGAGAGGATTAAAGTGTCTAGTCTTCCAGCAGCATTTGTTATGAAGAGATTCGTGATGCACACTTATCTCTATGTTAATTCAAATTTTACAAATCTGCGTCACACATTTTTGCAATTTGAGTATTCACTCATTTATTATGCAATATATATACACTGTATGTTTATGTATATATATGATTGTTTTTTTCAAATTGCAGTCAACAAACAAAAATTCTGAATAATCAGTCAGAAGTGGGCGTGCAGCGGTGTCGCTTAGTGTTGCTGCCTTCTTCATCCTCCTCCTCCTCCTCCTCCTCATCCTCCATCTCCTCCCTGCACCTCTTAAGGGAGATCCTGGACCTTTTGTTGGGTCCAGCTGTACACCAGGAGGGCCACACCTCTTCCTCCTCCTCCTCTTCCTCCCTGGTCCTCTTTCCACAGACTCTGGTCAGTCCAGGGGAGACGCTGCCGCTGGCTCCAGCTGTGGAACTGGGAGACCCCCATCTTCAAAAAGGACGAGACGGGTCCACATCAGAGTCCAAATCAGACTCCAGGGGAGCGAGCTCCTCATCCTCGTATTCATCATCAGCATTGTAGCGCTCTTCCTCCTCACTACTCTCATCTTCACTGTCAGATGTGATAGGTATCCTTACACTCGCTGACTCTGATGAGGAGCTTGATGACTGGCTGTCTTCATCACTCCACTCGGAAAGATCATCCTCACTCTCAAAGACTAACCAGGCCATTTCTGGTTGGACGGTCCTGGTATATATGAAGTATAAGTCTAAAAGAACAAAAAGAGAGTTAGTACAACACCAGTGAAGTCACAGGTAGAAGGATTTTTCAGGTAAATGTCTTGGCAGGCCACAGACACACACTTGTATTTTGATGTTTTGCCCCTTTCGGGTTAGTTTACTAAAATGTTATAAAACTCACCATCATCATTAACCAGTGACAGGTTGGGAGCCATGTCAACGGTCAAACAGAAGTCTTTCCAATCAAAGGTAGTTCAAATGTCGCTGTTTCAGGTTGTTGCTTGTTGTTTGCAGTTCATGTGATTTGGGTCTGAAGTCAGAAACTTTGTGACACTGGAGCAGAGTTCTATAGAATCCCATTATTTTTATTATTTTTATATTATTGAATATGTGGTATGGGTATACATCTCCATTTGCATTCTACTTATATTATTATACTTTTGGGCCAACAGTACAACTGGGACACTATAGAGTCCTCTATGCTGGCTCAGAGTTACAGTGTTACTGTTACTCTGATACTGATACTTCCAAGTGTGTTTTAAAATCCATCAGTTTCACATTTGATACTTGAATTGAAGTGTGTTTTAGATAATACATTATAGATAACAGCACTGAACCATGGGCTTCAGAAGAGAAGCCTTTTCATGTACATAAAAGCATGAGAAAGTGAAATAAAATCTATCCATCTGTAATCACTCCCCACTATCACAGTGGAAAAACTTCATACATAAGTATATGCATCCCCCTTTTGTACAGATGTGTATTAGTCAATACCTGCCTGTGATTTGCAGGGTGTTTTTAGGCTGGAGCGGGTAAAAAAGAGGCTAAAAAGCTTTGTGTACACAGATAGAGGAGAAACACAAGGCCTTTTTGCTGTATCTTTTCTGTCCTTATCAATGTACTGTCTTGTGGGATTCCCATAAACCAATGTGTAACACTATCTGGCCGGTATTAGGCCTACTGTTACCAGTGACATGGGCTCTAACATGTGGACACACACTCTGACCACTAGCTCAGCAGTCTACCCAGAGGGCCAAGAGCAGTGGCCCTCCTCATCATCACCGTCATCTTCATCATCTTCACTGACGAATGTTGACATAGGCAGTTATTGTGGTCCGGGTATCATTGATTTTTCATTCCAGTGTGACTGAATCATACGTAGCCCGTACTACGGAGCCCCCCATGGGTCACGGCGAGAATTTTTTTTTTTTTGCGTTCCCTCGCAACATGTTTTGCGTTACACTTTTGCATTCCCTTGCAGTGGGGGACTTATTATATGTATTTAACCTCTGTGGGTTCTATCTAATGGTTAAGAAATATGTGTGGAAATAGACGTTACTAGTTATTTACGACTTGTGGTAGCTCTACCTCTAAGGCAGCTTGCTGCTGAAACGTTTTTTCTTTTGGTTCTCATATTCAATAAAACAAACTTCCTAGCCTACCTCTGTATCGGAGCCAAGCGTGTGTCTGGCGGTATTTTGCTGAATAACTGACGTTACCGACCAGACCTGCACCTCAGCAACGTGTGCATTAGGCTAACCCTTCTCATTATCACAATTGATAGCATATTTCTTATGTAACGTTATGTCTATTTTCACACATATTTCTTAACCATTAAATAGCACCCACAGAGGTTAAATACATGTAATAATTCCCCCACCCAAAAATCGTTTGTAAAATCCAAGCAAATCTCACCTTTTCTGCTTAGGACAGCCATGCACCAGCAAGCCAGGGCACCTAAGATGAAATGACGATGTTGCACGGGAACGCAAAACTATTGCAAGGTAACGCAAAAGTACTGCGAGAGAACGCAAAATTTATTGCGAGAGAACGCAAAATTTATTGCGAGAGAACGCAAAATATATTGCGAGGGAACACAAAACATATTGTGAGGGAACGCAAAATATTACGAGGGAACACAAAACATATTGTGAGGGAACGCAAAACATATTGTGAGGGAACGCAAAACATATTGTGAGGGAACGCAACAAAAAAAAATTCTCGCCGTGACCCTTAAGGGGGGCTCCGTCCTATACAATTATTTGTCTGTCTTGGAAATGTATTCAGTTTTATATCAGCAGAATATCAGGGTTGTGTATTTTTTGTATGCCACTAAAAACTAGTATTCATAGTATTCTGTTCCAAAAAAAAAAATAGCAGGTGTTTGTAATAGAGTAATAGGTGATTATAATCAAATGACAGCTACAGCTACAGTGAGCTGTGTATATGGTAAAGGGCCATATTGGTAGGGAATGCATGTGGCAGCTGACAAGAAAATAGAAAAAGCCATTGAATAACTGTGACTGTACCTTTGAAGTTCATCATTCTGAATGAACGAACAAAATTGTGTTTTTTTCTTCTTCACTAATTTAAAGAATGTAAGATGAGTTTATGTGTCACAAGCAATCAGTATTTTACTTCGACCGTAAGCCTAAAGATGTGGGACAGAAGACGAAATACTCTCGTCGGCTGGCAGCCAAGCAAAGACGCGTTGTAGTCTGACTAACGGGAGTTAAGCGGACACGGAAATAGGCAGGAGTGAGACCTCTCGCTTCAGCTGTTGTGCTTTAAGGACTCTCTTTCTAGTAACAACTTTGGCTATTCCAGATGGCACTTACGTAGACCTCGTGGCGCAACGGTAGCGCGTCTGACTCCAGATCAGAAGGTTGCGTGTTCAAATCACGTCGGGGTCAAAGCTTTTCCGTAATAGAATAAGAACGACAGACAGCGACCTTAAATATAAACGCTGACCATCCACACATTGATCCGTAGACAGCTATCCACGCAGAATTCCTAATGCAAAACACATGTACGTGTTCAACGAATTTGGTAATCCTCCAATGCATTGCACTGTATTAATGTCAAATACTGCTAAGATTACTATAGGCTACATCATGCAGCTACTATAGGTCAAGAATGGTACCATAGAAAATACAATAATAATACCATAGGAGATCAACGATGCCAGAAAGTAAGATAAGGTCACTATAAATTCACTATTGACTACTCACTATTGAAGTCCCTTCAGAAATATATATATGTATTGAATTTTTTATTTTTTTTTGCTGTATTTTTGTGGTATGAATAGTTTTCAGAATGCAATTAGTATGGATTTTTGTCTGAGATCTAAACACACTATTACACTCTTATCAAGTGAAAATACATGGATGCAATTTCTGTGTAGTTTTTCTTGTCTAATTTGACTAATTTTGATTTTAATTTGGTCACCATAAACTCCTTCTGAGCACTGAAAATGAAGTTTCTTTTGTCAATAAAAAAGGCACAGTTGTGATGGAAAATATTGTTCAAAAACAATTACTACAACCTCCTTGTATGACGTTAGAAAAATATATTACATGAAATGTTGAACAGATATTTGTCATTGACACAGTTGAGCACAAATAAGGAGGACTGTGTATCCAGACAAATATCCCAATTTAATTTTTTTATTAATTATTTTGTTGCACAACTAGATGAATAAAAAGCCAAGAGGTGCACAAACTTTTACACAGGACTGACTGAGCTCCACTCCAGATGAAACAACCTCATACAAATGCTTCACTCGGTCTGGAGAATTCCAAGCCCGAAACCAGGTAGAAATTTGAATCTGGTTGACAGCCTGAGGTTAGCCTTTTGAAAAATCATTCAATGGGAGAATTTTATTCTGACAGCACTATTCAAATGTCTGAAAAAGGCTTGGATGCAGGCATTACATCCATACACCAGATGGCAATGTGGTAATTTAGTAAAACGACTCCTAGTTAAAAGAGGGCCTTAGGTGAGAAATTCACAGTATGGGCCTGTCCAAATCGGTTAATAAAGGAATGAAAGGGGATTAAGCAAATCATTGAACAAATACACACATATATGCGTGCAATATGGCAAATTAGATTGCATTAGATGGAAGTATAATGATCACTGAGGGGAAATTGGGCCATTGCAGCGGCAAAGAATAGGGTATAGATTATTCAGAACCAAAACTTGCTGCAGGTTGGAGTGGAAAGCGTGCTGCACAACATTCATCCCCTGATTCCCTGGGTGCATCATGACCGCAACGTATTGATCAATCCTACTTTGCAGGCTGCCAATTAGTGTGTAAGGGAGAAGGCTGCATTACAGTAAAGCAGAATGTTTTAGTTGATTACACAACAGGTATTCCCCTTGAATGTACACTGTTACCCCAACTCAGTTTTCAGAGTTCTTTGACGGGTGCTGGGATAATCTGATCACGTTGTTTATGTTGGAGGAGGACAGTTTCAGCTTGAACTTGAAAAGCTTTGACCCTGACGTGATTTGAACACGCAGCCTTCTGATCTGGAGTCAGACACGCTACCGTTGCGCCACAAGGTCATGCCTTTTAACACTTTGGCCTCCTGGGAAAGTGGACAGTTGTGAGAGCCTTGGCACTGGGACAGTGGTACTCTGTCTTTTATACCTGGTTCAGATCAGACTAGCAACTCAGGAGATCCATGGGTTGATCATCAGTGTGAAGCGGTCAACAGTTAGTAGACTGAATCATGAATAAAGTCTTGAATAAAGTTCAAATTAAATTGAATTGTGCAAAACAATCCTGGTCAAGGTCAGGGTTGGTGTGAAAGTTCAGTGTTGAACCCGTGTCACTAGGCCACGCCTCCTTCGCTTGTTTATTTACAAATGTGACATAGATAGAACGTGCTATACACCAGGTTGGGCTCTACGAAGTTGAGGCAAGTTGAACATATAACAGAAGAAGAAATGGACAGCTGGAAAGACAGTGAAACTTCTCTCCAATCGAGGGGAAGAAGAAATTTGCCATGTTGCACACAGAATGTAAGCACGTCTGCTTTTGATGATATGCAATCACAGTCCATAGAGAAGTGATGATGAAGGAGGTGTACTCGTGCCTTCAGGTCTGTCCCAGGTCTGGTGTTAACAGTAGTGAAGCGGGACATTAACGTACAAGGTTCTGTGTGACTTTCCTTTAGGCAGCAAGGACCCAGATTTGGACCCAGATGTGTCCCAGCCCCCTGTCTCTCTCTATCGCTCTCTCCCCAGACTGTCTAGCTGGCTTCTATCTATCTTGCTGATCTCTCAGTCTCCCCTGTCTGATTCCCTGGTTGTGACTGCCCACCCCATTCTTGTTTGTCTACACAGCACCGCTTTGTTTACCCCCATTACTTTAACCGTTTGCACTCCGCTGAGCCTCATCCAACCTGTCAGACTGCTGGCTGTGCAAGTTGCCACCTACAGCTTTGTTTTTTTTCTACAGGGAGCTCGAGAGCAGATAAGGAAAGATGATTTCGGGAGCTGTGTCCCTCGGCGATTCTCCCCACGTTAAAAGTCTGGATCTCTCTCATTTAGAGAGGTGAGCCAAAGCAAGCCAGCCTCCGGGGCTTAATGATGACAGGGGCGAAGGGCAAATTCTCCGGGGCGATTAATGGAAAAAGCTCATTACGGCGAAACTACCCGAGTCAGCGGTTCAGCGTGGAGCGTGTTGTACAGCAGGTGCGCACAGACACGGACCTGCAGCTTGGTAGAAGGTGCAGTGACGCTCTCGAACCACAAAGAGGCACTCAAGTCCAAGTTATTGTGGTCTACATTGTGGTCTGCATTGAAAGGGATAGAGAGGATTGTTTCTCTGAGAATATAGTATTATTTTTTTGGAATGATCTGAATAAGGAGAATCAAAGCCTTGTGACTTTTCTCCATGCTTTTCCAGTTCAAGCTCAGAATAATGGACACATATTATAATTTGTGAAAGACTAAAGGCGTCAAACACCTAGTAAAAGGAAAAGAAAAAAATCCTAATTGAACTTAGTCAGGTCAGTGAACATCTAACTACCTCCTGCTCTTGAGCTCACACTGCCTGCTTAAAATGAATACAGTAATGCCGTATCCAGGGATCCTGTGGTTGAGTTTCTTGGACGATTGGCATTTTCTTGGCCTCTGAAGTTGGCATTGCCATGGCAACAGCGGTCCGGTGCCAAGCAGGCACCTGTGCTGGGTCGAGATCAAGCCGGGAGTGAAATTAGCCAGGGCTAAAGCAGGGTTCCAGCAGCTGCCCCCTGGTACCAGCACACTGCCTGGGGAAATCAAAGACTAATTACTCTGTTTGTCTGTGCGTGCGTGTGTGTGTGTGTGTGTGTGTGTGTGTGTGTGCGTGCGTGTGTGTGTGTGAATGTAGCCTCTTTTGGCATAGGTTAAAGACTATTGTCTCTAGCTGCCTGTCTCTCTCACACATCTTTCTCTCACACAGTGTAATGAATTCACCTCACACCTTCCAGACTTGGCGGATGAGGAATCTTTCTTCTGCTGTTTTCTATCTCTATATATATTTGGCGTGCATCTTTTCGACTCCTGGAATGAGTCATCTGTCTGTCTAGTGCAGGAGTTCCCAGACGCTTTCATGTCACGGACCCCCAAATAAATCCACAAAAATATATTTTATTTTAAGGAACCCTTTCTGAAACGATTTTTGTTAGTCATGATTTAGTGTAGTTATATAACCGTCTTTATTCTGTAGATGGAGAGGTAACAGTAGAGAGAGTGAAACTTATGATCAAACCAGTCATACATCCTCTGATTGTGCTAATGTCTAATCGCAAAATTGAACTATGTATCATTTCGCATAAGCTGGCCACCATTCCTGCTGTTCGCCCCACACATCTACCCTGACCTGATGCTGCCCTCTAGTGGCCAGGCTGTGTGACTGGGTGGAGGTTTTGCTACCTGGCATTGATCGGATCTGTAGTCTAATCGATGGGACTCTGACTGCCCTAACTGACTTCAATCAATACCCAAGCTTGAGTCAATAGAGGGTTTTCAGGGGATGTTATGTGCCCTCCGGTGGCCATAACTGAGCTCCACAACTCTTGGCAACAATGGCTGTAAATAGTTGATTGCATTTCTAAATGTGCGACTTGGCCATCTCAATGGAGCTGAATAGACATGGTTAACTGTGCTGTTTTTGACTGAGAGCTGCATTTTGCAACAGATGCATCTGATCAATGTTATGTTTAGATAATGTCAGCTTGTTAGCTAGCAAATCACAGCATCTGGTTAGCTGATGTATCTTGTTGTTACACATCTGATTTGCCTACCAGCTAACATAGTAGAAGCTAGTGTTAGTTGTGACTAGTAGTTGCATGTTAACATTAACGGTTGCTTTGTTAAATAAACTTGCTGGCTAGTTATCATGCTAACAGTTTGTTGTTGTTTTGGAGTAGAGACTAGAGGTTAAGACAAGACAGTTTACTGTGTCACAGTAACCTACATTTGGAAACACATCTACATTATGAAACCACTTTTTTAACTTTCACTTACAGCCTGACTGAATTCACCTACACCCACAGCATGACTGTTTTTCAGATATCTCTGTATCCCTCTGTACCTGACCCCTCCTCCCCTCTTTCTGTCTTCTCTCTGTCTGTCTGAGAGAGAGAGAGAAGGATGAAGGAAGAAGGGCAGAGAGACATGAAGGGAGGAAGGAGGGTAGGAGGGAAGCACTTTTCTTCTCCTCTATCAGCCAGGAGCACCTGTTTCTCCCCAGAGGAAAATCCCTCTGGACTGACACTCATCCTCAGACAGTGATGAATGAGAGGAGACGACAGGGAAGCACAAAGTAAAGAGCCAGAGAGAGAGAGAGAGAGAGAGAGAGAGAGAGAAAGAGAAAGACACAGACAAAGGGAGAGAGAGAGAGAGATGGCAAACATATGCGTATGTACTTGAACTTAGAAAGGTGTTACTGAAATTCAACCACATACACACACACACACACACACACACACACACACATATGCTGGCAGGAAAGTGTGAACATCTTCACCCTGCAAGGAGACAATAGAGACAACTGTCACCCGAGAGACACAATGAGACATCACACATAAACACACAACACACACACACTGACACAGTCACACATACCCAAACAGACATAGACATTCACCTTGACACACACACACACTCACACTGCTAGTCTGCTGTACTTAGTCTGTAAGGACCGCAGTCAACTCAGAGTCCCGAAAGCCTCAGCCTGGTAGAGGAATTTATCCGCACCAGCGCTGCTCTGCTCAGAGGCTCGTGGGCGGCAGCAAGCAGCTTTTTCATTTCACCTTCCTCAGGGGCTTTGGATTTATTGTCTGTTGTTGCTTTGTTTATTAGGTTCCTATTTTTTGAACTTTATTCACTCGGGGAAAGATTTCTTGAGCAGTATGCTCTTTTTCAGCAACTCCCTGCTTCACACTCACACAGCCAATAATCTCACACCAGGGAGCTGCCCAGTATAACCACAGTTTTCTGCTGTTTTCCACTGGGAGATGCCCAGTTCATCCACAGTCTTCTGCTGTTTTCCACCGGGAGCTGCCCAGTAGAACCACAGTCTTCTACTGTTTTCCACTGGGGAGCTGCCCAGTTCATCCACTGTTTTCTACTGTTTTCCACTGGGAGCTGTCCAGTAGAACCACAGTCTTCTACTGTTATTAACTGAGCAGCTCCAGTGGAGCAACTTTAAAGTTAAAAGATTGGATTGACTTTTCTGGGAAATTGGCCCACTGGTCAGCTTACCCTTTATGTGACTTTATGTGACAAGGTGACTGGCAGAAAAAAACACAAAAAAAAAAAAAACCACCTCTGGATTACTAGAAGGTCTATCTTACATTAGACAATGCTAGCACTTAACATACTGTATGATAACAACAGAAACATACATTTAGTAGGGTAATGTTACTGAATAATTGGGATGATCATTAATTTCCAGAATGCTTAACATAGTCAACAATAATGTAGTGATATCTGTTTTTTTAGTAACTCAATAACTTAAATAAGCCACTTTTTACTTTGATTTAAGAATATTTTTCCACCAGTAATTGGACTTTAAAAATTTCAGCAAACTAACAGTACTACTCGAGTAGGACAATTTAGTACTCTTTCCAACACTGCAGGAGACTACACAGACAAATCATCATGTAGGGGTCAAAATCATGAAAGCATCAACAGAATAGGACCAACTCTGGAGAATACTGTGAGAGGTGGAGGTCAGTGATGTTGTTGAAGCATTGTTGAAATGTGAGTGTGTGTGTTGGGATTGTGTAGGCAAGAGAGGGGATGATTAGGAACAAAGGTCACCAGGCGGACTTGGACCAACAACATCACAAGTATATGACACAGCCTGCTGATATATACAGTAAATGCGGAGCCACCAGTATGGATAGCATTAGTCAGTTTTTGTTGACAAAGCTACTGCATCAACCGTATAGCATATGCAGTATGACATACACATCCCCGTGCCTGGGGTAAGAATGATATTATCCCATATTGCAATGCAGCAGGCGACTCCTTCGTCTTCTGCTCTCTCCTGCCGCGGTTTTTGCAGAAAAACGGGTGAAATCAGGTCATGTCACCAAGCCTCCCTTTCAGCTCGGAGGCAACCCAGCTCGTCACATAGGTGTCTTTGATTTCTCCTCCGTGACAGCTCCCCCTCCAGGAGGAGCTTCCTGCTGCGGTGTCAAATCGCTCTTGACATGGCGTCGGCTCGCCGTTGAACGCTGTCTGGAAAAACGCTGTCTGGAAAAACGCCGGGGTGTTTAACCGAAGCTGCGGATCGGCGGCACCAAAAAAAAAAAAAAATCAACCCCACACAGACTAGAATGTGTACGCATAACTCATATACATACTACAATCCCAACACACTCTCAAACCCTCGTACTGTATATATATGTGTGTGTGTCATGCAGGGAGATGTTTGTCCTGGTTGACAGCTGTCAGAGCTGCTTTGGCTCCAGTGTCTGAGCACTTTGCCAAACAAGCCTATTATCTGCCGCGACGGAGGCCCGGGGAGGGTCTTGGCACGGCCCCAGGGTGCCGATTTGGGTCAGCCGCCATGGGACAGGCCCTAAAACGAGGTGACAGACACAGGCCCCCCTGCTGGGATCCTACCCCCCACCCCCCCCACCCCTTCCCAAAGACCCCCGAGGAACACGACGATAACAAAAGCCTCGTCTTCCTCCAAAAGCCATATGGGGCGAACGCCGCAACCGCGGGCCCGCTGGCATCAGACAGAGATGCGGCGGGGAAGAGGAGACGCTGCCCTGGTTTTCCACTCTCTTACTCTAGTCGTAGAAGTATTTTGAAGGAAGGCTTATCAGTGTTGCAGCTGAAACACCTCATTGTGTGGCTGTTTGCGTTGGGGCCCATTTCAAAGCAAGTCCTTCTCAGTGTTTGGGTCCGCTCACGCTAAGGCCACGTTGGCTGCTTTTCCCACCTCGCCTCACGGGGGCGGCGGCGCATTCTCCACGCGGATCTGGACCTGTGATCGCACGCCAGGAAATTAGGTATACAAAGCCACGGCCGGGCCGACGGAAACCGCAGTCTCGAACAGAAACCTTCAATCTATTATGTATCGCTCGTTCTTTTGAATATAGATCTATTTCACTCTCACCCCGCTGCCCCTCAGTCTCTTGTTAAAGTGAGCGAGCGTCTCTTCTGCATGACAAGTATCCCTCTGTAGCTTTTGTCTCAAGAGTCTCCAGACCATGAACCGCTGTCTCAACACTTGACTGCTTCTCTCAGAACCATGTATAATTACCCTCGCAGACCCAAAGTCACTCCAAGGTTGCGGCTGAAAATTGGCTCTCCAATAGACTTTCGGAAGCCGCAGCTCCGTCTTAGACTGGGTTAATTTATTACACGAGATATGATGTACGCCGGGCTAGTCGCTGTTCTGCGCTGTGTGTGTGTGTGTGTGTGTGTGTGTGGGTTTAAGCATTGTAGTAATTAGTATAGCTGTGAGTACGGTGCAGGGGCTAATGGTGGAAGGATTTGGTAAAGCACTCACACATGCATACACATGAGCCCTTTCTGATGATACAGTGACCTCAAAAGCCACATAAGAACTGTGTTTATGTCTCGCATACACAGAAGGAAGGAAGGAAGGAAGGAAAGAAGGAAGGAGAGAGGGAAGGAAGAAAGCATGGAAGCAAGAAAGAATGGAAGGATGAGAGTAAGGGAGGAGGAAAGAAAGAAATAAAGAAGAAAGAAAGATGGAAACAAAGAAAAAAGGAAAGGGGTGAATGAACGAAACAAGCGGTAAAAAATAATGGAAAAAAGTAAGGAAAGAGACAAAGAAAACGAAAGGAAGGAAGGAAGGAAGGAACAGAAAAAGAGAAAGAATGAAAGAAATAGAAAAAACGAAAACGCAGTCAAAACAGTCGGAGCAGGCGTTGCCATGGCGCCAGCCGTAACATGATGGGCTAAGCTGAGTTTGGCGTTGCCGGTTGGCATCGTGCCGAGCTGAGGTTGACATTGGCACTTGGGGGGTGGGGGGGGTGTCTGCCAGGGAAGGGAAGCTAAGCCTGGTTTGGAGAGCTTTAGACAGGCATATTGTAGCAGACAGAGCTGAATCCCCTCTAACACAATGGCTGCGCTCTCATCTCCTCTCTCCTCATGAGGAAAGGCTAAAGACCTCTCCAGATTATGACCTGCTCTGCTGACAGACACGCTGAAAGGCTGTGCTTTTCCCTGCACAGTCGTTTGTTGTGGTTTGTCTTGATGGATTCACATTAACCCAGCAATTATCGTTCTGCAGTTTCCTTGCTTTAAAATATCTCTTGTTCAATATCAATGGCAAGTAATGGTCAGTTTATACAGTAATTACAGAAACAACAACTTCAGTTAAGCTGATATGGGTTTTTGAAGGCCAATACTGTTATTTTTCAGATTTAAGCTGTTGATAGCCAATATTTTGTGCCAATATTCAATTTCTTTATATTTAATTTTAAAAATTATTACAAAATTACAAGTACTTAGTGATTCCCCCAGATTATTTTTCCCTCGTAGGCTAGAACGAAGCCAGAACTCTGAAACAACATTTGGACCAAGGGACACTAAAACTCTCCATTGAAACTCAAGATGATTCTCCTCCTCCTCCTCCTCCTCCTCCTCCTACTACTACTACTACTACTACTACTTCTACTACTGCTGCTACTGCTACTGCTACTACTACTACTACTACTACTACTACTACTACTACTACTACTACTTCTACTACTGCTGCTACTGCTACTACTACTACTACCACTACTACTACTTCTACTACTACTACTACCACTACTACTACTACTACTACTACTACTACTACTACTACTACTACTTCTACTACTGCTGCTACTGCTACTACTACTACTACTACTTCTACTACTGCTGCTACTGCTACTACTACTACTACTACTTCTACTACTACTACTACTACTACTACTACTACTACTACTTCTACTACTGCTGCTACTGCTACTTCTACTACTACTTCTACTACTACTACGTCTACTACTTCTGCTACTGCTACTTCTACTACTACTTCTACTACTACTACTTCTACTACTGCTGCTACTGCTACTTCTACTACTACTTCTACAACTACTACTTCTACTACTGCTACTGCTGCTACTTCTACTACTACTACTACTTTTACTACTTCTACTACTGCTACTGCTGCTACTTCTACTACTACTACTACTTCTACTACTGCTACTACTGCTACTACTACTACTGCTACTACTGCTACTTCTACTGCTACTTCTACTACTACTTCTACTACTACTACTTCTACTACTGCTACTACTGCTACTTCTACTACTACTACTTCTACTACTACTTCTACTACTGCTGCTACTGCTACTACTACTGCTACTTCTACTACTACTACTTCTACTACTGCTACTACTGCTACTTCTACTACTACTACTTCTACTACTACTTCTACTACTTCTACTACTGCTACTACTACTACTGCTACTACTATTGCTGCTACTACTACTTCTACTACTACTGCTACTGCTACTATTACTACTGCTACCACTACTAATAATGTTTTTCTAATAATGATAATAATAACATATTCATGCAAACTCGTGAAATCCAATCAAAATGCATTAGAATGAATTCAGCTAACCAATATATCGGTCTAACCCTAATAGCAACAACTCTAAAGACTTTCCTCTTCCTTGAATATGCACAAATCCTCTGTTCAATGTTAGCAGTGAAGAATACTAAAAGATGCACACTGTATTCAGTGTAGAGGGTATCTGGAGGTCACTGGCCCAATTTGAGAGATTGTGTCTCAATGTGTCTTTGTGTGTTTTTATCCAGAAGGGATTTTTGGATAAAACTGTCAGAGGACCCCTCCGCCCTCCCCCCCGCCACCCTACCTCCTTTGTGTTTTAAAGAGCACATTCATCACACATGCAGAGAATCTGTGTGTGTGTGTGTGTGTGTGTGTGTGTGCGTGCGTGTACAGTATGTGTGTGTGGTATTGCAAGAGGAATCTTGAGAGTCCCTGCATGAATGCCTCATGTCTCTTCCACAACAGATGTGCCACAGCCTAGGGCCCCTCAGTTGTAGATCGTTATGCGTCTGTGTGTGTGTGTGTGTGTACGGGAGGCCTGCATGCTATTCCTATTCGGAAATCAGCAGGGAGTTTGCCTATAAAAGGCAGAAATAATAGGTATCCATTTATCTCTAAAGACGCTCATCCATCAGCGTACACACAAACAGACATACACACACACACGCACACATACACATACATGCACACACATCTGATGATTTGTGATGTTATTGCACTGTTGTGCCAAAAGTACAGCGCTGAATATGTGCATTAGTGTAAATGTCTCTCTTTTCACGGAGAAAGAAGAGTCACATGTGACAGCCTCTATTGTCGCTTGCCATTGACCCTCTCTCTCTCTCGCTTCCTTGTATAAAGGCCATTATAGGAGCTCTGGTGCTCTCACTGTGGTTGTGTGTGGCCTTACCTCCTGCAGAGACTCCCAAGAGACCCCCCCCCCTCCACCCCCACCCCCAAACAATGCTGCCCAGTCGACAGCCATTAGAAAAGTGTGGTCCAAATGTCTCTTACAGGATTGGAAAACATGAATCTTTTAAAATAAGGTTGTTTTATGATGAAGGCTGGAATTAAGATAGATTAAGGTAAGACTGAAGGTTAAGCATAGTAGTAGTGAAGGTTAAAGATTCAGTATGTAACATTTTCGTGAAACATTAGATATTTTGCCTCTCTTATACTTTGGTATCCAGTTTATTAATGTCACATTCCAACATTGCATGTTTTTTGGGTATTAAAGTCAATTGAAGTTGTCAGAAATCAGTTTACCATTTGTGGATAAAAAATTGTAGCTTCAAGGTTAGTATTTACTAGGGAATGAATGGAAGTTAACTCCTATGTAAAATCACACAAATGTGTACTTCTATGTGTGTGTCTGTGTCCGTGGTCTTCCGTGTGTGTGTGTGTGTGTGTGCGTGTGTGTTCGCGTATCCTAAAATGACCTAATCCTGAGAAAATGATCTCCTGGAATAACTCTCTCCTCGCAGCTACTTCTGCCTCTGACTTCAGCTCCTCTACATCATTACAAGCAGAACACATGCAGTATTAATCACAGCACTCCTCTGAACCCCAACACACTGCCAGACGAGTTCATCCCTGTATCCACTCGTCTTTTTTTCCCCCCTCATTCCCCATTCATGCTCCGATCCCTACCTTGTCTTCAAGGGCCCTTAAACAGTCTATGAGGTGGGAGAGAGAAGAGAGAGAGACCTTGCTTTCCTCTCTAATCTCTTATTGATCATCAGGCAGTGAATGAACTGCGCAGGGCCTCCCCATCTGACTCTATTGATTGCACACACACACACAGCCTGATCTCGTGCTCATTTGCAGGAAGTCATGGAACAAATCTTCTGTCTGCACAACCACAGCCAGTGAGTGTGTGGGACGTGACAAGTCACAGTGTGTGCAAAGCGGTGGGACGGTTGGAGACGGCTTGAGGTCAAGCCTCACATCAGCAAAATGACTTTTCAGCAGATAAAACAAACCAATATGGCGAGCGGTTTCTTTCTCTAACAACCGAACATTTAGCCAAAATCCACATTTCCACCCGAGCCGTGATCAAAGTTGTTTTTCTTGCATAACCCAAAGCCAGTAATTGATTTTTTTTTTATCACGGTTCTTGTTATTTAAAGCTAAACAGAGCTACTCTTTCTTTTCCCAGGCCCTAACAAGAACCAGAGTTTGTTTGTTGGCGTTAAAAAAAATAGAAAAAGCCATGAGAGAAAGGAAATAGTTATTGTTGGAAGTTGCTTGGTGTTTGCTTGGATGTGCATAACTTTTACTACTTTCTACTAAAGCTCTCTATTAAACTATGCACATAGGTATTTGTAATCATTCCACTAAATTAAGCACATAACTTTTAATATGTATTCCACTAAATAATGCACATCAAACTTTGTACATAGCCTTTGTTGAGTGCCACACTCGCCTAGTGAACAGAACAGAAAACAGTGTCAACAATTTCCTTATGGGGATCAATGAAGTATCACATATTAAACTATGAATATAGCTAATTGTAAGTACACAGCTTTTAACAAGCATTCTGCTAAACTATCCATATAGCTTTAAGTAATCATTCTACTAAACTATACTGTACATAGCTTTGGTAAGCATTCTATTTTGCTGTGAAGAGCAAGTTTCACCACCGCAGAAACAGCGTGGGCACAGTTGATACATACGAGGCAGAGCTGTGTGGCACATTATTTCTATGCATAAGTGAAATAATGACGACTGCGGCTGCCAAACGCGGCGACGGGATCTTAATAATGCATGACAAAAAAAACATGAAACGACAAATACTTGACAGATGCGCCACCTATTTGTATTCAAATACGGCTGCGAAAGCAGAGCGCCGCCTCTTTGAACAACACATTCCAGTTGCCGACAACCAAAAGAAACCTGTTTTTCTCTTCTATTTTAGTGCACCTCGCTCTTTTCTTCTTCTTTGGGAGCGTGCAGATGGGATGCAGGTTGTTAGCGGCGACTGTCAAGGCTGCACGCCGCTCTGAAGTGAAGTGGAATGGCAGGGGAGGGAGTGTGTGTGTGTGTGTGTGTGTGTGTATGCAGTTTTGGGAGGGAAAGAGGTGTATTAGACATCATGCCATGATATACATGAGACTGGGGAGACGGCTTGTGTGTTTTGGTATTGTTGGTAGTATTGTGGGTATGTGTGCGTCTGTGTGTGTGTGTGTGTCGTGACAACGTGTTTAACACAGTGACACGAGGTGACAATTTGATCAGGGAATGCATCGTGCTGTAAACACACACACACACACACACATACAAACACACACACACACAGAGACCAGAAATCAGGCTGCTCTGCCAGCACATTCTAATATTTTATTCAACATGTTGCCTCCACGCTTATTATGAAAGGGGTGAAGAAGAGGCAAGGATGAGAACGAGGACAGAGAGAGCGATTGAGAGAGGCAGGGAAAAAGAAAAAGAGAAGAGAAGAATGCAGACGAGCAAAATAGTGAAACAGAGAGAGGCTACTGTTTACACTTGTCAGTGCTAAGTAGATAGGGAGACCTCTCTCCAATCTTCGTCTCTGCACTTCTCTCTTTCTTTTATCTCGCTCTCTCTCCATCTGTATTCATGCTGAATACCGTAGCTGAATGTTTAATGTTGGCATATCTTTCTGCATTCTGTACGTTCCCTTCCTTGCTTCCAAAGATTTCGCAGGGGAAAGATGTTATTTTCCAAAATTACACCCACATGCAACATTACTGCAATACTACAAAATAAATTCACAGTTATCTCTCTCTCTCTATCGCTATCTATCTATCTATCTATCTATCTAATATGTGCATTCTATTTTGTGTCCTGTCTGTTCATTGCTCCCTAGACTCTCAAGACTTTTCAACCTGCTCCCTCAGGACACACACACACACACACACCTCAATCCCTCCCTGGCATGCAACTCCCCAGCGTGTCTGGATTGAAGAACATGTGTGTGTGTGTATACGTGTGTGCCCTCCCAGTGCTACGCTCCAATTAGCAGGCCTATTAGTACAGGTGTGGCACCTGAGACCGGAGCAGCCGAGCCGAGGGTTTCTTCCACGCCACAACACCTCTTGACACCGCATTAGGGGAAACCAGCCCCGGCTTTAGTTTGACAAAGAAATCACGGTGACATTTCATTCTGAAGCCTGTGTTACAGTAATATTTTGTCGCGTCGCTGTGAAAATGAGTTTTGCTGCGGGGAGGGAATGGAGGGTAGCGTTTCAGCGAGGCATTACTCGGCGAGGCAGAATAAATTGCGAAGTGAATGCTAAAACATTTACCTTTGGCAGCAGTGTTTCGTATGATGCACCGTTGCAGCAAACTGTACTGCCAGCCATTGTAGACGTATATATCCACAAATCCTGTACTGTGGATAGAGAGACTTTCTTTCCTGCTGAAGTGTCCTTGAGCAAGACACTGAATCCCTACCAGCTCCAAGGCTGCTGCTCTGTGTCTGACCTTGACCTTTGACCTCCCAGGTGGGGTGGAAAGCAAAGACATTAGCTTCCCTACACAGAGCATTAAAGTTTAACATCTATTTGTAATTTGACAGCTAAATCAGAGATGGGACAAGGCAGGGAGGATGGCGGCAGGTGAAGAAACACATCCGGATTTGGTGATCGTGTCTGACTGACTTTGACACCCCTTCTTTTCTGATACCTTTCTTACCACCACCACCCACGCCTCACTGTAAAGAATAGCTATCTCAACAAGTCATTTGATTTAGTATTGAGTCTTAAAATGTGACAAAAATCAACCAGTGGGAGTGAGATCATTTCACTTGCTTCCAATGCAAATCAGCATGTTTCAATAATTTTCTGGAATCAAGTGTCATTTTCTTGATACTAGTGGAGTGATCTGCTTTATTCTGCCTTGTTTGATGTTTGCTTTTAGGAAATTCTTGCAACAAGTAAATTTGCAAGGGAAACAAGTGGTATGATCTCACCTCCGTTTTCAGAAAAATATGACTTTTTTGGGGGACATTTTTATGCCGTGCTTCTCTATTCTCCCCATCATTCCATCCTCCATCCAACTTTTTTTTATTCTCCTATTTTCCATTCTCTCCCATCCTTCCAGCCCCTCCTCCGGCCTCCATCCTCTCTCCCAGTCCGCCAGCTGGGTCCTGCTTTCTAATTGCGATGGTGATGGTGGCCATGATGGTGGATGGCCCTCCACCGCCCAGGGGGCAGTTTAGCTGGACTGTGACCCACAAGCGTGCCGCGCAACCTGGGCATCTGGCCCGGCGCCCTCCCATATCTTGGCGCGGTGCCCTCTCTGGTGCCACTCACATCACTTCAGAAACCCTCTTTGTATGTTTGCGTGTGTGATACCATCACGCAATCATCTTTGCTTTCCCATTTCTTGCGCATTGCCTCAAAACTTGCTCCTACTTTTCAGCAATTTGTTTGTTTCTCCAAAACTGCCTCCCCTCCTCCTTTTCTCCCCCCCTCCTCTCCACGGTTCATAGTTTACTCTGCTGGTGTGTTTTCTCTAGATCAAACACCTCACCTGCGCTACTGGGTTTTTACTCTCCACTTTTATGTTGTGTCATTATTTTGTCTGGGAGAGAGAGATCGAGAGAGATAGAGCAGGGAAGTGGGAGAGGTATTTGATTGGAGTGTGTATGGAGCTGGAGGTTGATATGAATATCAAAGAGTTTTATTCCCGCGAGCAGGTGACGCCGCCCGCGGCTCTCAACACACATTGACAGGTGGTCTCTTCTGGCTTGTGTGTGTGTGTGCGTGAATGTGTGTATGTATGTGTGTGTGTGTACGTGCTTGCCTCTGTCGCTATATGTTTGGGTGTGTCTAAGTGTATGTGCGCACATGTTCCTGTTTGTGTGGTTGTGTGCATGTGTAAGTAGGTGTCTGTGTGTGTTTGTGTGTGTGTGTGTGTGTGTGTGTGTGTGTGTCCCTGCAGACCCCCCCCACCCCCACCACCCCATATCAGAATGTAGCGGCTTTGGCTCTCTTATTTAACACGTGTGAAGTTTCATCCATTTAAACCAGGCTGGTCTCTGCGGGGGGGCGTTGTGTTTATGCGTAGTGGAACAACACACTCGCCGCCTGTATTTCACGGCTGGCTTGCTAGAGGAGAGAGAGCAGAGATGAAATATTGAAATGTGCCACCTCTGCTTTCCCCAGCCGTTTTGTCTAAGAATGTAGTTTTGTCAAGCTGCAGTGTTGCTGTAGTAAGTCAAAGTGGCGAGGTGCTTTATAAGCAGGGGGTTCACTATCTTCATTATCTGCTGCCTCCTTGCAAGCTGTTTTTTTGAGAGTCCATAAAATGTTGCTTAATGGAGTACAAGCCCACAGAGAAGAGATGATATAACGTAATGTGATGTAATAAAATGTAACATAACACAACAACATAACACGAAATTACAACATGAAACAATCTTGAATGTACCATGGTTGCATACATTCTTAGCAAATGGGATGCTCTACCCATTGTACACAGGATCACATAACTACTGCATTGTACGGTACTGAAGGGACAACAGGGATTGTTTGACCCATACACTCTGTACCAAGTATCCCCTCATCTCACACCGACTCACTCAACTGTGACAGGATCATGCCAGTGATACCATACATCAGACCAGTCCAACCCCACATATTTCCATCAACTCTGTCAGAATGATCAACTGTCTGAAATGGAGAGTTTGTGGTGCAGGGATGACTTATGGTTCCCCCTTCTGGTTGTCGTTCTCTCCAGGGGCAGCAGGGGGCACTGTGGTGCCACTATTGAAGCCCGAGTTGAGTCAAGTCTGGGCTAATGAACAGGGTCAGATTCCTCTGTAGGCAGGAAACCCTGTACTACACATTGCCAAGTCACTCACAGATCTAACTTAAAAAATCCTTTGACCTTGTAAGGGAATCTTCTGATTATGCAATAGGCTGTGTCCTTTTGGCCAAGCTCGTAAACAGACCATACTGTACCATTGACATTTCAGGCATTTTGCTGATGGTCATATGCGGACAGCAATAAAGTAGAGGTTCAGTGTCTTGCTCAAGGACACTGAGTCGCTTGGTTGTTGCATGGATCAAACCTGTGCTTCTCCACATATCAGGAACATCACAGGATCACGGTGTTCAGGCATTCCTGTTGCGTTCAGAGGCATGTTAAAGACTTTGGGGTATTCAGGAGTTCTAGTCCACATCGTGAGAACTTATTGCTCTGTAGATTGCTCTAAAAGCAGAGCTGGGGGACTTCTCATCACAGCGGGAGTACCTCACAACACTGCTGATCCATCCCTCTTTACTCCCTCTCCCCTGTCTTCACCTTTGTGAGGGAACGGTGGGAGGAAACTGACTCTGTCATTCTCCCAGAGGCAGGGAGGGCAGAATGTCCCATTTATTATCCACCGTCCTCCTCCTCCTCCTCCTCCTCCTCTTCCTCAGCAAGTCGCCTTACACCATGCGTGAAATGGCTCCAAATGGATTCCTTTTGTCTCTTGGCGGTGCCACTGCTATGCTTTACATTAGGCCCGGCCTCTATGGGCGCGTACAGGCTCTATGTGATTCACCCCGGTGCCTTGTACCAGCCACACTCTGAAATATCAAACAGTACGGGGGCGCAGTACACACTTACACATCACTCACATGGACTGTGTGCGTCTGTGTGTGCGCATAAATGTGATTGCTCAGCTATGATTCATGTGTGTATTTCTGTGTATATGTGTGGACATGTGCACTCTCGTCTAACCCATACAAGTGTGTGCATTTGCATTTCTGTGTGTGTGTGTGTGTGTGTATTGAAGCACTATCACATTTCCAGACACGGGTCGGATAGAACGTTTTTTGGCACCCCTCCGTTTCGCTCTGTTTCTCCCTGATTGATCACAAGGGCCTCGGCGGAATACTCTTCTGGTAGGAGTGGATCCTCTTCATAGACTTTCAGAAGATATGCACGACAGCACAAATCATTTTTATCAGCCACGCAGATGGTGTACACATTAGTCCTTCAACTCATCCCCTCTACTGTAAGACCGTCTTCTCCCTCCCCCGGCGAGGAAATCTCCGCTCTCGGTGTACTTTAGACAAACTCTAACTGCAACTACTTTAAAGCCCTAAGCCTCCAGCCTCTCGGCTCCCACCGTACACATCTTTGAAGCATCGCTCGTTCGCCGTGCAACGCGGCTCCGAGAGCTTACGCGTTGAAAGCCTAAAGGCCCGGCGCTGGTTAACTTTCGGGCTTATACCCCTGTCGAAGTCTTCACTCTCAAATAACTCCACCACCCACCACCACTGTCTCTCCGCCCGAGCTAAAACCCGCATTGTGCTTCGTCTTAGGGCTGCGGAGTTTGGCTCGGCAGAGTTTAGGGATGAGGGGAGCGGGGATTGTCAATAGATAGGAGGGAGAGCGGGAAGGGAGAGGGGAGCCGGGCGGAGGACTTGTGAGAAACCTGTTAATCACCCTCTAAGCTGAAGCTCAGGAACTCTGGGATCGCAAACGTCGAAGGGGAGAGACATACACACGTCGATATGCGCAGGCACACTGTCAAGGCAGAATGAAAGAATGTCCTGATGGGGATTTACAGGGTGTACCACCTACAAGGCGTCAGTCGGGGTTATGTACAGTGACGTAACCCCGACTTGACTCTACCTGACACTAAGATGTGCCGCACCTTAGCATCAGTCAGACACTCCTGACTGAGATTGACTGGCGTTAAGATGTTTCGGAGAACGTCTCAGTCTTGACACTAGAGCGAGACTTCTTAAACCTGTCCCGATCAAAGGCAGCCGTACATAAATCCAACTTGACACTCATGACAGAAAAATACAGCTCCGTTCCACAATGATCTCTACTTTCACACTTCAGACATCTACTTTTCCCTGATATCGGGAGTGAAAGCTGTTAAACCATAATGTTGACTTTGCACTTAAGCTATATTGGCGATGGGGGCATGTTCGGTGACTTACCTAGGACTGTTAAAGCCAATGGGGCTTGATATGATGTTAGTGATGTAATGGCCCCAGCTAACGATGTGTTAACCTTTTGCCTTTTTACAACGGCATACCTCAGTGCTCAGTGGCTCTTTAGGTTATAGATGGCCTGTAGTCAATATTGTAGCTCCATTCTGTACCTGTGACCACATAGGTTCATAACCTCAATGGATCACTCTCTATATATACCTGTACAGAAAAGCTGACCTTTTAGATTGCCCTCTGAGTGTCTGCCTTTTGTTCTATTTCTCTCTCTTTTCCTTTCTCTCAAGTATGAAGAAAGGTCAGTGGGGAACCTATGGCCAACTTGTGGGTCACGGTCCTCGCTCCTCCTTTCAGTCATTCCTTTATTTTTGTCTTTTGACCTGCATTCAGGCCTTTTGTATGAATTCTTTCTTTCATTTTCCTCCTCCAAAATTTGTTGTTCTCCCTCCTCTCTCACCTTCTGTCTCTCTCTCTTTCCTTCCCTGGGGTGTTTTACTGAATTTACTGTACTGTTCCCTGTGCATTGGACTTTTTTTTGTTGTTGTTGTTGTTAAAGATGGGGTTCATTTTCTGCCTCTTCACCAGGCTACCTCTCTCTTTCTTTTGCTCCTCCTCTCTCTCTCACTCTCTTTTTCTCCGTACTGCCAAAAAAAGGTGACATTCGTTCAAAATATATTTCAGACACTGGAAAGAATTTTTTTTGCTGTTGTTGCTGTTGACAACATATATTTGCAAGCTTCAAATGAATGGCATCTACATGTACAAATACTGTATATGTCTTGGCCAAAATCTGTGTATACTTTGAAGCATATCTCTCCACATATTCTGAAGTGAATGTATTTTCTCTGTAGTTTCTTCCTCTTCTCCCTGTGGCAGATGACAGCAGCCAGCGAAGCCTCTCCACCTCTTTCATCCTCGCCTCGCTACTATTTTATGGCCATCCCTCCGCAAGGCCGGCTGACAGCCAGGCCTATTTACTGATCAGCCTGCCACCGTGCTTTACGGCCGCTGATTTCATCGCTCTCGCGTCCCGATGGCCCTCAATACTCTAGATTGCCCCTCTGTCCAAAAAAACATTGCTGCTTTTTCTTTCTCCACCCAACGAGAGTGGCCGGGTCCCGCGTCAACTTGAGGGGAAGCAGTTGTTTTCTGCCCCGGGCCGCTGCGTTTTATTGCCCTCTGCAAGAGGGGCTTATTGAAGGGCTCTTTTGTGTGAGGGTGAATTTTACGGCTGATTGCGCGTATTGGAGTAGTCATAAAGCTAAGTAGAGGAGACCTGTCTTTATGGTGTCAGTGCGTACAGCCTGTTCTCATCAGAAACATGACAGTGGTGTGTTTGTTTGCGTGTGTGTATGTGTGTGTGTGTGTGTGTGTGTGTGTGTGTGTGGGTGTGTGTGTCAAACAGTTGTTAGACTCTCTTTGACCTTCCTGAATCATGGTGTGAGATAGTAGCTCAGGGCCACTTTCTTCTTGCACTTTCTTCTCTCTCTCTCTCTCTCTCTCTCTCTCTCTCTCTTACTGGGTGACCACCACTTAAAAACTGTTCCACATGATGAGGGAACAAGTATTTTTTTGGTGAATTATGATGCATCAAATCGAAAAAAGCAGAATGGAAATGGCAGGCGTAAAATGTCTTTGCAGCAGAAATGCAAGTGTCAAATAAATAACGATGTAGGCTCAGTTCAGTCTCACTGCAAAAAACGTTCAAAAGTGGCTTTGGACAATCTGAAATGTCTGTAAAATATCACCACAACCAGAAATGTGATACCTGCTGTCTCTCCCATGTGTAAGGTGCTCATCCTGGCTATATGGCAATCAGTTGGTGTATTAGAATATTACCAGATGAATACACGTAATATGGTCACTGATAACAACTGCTCCTAACAATAACAACTTGACCAATGCTAATCAATTCTTGAAACACTTTTTCTATTTTTCTGTTTTTTTAGACATTCAGGAAGCCCATTTATTCGAGTGTGGTGAGACATTGATTGAAAAGTTTGCGTCAGATTTGCTTGACAGTTGGATCGAAACATTGTCTTTGTCACATTAAGGTTTTTAACTCATGTTGTCCTCACACTAATATATGCATGCTGAGAGAAAGAGAGAGAGAGGGGAAGGGAGGGATGAAGGCGGAAGGTTAAAAACAGAGAGATGGAGGAGGGAAACATGGCTCTTATCAGTCTCTGTGTCGTCCAGCTGAAGCAGAGCGCACAACTGTTGGTGTTCCCAGTAATGTATGTGAACGGCTTTTGTGAAGACCTTGTGGCGCAACGGTAGCGCGTCTGACTCCAGATCAGAAGGCTGCGTGTTCAAATCACGTCAGGGTCAAAGCTTTTCACGAGCTTTGTCGGGAGCTTGTATTCCTTTGTGCAACGGAAACCACAAGCCCTCACCTCTAAGTGGGTGCATATGCACAAAGAAAGATGTGAGCATCGGCTTTACAAAAAAAGCTCATGAGGGCTCATGAGGGCACACGCAAGTATAAAGCTGCACATCTGAGCATCACGCAACCTACGATTTGACCAGATTGTCCACATTGTTTTTGGTTTTTCAATGCGGATCCCCTCCGCCTGAGTATCGGTGATGTAAATTAAGCAAGGCAAGTAAAAAGAAAGGCCTGTGGGTAGCTGGCGGGTCACAGTCCTCCCTCATTTATTCATTCACTCTTCTGTTTTTATCTACCCACCCACACTCAGGCCTTTTTCTACTAAATTTCTCTTTCATCTTCCTCCAAAATGTGTTGTTCTTTGTCTCTTTCTCTCTGTCTCTCAGGCAATTTTACAGTAGCGCAGTAGTTTTTAGATGTCCAGCGGTTGTTGATGAGGTTATGGTCGGGGCATTAGCATGGAGCTGAATGGGGAATACTCCACACCTCATCTCTCTGCCCACGCAGCCGCTGATAGGAAGCTTATTATGCATCAAATGGCTGTAAATGGCCCTCAGACTGCCTGTCTTATCTGGATGAGCAACTCCCCCAAGTCCCTGTGCAATCTGAGTGTATGTGTGTGTGTGTGTGTGTGTTTTTTGGTACATGTGTGTGTCATTGCCTGCATGTCGTCCATGTACACACCCCATGTCCTTTGTGTTCGTGCCCTGCTGTCTCGGTGTGCACCGTATGTACCAGCCAATGTTTGCCAGTGTTCGTTTGTTGTTTGCCTGCATAATTCATGCTTTTTCTTGCATTCATGTAAGCTATGTTCGCGCACACATATGAGCAAATGCATATTTACCAGGCGGCTTGTGTACTCACTGACCTGCATATCCAACCTGCCCCCCCTCCCCTCCCCCACACCATCTACATTAGCTCTCACCACTGATAGAGAGCTGCGATAACGCGGCGCTCATCACATCAAACGGGGCGACGGAGGCAGGGGGGGGTTGGAGGGAGAGCTCCATCCTTCCATCCCTCTCCTCTTCCCTTCCATCCCGCTCTCTCTCCATCCATCCCCATGTTAAACCAATTAACAGTAATTACCGGGCCACCCCAGGCGCAGCCTCTTTCTGCTGGCTCTGCTGTTTCGTCCTCATCACCGCGCCGACACGAGGGGAGGCTCCGAGACGTGTCGGGAAGGAGGTCATTACTGTTTATTAGCTAAGGGAGGCAGATTTCCCCCGATAGGAGCCGGGCAAAGTTTTGCTGTTGGGTCATCGAGCCGGAGTTGGTACTTTACACGTCAGTTCCATGTATGTATTAGATCTGATAGCCGGTTTGTCTTACTGGCGCTGTTGTTTATTGTGGTGTTATGGTGATTGTAAGTGCCAGTAAGAAAGGGAATGGTTTTCTTAAGCTGTGGGTGTTGTGTCCTCTTTTGTTATATTATTTTAGGTGTTTAGCTGACACTCTTATATCCAGAGTGACTGAATGAGCAGGTAGGGGTTCACTGTTTGAAGGGGTTCAGGACACTTTGACAGGACATGGCTGTTGATGGACACCACATTGGTTGTTGCAGGGATTGAACATGGGACCTTCGGGTTGCTACTAAACCACCCTGTTGCCCCTAAAAATTTAGTAGACACTCTCATTAAGAGTACCATTCAATGAATAAGCCAGTAGGGGCTCAAACCTGTGGCCTTTCAGTTAGGAAACAATCTCTTTAACCATTAGGCCATCCGGCCCCGGAGATTCAGCAGCACTCTTATCCAGAGTGACTTACAATGAGTGCAACAATAGACTAAGAATACTAGTGTCATTTAGGGCCCAATAACTACTTTCATCTAGTTTACATTTCCCCCAATCATTTTGCAATGCATGCCTTGTGTAATAAAAGTTTTTATCTTTTAAGCATGTTTCAGTGTTTTTAACATTCAAACTTTTTAACATAATGCGGGCACTGATACGAAAACAACCAAATGAAGGCTTCATGTTAACTGTGATGGGAGCAAATGGCTGCCATTCATTCGTAATTATGATATTTCCAACAGCACTTGAAGGCAGCAGTAGAAGAGTCTTCCACATTGAAATGATTGTTTATGTCACAGGACGAGGTGAAAAAAAAACCCTACTTGAGATGTAAAACATTTAGGTATTAGCTATTGTAGCCTGTCACTCATCTCACACTCACAGCTGCACTGTCATTACATAGCGCCGATGAGGTTGTAAATTGCGTATCATCTGAAAAATGAAGAACAATTTGGTGGCATTTCATAGAATCGCAAGTAGTGGGTAGTACATATTCAAATGAGCCATTCAGTGTGGCGAGACACAATCAATCGGTCACAGATCGCACATTATCTGAACAATGAGACATGATCAATCATGCTTAGCAATTTGCCTAACCCGTAATCACGGTATATGCTGATGCCCGAAGTTTACATGAATACAAATGAGCATAAACCCTCCCCCTTTTTTACACATGCACACACACACACACAGACACAAACACACACTTCTGCTTGATTAATGAAGGTGGTTTTAGATGGTGGTGGTGTTGAAATTGAAGGTGAGGGGTGGAGATAGGGGATGGGGGGTGTGTATGTGTGGAGGTCACAACCCCGCCGCTTCCCCTGGTGACACATCCCATAATGAACTGGGTTGTCATGGCGCTGACTCCTTTTATTTAGCGACTCACCACTTCACCCCCAAGAACGATCCGGTAGACGGTTGACACTTGACACGCACGGTTATGAATGCACACACACACACCCACACATATATAAACACACACTCACAGACACACCCCACACACTCTCCTGCGTTCGAGGGACCATGACCTCATCGCGTACGGACCCCCCACCTCCCACCCCGGGGTGGGCATCTCTTTCCTAAATTATTCAACGGCCTTTTATATTGAGAGTCTTGATATTGGTGAATGATGCCCCCCTGCAATTATGTCAGCTTCAATAATAGATGAGTGGGGCAGTGGGAGTATGGGTGTGTGTGTGTGTGTGGGGTGGGTTGGGGGGGGGGTCGGTGCCCCTTCACCAGCTGGGCGAGGAGAGATGGCATGGTACTGTAATGTGATCCGACTGATGTAGGGGAAAAAAACAAAAAACGAGGCACTTTTCTCTATGGTTTCATAGAGAGAGTGGGGACTGGGTGGTGTGTGTGTATGTATGTGTGTGTGTGTGTTGGGGGGGTGTCTTGTGTCCTGAGAGCCTTGAGCTTTGTGTATGTGTATGTGCGTGTGTGCGTGTGTGTGTGTGTGTGTGTGTGAGATCTCAGCGATAATTGCAGCTCTCACCTGCCCATATGAAGAAGGGAGGACCGCCGGGCACCCAGTGACATCAAGGCTGCACACACACACACACACACACACATTCACCTGTCTGACCTTGTTTCTTTGCGTGTGTATTTGTGTGTGTGTGTGTGTGCTGAAAGTGCATAGATCTTAGTGTGTCTTGGCAATGTGTCGTTTTTTTTTCAAGAAAATCCATCTGTCGACTAGTTGGTCAGCCCTCTCTCTCTCTCTCTCTCTCTCTCTCTCTCTCTCTCTCACACACACACACACGCACACACACAGTCTCAGGTTGAGGTTCATGTTGTGTCTCCTAGCTGCAGGTGGCTGGGAGGCCCCCGTGGCTGCAGGGCTGGTGGGGAGCGTTGACCTGTGAAAACCTCCAACTCCACTTCGCTCACTCAAGTCTCCCGCTAATTCAATAGAGGCCGGTCGGATAGACTAGCCAACATCTGTGGGCGCTCACGCGTCGCCGTGGCCTCACTCAGGTCCTCCGGAGCCGCCGGAGCCACGGTTTACGCTTAGTTACCGCTTGACTTAAGTTTTAAGTGTGGAAAAGCAGCCATTTCAGCCATTTCATTTCAGTGCCTTGCGATACTGCTCAGAGAGGTTTCAGAGGTTCCCTGTGTGGAAGTGATGATCCCCCCTCCCATTTTTATGCAAAATGTCTCACTATGACCTAAAGACGAAGTATGAATAAAATATGCTCTGAAATGTTTTTTTTCCAGTGGGAGAATTTAGCCTAAGTGGGTAAAGGGTGTGAATACTTCTAAACTAAATTTTGCTGTTGTTGGAATTTATGCTTTGCCAGAAATTGAATTTCTTTCTTGAATTTCCACTCCGCTTTGACAGAAAAGAGTATGTTATGTATGATTTTTAGGGCAGAATTAGAAATACATTTTGGGGATGAATACCTTTTATAGCCAGTCATTCATTATCATTCAGCATTGTTACCGAGTTCCACAGGTAATGTATCTGAGATCAGATGTGTGGCTCATCCTTTTCTCTTCCTCTTTCCTTCTATCATCCCTCTGACTGATAAGAAAGGATGGGGACGGAGGAAAGGAGGGAGGAAAAAAATGGATGTCTTTGTCTGGGGATGCAGGGAAATGGGGGGGGTGGAGATGAGGGTAGAGGGACAGCGATGGGAGGAGGTGCGTGCGTGTGTGTGTGTGTGTGTGTGTAGGAGGTGAAAGGGGGCAGGAGGGGGTATCAAATTACCCCCACCACCCCTCCTCCCCTCCCCCTCTGCCCCTTTTTGCTGTCTCCTGCTTTTATCAGTCCTCGGCACCTCCAAATTAAATTTGTCCTGAGAAGGGGTGAGGGGTGTGTGGTGTGTGTATGTGCACGTGTGTGTGTGGGGGTTTGTTCCATCGGAGCAGCAGCAGCAGGGGCCCCCGAGGAGCCGAGCGGGCCACTGATGATGACAAGCCAGATGCAATCGGGGCCGGGGCCTGAGTGAATGTGAGTGTGTGTATGTGTGTGTACATAAGAGAAGCCTACCATAGAGATAAACATAGTAGAGCGTCGGTGGGGCCCTCAGGCTAGCCTGTCCGTCGTGTGTGCCCGTACACAGAGGATCGATTCACCCTCCTCCTGTGCAACCCCCCCCCTCTATCAATAGAAACATCTCTGGACTATGGCTTCCTGGTCCATCAGGAGCCCGGCGTCTGTCAGCGGGCCGGATGGACAGCGGATGAAAGCCAAAAACATCCTCTTAGGAGAAGTCGAATGAATGCTCTCAAGAGACAATCGATGGGCTCCCCCTTGCCTCTTAGTGTACAGAAACGGGGGTAGACTACAGTAGAAGCCATTGTAGAAGTCCTCCTCCATGCATTTATCATGCATCTATCCTGCATTAGTACTGTATACAGTACTAGGCATTGTAGAAGTCCTCCTCCATGCATTTAACATGCATCTATCCTATTAGCACTGTGTAGTGGTAGCCATTGTAGAGGTCTCCCTTCATATATTTATCCTGCATCTATCCTACTTTCATGTTGCATTGGATGTTACCATTTTTTTGACTTTCTGATGCCTTAAAAAATACATCAAAACTTTATTTTCTTGGGGATGGAGAAAAGATGCAGAGTAGCTCAGCAAGCAGTGGGACTCCTTGTTCATCATGTCGAATAATTATTCTGTTGGAAGTATTCTGTGATGAACAATGTGCCGAGAGAAGACGGTGTTATTAAATGTCTCCATTCAGATGAACACTGAATAATTCCCTCACACGTCTAGTGAGTATTTGCGCACACGTGGCAGACGTCTTTAACAGGTACACGACTGCACGCTCATGACGACACCGGATACTAACAGCTTCAGTTGCCACCCTGCTGCAAAACGACATTCTTGTCCCGTCCATAGCCTAAAATTGTTAGCTCTGAATTTGTAACAAACTGCTCCCTCCCTCACCTGTTTCACTCCAGCAAGATGTGAAAAGAGCCTTTATAATTCTAATACCTACCGTGATGTATTCATGCGAGCTTACCCCGGCATAAATATCTAAGCTCCACATGTAATGCGACGCCAGCGCTCCCTCTCAAGACGTGCGTAAAAAGTTATTTTAAGTCATATCACCAAAAGGGAAATTCCTCGCGGAGCGTAATTCGCTCTGCGCGCGTGTAGAGCAATTTCCCAAAACACATTTGGTTTTTAGCGTCCCCTCGCGAAGGGGGCTGTGCCAGCTTTAGCGGGGCTGCTGAGGAGGTCTATTGTTTACGGTCTTTTGGCACAGTCTCTCCAGGCAATCGCTGTGTAAAAACTGTGTGTTTTTGCTTGGCGGGTTTTTTTTTTTTTTTTTTTTTTTTTGTTTACCCAGACGTCTCAGTGAAAAGGTCGATTCCCCCATTGGGCCCGCTGTGGAAAAAAATGCCTCGTTTGAACCGCGGCGGGCATCTGACAGCTACAAGCGCCGCGCCTCCAATTTATATTGTCGTACATAGTGAAAAAAAGCTTTACACAGATGTGAAGGGATGTGGATCCTTTAGCACAAAAGGTTACTCTTAATTGATAAAAGCGTCTTTTGAGGCCTTTGACAATATCAAAGCACATGCCACGGTGTTGAGATAAGAGATGATGTTTGCCGGTTTTAAGATGTGCTGCGTGTTGGTGCAAGCAGTTATAATGAGGCGCCGGTATGCAAACACACACTGACTCATGTGTGTGTTCGCAGATTCACACGCTCAAGCAGACACACATATGCACGCATACACGGATGCACACACACGTGCACATACGTACACAGGCATGCAGCAGCAAAGAAAAAGGATGCACAGGGAAACACACACACTTTAGGATGTGTGGATGCAGACACACACCTTTAATGCAAAAATACACATATAGTCATATACAGCATGCACACACACACACACAATCATTCACACAATCACAGACAAAATGTGTACATGGCAAGAAAGAAAGAAAAAAAAACATGCACTGGGACACAGGGAGAATGTGTGCATGCAGACACACATTTATGAACACACACACACACACACACACACACACACACACACACACACACACACAGAGCATCTGTCCTTCACGGCGTAGGCCCTGGCCGGCCTGACGTCGGTCCTCGGTGATGAATGGAGCGAGAGGCCCGGACAGCGAGGCCTGGCCTGGCTGACTGATAGAGCCATTGATTCTGGCTCTCACACACACACTCCTCTCCTATCTCCGACGTGACAATGCTCCTTTTCAGGCCCCTTAATCGCCCCGCCGTCGACTAATTGAATTCATTAACCGTCCGGCCGCCGCCGGCCCATTGTGCTCCCAGTTATTTACAGGTCCATTTAGAAGGCAACAATGGGGAGGAAATGTCACGTTAGGCTGAATGACATTATATGAAAAGGCAGCGAGTGTGTCCGTGTTCGTGCGTGTGTGTGTATGCGCGTGTTCACATACAAGTGTTACGTGTTAAATACACACACGCACTGTGTAATAGCCATGAATGATTTAGTGCGGGGCCTAAAAGGAGTGGAGGAAAGCCCCATTCGCTCCAATCAACTTTGCTTTATGGGCAGACGACGACAAAGAAAATGAATCATAACCTACTTAACGTTTCTGTGTGTGTGTTTTAGTGTGTGTGTGTGTGTGTGTGTCAGGGAGGGTTAACCAGCCTATAGGAGGAGGAGCACCCTAGGGAGGGCTTTTATTCCAAGCCAAATAAAATCCTACATCAAGCAACGTTTCCAAAGCTATCCCTGAGGCCCACTTAAGAAAATATCAACGCCCCATATTCCAGATCCAGGGAGTTCTCAGTTCCCCTCCGCTCTCTCTCCTGTTATTCCACCGACTAAGAACTGTTTTGACGTGTCATGCAATCTGCTTTTCTTACTCTCTCATTAGCTAGCTATGACTTATTGAATTAATTTTCGGAGTGTAACGCATAAGAATAACACTGGGTACAGTACACTTTGCTTTCGTGTAGATAATCATTTGTGATATATGATTTTATAATGGCCTCGCTCTGGTTTCACAGCGACGTTGACCGACATCGGTGTTTGTTTTAATAGGTGAAAGCAGTGTGGGTGTGCGGCGCTCAAGTCAGTCAAAGGCTAGTGTTGCAGAAGTTTAATTACTTGAGCAAGTTTAATTACAGACTTCTCATTCTATTTTATTCATTCAGCTCCTGTTTTTAATTCAGTCGTATTACGTTTGCACAGCACACTCATCTCCCATGCAGGGTGAATGTAAATATTAATCTGTGTCCCTGTCTGTCTATCTTTCAAAACACACTCACACACACACTCACACACACGTCAAGTGATCGACGGTGTGCCCTGACCCTGTCAAAGCCCTATGCTTTATTTAGACTTCCCATGATGCCGTTCTGTTCGGGGCACATGGCGGGCGTTTGGCAGGGCAGCGGTGAAGGGGGCCCAGGTGTGTGAGCTACCCCTAAAACACACTCCGGTAATGGTTTTACACAGCCGGACACACACACACACACACACACCCACTCTCACACACACACACACACACACACACACACACACACACACACACACACACACACACAGCCTTGTGTTATAGCCAAGCCACCAGACTGCTAAACAAACGCCCCTGTATTCCCCTTAAACACTTTTTAACCAAATTTCCTCATGGTGGACTGCAGGAAGCGATTTAGTGAGTCACGGGGTCAAATGTTCAACACGCTGGATCTGAACACCCCGGGGTGGGGTCAGGGCGGGGTGTCGGAGAGGTCCAGAAGTGGGTGCTGGAGGGGGAAGAAGAGGAAAGAGCGATGGAGGAAGTATGGAGGGGAAAGGATACAAGGCGACACCTCTCACGTTCCCAAGAATCCTAGATCTCTGTTTTCCCTACGTCCCAAAGAGGTGAGAAGATAGAGGTGACAAATATAAGCAGTGGAGGAAGAGGAGAAGGAAGAACAGGCACGTACGTCTCGTCAGGCCCAATTAACCGCGGGAATACGAGCCGAGCCGAGGGCTTTGAGCGCCGCCTCTCAAAGCCTCCTCAGAAACGTAACAGCGGAATACTAAAAGGCTTTTAGAGGTGAGGCGTTGTAACCGAATCGCCGCCCATGTACAGGACAGTTGCCTAAAGCAGTAAACTGTGCGGTGGAAGCGGGCCCGCTCCGGATAGCTGCGGCCATCTGTTATTAGGATCACGGGACAGCGGACACCTTCGCGGCAGGTAGAGACACGACTGTGAAAATGATTATCGCGTTAAAAAACGCACAAAAGGGCCTTGTGTTCCCGGACAGGAACGGTAGGACAGGAAAACGCAGCCATCTGCTCTTTCATAGGAAATTATTCCAGCGGAGCGTGATGGTGTTGTATTATTTTACTCAAGGAAGATGGACGTTAAATGGACGGACGGATTTAAACTCTGAAACGTAAAGCCACTCAAATTTCTGCAGTGGGCTATTTTTTGCTCAGCTACTTCTTCCCCAGTGGGGTTTAGAATTTTCTTTTCTCTCTGTGTCTGTGCTTAAGCATGTTTTGAAAGTTTCTGTACCCCCTAATTGAGACGCTGTAGATTTGCTATTTGCCATTTGTCCAAATTATTATTATCATTGGTGCCGGTTGTGGTCACTAGTGGGAAATCTTCTCCGTGAGCAGAAAGTGATACATCAAAAAAACCTCTGCCAATGTGCTGAATGGCCTAGTGCAGCTGCTACATTTCTAACACAGTCATATTACTCCTTTGCAAAGTCAGGTCACTGAGGTCCAGAGAGGAGCAGATGGTCTTTGCTTGGAAAACAAACCAATATGGACCACAGGACAAAAGAATGTGTGTTCTTGGTTAAACTCCTGTCTCTCTCACATATGCAGCAATACATTCTTCATGAGCGTACACTCAGCAACACACTCATCCTCACATCAAGTTTGCTTTATAGCACTTCTGACCTTTGAGTGGAGAGACTGGTCTACATCTCAATTTGTGCATATGCACCTTTTATACTGTATATATGGACCCTTTGTACAAATGAGCGCAGACAATGGTTGCGTGGCTGAGGACAGGTTAGACTTTGAAAAGCGTTGACCCCGACGTGATTTGAACACGCAACCTTCTGATCTGGAGTCAGACGCGCTACCGTTGCGCCACGAGGTCTACATCAGCATAGGATGGCCCTATACATGCTGGCTAATCTAGTTCCCATGGGAATAGCAACAGTTGCAAGCTGTGGCTGTGAATGACTGTAAAAAGGAAGCAAGTACAGAGAACTACCATCTATGGTAGTGAGGTACGGAGCCCTCGCCAATCAGGACTCCTCACAATGCATGTAGAGCTGAACTTCGAAAATTCCCCCTCATAATAAACATTCAAAAAAGAGCCATTAAATTTTATAACCATATTAAAGCAAGCAACCTCCTCACTCCTTTTCCAGGCCCTTAGTTGCCAAGAGGAGAGTATAGAAAAGAGTCCTGAGGTTCAGTTTATTAACTCACCCTGCTTCATCTGAGAACAGCTCTCCATCAGTCAGGCCTAACCAAATTGTAAAGAAACAGCACATAACCTATTGGGAAAACACAGCCAAAACGCAAAGCATAATTGGAATTTATTTGGAGTTATTTGGCTCTAAATAGAATTACACTGTTGCAGATTATCTGGACAGCCTCTCAATAGAAACGGGTAGATCTGGCTGCACAGAGACAGGCTGTGCACACTAGAAACAAAGCTGTACATTCTTCTGAAATGTGACAGATACACAAATATAAGAGCAATCTTCTTCCCTGAAATTATTTAATTTGACACATTAACAGATCTTCCAAAACTTAGATATCGATTAGGGGAATTGACAGATATATATACATTTTGGCAGCGAAATGTCATGTAATATTATGTTTTATTTATCTTATTTCTCAGGCCCAGATAAATGTTTTTTGTTGGCCGTTCTATACCCTTTTCTTCCACCAAAATCTGTTGTTCAGGACCTGCACCAATGAATTGAGTATTCCTGTCTCTCCCTGTGTCTCTCTGTATAACGAGAGCATAATGATGTGTTAAATACCTTCACCAGCTGTTTAACTATGTTCCAGTTCCCATCTACTGGTGTGTGTTGGTAGCTTTTACTGTTCAAATCAGGCAGTTGAGATTAGAGCTAAACTGCACTGATAGTCATTTGATTGGTGCTTATAGCTCATGTTTGCCACTATCCTGAAATTTGATATTCAGATATTTTATTATGCATTGTGAATGTATCATACTACAATTGTAAATGTGTGTATTTAGAACAAAAACCTTCACACACACACACACACACACATGCACGTGCACCTGCTCCACATGCATGCATAGACGTACGCATACATGCATGCACACACACTAGCCACCATCACACACACCCTGGCCTTCTACCATGATGTCTTTATGCAAACTAACACAACATATAGGTAAACCAGTGTGCCCAGTCCATTCCACCAGTAAACTCTTTCTGTAACAAATAGCTGGAGGCTGGAGAGGAGCTCATATAAATACCCATTAGACGCCCCGATTGTCTTACTGCCAGCTTAGGGACGGCGCTCTGCCTGGCTAAATTGAGTCCTGAGTGGCATTCATCAGCGTCCATTGTCATCTTTCCCCCTGCTTCTCTCCCTGGAGGTAATTGACTGGAGAATTATGCCGGCCGACCGGCGCACCTATCGAGAGGACGAGCCGCAGATTGATTAGCTCTACGGCGGCGCGACGAGCCGCAGAGTGACTGAGATATTGTTATTCTCTGATATGAAACAGCTCTAATGGAGCTGGACGAGGACTGATGATCAGAGGGGCCAGAACGGAATAAGAAAAGCGCTCGAAGCGTTACTAGGGGGGTCGTTTATTCAAGAGGCAACGCTTGGCGCAATGAAAAGGTTGAGCTTCGCGGCATTGTTTGTCATATTTAGGCGGCGGGGGAAGCAACAGTGGGGTTATTACACTGACGGGCCTGCCTGGATGCATTCTCATAGCTGATGATGGCACTATGGCAACACCCTAAAAGCATTAAGGCTGTACTAGGCAACTTTGCACGTTGGCAGCTCCTAATGCCAGTGAGAGGTAAACTGTTTGAAGACTGTCTGAACTTTATTACCTAGAAATCATATAAGCTGACATCAGTAAACATGTCTGTGAGGCTTTATACCAAAGGATACCAAAGGGACGAGAGACAGCCTGCCTTTCTCTCGGAGTACATCTGTGTTTTTGGTGTTTAGCCTGTGTTTGGAGCGTTACGAGTGTATGTAAGCGAGTGTGTGTGTGTGGATGAGTGTTGCAGCTGTCTGTGTAATGTGTTTTCTCTGGCGAGAGGGGGCTGTGTTGGGCCTGTGTGCGGTAGAGAGCTCCGGTCCCGGGGGAGGGCGTGGTACTCCAGCTCTGCTCTGCTCATTCACATCAAATCCCCCATGGATGAGATGTATGCACAGACTCCAGATTAGCACTGCACTGGCCTGCTCATAAACATGTATGCATGCACATACATTCAGCACACACACATACACCCATATACACAGGTGCATGTGCACACCAATGGTCCTGCAATACACACACACACACACACACACCTATGCACACTAGGATACACACACTCACCTTGTCTGCCCCACATGTGACAGGGTGAAGTGATTGCAGCACATTTCCAACCATACTACCACAGCACCTGGAGTGTGAGCCCTGTGTGTGTGTGTGTGTGTGTGGCGAGTGTGTGTGTGTATTCAATTAGGAGCTGTCAGGATAGCTGTCCTTTCCCTCCGCCCCCAAATCAAGCTGTGTCTGGTCTGTAGGGCGCAATCAATTGAGTAAGTGCCTCAGCCTGTAACCACACACACACACACACACACACACACACACACACACACTGGAGGACAGGAGTTGAACTTGCGACCTATCAGCCATCATTCTTCAGCCCGCCGCTGCACTATCTTACCTCTGGAGTCGGTATGATTCACTTTCACACAGCCAGGACAGATTCACCAGCAGCTTGATTTACATCCTCGGAAATAAACTCCACAGTCTGAGCTGTTGCTTTAAGAGACTTACAGAACGTCTCTTAAAGGAGAAGTTGAGTTTATGTGTGTGGCTAAGGTGCAAACGTCCTTTACGCCTGGCATTAACATGCATCTTGGGCGTGTGGATTATCTCTGGGTAGAGCTTATCCACATACAAATGCACCCAAGGAGTATTGAAGATGGGTAGATAGAACGTTCGCATGTAAGCCAATCCGCATGCATCAGCGATGTGAGCGCAAATTATTGCCTGCGTAACGAGTTTTCATTGTCACGCACTCCGCTGCAATGCCTGGTTTTATCCGTGTTTATCATAATCTTTGCAATGAAACTGTACAACTTGCACTCACAACAGTATGCGGTTGCCAGTTAGTTTACTGCACTACAGTAGCAGTGAGGTGTGCTGTTTGAGGCATGCTGTCGTAGAGAAGTGTTGATGTGAAAGAAAATCGCTGCTGGCAGGTGATACCTTCTACAGTATCTCCACAAGTGTCAAGCTTTCAGGAATTAAGACAAGTGGACTTAGTGTTAGACTGACAACCATGCATTTTTGGAATTACACAGCAGACTTTCAAAAGGATTTCATAAGCCCAAGGGTTAGAAAATCCCCCCAACCTGCGAGGACTGTGCCAACTTCAATTCAAGGAAAAGCACGAAAATCACCCAAACTGGAGTGACGAGGTTTTCGCTTGACAGCAGCGAAACGCAACGTCCCCTAGCGCCTGCGATTTCTTGCTAGAAAGAGGTATCAGAAGAATAATTTTGCATGAGGTTTGAGTTTGTCATGCTGGCGATTTTGCATTTAGTGAGGAACAGAGCAGATGAATTTCAGTCTGGGTATAGACACACAACTTAAATATCAGGTGTACGTGAAAGGTGAATTAATCATAGATGGATAAAATCAGGACATAGCATGCTAATTCAAGTCAGTTCAGTATATTTTCGTTAGATTTACCCCTCTGCTGGTCTCCCAGTGGTGCAGTCGGTCTCTCCCTACCTCCTGCATGGTCGAATGGTTTCCCCCAGGCGGCCCTTGAGAGAGAGAGAGAGAAAGAAAAAGAGAGAGAAAGGAAGAGAGAGAGAGAGAGAGAGCTTGGGCTGATGAAAGCGACAGTGACACCGGGCTTATTGCCTACTCAAACACACACAGCCGCCGCCACACGCAGCCTGACCCAGTAATAGAGGCCAATGAAATCTGCTCATTGGGAGCAGGGGACCCGCTCGTCGGCGCAGTAACTGAGCCGAAACAGTCTCATTCTGCCGCTGTCATACACAGAAAATGGGCTGACTTCAGTCACGGCCGTGTTAGGCCTTGCGAGGTTCCTGCCACTTCTCCGCTCCGGCTGCGGCGGCGTTGACACTGGAGATGAGAATTTATGGTTTTACGCGGCGAAAGCCAAACGGTTCTGACACGCAATTTCACCTGGATTGAACGGGAACCGCGTTTTTATAGAGTTGTACTTTTCCCCGGCTCGCCTAAAAAAAGTAAAACCGGCGCTAAGCAGCCCGGGTGAAGGGATGGTCATGGGCCTATAAAGTTGACAAATCCGTCTTTTTTCATCCTCCCATATCCTTTGTTTTCCACGCCGTAATCAGATTGCGCTGTAATGAGGCTGTAGGGGAAGAGGAGGACAATTATGTGTTCAAAATGAGCTCAGCTCCTCTGCGGAAAGCTTTTTTTTTTTTTTTTTTTTTACATGGCTGTGGGAGATGCTGCTTGGAAATAGCCCAGATTGCTCCCCACAGGGCTTTAACGTGGCTGTCTAGTGATTGCGCAGCGTGATTTGAGGGATCGGATCCTGCCATACACGTGATTTCGGGTCATTTTGTCAAGTGGCGCTAAAAAACAACGGTCTGGCAAACTAAAACCGCCTGTGTGTGGAGAGGGTTGCCTACTAAAGATTAGAGTCTGCAGCATCCAGTTCCTCCATGATAAATACATTAGGAATATGGCCGACCTCTCCACACTTCATGTCACTAGACAGTCACCGTGAATGATGCAGTATGCTACAGCGCTTCATACATCCCATTTCACCGTGGACGTACATGTCATGGATTACCGTGGATTTGGAGATGAGCTTACCCTCCGCCCTATCAAATGTCACCATCCGACCATCCTGAGGGCCACTTTATGTGTGTGTGTGTGTGTGTGTGTGTGCACTAAGCCGGCCCCATGATCCCATGCAGAGCAGTGGAAGAGATTTTTTTCGGGGTCAACCGTGAACAAATCACCACAAATCATACTTTTTAGTGCTTGTGTCTGTCTGTTTTTCTGTCTTTCTCTCTATTTGTGCCTTTGCATTTCTCATCTGTCCATCCGTTTATGAGCCTATCACAAAGAAGTATTGTGTTTATAGCCCAGGAGGGGCTGTACATCTCATCAGCAAACTTTGCTTGGCATGTTTCTTTTACCACTGTGACCAAAACGAGAAACAAAACCCTTCCTTTTCTTGACAGAATAAAAAAAAGTTTAAAAAAAAACAACAATATTTCTATTTCTGCTCTCTCCCTCTCTCTTCTTCCTCCTCCTCCTCTCCCATCCGGCTCTATGTCTGGAGGGGTCTTGGGAGCGGAGGAAAGCCCTGTCTTCTTGGAGCCTTATCTATCGCACAGCTTTCCCTCCCGCGAACGCCCCGAGACACGTCGGAATTAACATAATTTCCAATTTGCCGTGTTAATTTGTTTTTTTTAAATATTTTTTTTCCCGAAACGTGTTTACTTCCGAAGTCTACATCCGCAGCAACACGCGACGAGTTTAACGGCGAGAAAGGAGAAAGGCCGTCTTCTTTTGGAAGTTGCTGCACAAACAGCCCGCTTTCAAATTCGAGTTCGGCTCTTTTATTGTCACCGGTGGGGGATTTGGCTCGCAGCAGTAGGCGTACAGCACAATGCGTAATCACAATTAAAACGAAATTAAGTGCAGAGACATACAAGACGCATTTAATGAAACAATGGAAAGAGCAGAGGCATGTGTAGCTGTTCTGGTCAACAGCTTGCATATGTACTTTTCCTTCCCACTGCTCTTTGTTGGCTTATTTCTTCTCGTCTTTGGGGAACAATAACTGCACTGCATCTTTACCCACATAGGGAGCAGCTTGTTCCCCTGCATGCTTTTGACATTATTTACTTCTCTTCTGTTCATCCTAGAACTTTCATTCATCTGAACAGTGAATACGAACTGTTACCATCAAATCGGAGATATAGGGTTCCACGATTTCATAGGGTTAGACTGAAGCACTCTTTTGTACACCAGTCAATCCTAAAATTAAATATAGAGCTTAATCCCAGATCAAATGTACGTTGAAGGGCCTTGAATATTGTCTTTTGTGATTGTAATGACATGTTGAATGTATGTATCTTTGTGTCCTGTCTTAATTTTGGTCTTTTCTGTGATGTTGCAAATGGAGCTGCTGTGATGCAAGAAAAAATTCAGACTGGATCTGATAATAAAGTATTATCATCATCATCATCATTCCTTTATTTACATGTTTCTTGTAAGTTTTGTCCATTCGTCCACTTTGCTTCTTCTCTACCTCCATGCAAATTTAATAAACTCTTTACTCAAGTAATAAACTACTGCATTTGGATTTAGAAATGTTCTCTGTCAGTGTCAATTTTGCTCATGTTTCAAGTTTAAAACCCACTTATTACAGTGTTATGGATTGGATCAATAACAGGCACTAATTTCAGTCTAACAATAAAAAGGGTAGGCGGCTCAGTTAATGCAGTGTGTCTATACTTAAGGGCATGAAAGATCACACTGAATTAAATGTCAGTAATTGAAGAATCCTCTGTGGAAAGGGAAAACTGTTCTGGCCAATGCAGCCGTTGCTCCTTTTCTCCATTATCTGGTCTGTTCCTGGTGTCACTCTTTTCTGTTTCATTTATGCCAGCATTTTTTTTTTCTTAGAATTAAACAAGTTGGATAATCAGAGTTCGTTTTACATTTGTGAAGCAAGAAGCTCGTCTGCCTTTCTCCCCATTTGGCTATTTCTATCTCTGCTCCTTCTCATTGTTCAGTGGATGCCGGTACTTGACCTATTTTACTTCCCTACGCACTGGGCATGTTTTTTTTTTCTTTTTTTTTTTCTTTTTTTTAGGGATTCAGTTGCTGCCGCTCTCTTTCTTTGTCTCTCTCGCTGGCTCTTGCTGTACCTCACTCTCGCTCTTTCTCTCTCTCTCTCGCTTCTCCTCCTCCGTCAACTCCATCCTGTTTTGCGTCTCATCTGTATTCTCGGTTCCATCACAATGCGGTTTTTTCTCCTCCCCTCCTCCCCTCCTCCCCTCCTCCCTCCCTCCCCTGTCCTCTTCTCTCCTCTTATCTCCTCTCCTCTTCCCATCTCCTCTCCTCCTTTCCTCTCCTCCTACACCCTCTTATCACCTTTCCTCTCCCCATCTCCTCTCCTCCTATCTCCTCTCCTCCTCTCCTCCACGTCCGTTCCCTGTCATTATAACCCCTCCGCCGCCTCCTCCCTTCCACCCATCCACTCACCAGTAAGCGATGCTGGGTTGCCTGGATACTCGTTTTCTCCCCTCCGTAAAAAGGGGGTGGCGGAGGGCTACGGACTCACCGAAGAGAGACGGAGGGAGAGAAAACGGAGAGATAAAGGGGGTTGGGGGCCGCTGTCAGTCTTTCACCGGGTCGGCTCGCTGCGATCCCTCCTTTTTTTCCCATCTTCTCTCTTTCTCATTCCATTTTTATTTCATCGTCTCCTCTCTTAAGTACACCCCATTAGGAAATATAACAGGGCCTCGGCTGTAGGTGTACATATTTGTTTGAATTATTGATTCATTTGATTAATGTGAATTATTGATAGGGGAGATAGGGAGAGAATGAACTTTCTCTACAGGTGAATCCACTGTATAATCCCTCCACACACACACCACCTCTCTCTCTCTCTCTCTCTCTCTCTCTCTCTCACTGCAGATGTTTGCATCGTGCCCCTCGCTCACCCTCCCTCCCCTTCATTTCTTCCCTCATAATAACCTGTGCCAGTCTCCGTTACCAAGACAACCACTCCATCAGCCTCTCATGGCTTTGCTGCCAATAGCATTGCTGACAATCTACGTGTGTGTGTGTGTGTGTGTGTGTGCGTGCGCGTGTGTGTATATGTGAAAAATATGCCTTTTCCGCTCTGTATTGAAGACCAAGAGTCAGTTGATTGAAAATTGATTACTTCCAGAGTGTGTCTAACCTCCGTACACAGGTGCATCCTGGGATGTAGTGGAGGGTAAACCCACCTAAACTCAGTGTGCTCACCTTTCTAGAGCTTAATTATGCAAAACTCATGCAGTATACATCATAGTAAGTCGCATCAAACTGATGTAAGTTGTATCAGTCAGGGTCTTTTAAGGGGAAAAACATAAATGAATGATAGTATGATTGATTTTTGTTTATGCTGGTGGTTGTTTACTTTATGATGATCACCTGCTGGGATCACAGTTTATCCACCTTTTTATTTACCACTACATCAGTGGGTGCATCCCTTTTCACATGATAATGATAACCTTGGTTTTCATTCAGCCGTATTGTGTTTGCACGACACACTCAAATCCCACATGGATTGTCTGTTGATATTAACCTGTCTCTCTCTCTCTCTCTCTCTCTCTCTCTCTCTCTGTCTGTCTTTGTTCCCGGTGCCTTGCTGCTGCCTGCTGTGTGTGTGTGTGGCGCGCCTCTGATCCTACAGGTAAGTTATTTCATGCTCCTTAGTCTCAGAAGCCTCTTTCATCACTGTGTTCAAACCAAGAGCCAGCCTGTCATGAACAGAGAGAGGGCCGAGCCCGGCACGGCCACGCATCACAGGCAACACACAGCAGCCACAGACCACACACACACACGCACGCATGCACACACACCACAATCCACTCCCCTTTCTTCCAGTTTGATCAAACACTTCCCCTTTTGTTCTCCATCTTCCCCTCTCGTCCTCTCTGGCGCTCGCCGTGGCGATGCCATTTCATTCCTTTCTCCCGGTGGGTGCCTGTTTTTATTATTATGGGATGTTTGTTCATCCCAGTCCACAATAAAGGACCCTGTGTGTGTGTTGTGTGTGTGTGTGTTGTGTATGCGGTGTGAGACAGCGGTGTTGATGAATGGGCTGTCAGTGCTGGATCCAGATGGAAGCAGGCCTTGTCTAATAGGATTCCATGAAGACAGAGATCCCAGTAGGGGAAGGGAAGAGCGGCCGCCTGGCCGAGCGAGGCAGGCTCAGCGGAGAGAGAGAGAGTGTGTTCAGAAGGCTAAAGGCAGGAGAGAGGCAGGAGACTTAGACCTCACACGGGCCGTCACACACGCATGCACACACACAAACACTATGTTTACAAATACACGTGTATATATGATATGATATGCACATATATGCATCCCGACATGCATGCATGCACTGTGGGTGTGTACATGCAGGTGTATGTGCACATACAGAGACATGCATATACATACACACGTATATATGTACACATGCTTGCTCCCAAAGCACACAAATACCAGTGCTGCGAACAGGTGATATCTTGATGTTTTCCTAAATAAATAGTCATCATAGTTTGGTTTACATATTTTTTAAAACCATAGCAGTGAAGTGATAGAAAAACAGTGATAAAACACTATTTTAAAAAGAAAGGAGAAAACAGAAACAGAAAGGAGTAAAAAATTACCATTTCATGCAGGAAAGATAGAAAGTGCCATGGGGCTCACAACAAAACTTCCAACCTTGAAAGAAACAAATGAACAAAACAACCAAAAATTAAATAAATAAATGCCTGTTTCTTATAAATGCCCAGTCAAAAGATTCTTTAACACAAGCAAACAGCAAAACTTGCATCATGCCGCCATGATATCATTTTTTATACTTTATGATATGAAGTTTTAATAGGACAGGGTTAGTCTGTATTTTTGTATTCATTGCTTATATTACTCTTAGTTTTAATTAGTTAGCTAGTTAGTTTTAATGTCTTGATGAAGTAAAAGCCTGCTTCCAGTAATGGCTTGTTTGCAATAAAGCCTGGTCATTTTGCTTGTTGAAACAAGTAAACACTTGGGCTACAATTTAGAGGCCCACAAAAATACAAGACACAAAAATATTCATTCATTTCATCTAGTATTGAATCTTAAAATCTTATTTTTTAAACAAGTAAACAAATCTGCCAATGAGAGTTATTAGAGAAAATATCTCTCTGTTAGAGAGATATTTTCACTTGTTCCTGATGCAAATCAACTTGAATCGTGTCATTAGAGTGATCTGATTTCTTTCTAGGAAATTCCTAGTGAGACTACATTGGAAACAAGTCAACTTATTTCGCCCAATTGGCAGAATGTTTCACTCATTTTAACATATTCGCATTTAATGAGTGAATACGAGGCTAAATGACTCATTAAGATGGACATTTTTTGCACTTGTGCGCGCTCCTCTTTGGGTCCCGGAGCCAGCCTAAACAGTGTGTGAAAGGGTCCATTCAACAGCAGCGGGAGGCTGCTGGATGGATCAGGGCAGGTCTATCCATGCACCATATGTGGCCCTGTCCTCCTTCTGGGGGGGCAGGGGCGCCTCTGAAGACCAAAGCTGTCTGAGTGATGGAAGACAGGCAGGACGGAAGTCAGACCAACTATAGATAGCTGCACATCTGACAGCCACTTTGATTGAGAGCAGATTTGCTTTTGAGCCAGAAGTGGTTTGAAGAGAATAGCTATTAACAGGATGACACCCTTTTTCCATCTGTGCCAAGCTGTTATTTTTTTACTGTTGCCATTTTTGTACATGATTTACATTTGACATTTTCACTATTATAGATTATATACTCAGATTTTATTTTCATTTAAAGGTGCTAGCATGTTAAACATCAATATATCATTGTCAAATTAACTAATTACCATAAACAAATGAGACGTAGCCTCATTTCATGTCAGTAGTATTGTTAACGCTAGTGTTTCTCAAAATTAAAACCACATTTCCTATAAATCCTGTTCCTTACTGTTGCAAAGAGGATATTGCATCTTCAATCAAAGGTTTTCTCTTTGGCTTTACTGAAGAGGATTAACATGTTGGAAGTGATTTTTTCCATCGGCCTTTCACTCTTTCCACCATCTGCCATCACCAGAGACTCTGAAAGTTTTAGGTCCATTTGCACTGGAAGAACCACTTTGTGCCATAAAGCAATCCAGCAGATTTCCCACAAAATCCGACCTCAAACGTCTGAGTAACGAACAAACCACATATGCAGGATTTAACATTACAGTCTTTTGCCAGAAGAAGCGTCGAGTCATTCACGGTGGATTTCTGATCCGCTATCTGTTTAGCATAACAGGCTGTTTTCCAACATCAGTTTGTATGCTAAGTGGACCTCACACAAGCTGTTGGAGTTTTTGCTGTTGGCCAGCAGTCAATGGCCACATTAGCGGCTTAACAGCACTTTGACACAGCTTGAGGAGCTTAGAGAATGAACATCACACCAACACCCCAAAATATCAGACAAGTGTCATCAACACCGCCGCCCCCTCCTTCACAAAACAGTATCCAAACAAAAGATCCCTTTACATGACGTAAGGGTCTTTGTCCGTTTGTCTTAATTTCACAACATATTTCCACAACGGATATTTCCAGCCAAGCAAATCTTGTTGGTCAAACAGGCGTTCCGACTGAACTTCATCACTCATGGAATTAATGAATAAGCGAGAATGCATGCTTATCACTGGAGACATGGTTGAATATTATCCAATGGCAGACATGCATTACCCTTCATTTTGACAGCGTTCTCAAACATATCCAACTGCTCCCAGATGTGAATGTGTGCAGCTCCCTGATCAACAGATACATTATGAAACGCCTAAGTGCTGCAAATGTAATCTACACTGAAGCTGTGGTGCTTTAAAGAGCTGCTGCTGCTGCTGTAGAACTGTTTTTAATGACAGTAATGCTGTTATGTTTGTTGATTAAAATCATACGCAATTTTAGTCTGCGAGTAATTGACTAAATTGAATCGGTATGACATGGCTAAAAAACCTGCTAGTGAAAAGACATTTTCAACAAGACTACACTGCAAAAAATAGCAATCTTAAGTAATTTAGTCTTGTATTGAGTCTTAAAATCGTATATTTCTTTCTGAATCAGGCTAATCAGTGGTAAACCAGGGAGCTAGTTAACCCTCTTGTTTTACCTTCTCATGACGTACTGATGAAAACGATAGCTAACACCCTCTTTGGTGTTATTGCTATGTTGTAATGATATGCCGGAAAGAGTGAAAGGTGTGCTCATGTAAGTGAAACGAGTCTGGAAAAGACTATTATAATGTATTTCAGTGTCGTTGGCACCTCTGAGTACCTGCAGGCGGGGTGAAACCTGTGATACCTTTCAGTCGAAATTAGAACAGCAACATGGAAAGAAGTGCATTAAAAAATAGCACCTGTCTTTTGCTCAGTTTCAGGCAACTTGTTACAAAAAATCCCCCAAAAAATAACCCCTTAGAGGTAGGTTGGATTGTAACAAATTTGCCCAAAATGGATTGTCAGAATACTGATGGATGAGTGAGATGAGATGTTAACTGTCAATTTTAAAGTAATAATTGAAACTTTTTCATGTAAATAAACATCAGGTTTGATACTCTCTGTTGCTGATTGATGAAACACATTTCAATGCCAGGTGTAAATATAATCCAGCTAAATCAGATCTGCATACATGCATACCAGGTGGAAGCAGATTCTCTGTTGATATTAACCTCGTTCTCAGTCTGTCTCTTTATTTCTGTCATTTTCTATCAGTCTCTCACTGTGTCTTTGCTGTCATCAGGGTTTAGACTTGCCTCCTAAGTCTTCGTCCCGATGAAACCTGTGTCCTCGTTGCTCTCTGTCACCCGGTTGTGTGGAAGATGAGAGGTTTTCTCAGCCTGTCTCATCCACAGGGACGATGGATCTTATTATTCTTTTTGATTCCTTTTATTTGATGAGGATCGGCCAGTGTGGGGTCACGCCACTCCCTTCACTTTGTCGTTTTACTCGCACACACACACACACACACACACACACACACACACACACACACACTCATACACTTGCCTCAAGGCAAGTGTACATCTGCCTACATAATAGGCAGATGTAGGAACACACTTTCTCATGTAGTGGCACACATACATGCATGAACATGTGCACACACTTATAGGCACACTCTTCCTTACACATACACACACACACATTCTGGCTCTCACTGGCTCTCGCACAGACATACACATAGGCACACACACACACACACACACACACACACACACACTGCTCCCTCTTCCTCCATCTTATTCCCCCCTAATTGCTGGATGCCGTCTCTCGCCCCTCATCCAGCCTCTCTGGCAGGTTTTACTGTAAGACGCTTTTAATGGGAGCTCAGAGTACAACCAGCGCCATCTTTCTTTCCCTCCTCTTCTCTTTCAGACTAGCAGCCTTCAATGGGTCTCTTGAAGGCCATTGTGCGTACATGTGTGTGTGTGTGTGTGTGTGTGTGTGTGAGAGCGAGAGACAGAGCGAGGCGAGGGAGAGGACCAGCTGTGAAGTGCGCTAATAGGCCAGCCCACCCCGATGTTGCCGTCTCGCACGGCCACCGCTTCCCTCTCCGCCCCGCCGCCCCGATGCCTGATGGGAACTCAAGCAGCCTCCTCAGAGAGGAATAACACTCTTGGCATTGTTAGCCGGAGAAACGGAGAAAGACGGGGCAGGAGGTAGAGAGAGAGAGAGAGAGAGAGAGAGAGAGAGAGAGAGAGAGAGAGAGAGAGAGAGAGAGATCCGGATTGCGTCTAGATCTGATTTTGCTGAATTACAACTTCTTCTTGTAATATTTACATCTTTAAAAATTGACAGTCAACACCTTTTCTCACTTGTTCCCCATCCACCAATATCCAGACAATCCATTTTGACAAGTATGTTACGATCCAAGCTGCCTGCCACCTGTTTCACTTGGATGCACCTCCTAGTTGGATCCATGTGTGAAAGTTGATTTTCATTTCTGTAGTTGCTAGGAGTGTAATGGAGACATATTGTATTTATACTTTGTTGTTAATAAGGCCAAATGTGTCTCTGACCGCCTCCGGAGTTCTTTTGGGTGATAATTTACACCTGGATTTACTTTTTTTCCCTATCCAATTACAATCCAATCACCCAGGTTGCATACCAGGTGGAACGAGGCTCTGAGTATAAAGGGAAGAGCAAAAGAAAAGGAACATGGAGAGCCGTGGCCTCGTGCTGTATGAATGGAGAGGCGAGAAGCTTCTTTTTGTAGAACGCTCTCCCTGTTTTCCGCACCTTTTGTCTGTCGCCACTTAATTGTGTAAAGTGTGGGATTCGCAGTTTGGTGAGCCCACAGCCCTCCACTGAGCTGATCAAAAGAGGCAGAGCCAATAGAGATGAATGGCTGCAGATGGGGAGCAGAGAAGAGGGTTTATTAAACACTCCTTTATTTCACTGGGGTCTCTCTCTGTCTGTCTCTCTCTCTCTCTCTCTATCTCACACACACACACATGCACGCACACACACACACACATACACGCAGAGACACTCACTCTATTTCTGAATCTCCCTCTCTGCCTCAGTAGGGCTCAATGAGCACACACACCACATCTCTCAATTCAAATTTTCTCATTTCAATAGTTTTACTGGCATGACTGTTAATCAGAAACAATACTGCCAAAGCAGTAAAACCAACAATCAACAGTTTATACATTCAAACCATATGAAATTATTAGGCTAGAAAACACGTAGTATAAAATTGTATATAATCACCAATATGTATAAAAATGATTAATAATTTGGTTTGGAAACATGTACTACACAATAGCACATAATCACCAATCTCTCTCTCTGTATATCTTTATCATTCTCAGTCTCCAAGCTTTCTTTGTCCCCCCCCCCCCCCCACCACCACCACCACCACCACCACCACCACCACTCAATATCACAGCAGTAATACCAGCACTTCATGTGCAAATATTTGATTCAGCCGTCAAATCCCCAATCACACCGATCAATCTCTCAGATATTACCGTTCAACTGAAGCCCTGCCGCCAAGCGCATCGATTTTGACATTTTCCTAGACATATCCCTTCCCCGGGGGTATATCAAATCAAAGCTTTTTTAATATTGGGTAAATATTCCCTTCATCCACTCGCTGGGTGACGAGGGAGGCTTGTCTCATAAAGCCGTTGAAGTTGGATAGGTATCGCACAACGCCGACTGGCGACGGTTTCCTCGCGTTGTGTGGATTCTGAACTGCATTGTCTAGATCGCTCGGTTGTCTCGGGAGCCCTGGATGCCTGGTTTTCCTCTCTTTTCACCAAAAAATGCAGGTTACAAACGCAGAAGGAGACGGGAATTCAAATCACCTCCTAATTGCGCCTGAAAGCGCACCGAAATAACAAGCCCAAAATTGGAAAACAAGAAAAAAAAAAAATGTCTGTAGCCCACGTATCACCAGGCTAATTAGGCAGAGCCAGGCATTCAATGCATAGCTAATGAGCGCCTTCTCCATCTCTGCCGGGATCACCCGGCACGTCTAATGGTCACATAAATTCTCATTTATAGGTCATAATCTGTCATTTATGTACACAGGCTCCCCCAATTAGAGGCCTGGGCCCTTCAGCCTGATGCCTCTCTGGGGGATTCACAGCTCTGGTACCCTGGCACTCACAGAGCCCCATTAGTGACAGACCCCGACCTGGCATCCAGGCCGACCCTGGAGGACTGCGGAGAACCTGGCTCATAAATGACGTCGGTACCGGGGACTGGTTCCAGGTGCTTGTTGTGACAGTCCTAGGTGTCTGTCTGCTCCTGTGTCTACCTGTTCAAACGGCATGGCACTTGGCGTGGGACCAGCATGGAAGCTGGGACAACTGCGAAGGAAAGACAGGAGCTGGGATCGGCCTCACCACTCCTCACGTGCTGCCATTTGCTTTTCTTGTGTTGCCATTTTGGAGGACAATTACTATTCTATTATCATTGGCCAAGCGTTTATATGGAGCGCGTGGCCAAAATTAGAATTGTAAATAGATCATAAACCTCGACCGAATGCTGCTCTGCGTTAATTAGAATGGAGAATGTGAATTGCCAATGAACGGGGACATTTAAAACGAGCCCCCGCGGAATCACCTAAAGGCCAAGCAAACACATTCCCATGACCCCGACAATGTTGCGCACGTTTGTACCCACGGTGCAGGAGATCCAGGCGCCCAGCTGTGCCTGGGACACGGTCAGTCCCAGAAAGCTTTCGGGGCAAGTCGTAAGTTTTAATTAACTACTCGCGCTGACGGGGAGACAAAGCCGCATGGTTTCATGGTGCTGAGTCACTCCTGGACCATAGACAAACATCCTCTTACACTTGAGATGCCAAACCACTGCAATATATGTAATGTCTTTGTACATGTTTGGCCATTTTTGTATGTGCCTGTGAATGTACTTTAGAAGTGGCTTATGAAACAGTATAACAGCAGAGGGAATGTTGCTGTTGCAGGTGTGGGCAGGCCTTATTCATCCTTGAACCTCACCGGAGTAATGGAGTGACACTTGAGTTTTATTTTTAGAAATGTCTTAACTTGCTTGCACATCACTGTAGGGATTTTCCCCAGTTAATAAGCAGAAATAGCTCCACGCTCTCGCATGAGTTACACGGAAAGGATGGTATGAGATAAGCCACAAATAAGCGCCGTGCCGTTTTATGGAGCTGATGAGGTCATCGCTGCACTGCTGGTGTGAGGAGAGAAAGCGAGGGAGGATGTGTGACCTTAATTTACTCTCTGCTTGGCTTGTACATTCATTTATTGAAGGCAGAGCGTTTCGGCTGGCACGGTTTGCTAATCTGCCAACACTTAATGGTTGGCTGCATGGATGAGCTGATGAAGTCTACTGTACCTTGCTTGGCACCGGAAGATGGTGAGGCGGGTGGCACTCATTTTAAAAGACAATTGTAAAGTGAAAGATTCACAGCTATTGCCATTACGTCAGAACATAACTCAAACTCAATATATTTTCTACTGCCATTACAGTAGCCGAGTGGATTATGCACTCATTCATACGTACAGTATTAGTGTATTAGCACTCTTAGCATCACTTCAGTGCTATTGCCTTGTACTTGCACTATCTGGAAAGGAATATAGAATAAAAGAATGGAAAAAAGGTAAATCTTTAGAAATGCTCTTTCAACACGTACTCACATTCATGGTAGTGTACAAAGCAATAGGGTTTCTGTTCAGAATCATCCAGAATGAACTATTTTTTTCTACTAGTTGCTGCATTGAGTTTTTATAATAAACCTCCTGTCCTTTAAAATGGCGTAGCTTCTACCTACTATAACATCTACCGTGAGTCACAGTGTCAGACATAGCTGAAGACAAGTTGGTCTTAATGGAAAGAGAAGGCAGAGCCCAGAGGTCAAAGGTGAACTGCCCACATTGTGGTGACCCCAGGACGACCCCGGCTAGTCAGCCCCTGTTGACCCATTCCCCATACGACCCACTGCTGCTGCTTTTCCAGGAAGTCCATTTGGATGCTTTCAGCTTCAGTTCACTCTGGAGACCCCTCTATTCTCCACGGTGTGTCATCGCGGCCACATTTTCTCTTTCTCTCACTCTCTTTCTCAACTCCTCTCTCTCTCTCCCTCTCAGTCTCTTGCCCCTTTCATCCCATGTTTCTCCTGTTCTATCTTTGTTGCTCTCTCAGAACGGGGCCCAGAGAGCTGGTTTATAGAAGAGGAAGGCAGGAGGGCATCCCTCCTCCGTCATCTCTGTCAAATGGTCATTGCACTTGGTTTATTCTGGAATGGAAGAATGTCTGATAGCACCACAGAGAATAGAAAAAGGCTGAGGAAAATAGGCCAGGCTAGTGGTTCATAACCCCAGCTTGTTATTCAGTTATACTCTATATTCCGTTCCAGTGTTCTGTAATCACAGACTTACCGTAAAAGAGCAATGCTTTTACCGCATTGCCAATGTTTTGTTTCTTGAACCATCACTCGCAGGAAGGATGCTAATGGTACGGTCCAAGTTCTAGCTGTGGGCCAGCCAGCTGTGTTGCAACCTAAGCCTTCCGAGTCGAGCCAGAAAGCCAGTGCAGGTCAGTGTCAGTGCGTGGGCGTTTGGTAATTTACTTTGTGTAAAGCGCTCTCTAGAGGGGCTTCTCTTGGGTTCTGTTACCAGACAGGGAGAAGAGGAGACGATTGTGCTGCGGTTCAACTCTAAATCGGTGGGAAAAAGCTCAAAGACCACAGTGTTTGATGCCTCTCTAGGATACAGGCCAAACACAGTCTCTTATTTGAGAGGTAAAGATCTGAAGGCCAAGGGGCTGTGTGGCCAGATCTGCCATTCTTTTTGGGTTTAAAAGGCCAGATGAGGAGTCAGGGTTGGAGTGCCGGGTAAAACAACAAGCGTTGTCGGAAATATGAGAAGTTACGTTCAAGGTTAAAGTATGAAAACACGGGAAGAGCAGGTTGGGTAAATATCCGAATTTATTGGCCCTGTGTCATTAACTGACTAATAAAACCTGGCAGCCGATATATTGCTCTTACCGCTCTACCACAGTGTGTTTATACACTGTATTGAAAGAGTTATTGAGGCTTTGATGCAGCCTTGACTCTGCTATTATGCTCTTGTTGACATTCATTTCTCAGATGATGCTGCAGTCTGCATTGGTTAGCGGTTAGCTCTGAATAATGCATATTAAGTAATGAGCTGCCCAAATGGATCAGTGGACAGTCAGTTAGGGCCATGCATAAAGCAATCAATTATTCGATCAATAGCCCTCATTAGGCCATCATATAGTTAAGCTCTATGTATGGGCCTCTGGTTGGGATGAATAATTTAGAGCCCTCAGAGGAGAATGGGAAGGCTGGCCCAGTTCGCTGCCTTCACATGTCTGATGTCGCCTTCTTCACCAGCCGCAAGCAATGAGGAACCAGTCATTCACCTGGGATGAAGACTCCAGGACTATCCATCATGGAATGGTAACATCTGACATTACGTTGTACTTGTGCAGGATGTCATTCAAGCTTGTATACTGTACTTTAAGTCATTTAGCTGACAATTTAGCTAGCTAGCAATTTACAGTGAGTGAGCAGGAAGGGATTCAGTGATTTGCTCAAGGACACCTCAACAGGACACATGGTTGTTGCTGGGATCAAATCTGGGACCTTCTAGTACAGGACGGTCTCCCTAACCGCTGGCCTGCTCTGCTACCCACACACACTTCTTTGCTGTGACCTAACCCTGTTTATACGGGAAAAATTGCACCAAAAAAAACGCTATGCTACACTACAGAATGGAATGTGTTTGAGGTAAAACCTTCGCCGCACATGTGCACGTGCACCTTTTCTTCAAAGCCTGCCATGAGAAGAGCCGTGCTGCGCGGACCGATGTTTCCGGGACACATTTTTAAGATCTCGGTCGGCGGTCGTGATTCAGAGCAGCGGCGGTTCGTCTTTTGTTTTAGCGCTAATGAGCGCCGTGGCGTGCGCCAAAGAGGACCTTGCTGAAGGGGGCGACGCTGGGAACCAGAGCCGAGCCAAAACTGCTGGCGCCGGCCTCACACGGCGACAATCTGGACGGGGCGGGGTCTTTGGGGATCAGAGCACGCCACCGTCTTCAGCGCTCTTTCCCGTGGGACCCTTAAAGTATGGGGGGAAAAAAGAGTTGATCACCATACACCAAACAGGATACCACTAAACCGTTGTGAAAAATAGGTCACACACTTTTCCAGCCTTACGTTATCCAGCTAATTATGAGAGTTGATCAATATGTCCGGAATTCTTAAGAAGCAATTCTCCTATAATGCTTTAATTCCCATGTCCGCTCACAGATATCAGCAACCACTGTCTACCTCCCAGTCATTAGGCTAACCAACGGTAGTCTCAATTCCCAGCCCAGTGTCTTAAATCCCCTTCCTGCCATAAGTGGCCATGTTTCCTTCTTGTAATTGCAACCAGCCGTTTGGAATCAGGCCTGAATGGTTGTCTAGGTGTTAATTGGTTTGAAGGACTGCTAACAGGAGACAAACAGGAGAAAGGTGAATTAGGCCAGTGCATGTGGCCCATAAATAGCATGGTGTGGCCTGGGTGCTGTCAAGCCTTGTTTGGAGGTGTTCTGGCTTATGTCGTCCATTAGGTGGCTCCTGAGAAAAGACACGCACACACACACACACACACACACACACACACACACACACATAGTACATCTGAACACACGTCTTCTTGTGTTTTATCTCTGTGATGACATTCTTTTTGACTTCCATTCATTCCATTCACTCACCCTTATACTCAACTCCAAGTCATCCTCCCTTTATACCAAAGTAAAGGGGAACTTCCTCCTTGTGCCATCATCATTTCATTCATCCGCGGTCACCACAGTCGCCCTCAGCTCTAGGCACACCATTAATTCATAAAGTCCTCTATAAAACATGAGCTGGAGTGGAAACACAGTCACGCAGCTCATGGAAAGCTCACACTTGCCCACCTCTGCCTTTATGACTTGTCTCTTGAAGGGAAGCTCTCTAGTGCCTCTCTTGCATCCCACCTGCTTAAGCTGACTGTGAGATTGTGACACTCTTTGTGGAAAGCCATTTTGCGGAGGTTGTTATCCTTATTATGGAGAACTTATGGGCAGCGGTTGTAGTTAGATATTTCACATAACACAGCATCTTATTCTCTCAAGAGTTCTGACCCCTGATAGTGTCTAGTCCAATGCTTTTCTGGCTAAGTACTGGCTCGATAGCTTGAGTTGAAATAAAACCTCAGAATTTCGTGTCGGTCATGACACTACCTTCAACAGGAGGATAATTTGATACAGCATCTCTGACAATCACCTAAACCTGTCGACTTAGAGACTCAAGCCCAACTGAAGATAGTCACCTCAACACAATTCAGTGCCTGACCCTCCAACAAACCTCTATCCAAAGAGGTTTTATTTGGAGTACTCTTCTCAAGTTGCTCAATGTTGTAAATACCAGCGTGTAGCATTAAAAAACTGAGCAAAAGTATACTTTGGCCCTCTCCGTGTCTGCTTGACAGCTTTCTTTTCATGGCGTCGAAAAAGATTTCTTTTGCAGAAGCCATGTTCTCTTTGGCTTCAGCGTTGTGTGGACAGGTTTTTACATACACTTAGAATTTGTCAGGAATCTCTTGTTTAACAAGTGTCACGCGGTGTCAGAGGCCGGTGTTTCCCTGCAGAGAAATCCGCTGATTCTGTTTCTCGAAAGCCGCAGCTTACACATCTTGTGAAGGGGGAGATTATGCTCTCGGGAGGCTTTTTGTTGCACCTCGAGACGCCGCCGCCCAGCCCGCCTGCCAAGGCCTATTCGCTACGCAGATCAGCTGTCCACCTGCTAGAAGAGCTGACATTTTGGCTCCAGCTGCGCGCTCCAGTTTCCAAGGGGGCCTTTGAGAACGGCTAGGGGGATTTGCAGCTGTGTACGACCGAGGGGAAGCTGGAGCTCCGGCTGGTGTTGGCATGGCGTGGCACGGAGCAGGCTCGCGCTGCTCTGGCCAGAAACACTTGCCTCTCTGTTTAGAGGGATAAAGCATGAATGAAGAGCTCCATCTCTCTCTCTCTCTCTCTCTGTGTGTGTCAAGCTCTCTTTTTCTTTTTTGCCTGTTTATCTCTCATTCTCTCCCTCGCTTAATGTCTACGCCTGCCTGCCTCTCTCAATTTCTGCCTCTTTAGTCTCATTATGGGCTCATCTCTGTACCTCTGTGCTGTTTCTGCATCTGAAGCATCAAACACACGCACAGTTGTCTTCTACTTGTGAGGACCTTCCATTGACTACGTTCATTCCCTAACCCCTAAATCAAACCTATACCCTCACCACTACACCTTACCTTAACCTAAACCTAATCCTAATTCTAACCTTAACCCTAAATCCAAGTTCTAATCCTAAACGAATCCCTTGAAGAAGGCAGAATGACCTCACTTTGCAAACACACACACACACACACACACACACACACACACACACAAACACAAACACTTCTAATCACTTCCACTCACCTCTAGTTTCAGTCCTTTCCTTTCCTGCCTTAGCCACAGCAGTCTAATAGCACCGCAAATGAACTGTAAGGCTTCAGTGGAGAAGCTCATTTATTGCTCCATATTCAGGCGATGAACTTTGCCAAGACCAGCAGCAAAAAAAAAACGTTGAACCCGTCGAGATTGGCCAATTCATTCACACGATTCATAGAAAGGGATATCAAGATGATGAGCAAACGGCGATGTGGAGGAGGCCTGTGGTCAAGGTTGGGTTTTTGTGTAAGGAGGGACAAAGAGAGAAAGACAGTGAAACAGAGAGTAAGAGGGAGAATGTTAGCGTCAACAGAGCGAAAGACACAGATCCACGACATACAGAGACAGAAAGCAGTAGACGATGACATAGATAAAGAGACAGAGAGCAAGAGAGAGCAGAAGCCAAAAAAACCCAATAAAGGACATAAAGAGAAAGAAAGAGATGACGGTCGGACAGAGAATAGTGGGGAAGGTGAGTGATCAGTTTCTGTGTTGGTTCTCAGGTTGTGAACGGGAGAGAGGTATAGAGCCTCTCCTCTCCCCTCCATCACCCAGCTTCTGACAGCATGATCCAGCGGCTGATCTACATTCACGCCGCCGCGCGCAAGCCGGCACCGAGCTCTCAGCCGCCCTGTGAAGTGCAAATCTTTATTTTACCTCTCCATCTATCTCTCTTTATCTCCCTCTTCATCCCACGGCTGAAGTTCTGTTCTAACCCTAACCCTAACCCTCCGAGTTCTGGGCGAGCGCGAACGGTTGGGCATGTTTTTTTTTTCTTTTCCCAGTGTGTTCTGCCAAAGTTATGCGTTGTGTATCAGAATGATTATAGCCTCCAGGTGTCTCCTCTCGCAACTACTTGATAAATCTCAAACTCGGGGCCAAGTCTTGATGGGATGTATCCCCAATGACTTTACCAACGACGTATATCATTTTGATCTGTCGGCAGCTCACTGTAATTAAGGTGCCTTTGTATCTGTGGCGCTGACTGACAAGTGCAGCCAAACGCCACCGATAAATCATGACAGGCCAGTGTGTTGCCAAAATACTGCAAAGCAGCCACTGCAAAGGAGACATTTACATGTGTGAACGCAGCCGCAAGCACTGACACACACACACACACACACACACACACACACTTAGGTATATACACAGACATAAACATATAGACACCCACACTGTCATATAGACACACACACACACGTGCAGACACACACCCAAACATGCACACACACACACACACACACACACACACAGAGACACACCCACACAGACATATAGACACACACACATACTGTAGACACAAACACATAGATACACAGACACATAGAAACACACACACACACACACACACAAACATAGACACAGACACATAGACCTACCCTTCATTCCTTCCAAGCGACAGACAGAGGGAGCTGCTGTTTCTCTTTTTGTGTGTGTGTGTGTGTGTGTGTGTGTGTGTGTAAACTCTGCCCTGGAGAGGGTTAGTGCATTGCCCTAGTTTGCAGAGTAGAGAGGAGACAGCAGTAAACCGTCGCTGTGGTCTGCCCTGCGGCCCGGGCTTGTCATCAACACTGCCAATTAAGCGTTGATTAGGAGGAGGAGCCGCACCGCCGACAGCTAGCAGCCCAGTGCCAAGACTCCAGCCCCGCCCCGTTCACCCCACCCCCACACACACCTCCGCCATTCCTCCCTGCCGTCTCAGACTCCCCTCCACCTTCCCAATCCCTCAGCCGCACCTCCGCTCACTCCTACGCTGCAAAAAAATATCCATTTTAACAAGTCGTTTGGTCTGGAAATCTTGTCTTGAAATCTTGTTTTCCTTTAAAACGAGTGAAAAAAATCTGCAAGTTGTGTGGATAATTTCTCTTTTATCCAGTGCTGTTTCACCTGATTTGACAGTGTTCTTGACAGTATCTTGAAATGAGGCATTTCACTCCACAAGCATCAACATGGTTTTTCTTTTCTTGATTTAAGAAGTTAATTTGCATTGGAAACATGTGAAACTATCTCACACCACTGGCAGGTTTTTTCACTTGTTTTAGGAAAAATACAATTTTAAAACTCAACACTAGACTAAAGGATGGATGTTTTTTCGCAGTGGGCCGTTCAGTCTGAAGGAGTCCTCCTCGCTCAAGCACCTCTCACCTCTCCTCACACCTCCAAAACCCCCACCGCCCCTCGTCTAGCTCAGCCTCACCCAGAATTAGCGTGCCTTCTGTCTGGCTGCAGGCCTCGGGTTTGCCCCCCTCCCGGTCTCCCAACCTCCAGCCTCCACCCGGCTCAGCCCAGATCAGCGCTCTGCTCGGCCCAGCACAGCTTCTCAAGGTTGGGCCAAGGAGAAACCGCAGAAAGGCAACTCCTGCCATCTGTTTTATTTGGAACCCGACCCATGCCTGGCCAGGTACAGTAAGGAAATGGTACACTACCTAACATCATATGAGCTAATGTAGACATAGATTTTAGAAGGGAAAGTAAACTACTCCTCATTTGTCAAAGGAAAGGCCGGTGTTATCAGTGTGTCACTTGTTTTCACAGCTGATGCTCGAGGAAAGTGTGAGAAATACAGAGGCTGACGTGGCTTGGCATAGTTCTTTTGTTATTCTTCACTGGGGTCGGCTTTGGCACCAGTGGCCCCTTGAGAACATGGTCCAACCCCGCCGAAACCTCAACACCAGCAATAACACCCCATATCCTCCGCCAATTAGTCTTCCTCCGCATCTCTGACAGCCGCAGCATTTTCCTTTTCAAACAAAAATATTGTTCCTTTCCCCCAATAGGAGCCCCCCCAGTCATGGGAACCTTCCGGCCTCCGCGCAAACGTCCCGCCCTCTTCCCCAAGGTCGTCGAGCCGAACTAACCTGTCCCCTCGCTCCGCCGACTTAACCGGCGACGTCTTCATCTATCACGGCCTTGATAAGGGGTGTCTTTAATTACCCTACACATCTCATCCCCCCCCCCCCGCTTTCCTCTCCTCCAGTGGATCTGTATCTCTTTTTTTCTCCCTCTAACAGACTTCCATCCATCCATCCATCCTTAAAGATCCCTCCCAGGGAAGGGGCTATAGCGTGTCACTGTCCCGGCGCTCGGGACTCGGTAAGTCGATCCAACAGGAAATCAATAGCAGGGCCTAATGCTGAATAATTGAGGTTACGGGAGTTCAGCGGCGCTCCCCAGACATACACCCCCTTCCATCCCCTCCACCCCGTCTTGGAACCTCCCGTTGTGCACGGGGTGGGGCGTAGCGTGTCCTCGCGTCCCTTCTCCTCTCACACTCAGTTGCACAGATAAATGCGTTTGACTTGACTGAAGAGTTAAACGCCATATTCATTGCTCCTTGATGTTGCTGTTGGATCCCCCCCCCCTATTCGGTCGCAGGTTGATTGTTTCGTACCTGGAGGGCTTATCCGGTGTGGGTAAAAATTCAGATTGCGGCACTGATCAGCTTGCTGCTGGCCTGCCTAGACAGATTTCTGTCATGTTTCTTTGGGTAGGTTGATGTGGGGAAAAAAACTGCACTTTGAGAGATCTGAATGGCTGCAAGTGCACAAACCCATATTTTAATTTGAAGTGTCTTGACATCTACTCATCAGTGATACCACAACATTGCATCACCGCCTTTCACTGCCTGACAGTGCCAAGCAGTGGCAAAGAAGGCAGGAGAGAGTGCAATTACTTGCAAGGCACTTGGTGTGCGAGATGCACTAGAGGGCACAAGCTGCCTTGATATAACACACCAGCTTGTGTTTTGGAAAGAGCTGAGAGGGTGAGCCGAGAGGTGGAACTCTATTCCAAAGGGGGTTATGCCACAGAACAGAGAGGGATGAGGCGTCTACTGAGAAGAAATGGAATTGGTTTCACCTCCCCTTGTGATGAATGGCGAAAAAAAAAAAAATGGAACCTATTTACTCTGCGGCGTGTTTGATTCGAGCGCATGTCTGCAGCATGAGCAAGTGGTTTTGTCATTTGTGGGAGGATTGTACTGTCAGTCATCTGCATTTTGTTTACGCGGTTTTGACAATTTCTGTACTTTTCAAGTAAATGCACTGAGATTTGAGTTTATTCAGTTCTTAGCCGTCAATGCTTTGTCTGTCAGTGTTTATGTACTAGCCAAATCCTGTCAGTATCAGTTGATTCTTGACAAATAAGTGTGCTGGCCCGTTCTTCTCCCAGAATGAGAAGCAGTCCCCCCTGACAGAGATAGAGATAAATAGAAAGACCAACTGGGGGACATGCCTACACTCTGTCACACCTCATCAGCACCCAGCTCACACACACACACACACACTGCAGCTATGATAGGCTAACTGGGAAACTGTATTCAGTGTGTGTCTCTGTGTGTCTTTGGTTTCTTTCCAAACTTCAGACTTTACAGTAGCTGCTAGCCCTCTTGTCACTGCTGGAAAGGTGCATGCATGTCTGCAAGGAGCTTCTATCAGGCTCCGGGGTGGCTGTCAGCCTCTACATGAAGCCTACACACACACACACACACACACTTGTACACACACACACTTGTACACAGCCAGAGCCCCGGTGCCTTTGAGGTGTGGAGCTCCATGAAGCGATGTGCTTGGCTAAGGCCCATGGCAGCCAGGAAAACAGCATGGAGAGGAAGAAGCGGCAACAAAACCACTCAACATCTCGGCAGCCCGTGTCCTTGTTATTGAGTGTCAAGCTTCACCTCCTTTTTTTTTTTTTTTCTTCTTTTTGTGCCATGCAGGGTGTTGGGGTATAGCGCGACTGCCGGGTTATCTTGCTGGTTTTACACTCGCTCCAGAGAACACCCTCCTGCCTTGTTCATGCCCCGACGCCTCGGGCTAAAAGTTCCTGTCCTTGCAGAACCCCTCTTCTCTCACGCTGCTTTGTAAAATTCATTTCTGGATGCCAAAATGATACATAATAAACAAACACCCTCTCACTTTTTTGCACATAGTTTTTTATTATATCATGCTGATCATACTAATTAACATGCACTCACAATTTGCTGAAAATGCCCTTATGATCCCTTGTCTTATGAGCACCACTTCAAGTAAAGTGTTACTGAATTGATATACAGTACATATATATAATACATAACAGTAATAGAGAGGAGAATGGAGGAAGAGTGGATCCTCACAAATGCTTTTCGCTGTCATCAACACTCACATCTGTCTGGTGAGTCACACACAGTGTGAGAAGGCATCCCCTCACGCGTGCGCACACACACACACACACACACACACACACACACACACACACACAGTGCTGGTGTTTTGTCTGTCAGGTTTTGGTTGTTGGGTACACTGCTATAATTGCTCTCTCTTAGTCTAACACACTGGTTGGTAAGCTGTTGTTCTCTCACAAAGCAAGGCCTGTGTCTTCTGTTATAGGCAAAATGCCATTTCTTTGTTGTCTTTCCGTGTGTGTGAGTGTGAGTGTGTGTTCCTTCTCACATTGTGTGTTTACCACCCCCCCCCTCCCATCGATAAGCATCCACTCTCCCTCTCTCCCTCCTTCTCTCCTTCTCTTCCTCCCTCTTCGTTTCCTCTCCCTCCAGGCTAAGGCCACTCAGGCCTGCAGATGGCAGATAATGACAGTGCCGTCCCCACTGGCTAGTGGTGTGTGTGTGTGTGTGTGTGTGTGTGTGTGTGTGTGTGTGTGTGTGTGACTTGGGTGTTGGCTCTGCCTAGTGCTCAGTTCAGTGCCAACAGTGGGGCGTTTAGCTCCTCTTGGCCATCTTCTTACTGGCTGACTGGTTGACTTACTGACTGGCTATTGGCCGACTGAACACCTGACTGGCTGCAGTGGCTTGCCACTGGCTGACTTACTAGCTAACTGACTGATTGGCTGACTGGCTAACTGTCTTAAATCCTCATTTAAAATCTATTTTTTGTCATGTGTGACCCCATCATTTCAATCAGCCTATATGTTTTGATTACTAGGATCACACACCAACTTGTCTGAGTCAGTGGTTTGTCCTAACTCAAACAGCACAAATTGGACATGGCATTTTCAGCTAAAGGTTGACTAATAGTTAAATTTAGACAACTAAAACAACTTGGTTAAGGTTAGGGAAAGGCTTTGGTTATGGTTAGATAAGAAAACTTTCACAAAATATTAAAATTTGCCTCACGGTAGAAATCTTCGTTGTGCAAGCTGGGATTTAAACCCCGTTCACCTGCATTGGGTAAACACATACACCCATCCAACCACCCTTTCTTTCCACCACACTACTTCAATGTGACGCTACTTTTATAGTCATGCCACCTTCACATATCCCTTTTGTGCTGGGAACACGTAATTGTCTTACTTTGCCTGCACAGAGCACGTATTTGCATTTTAAGACTTTGTGCTTATTTCATGAAATTTCAGGAGATCAGGCTAGTGTGTGTTTGTTTGTGTGTGTTTGAAGGACCACAGGTGATGTTCCAGTGTCCTTTCCCTTCAGCTTGTCCCTGCTTGTTGTCTCTGCATGGGAGAGAAAAAAGGGTTTACATGGTGCTTCACTAATACACTGTCCAGCTGCCCTTGCTCTGCTTTGTGAAGTGTGTGTGTGTATACTTGCCACCATGTTTGCAGCAAAATAACCACCCAATAAAAGTGGTTTACTGCTCTGTTGTTCTTGGTGGGGCGGTAATCACAAAAGCACACACCAAATATTTCCTCAAGAACTCCTTACAGTGATAAGAGCTAGTGCAAAGAGAGTTAACCTAGCTGTATTACCTGATTCAGTAAAACAAAGGTCGGAAACACTTTTAACACACTGAATGCATTACTCTCCGATGGAGGGTATTTCCAATGTGAGAATGCATTAACACTGCTTCATTATGTTGTGATGAAGGTGTCACATGTTGGATTTGTTCTACTTACACGTTGATAATGAATGTGCAAACCAAAAACCAGTGTTGTCTTGCCTGTTTATACTAGCTTTTAGACATTTTTGCGATGAAAACATTTGATCAGTGAATCATATATGACGCAAAACCCAATCAGTAACCAAACAGAAACATAAATGCATTATGGATTTAGTTGAGTCCCGATGTTAGAGTTGCTCTCAGCAGCCGAGCAGATGGAGGTCTTTGTTTTGAAGTGTATTTTACATCGGTTCAAAGTGCTTCTTTTTGCATACCAAACAGTCCGCGCACACAACCGGGCTCTGTTGTTGGTCCAAAGGCCATCTATGCGGGAAGCCAACACCCTCCAATTGACAGCGGTATACGCACCTCAAAGCCAGGAGGTCGTGCTTAATCACTTTATGTTTTGATCTTTACCCATGGGGTAAATCAGACATGGGATTGCAGGGGGTTGCTTGGCAGGTACAGCTCATTCTTCTCACTATTCACTGATCCTGATGTCTTCCTTTCAGAGAATAGATTAGTCGAGGCCCATGAACGATACGCAGCTCTCTGACCCAAACACTGATTAATAGGTCAACACAACATAGAAAATGTATACAGTGATTTAAAGGAAAAATCCACTCTAAGACACTTAAACACCATTATACAGGGAGAAATCCATGGAAGAGGCAGAGAGACCAATTTCTCCACCAACAGTAGCCTCAATAGACCAGAATGCAATGCAGCCACAAGACATGTTACTGTAAGTTTTATGTGACTTGACAGGCATTCTGGGAAATGTAGGAAATCACTAACTGAGGCACCAGTAGATGAAGCAGGTGGAGGGAAAATGGGTATAACAACAAGGTAAATTACAAAACTTTGTCACAAAATAACTCCTTGAATACATTTATCATCATTTCTAACAGTGTAACTAGTCTAATTTTTCTTTAGCCTCTACGAACATACATGAAGCTGCTGAATGCTTACAGTTATTAAATGCCTTTATTTCACTGGCTGATAGTTGTGTTGTTTACACCCCGATGCTGCATTCATTTTTCTTCATGCTACAATTTAGCCAAATCAATACAGGATGGTTAACGTTTTCCAAGAATGGATTCTTCATTGATTTTTCTAGCAGACAGATAGCGGTTGATAACTTGCAGATGTGCCACTGAGAGAAACAGACACTACTTTAAACTTGTGCAGTGAGGATGAGAAGACGATCACAATGCTTAAGTTATCACTTCTGGTTAATGACCGGGGCTTGCCTTGTTAAAGATATGAAACACTTGATTTCTATCCGCCTCGACTACAGAGAATGCATGGCCTTGTCAAGGATACCGCCCTCCCTTTCTCTCCCTGCCCTCCTCTCCCCTCCACTCCTCATTCCCTCCATCTCTTTCCACCAGGGAGGCCTGAAATGTTTG